>NC_058518.1:314674580-315299580 GCF_904849725.1 Hordeum vulgare subsp. vulgare
TCTGAAATTCCTTGAATTTTTCAAATGTCTCATATTTGTGCTTCATCAAGTAGATATACCCATACCTACTCAAATCATCGGTGAGAGTGAGAACATAACGATAGCCACCGCGAGCTTCAACGTTCATTGGACCACACACATCAGTATGTATTATTTCCAATAAGTCGGTTGCTCTCTCCATTATTCCTGAGAATGGAGTCTTAGTCATCTTGCCAATGAGGCACGGTTCGCATGTGTCAAATGATTCAAAGTCAAGAGACTCTAATAGTCCATCAGTATGGAGCTTCTTCATGCGGTTAACGCCGATATGACCAAGGCGGCAGTGCCACAAGAACGTGGGACTATCATTATCAACTTTACATCTTTTGGTACTCACACTATGAATATGCGTAACATCACGATCGAGATTCATCAAGAATAAACCATTCACCAACGGAGCATGACCATAAAACATATCACTCATATAAATAGAACAACCATTATTCTTTGACTTAAATGAGCAGCCGTCTCGCATTAAGCAAGACCCTGATACAATGTTCATGCTTAAAGATGGTACTAAATAACAATTATTAAGGCTTAAAACTAATCCCGACGATAGATGTAGAGGTAACGTGCCGACGGCGATCACGTCGACCTTGGAGCCATTCCCGACGCGCATCGTCACCTCGTCCTTTGCCAGTCTCCGCTTATTCCGCAGTTCCTGCTTTGAGTTCGAAATGTGAGCAACAGCACCGGTATCAAATACCCAGGAGCTACCACGAGCGCTGGTAAGGTACACATCAATAAAATGTATATCACATATACCTTTAACGTTGCCGGCCTTCTTGTCCGCTAAGTATTTGGGGCATTTCCGCTTCCAGTGACCTTTTCCCTTGCAATAGAAGCACTCAGTCTCAGGCTTGGGTCCATTCTTTTTCTTCTTCCCGGCATCTGGCTTACCGGGCGCCGCAACGGCTTTGCCGTCTTAATTGAAGTTCTTCTTACCCTTGCCCTTCTTGAAACTAGTGGTCTTGTTGACCATCAACACTTGATGCTCTTTCTTGATTTCTACTTCTGCAGACTTGAGCATCGAGTACAACTCGGGAATGGTCTTCTCCATCCCTTGCATGTTGTAGTTAATCACAAAGCCTTTGTAGCTTGGTGGGAGAGACTGGAGGATTCTGTCAATTATAGCATCATACGGAAGTTCGATTCCAAGTGAAGTCAGACGACCGTGTAACCGAGCCATTTTGAGTATGTGCTCACTGACAGAACTGTTCTCCTCCATCTTACAGCTAAAGAACTATTCGGAGACTTCATATCTCTCGACACGGGCATGAGCTTGAAAAACTAGCTTCAGCTCTTGGAACATCTCATATGCTCCGTGTTGCTCAAAACGCCTTTGGAGCCCCGTTTCTAAACTGTATAACATGCCACACCTAACCTGAGAGTAGTCATCACTCCGCGTTTGCCAGACATTCAGAATGTCCTGGGCTGCTGCGGGAGCAGGAGGGTCACCTAGCGGCGCATCAAGGACATAAGACTTTTTAGTTGCTTCAAGGATGAGCTTCAAGTTGCGAACACAGTCTGCATAGTTGCTACCATCATCTTTCAGCTTGTTTTTCTCTAGGAATGCGTTGAAATTGAGGTTGACGTTGGCCATCTACAATATTTATAAAGACAAACCTTTTAGACTAAGTTCATGACAATTAAGTTCATTTAATGAAATTAAGTATGAACTCCCACTTAAATCGACATCCCTCTAGTCATCTAAGTGATACATGATCCATGTTGACTAACCCGTGTCCGATCATCACGTGAGACGGACTAGTCACCATGGTGAGCAACTTCATGCTGATCGTATTCAACCATACGACTCATGTTCGACCTTTCGGTCTCTTGTATTCGAGGCCATGTCTGTACATGCTAAGCTCGTCGAGTCAACCTAGGTGTTTCGCGTGTGTAAATCTGGCTTACACCCATTGTATGCGAACGTTAGAATCTATCACAGCCGATCATCATGTGGTGCTTCGAGACAACGAACCTTCGCAATGGTGCACACTTAGGGGAATACGTTCTCGAAATTTTAAGAGGGTTCATCTTATTATGCTACCTTCATTCTAAGCAATAAGATGTAAAACATCATAAACATCACAATGCAATCATATAGTGACATGATATGGCCATTATCATCTTCGCCCTTTCGATCTCCATCTTCAGGCATCGCATGATCATCATTGTCACCGACGTGACACCATGATCTCCATCATCATGATCTCCATCATCGTGTCTCCGTGAAGTCGTCACGCCAACTACTACTATCACTACTACTATAGCTAAGTGTTAGCAATGAAGTAAAAGTAGTAAGCACATGGTGTTGCATCTCATACAATAAATTAAGACAACTCCTATGGCTCCTGTCGGTTGTCACACTCATCGACATGCAAGTCGTGAAACCTATTACAATAACATGATCATCTCATACATCATACATGCAACATCACAACTTTGGCCATATCACATCACATGTCAAACCGTGCAAAAACAAGTTAGACGTCCTCTAATTGTTGTTGCAAGTTTTACGTGGCTGATTTGGGTTTCTAGCAAGAACGCCTTCTTACCTACGTGGCAGCCACAATGATGATATGCCAAAGCTATTTACCCTTCATAAGGACCCTTTTCATCAAATCCAATCCGACTAGAGTAGGAGAGACAGACACCCGCTAGCCACCTTTATGCACGGTGTGCATGTCTGTCGGTGGAACCAGTCTCACGTAAGCGTACGTGTAAAGTCAGTCCGGGCCACTTCATCCCACAATACCATCGGAAAAGAATAAGACTAGTAGCGGCAAGCAAATTGACAAATCATCGCCCACAACTTTTGTGTTCTACTCGTGCATAGAATCTACGCATAGAAAACCTAGCTCGGATGCCACTGTTGGGTAACGTAGCATAAATTCAAAATTTTCCTACGCATATTCAGATCTTCCTATGGAGAGACCAGCAACGAGAGAGGGGTAAGAGCATCTTCATACCTTTGAAGATCGCTAAGCGGAAGCGTTGCTGGAACGCGGTTGATGGAGTCGTACTCGCAGCGATTCCGATCTAGTGCCGAACTACGGCACCTCCGCGTTCAACACACGTGCAGCCCGGTGACGTCTCCTGCACCTTTATCCAGTAAGGAGGAGGGAGAGGTTGGGGAAGAACTCCAGCAGCACGACGGCGTGGTGTCGGTGGAGAGACGAGGTCTCCCGCCAGGGCTTCGCCAAGCACCGGCACAGAGAAGGAGGAAGAAGGACAGGGCTGCACTGAGAGAGAGGCAAAAGTTTGATCTCCAATTGCCAAAAGTGCCCACTATATATAGGGGGAGGGAGGGGCTGCGCCCCCTTGAGGGTTTCCATCTCTTAGGGGCGGCAGCTCTAGATGGGGGCTGGTGCGGCGGCCAAGGGGGGAGGAGGGGTGTGGCGCACCCCTAGTGGGCCCTAGGCCCACCTGGCTTAGGGTTTCCCCCCCCCCCTTTTCTCTCCCCCACGCATTGGGCTGAGTGGGGAGGCGCACCAGCCCACCTAGGGGCTGGTTCCCTTCCCCACTTGGCCCACCTTACCTCCTGGTGGTCCCCGTGGTCCCGGTACGTTACCGGTGATGCCCGAAACACTTCCGGTATCCGAAACCATCCGTCCTATATATCAATCTTTACCTCCAGACCATTCAGGAGCTCCTCGTGACGTCCGTGATCTCATCTGGGACTCCGAACAACTTTCCGTAACCTCGTATAACAATTCCCTATAACCCTAGCGTCACCGAGCCTTAAGAGTGTAGACCCTACGGGTTCGGGAGACAGGCAGACATGACCGAGACGCCTCTCCGGCCAATAACCATAAGCGGGGTCTGGATACCCATGGTGGCTCCCACTTTGTCCACGATGATCTCATCGGATGAACCACGATGTCAAGGATTCAATCAATCCCGTATACGATTCCCTTTGTCTGTCGGTATAGAACTTGCCCGGGATTCGATCGTCGGTATACCTATACCTTGTTCAATCTCGTTACCGGTAAGTCTCTTTACTCGTTCCGTAGCACGTCATCGTGTGATTAACTCCTTAGTCACATTGAGCTCATGATGATGTTCTACCGAGTGGGCCCAGAGATACCTCTCCGTCACACGGAGTGACAAATCCCGATCTCGATTCGTACCAACCCAACAGACACTTTCGGAGGTACCCGTAGTGCACCTTTATAGTCACCCAGTTACGTTGTGACGTTTGATACACCCAGAGCACTCCTACGGTATCCGGGAGTTGCACAATCTCACGGTCGAAGGAAAAGACACTTGACATTAGAGAAGCTTTATCATACGAGCAATACGATCTAGTGCTATGCTTAGGATTGGGTCTTGTCCATCACATCATTCTCCCAATGATGTGATCCCGTTATCAATGACATCTAATGCCCATGATCAGGAAACCATGATCATCTATTGACTAATGAGCTAGCCAACTAGAGGCTTTCTAGGGACACATTGTGATCTATTTATTCACACATGTATCACTGTTTCCTGTTAATACAATTATAGCATGAACAATAGACGATTATCATGAACAAGGAAATATGATAATAACCATTTTATTATTTCCAACACATGATAAGGAAACAATGATCATCTATTGATCAATGAGCTAGCCAACTAGAGGCTCACTAGGGACACATTGTGATATATATATTCACACATGTATTATGGTTTCCGGTTAATACAATTATAGCATGAATAATAGGCAACTATCATGAACCAGGAAATATAATAATAACCACTTTATTATTGCCTCTAGGGCATATTTCCAACAGTCTCCCACTTGCACTAGAGTTAATAATCTAGTTACATTGTGATAAATCGAACACCCATACAGTACTGGTGTTGATCATATTTCGCTCGTGAAAGAGGTTTAGTCAACGGATCTGTGACATTCTGATCCATATGTACTTTCCAAATATCTATATCTCCATCCTCGATGTATCCACGTATGGAGTTGAAGCGGCGCTTGATGTGCTTGGTCTTCTTGTGAAACCAGGGCTCCTTTGCAATGGCAATAGCTCCAGTGTTGTCACAGAATAGAGTCATCGGGCCCGACGCACTTGGAATCACTCCTAGGTAGGTGATGAACTCCTTCATCCAGACTCCTTCTTGTGCTGCTTCTGAAGCAACTATGTACTCCGCTTCACATGTAGATGTCACAACGATGCTTTGCTTGCACCGGCACCAGCTAACTGCCCTTCAAAATATACATGTATCCGGCTTGTGAATTGGAGTCCTCCGGATCTGTGTCGAAGCTAGCATCAACGTAAACCTTTACGACGAGCTCTTCGGCATCTCCATAAACAAGAAACATATCTTTAGTCCTTTTCACGTACTTAAGGATGTTCTTGACCGCTGCCCAGTGATCCACTCCTGGATCACTCTGGTACCTCCCTACCAAACTTATGGCAAGGTTCACATTAGGCCTGGTACACATCATGGCATACATGATAGAGCCTATGGGTGAAGCATAGGGGACGGTGCTCATCTTTTCTCTATCTTCCGTCGTGGTCGGGCTTGAGCCATACTCAACCTCTCACCTTGCAATACAGGCAAGAACGCCTTCTTAGCCTTATCCATATTGAACTTCTTCAATATCTGGTCAAGGTATGTGCTTTGTGAAACACATATGAGGCGTCTCGATCTATCTCTCTAGATCTTGATGCCTAATATGTAAGCAGCTTCTCCAAGGTCCTTCATTGAAAAACTCTTATTCAAATAGGCCATTATGCTTTCCAATAGTTCTATATCATTTCCCATCAACAATATGTCATCCACATATAATATGAGAAATGGTATAGAGCTCCCACTCACTTTCTTGTAAATACAAGCTTCTCCATAAGTCTGTACAAGTCCAAACGCTTTGATCACCTCATCAAAGCGAATGTTCCAACTCTAAGATGCTTGCACCAGCCCATAGATGGACTGCTGGAGCTTTCATACCTTGTTAGCATTGCTAGGATCGACAAAACCTTCCGGCTGTATCATATACAATTCTTCCTTAAGAAAGCTGTTCAGGAATGTCGTTTTGACGTCCACTTTCCAAATTTTATAATCATAAAATGCGGCAATTGCTAACATGATTGGACCGACTTCAGCATCGCTACGGGTGAGAAGGTCTCATCGTAGTCAATCCCTTGAACTTGTCGATAACCCTTAGCGACAAGTTGAGCCTTATAGATGGTCACATTACCATCCACGCCAGTCTTCTTCCTGAAGATCCATTTATTTTCTATGGCTTGACGATCATCGGGCAAGTCCACCAAAGTCCATACTTTGTTCTCATACCTGGATCCTATCTTGGATTTCATGGCCTCAAGCCATTTGTTCAAATCCGAGCCTGCCATCGCTTCTTCATAGTTCGAAGGTCCACTGTTGTCCAACAACATGATTTCCATGACAGGGTTGCCGTACCACTCTGGTGCGGAACGTACTCCTGTGGAGCTTCGAGGTTCAAAAGCAACTTCATCTGAAGTTTCATGATCAGCATCATTAACTTCTTCTCTAGCCGGTGCACGCACCTCAGAAACATTTTCTTGTGTTGCGCTACTCTTCGGTTCGAGAGGAGGTACAATTACCTCATCAAGTTCTACTTTCGTCCCACTTACTTCTTTCGACAAATACTCTTTCTCTAGAAAGGATCCATTCTTGGCAACAAAGATTTTGCCTTCGGACCTAAGATAGAAGATATACCCAATAGTTTCCTTAGGGTATCCTATGAAGACGCATTTTTCCGCTTTGGGTTCGAGCTTCTCTGGTTGAAGTTTCTTCACCTAAGTATCGCAGCCCCAAACTTTCACAAACGACAACTTAGGTTTCTTGCCAAAACATAATTCATACGGTGTTGTCTCAACGGATTTAGATGGTGCCCTATTTAAAGTGAATGCGGCTGTTACCAATGCATATTCCCAAAATGATAGCGGTAAATCGGTAAGAGACATCATAGATTGCACCATATCCAAGATTGAAAAAGGTATAGTGATACCGACGGTCGAATCTCGGGCAAGTATCATGCCGATAGACAAAGGGAATTGCATACGGGATTGATTGAATCCCCGACATCGTGGTTCATCCAAAGAGATCATCGTGGAACATGCGGGAACAAACATGGATATCCAGACCAAGGTGTAGATTATTGACCGGAGAGGTGTCTCGGTCATGTCTGCATGCTTCCCGAACCCGTAAGGTCTACACACGTAAGGTTCGATGACGCTAGGGTTATAGGGAAATAGTGTACAAGGTTACCGAAGGTAGTTCGGAGTCCCGGATGAGATCCCAGACGTCACGAGGAGTTCTGAAATGGTCCGGAGGTAAAGAATTATATATAGGAAGTCAGGATTTCGTCACCGGAATTGTTTCGGACGACACCGGTAATGTACCGGGACCACCGGAAGGGTTCCGGGGTCTACCGGGAAGGGCCTACAACCACGAAAGGGTATTTGGGCCAAAAGGTGGATGGGAACCAGCCCATATGTGGGATGGTGCACCACCACCAGCAGCCCAAGGCGCAAGAGAGAGTGTGGTGGGCTAACCCTAGGCGTGGTGGGCAAGCCCACCCTAGGGCGCCACCACCTCTCCACCCTTGGTCGTCGCCCCTTGCCCTAGATGGGCTACCGCACCCCTTAGGGTGGGAAACCCTAAGGGTTGGCACCCTCCTCCCTGTCCTCCTATATATAGTGAGGGTTTTGGGGCTGATTTGAGACAACCTTTCTCTCTCTCAGCGCAGCCCTACACCTCCTCCTCCTCGTCCTCCGTATTGCTTGGCGAAGCCGTGTCGGAGTTACCACGCAGCTCCACCGTCACCACGCAGTCGTGCTGCCAGATCTCTCCCTCAACCTCTCCTCTCTCCTTGCTTTATCAAGGCGTTGGAGACGTCACCGGGCTACATGTGTGTTGAACACGGAGGCACCGACGTTCGGTGCATAGATCGGAATCCACCGCGATCTGAATCGCTACGAGTACGACTCCATCAACCGCGTTGAAAGGACGTGGATGTCGCCTAGAGGGGGTGAATAGGCGCTTTAAAATTATTATGGTTTAGGCTTGCACAAATGCGTAATAAAACTAACGTTTAATTTGTCAAGCACAAAACCTAAAACAACTAGGCTCAACAATGTGCACCAACAACTTATGCTAAGTAAGATAAACAACTAAGTGATAGCAAGATATATAACAAGAAACAATATGGCTACCACAAAGTAAAGTGCATAAGTAAATGATTCGGGTAAGAGATAACCGAGGCACGCGGAGACGATGATGTATCCCGAAGTTCAGACCCTTGCGGATGCTAATCTCCGTTGGAGCGGTGTGGAGGCACAATGCTCCCCAAGATGCCACTAAGGCCATCGTAATCTCCTCACGCCCTCGCACAATGCAAGATGCCGTGATTCCACTAGGGGATCCTTGAGGGTGGTCACCGAACCCGTACAAACAAGGTTGGGGCAATCTCCACAACTTAATTGGAGGCTCCCAACAACACCACGAAGCTTCACCACAATGGCATATGGCTTCAAGGTGACCACAAATGCTCGGGGCAATCTCCACAACTTAATTGGAGACCCTAACGCTTGCCCGGAGCTTTACACCACAATGATTGAGCTCGAGGCACCACCAAGCTTCTAGGGGTACCAAGTAGCCAAGGGTAATAAGTTTCTCAACTTCTCACTTCCACGTATCACCGTGGATAACTCAAACCTATGCACCAAATGCAATGGCAAGAACACACGAAGTGGACAAGTCCCTCACACTCAAATCCCCCCACAACAACAAAAGCTATGGAGAAATATGAGAGGAAGAACAAGGAGCTCACAAAGAACTCCAAGATCAAGATCCAAGGAGTTCCCCTCACATAGAGGAGAAAGTGATTGGTGGAGATGTGGATCTAGATCTCCTCTCTCTTTTCCCTCAAGAACTAGCAAGAATCATTGGAGGGATTGAGAGATAGCAAGCTCGAAGAAGGTCAACAATGGAGGAAGAACATGAGCTAAATAGATAGATAGGTCCAAGGGGGAAGAAGACCCCCTTTATATAGTGGGGGAGGAATCAGACTGTTACCCCCACTTACAGCCCGCGCACAGCGGTACTACAGCTGGCGAGGCGCGGTACTATCGCTACCTCTAGCAGTAATACCATTGGTGAGGAGCGATACTACCGCTGCCCCTAGCGGTGCTACTACTGGAAAGGAGCGGTACTAGCGCTTGGCACAAGTAGTACTACTGCTAGGCAAGGAGCCGTACTACCGCACAGCCACGGTAGTAAAGATATTACTGTCTGGCCTACCACCGCTTGGAAAAGTATTCGCAAAAAGTCCGACGTAGTACAACCGTTAAGAGAGAGGTACTACCGTCCCGAAACAGTACTACCGCCCACCTGGAGTGGTACTACAGCTAGGGAGCGGTACCACCGCTTGGCACAAGAGGTACTACCGCCTGCCACTGAAACAACCATAACTTTCACATACGAGCTCCGAATCGAGCAAACCCAAGCTTGTTGGATTTAGGACGACAAGAGCTATCAAACAGAAACATAAAATCTTAATAACATGCAGTTATGAGAATGCCAATGACATAGAGATGTGATACCTCTATGAATGAAGAACTGGCAAAAACTCCAACATCGAAAACATCATAGATGATGCATATGGACTCCGTTTTCGATGAACTCGAGCTTGTCATGAAGATGACCATAAGCTCTAAAACTCACCAAGAGAAACACCAAACAATAACCAAGAAGTATGATGCAAGGATGCAAATGGGTTGAGCTCTCAACGAACGATACGATCAAGCTACTCACTAGAGATCCCCCCTTGATAGTACGGCAATCTATCCTACAACAGAAAACCTATCAAGGGCAAACCTATACCTTGCACCTCGTCCTCTTGAGCTAGATGACAATGATCTTGGCTTCCTCAAGATGGACCACCTTTCTTGATTGTGCTTGCTTGATGAAGACTAGTTAATTGCTCCCCCATACACAATATGGGTGAGCCGCTCTTCAGCATATCTTCACAAGTCCATTGCCACCACAATAGACGGCAAGCTTCAAGCAAGATATCTTTGTGATGATCCACTTGAACTTGCACATCGCAATATTGATGACGATCACCACTTGACGTCATCCTCCATGGGTTGTATGAGATCTTTCTCTTGACGCAAGCCCATGGAAACACACCTAACCCCCACATAGAACTCTCACGAAGACCATGGTTTAGTACACAAACACGTAATGGACAATGCTTACCATACCATGGGATCTCTTGATCCCTCTCAGTACATCTTGTACGCTTTGTGTGTTTATCATCTTGATTTACTCTTTGTCTGACGATCTTGATCAACCTTGTGACTCTATGACCATTCTTTGGATAATACCTTGAATACCACCTTGGTCATCATATAAACTCCTTGAACCCAACAGATGGACTTCAATAAGTGCCTATGGACAAATCCTATAAACATAACTTCAGACAATCATTAGTCCATAGAGATTGTCATCAATTACCAAAACCACATATGGAGAAATATGCTCTAACACGCGTTCTAGCAATGCTTCCGCTTAGCGGTCTTCAAAGGTATGAAGATGCTCTACCCCTTTGCTCGTTGCTGGTTTCTCCATAGATAGATCCTTGCATGATGTAGGAAATTTTTGAAATTACTACGTTCCCCTACAACACAATGATCTCCATCATCATAATCTCCATCATTGTGTCTCCATGAAGTCGTGATGCCAACTATTACTTCTACTACTATAGCAAACATTTAGCAATAAAATAACGTAATCACATGGCGTTGCATCTCATACAATAAATTAAGACAACTCATATGGCTCCTGCCGGTTGTCATACTCATCGACATGCAAGTCGTGAATCCTATTACATATGTAAGATTACATCTCATACATTACATATGTAAGATCACATCCTTTTGGCCATACCACATCACATAGCATACCCTGCAAAAACCAGTTAGACGTCCTCTCGTTGTTATTGCAAGTTTTACGTGGCCGATTAGGGTTTCTAGCAAGAACACTTCTTACCTACGTGACAGCCACTACGTTGATATGTGCTACCTCTTGAGCTTGCGTTGGTTTTTCCCTTGAAGAGGAAAGGGTGATGCAGCACAGTAGCAGTAAGTATTTCAATCAGTTTGAGAACCACGGTATCAATCCAGTAGGAGTATCAAGGCAAGTCTCCAAAGTACCTATGCAAAAACAGCAAACTTGCACCCAACGCTACAAAGGGGTTGTCAATCCCTTCACGGTTAACTGCAAGGTGAGATCTGAAGGCGGAAAGTGCAACAAAATGAAAGTGTAGAGCTGAAAATATGATGTGAAGTAGACCCGGGGGCCATAGTGTTCACTAGAGGCTTCTCTCATGATAGCAACTATTACGGTGGGTGAACGAATTACTGTCGAGCAATTGATAGAACCACGCAAAGTCATGACGATATCTAAGGCAATGATCATACATATAGGCATCACGTCCGAGACAAGTAGACCGATACTGTCTGCATCTACTACTATTACTCCACACATCGACCGCTATCCAACATGCATCTAGTGTATTAAGTTCATGACAAACGGAGTAACGCCTTAAGCAAGATGACATGATGTAGAGGGATAAATTCATGCAATAGATATAAACCCCATCTTTTTACCCTTGATGGCAACAACGCGATGTGTGCCTCGCTACCCCTTCTGTCACTGGGTGAGGTCACCGCCGGTATGAACCCAAAACCAAGCACTTCTCCCAATGCAAGAACTGTAGGTCAAGTTGGCCAAACGAAACCCACAACTCGAAGAGAATTACAAGGATATGAAATCATGCATATAAGAGATCAGAGGAAACTCAAATAAGATTCATAGATAATCTGATCATAAATCGACAATTCATCGGATCTCGAAAAACACACCGCAAAAGAAGATTACATCGGATAGATCTCCATGAAGATCATGCAGAACTTTGTATTAAAGATCCAAGAGAGAGAAGAAGCCATCTAGCTACTAGATATGGACCCGAAGGTCTGTGGTGAACTACTCACGCACCATCGGAGAGGCAATGGTGTTGATGGACAAGCCCTCCGCGTCCGAATCCCCCTCCGGCAGGGCACCAGAACGTGCCCAGATGGGATCTTGCGGAGACAGAAGCTTGCGGCGGCGGAAAAGTATTTTCATGGCTCTCTCCCGTGGTTTCAGATTTTTTGGGGATTTATAGGCGGAAGAAGTAGGGCAAAGGAGCCACGGGGGGGGGCACAAGCCTGCTAGGCGCGCCCCCCAGGTCGCGGCTAGGGGGCTTGTGGCCTCCCCCGGGACACTTTGCCTTGGTTCTCAAACTTCCTCCGTATCTTGTGTTTCGGAAAAAATCTTTTCGGAGGTTTTATTCCGTTTGGACTCTATTTGATATTCTCCTCTGAAAAAGGTCAAAAACACAGAAAAAACAGGAACTGGCACTTGGACTGAGTTAATAAGTTAGTCCCAAAAAAAGATATAAAATGCATACAAAACATCCAAACTTGACAAGATAATAGCGTGGAACCATCAAAAATTATAGATACGTTGGAGACGTATCAATATGCCAATGCTATTTACCCTTCATATGAAGCCTCTTCATCTAATCCGATCCGACTAAAGTGGGAGAGACAGACACCCACTAGCCACCTTATGCAACAAGTTCATGTCGGTCGGTGGAACCAGCCTATGTAAGAGTATGTATAAAGTCGGTCTCGGCCGCTTCATCCCACGATGCCGCCGAATCAAGATAATACTAGTAACGGCAAGCAATTGACAAATCTGTAGGGGAACGTAGTAATTTCAAAATTTTCCTATGCCAAACAAGGATCTATCTATGGAGAAACCAGCAACAAGTAATTGGGTAGAGCATCTTCATACCTTTGAAGATCGCTAAGCGGAAGCGTTGCTAGAACGCGGTTGATAAAGTCGTACTCGTAGCGATTCAGATCGCAGTCGGTTTCGATCCATGTGCCGAATCACGGCACCTCCATGTTCAACACACGTACATCCCGGTGACGTCTCATGCACCTTGATCCAGCAAGTAGGAGGGACAAGTTGAGGAAGAGCTCCGGCAGGACGACGGCATGGTGGAGGTGGAGCTATGAGGTATTCCAACAGGGGTTCGCCAAGCACCGCGGAAGAGGAGGAGCAGGGCTGCGCCTAGAGAGAGATTTTGTGTGTCTCAAATCAGCCAAAAAACTCCACTATATATAGGGGGAGAGGGAGGAGGTGCCCACATTTAGGGTTCCCACCCCTAAGGGGTGCGGCAGCCCCATCTAGGGCAGAGGGCGGCGGCCAGGGCAGGGACAGGAGGGGCGGCGCACCCAGATGGGCCTTCGGCCCCTCCTGCGCCTAGGGTTTGCCCCTGTCCTCCTTTCCAGCGCCTTGGGCCTAGGTGGGAGGCGCACCAGCCCACTCTGGGTTGGTTCCCTTCCACCTTTTGACCCATGCTTGCCTTTGGGGTTGGTGGCTCCTCCAGGTGGACCCCCGGAACCCTACCGGTGGTCCTGGTACGTTAGAGGTGACGCCCGACACATTTCCAGTGTCGAAAACCTCGCATCCTATATATCAATCATTACCTTAGGAGCTCCTCGTGACATCTGGGATATCATCCGGGACTCCGAACAACATTCGGTAACCACGTACACTATTTCCCTATAACACTGCGTTATCAAACCTTAAGTGTGTATACCTTACGGGTTCGGGAGACATGCAGACATGACCGAGACATCTTTCCGTCCAATAACCAACAGCGGGGTCTGGATATCCATGTTGGTTCCCACATGTTCCATGATGATCTAATCGGATGAACCACGATGTCAAGGATTCAATCAATCCCGTATGCAATTCCCTTTGTCTATCGGTATGATACTTGTTCGAGATTCGATCGTCGGTATCCCTATACCTTGTTCAATCTCGTTACCGGAAAGTCTCTTTAGTCGTTCCGTAACACATCATCCCGTGGCTAACCCCTTAGTCACACTGAGCTCAATATGATGATGGATTACCAAGTGGGCCCAGAGATACCTCTCCATTACACGGAGTGACAAATCCCGGTCTCGATTCGTACAACTCAACAGACATTTTCGGAGATACCCGTAGTGCACCTTTATAATCACCCAGTTACATTGTGACGTTTGGCACACCAAAAGCACTCCTATGGTATCCGGGAGTTGGACAATCTCACGATCTAAGGAAATGATACTTGACATTAGAAAAGCTTTAGCAGACGAACAACACGATCTAGTGCTATGCTTAGGATTGGGTCGTGTCCATGACATCATTCCCCAATGATGTGATCCTGTTATCAATGACATCCAATGTCTATGATCAAGAAACCATGATCATCTATCGATCAACGAGCTAGCCAACTAGAGGCTCACTAGGGACACATTGTGATCTATATATTCACACATGTATTACGGTTTCTCGTTAATACAATTATAGCATGAATAATAGAAAATTATCATGAACAAGGAAATATAATAATAACCAATTTATTATTGCCTCTAGGGCATATTTCCAATAGTCTCCCACTTGCACTAGAGTCAATAATCTAGTTCACATCACTATGTGATTGCAATGAATCCAACACCCATACAGTTTTGGGGTTGATCATGTCTTGCTTGTGACAGAGGTTTATTAGTCAATGGGTCTGAACCTTTCAGATCTGTGTGTGCTTTACAAATCTCTATGTCTTTATATAGATACTGCTACCATGCACCATTTGGAACTATTCCAAATGACCGCTCCACTATACGAATCCGGTTTACTATGCACAGTCATCCGGATTAGTGACAAAGTTTGCATCGACGTAACCCCTTTACGATGAAATCTTTAATCACCTCCATAAACGAGAAAAATTTCTTAGTCCACTAGTTACTAAGGATATCTTTGACTGTTGTCCAGTGATCCATTCCTGGATCACTCTTGTACCCCTTGATTGACTCATGGCAAGGCACACTTTAGGTGTGATACACAGCATAGCATACTTATAGAGCCTACGGCTGATGCATAGGGGACAACATTCGTCCTTTCTCTTTCTTCTGCCGTGGTCGGGCTTTTGAGTCTTACTCAAAATTCACACCTTATAACACAGCCAAGAACTCCTTCTTTTGTCGATCTATTTTCAACACTTTCAAAAACTTGTCAAGGCATGCATTTTGTTGAAAGTTCTATTAAGCGCTTTGATCTATCTCCATAGATCTTGATGCTCAATATTCAAGTAGCTCATTCAGGTTTCCTTTGAAAAACTCCTTTCAAACAACCCTTTATGCTTTCCAGAATTTCTACATTATTTCCGATCAACAATATGTCAACCACATATATTCATCAGAAATTCTATAGTGCTCCCACTCACTTCTTTGGAAATACAAGTTTCTCATAAACTTTGTATAAAACCAAAAACTTTGATCATCTTGTCAAAGTGTGTATTCCAACTCCGAGATGCTTGCTCCAGTCCATAGAAGGATCGATGTAGCTTTGCATACTTGTTAGCAACCTTTAGGATCGACAAAATCTTCTGGTTGTATCAGATACAACCTTTCCTCAAGGAAACCGTCGAGGAAACAATATTTTGACATCCTATCTGCAAGATTTCATAAATTATGCAGCAACTGATAACATAATTCCAACAGACTTTCAACATCGCTACGAGTGAGAAAGTCTCATCGTAGTCAACTCTTTGAACTTTGTCGAAAACATCTTTGCGACAAGTCGAGCTTTCTTAATGGTGACTTTTCACCATCACCGTGTGTCTTCCTTTTAAACATCCATGGATAGTTAATAGTCTTACGATCATCAAGTAGTTCTTCCAAAGTCTACACTTTGTTTTCATATATGGATCCTCCTCTCGGATTTCATGGCCTCCAGCCATTTGTTGGAATCCGGGCCCACCATCGCTTCTTCATAGCTCGTAGGTTCATTGTTGTCCAGCAACATGACCTCCAAGACAGGATTACCGTACCATTCTAGAGTAGTACGTGTCCTTGTCAACCTACGAGGTTCGGTAGTGACTTGATCCGAAGCTTCATGATCACTATCATCAGCTTCCACTTCAATTGGTGTAGGCGCCACAGGAACAACTTCCTGCTCCCTGCTACACACACTGGTTGAGGTGATGGTTCAATAACCTAATCAAGTTTCTACCATACTCCCACTCAATTCTTTCGAGAGAAACTTTTCCTCCAGAAAGTACCCGTTACTAGAAACAAACACTTTTGCTTCCGGATCTAAGACAGGAGGTATATGCTAACTCTTGAGCTTGCGTTGGTTTTTCCCTTGAAGAGGAAAGGGTGATGCACCACAGTAGCGATAAGTATTTCCCTCAGTTTGAGAACCAAGGTATCAATCCAGTAGGAGTATCAAGATGAGGCACCAATGTACCTGCGCAAAAACAAACAAACTTGCACCCAACGCTATAAAGGGGTTGTCAATCCCTTCACGATTATTTGCAAGGTGAGATCTGAAGGCGAAATGTGCAACAAAGTAATTGTGTAGATCTGAAAATATGATGTGAAGTAGACCCGGGGGCCATGGTCTTCACTAGAGGCTTCTCTCATGATAGCAAGTATTACGGTGGGTGAACGAATTACTGTCGAGCAATTGATAGAATCGCGGAAAGTCATGATGATATCTAAGGCAATGATCATACTGATAGGCATCACGTCCGAGACAAGTAGACCGATACTTTCTACATCTACTACTATTGCTCCACACATCGACCGCTATCCAGCATGCATCTAGTGTATTGAGTCCATAACAAACAGAGTAACGCCTTAAGCAAGATGACATGATGTAGAGGGATAGATTCATGCAATATGATATAAACCCCATCTTTTTACCCTTGATGGCAACAACATGATGCGTGCCTCGTTACCCCTTCTGTCACTAGATGAGGACACCGCACGGTATGAACCCAAAACCAAGCACTTCTCCCATTGCAAGAATTATAGATCAAGTTGGCCAAACGAAACCCACAACTCGAAGAGAATTACAAGGATACGAAATCATGCATATAAGAGATCAGAGGAGACTCAAATAATATTCATAGATAATCTGATCATAAATCTAAAATTCATCGGATCTTGACAAACACACCGCAAAAGAAGGTTACATCGGATAGATCTCCATGAAGATCATGGAGGACATTGTATTGAAGATCCAAGAGAGAGAAGAAGCCATATAGCTACTAGCTATGGACCCGAAGGTCTGTGGTGAACTACTCACGCATCATCGGAGAGGCAATGGTGTTGATGAACAAGCCCTCCGCGTCCGAATCCCCCTCCGGCAGGGCACAAGAACGGTCTCCAGATGGGATCTTGCGGAGACAGAAGCTTGCGGCGGCCGAAAAGTATTTTCGTGGCTCTCTCTCTGGTGGTTTTGGATTTTTAGAGAATTTATAGGAGAAAGAGGTAGGGCAAAGGAGCCACGGGGGGCCCACAAGCCTGCTATCCCCCCAGGCCACGGCTAGGGGTCTTGTGACCTCCCCCGAGGTCCTTTGCCTTGGTTCTCAAGTCCGTTCTCAAGTCCCTTGCGTATCTTCTTTTATGGAAAAAATCATCCCACATGTTTTATTCCGTTTGGACTCCGTTTAATATTCTTCTGTGAAAAAGGTCAAAAACACGGGAAAAACAGAAACTGGCACTTGGCACTGAGTTAATAGGTTAGTCCCAAAAAGGATATAAAATAGCATATTCATGCATACAAAACATCCAATGTTGACAAGATAAAAGCATGGAACCATCAAAAATTATAGATACGTTGGAGACATATCAAGCATCCCCAAGCTTAACTCCTTCTCGTCCTCGAGTAAAGAAGTGGTAAAGACTGAATTTTTGATGTGGAATTCTACCTAACATATTTGTCCTTTCTAACTTCTTTCTTGTGGCATGAGTGTTCAGATCCGTAAGATTCAAAACAATAGTTTACTATTGACATGAAAACAATTGTACTTCAAGCATACTAGCAAAGTGATCATGAACTTTTGAAATAACAAGGCCAAAGAAAGTTATCCCTACAAAATCATATAGTCTGGCTATGCTCCATCATCCCCACACAATAAATTTAAATCGTGCACAACCTCGGTATTGGCCAAGTAATTGTTTTCACACTCTTACTTTCTCAAACTTTTTCAACTCTCACGCAATCCATGAGCGTGAGCCATGGATATAGCACTATAGGTGGAATAGAGTGTGGTGGAGGTTGTGAGGCAAAAAGGAGGAGATGGTCACAATTACTTGGCGTATTAATGGGCTATGGAGATGCCCATCAATAGATATCAATGTGAATGAGTAGGGACTGCCATGCAACGGATGCACAAGAGCTATAAGTGTGTGAAAGCTCAAAAGGAAAACTAGTGGGTGTGCACCCAACTTGCTTGCTCACGAAGACCTAGGGCAATTTTGAGGAAGCCCATCATTGGAATATACAAGCCAAGTTATAAAATGAAAATTCCCACCAGTATATGAAAGTGACGAAACGAGAGACTCTCTATCATGAAGAACATGGTGCTATTTTGAAGCACAAGTGTGGAAAAAGATAGTAGCATTGTCCCTTCTCTCTTTTTCTCTCATATATTTTTTTGTTTGGGCTCTTTGGCCTCTTTTTTATCATTTTTTTTGTGGGCATCTTTGGCCTCTTTTCTCTTTTTTTTTATTTCCTCACATGGGACAATGCTCTAATAATGATGATCATCACACTTTTATTTACTCACAACTCAATACTTAGAACAATGATGACTCTATAGGAAATGCCTCCGGCAGTGTACCGGGATGTGCAACAATCTAGCTTAGCGTATACGTTGAAACATCTCGCTAGCTATCTTACGATCATGCAATGGCAATATGAAAGTGACGGCACATGTCATGAGACGGAACGGTGGGAGTTGCATGGCAATATATCTCGGAATGGCTATGAAAATGCCATAATAGGTAGGTATGGTGGCTGTTTTGAGGAAGGTATATGGTGGGTTTGTACACCGGTGAAAGTTGCGCGGCACTACAGAGGCTAGCAATGGTGGAAGGTGAAAGTGCATCTATACCATGGACTCACATTAGTCAAGAAGAACTCATATATTTATTGCTAAAGTTTTATTAGTAATCGAAACAAAGTGCTAAACGCATACTCCTAGGGGAAGGCTTGGTAGGTGTTAACCATCGCGCGATCCCGACCGCCACACAAAGGATGACAATCAATAAATCGAGTATGCTCCGACTTCCTAACATAGCGGTTCACCATACGTGCATGCTACGGGAATCACTAACTTCAACACAAGTATTTCTAGATTCACAACACCCTACTAACATAACTCTAATATTACCATATCCATATCTCAAAACTAATTGTGAGGAATCAGACTTCTCTTACTAATCAATGCACTTGAATATGGAAGTTTTTATCATATCCTGTTTGGATGCCTGTCATCTTTAGGACTACTTTCATAGCACACGCCAATTACCAAGCTACTTAGAGATAGCAGTATCAAAAAGATATAAGTGAAGATCGAGAGTTTTTATTTCTTAAAAATATGACACCGCCGTGCTCTAAAAAGATCTAAGTGAAGCACTAGAGCAAAGTTATCTAGCTCAAAAGATATAAGTGAAGCACATGCGAGCTAAATTGCCTAACTCAAAAGATATAAGTGAAGCTCAATGAGTATTCTAGCAAATTCACAATCAGTGCATGTCCCTCTCAAAAAGGTGTGCATCAAGGATGATTGTGACAAAACAAAAAAGAAAAGACTCCTCTAATACACGACGCTCCAAGCAAAACAAATATCATGTGGTGAATAAAAATATAGCTCCAAGTAACGTTACCGATGGAATGAAGACGAAAGAGGGGATGCCTTCCCGGGTCATCCCCAAGCTTAGGCTTTTTGGTGTCCTTGAATTTGGCTTGGAATGCCTTGGGCATCCCAAAGCTTAATATCTTTCCACTCTTTGTTCCATTGTCCATGAGAACATCACCCAAAACTTGAAAACTTCACACCACAAAACTTAAACAGAAACTCGTGAAATCATTAGCATAAGAAAACAAACCACCAACTCTTTAGGTACTGTATTAAACTTGATTTCTATTTAGATTGATGTTGGATTACTGTATTCTTACTTTTCCATGGCTAGTACCCCCCCTATACTATCCATAGTTTCATCAAAATAAGCAATCAGCACAACAAAAACAAAATCTGTCAAAAACAGACCGGTCTGTAGAAATCTATATACTTCGTATACCTCTGATATCTCAAAAATTCTGAAACATTATGAAAATTAGGGAAATTTGCATATCAACCATAATCAAAAAGGATCAACTCAAAAGCTCTATCTGGATAGGAATTAAAAATAATTTCGTGAGTGCAAAGTTTCTGTCTTTTTCAGCATGATCAAACAACCATCACCAAAACTAATCATAAAGGTTTTACTTGGCACAAACACAAAAAGAAACATAAAAAACACAATCATAACAGAATTATGATGGTGTGGACACAACAAAACAGAAAGCAAAAAAGCAAAAATAAATTCATTGGGTTGCCTCCCAATAAGCGTTGTTTAACGCCCTTAGCTAGGCATAAGGCGATAGAATCAAGTATCGTCGTCTTTGGTGCTCAAACCATAAGTAGGATGAACACTCAACATTTTAAGATCTTCATCTCTCTTGCTAGATGGTTCACCACTGTTTTTAGGAACAAAAACAAACTTGGTGGCCTTATTGTGGGCAAAATTTGGAGTGTTCTGAACAACGGCAAAAGCGGAACCCAAGTTGGTTATGACATCGTCTAGTTTGCCAATTCTAGCGGAACCATGACCTAGTTTTTCGTTAACTGTGGGTTCCTTCTCCTTTAAATTTTTCAAAGTCATTCCCACCTTGGATCCATACTGATTTGATTGTGGATCTTTTTATCCAAAATTTCAATGAGTTCTATCGTACCAACTTTATTTTCAATGATATCCAGCCTACGCATCACATGTTCCAAAGTTAAGGTAGTTCCATTAACCATGAGTGGGGGTGAGCCAACCAAATTTATTAAAGCACCGTAAGAATCAACGGTATGGCTACCCAAGAAATTTCCGCCTATGATGGTGTCAAGAACATACCTATTCCAAGGGGAAATACCCACATAAAAGTTGCGAAGTAGAACGGTAGTAGATTGCTTACGAGTAGATCTATTCTGAGCATTGCAAATTCTATACCAAGCATCCTTTAAGTTTTCTCCCTCATTTTGTTTGAAATTAAGAACTTCGCTCTCGGGAGTAACGTTCAAAGCAATAGGACTAGCCAATATCATCTTGCTCCTTTGATCTCCATCTTCGGGGCACCATGATCATCATTGTCACCGACATGACACCATGATTTCCATCATCATGATCTTCATCATTGTGTCTCCATGGAGTTGTCACGCCAACTATTACTTCTACTACTATAGCTAATCGTTAGCGATAAAGTAAAGTAATCAACATGGCGTGGCATCACATACAATAAATTAAGACAACTCCTATGGCTCCTGCCGGTTGTCATACTCATCGACATGCAAGTCGTGAATCCTATTACAAGAACATCATCGATCTCATACATCACATATGCAACATCACATCCTTTTGGCCATATCACATCACATAGCATACCCTGCAAAAACAAGTTAGACATCCTCTAATTGTTGTTGCAAGTTTTACGTGGCTGATTTGGGTTTCTTGCAAGAACATTTCTTACCTACGTGATAGCCACAACGTTGATATGCCAATGCTATTTACCCTTCATAAGGACCCTCTTCATCGAATCCGATCCGACTAAAGTGGGAGAGACAGACACCCGCTAGCCACCTTATGCAACAAGTGCATGTCTGTCGGTGGAACCAGTCTCACGTAAGAGTACGTGTAAAGTCGGTCTGGGCCGCTTAATCCCACGATGCCGTCGAATCTGGATAAGACTAGTAATGGCAAGCAATTGACAAAATCAGCGCCCACAACTTTTGTGCTCTACTCGTGCATGGAATCTACACATAGAACCTTGGTTCGGATACCACTGTAAGGGAACGTAGTAATTTCAAAATTTTCCTATGCCAAACAAGGATCTATCTATGGAGAAACCAGCAACGAGTAATGGAGTAGAGCATCTTCATACCTTTGAAGATCACTAAGCGGAAGCGTTGCTAGAACGCGGTTGATGGAGTCGTACTCGCAGCGATTCACATCGCGGTCGGTTCCGATGCATGTGCCGAATCACGACACCTCCGTGTTCAAAAACGTACAGCCCGGTGACGCCTCCCACACCTTGATCCAGCAAGGAGGAGGGAGAGGTTTAGGGAGAGCTCCAGCAGCACGACGGCGTGGTGGCGGTGGAGCTACGAGGTATTCCGACAAGGCTTCGCCAAGCACCGCGGAAGAGGAGGAAGAGGAGGAGCAGGGCTGCGTCGAGAGAGAGATTTCGTGTGTCTCAAATCAGCCAAAAAACTCCACTATATATAGGGGGAGAGGGAGGAGGTGCCCACCCTTAGGGTTCCCACCCCTAAGGGGTGAGGCAACCCCATCTAGGCCAGAGGGCGGCGGCCAGGGCAGGGAGAGGGGGGTAGCGCAACCAGATGGGCCTTGGGCCCCTCCTGCGCCTAGGGTTTGCCCCCTTGCTCCTTTGTTGCGCCTTGTGCCTAGGTGGGAGGCGCACCAGCCCACTCTGGGCTGATTCCCTTCCACCCTTTGGCCCATGCTTACCTTTGGGGCTGGTGGCCCCTCCCGATGGACCCCCGAAACCCTTCCGGTGGTCCTGGTACGTTACCGGTAACGCCCGAAACATTTCCGGTGTCCAAAGCCTCACTTCCTATATATGAATCTTTACATCTGGATCATTCCGGAACTCCTCGTGATGTCCGGGATCTCATCCAGGACTCCAAACAACCTTCGGTAACGATGTACACTATTCCCATATAACCCTGGCGTCGTTGAACCTTAAGTGTGTAGACCCTATGGGTTCGGGAAGCATGCAGACATGACCGAGACACCTCTCCGGTCAATAACCAATAGCGGGGTCTTGATATCCATGTTGGTTCCCGCATGTTCCACGATGATCTCATCGGATGAACCACGATGTCGGGGATTCGATCAATCCCGTATGCAATTCTCTTTGTCTACCGGTATGATACTTGCCCGAGATTCGATCGTCGGTATCCCTATACCTTGTTCAATCTCGTTACCGGCAAGTCTCTTTACTCGTTCCATAACGCATCATCCCGTGGCTAACTCCTTAGTCACACTGAGCTCATTATGATGATGGATTACCGAGTGGGCCAGACATACCTCTCGGTCACATGGAGTGATAAATCCACGTCTCGATTCGTACAACCAAACACACACTTTCGGAGATACCTGTAGTGCACATTTATAATCATCCAGTTACGTTGTGACGTTTGATACACCCAAAGCACTCCTACGGTATCCGGGAGTTTCACAATCTCATGGTCTAAGGAAATGATACTTGACATTAGAAAAGCTTTAGCAGACGAACAACACGATCTAGTGCTATGCTTAGGATTGGGTCTTGTCCATCACATCATTCCCCAATGATGTGATCCCGTTATCAATGACATCCAATGTCAATGATCAGGAAACCATGATCATCTATTGATCAACGAGCTAGCCAACTAAAGGCTCACTAGGGACACATTGTGATCTACATATTCACACATGTATTATGGTTTCCGGTCAATACAATTATAGGATGAATAATAGAAAATTATCATGAACCAGGAAATATAATAATAACCACTTTATTATTGCCTCTAGGGCATATTTCCAACAAAGGATTAGTCTAACTAGTCTAGTCCAATTGCATTTCGGTCGTATCAATTGAGGTTTGGTATGTTCTCTTCAGCTAAAGAAGAGATGGTATCTCGCATCAATTGCATCTGAATCCTTTTTTCAACAAACATTTATTCAATGTTTTTTCTTCAAGAAACTTTTTCTGTAGGTGAAGCACTCAACTATGGGAAAGGGGGGTTAAACTCCGGCCTTTGCATCAACCAATGCATGCAATAATCTTTATTAATTATTTCACAAAGGTCCGACAAGAGCATACATCTATCCATCCGAAGCCATCACTCACACGTACAAACTCGTTAATGTGGAGTGCTCCCATTTTCCATATCTAAAACAGGTATCGTCGTTAATCCATCCACTAACGTACCGAAATCAATAGCCGGTGCAACACACCTAAAGAGCACACCACATGCACACGTTTTAAAAGTCGTCATCATTATCGGACCACTCACCCATCTTCACGAGAGAGATCCGCATCATCCTTACCGGTCCTAACATCCATCGACGCCACCACGACGCCCAACAACGCCACCGCCCCGCGCTCATCCGTCCAGGCGCGAAGATTCTAGAAGAACTGTCGTGCGCAGAACCTGCAAACCAGGCATGCCTCAGCGTAGCACCTCTCAGCCAGGCATGACTTGTCAGCTCCACCAAAGCCCAGTGCAAGACAAAGCCGATCCACCTCATGCCTCTGTCATCCAGCGTTGATGTACAAACGATGCTCCCAAAAGAGAAACGG
Organism: Hordeum vulgare subsp. vulgare; assembly: GCF_904849725.1. Lineage (NCBI taxonomy): Eukaryota > Viridiplantae > Streptophyta > Magnoliopsida > Poales > Poaceae > Hordeum > Hordeum vulgare. Next base: position 314,699,175 of record NC_058518.1, read on the forward strand.
TACCACGGTACCGCCATCGTCCGATCTGGAAAAGCAGATCCTAGGATTTCCGTCGAAGCAGTGCCCACCACCAATAACCGTCAAGGACCCACACAGTGTCCACCACCACCCATCCCTCAAGGCGATGCCTTCAAGAAGGTCACGACGTCAAGGACGCCACCGGCGAGAATGGGGGGCGTGGAGGAGAGAGGAGGAGGAGGCAAGGAGGTGAAGCACTCAACTATGTTCATCGAAAAAAATCAGAACCTTTTGAATTTTATTAGTAGTTCGTCTCATTTTAGCTACTACTCTCTCCGTTCCTAAATATATGATCTTTTAGAGATTTCACTATAGATTACATACAGATATATACAGACATAATTTAGATTATAGATTCATTCATTTTGCTTTGTATGTAGTCTGTAGTGTAATCTCTAAAAAGTCTCATATTTAGAAACGAGGGAGTATTTCAAAAACTGGCCATATCATAGCGCACATCCTGGGACAGGAGCAACTTAATACCATGCGCAAATCGCAACGAAATTAACTTGGAGGAGAGAGGAGACTTTTCATCTTATGCTAGTCGTCTATGGAAACCACGATTTGGCAACAAGCGGCAGGCCGCCCTTGATCCGCACGGCGATGCCGTTCACCTCGCTCATGTCCAGCAGCGTCCCTGCCACGTTCTCGCCGGCCGGCACCCAATCAAATCGATGCAGCAAGCTCGCGATCGCCATTTCTAGGGTGGACATGGCGAACCCGATCCCGGGGCACCCTCTCCTCCCGGCACCGAAGGGCACCAGCTCGAAGTTCTGCCCCTTGAAGTCCACGCTGCTGTCCAAGAACCTCTCCGGCCAGAATTCATCGGGGCGCTCCCATGTCGCCGGGTCCCGGCCGATGGCCCACGAGTTGATCACGACCTGCGTCCCCGCCGGGACGTGGTGACCGAGTATCTCGGCGTCCGCGGGTGGCTCCCGGGGCACGAGGAGAGGGACCGGCGGGTGCAGCCGGAGAGTCTCCTTCACCACGGCCTTCAGGTAGCCTGCCTTGTCGACGTGGTCCTCGGTGACGTGGTCGGCGCCGCCCACGGCCGCTCGGATCTCGTCCTGGAGCTTGCGCATCGCGCGCGGGTGGGTTATGAGCTCCGCCATGGTCCATTCCATCGCCGTGGTCGTGGTGGAGGTGCCTCCCGCGAACATGTCCTGCTCGATCGTGATACACGATGCCAGCTAATCAAACTACGTACTGCGTATATCACACTCACGCCTACGAATAATATATCGTTTGATCGGTAGCTGAGTGCTATACGAGGAAGTGCATATTTAGTTGCAGAGGTTCTTCTTGTACGTACCAAGATAATGGCCTTGATTTCGACAGTTCCGAGCCGAACGCCGGCGTCCTTGTCTGTCTCGTTTACATCGAGCAGCACGTCCACGAAGTCACGGTGATCATTGCCGTCGACGTCGTCTCGCATCTGCCGCCCGCCTGCTTGACGCCGACGTTCGCGGTGGTCCTCAATGACCTTCTCGACCATCCGGTCGAGGGCCTCGAACGTCCGCCTCGCCTTCCCTTCCAACCCACGCAGAGAGTCCACCCAGCCCATCCCCGGCAGGAGCTCCCCCAATGGCGTCGTCCCGAGCAACACGTCAAATTCCGCGAACACCTTCCTCAGCTCGCGTCCTCTGTCGTCGCCTTGGTACAGCCCGCGCGCGCTATCGTCGCCGAACGCAGCACGGGAGACCACGTAGTTGGCGTAGGCGATGAGGAGCTCGCTCAGGTCAACGACGGCGCCGGCGTGGGCGCCGGCACGGACGCGCTCGACCAGCGCGGCGCCCTCCTCCTCCCGGACCCGCCGAAAGGACAGGATGCGGCGCGGGCTGAGCAGGTGGACCGCGCAGATGCGGCGTGTCTGCCGCCAGTAGTCACCGTAGGGCGCGAACGCGACGTCGCGCCCGTAGAGGAGCCGCTCGGCCATGACAACCCTGGGCCGGCTCGCGAAGGCGAGGTCGCGGGATTTCATCACCTCCTCCGCGGCGGCGGCGGAGGAGACGAGCACGGTTGGCACGCGGCCGAGCCGGATCAGCAGAACCGGGCCGTGCTTCGCAGCCAGGAACCCGAGGCCCCGGTGCGGCAAGGAGCCGAGTAAGTGGAGGTGGCCGAGGAACGGGAGGCCTGGCGGCGACGGTGGCAGCCTCCGCTTCCCATTGCTGCTGGGCTTCTTGCCAGAGAGGAGGTATATAAGAGATACGACCAAGGTGAGGATGAGGAGGAGGGCCATGGCAAGCGACACCGCCATGGATGCTGCCATGCTGGCTTGACGACCACCACCTTTCGACACAAGTGTGTGTGAAGCAAATGGTGGCGCCGCGAGAAGATTTAAACAAGCGCCGAACTGGTAGACGACGCGCGGGGAGGAATGCAGCGATGCCCTCGTCGTCTCATCCGAGGATTCCATGCTTGCATGGCGACAAGACGCCGGCCGTCGCTTGACACGTACACATAATCCTGCCGGTAGGGGTCGCTGCAGATCACCATTTATTTGATCAGAACCCTTGAGTTTCAGAACGGACGGCCATGCGCGCCATCAGCTGCAGTCCAGGGCACTTGGATAATTGCTTCACCGGCAAGTGTGGAGCGACAAAGAGCTGATGAATTTCCTAGGAGGTCAAGATAGTTAATATAGTATCGCATAAGCCGCTGATGTGAACGATGATAACTACACTCGACCTGCGCGTACTAAATCAATAATTTTAGCTCCTTAATTTTGCTAGCATTGTGGGCCGCTGATCTGCGCCAAGACTCAGATATTTAGGATGGTGTTTCGTGTATTCGCTAGCGTATATCACTTCGCATATTTCTGTATTCGCATAGTAAAGGTAAAGTATTATATATTTTTTAGTGGGTCCTGTTTCTAAGATATAGATATTTCCGTGAACACTTCTGCTCCAGTACATTCCCTGAACACAGGGACCGTCCAAATTAATGGATATTTCTTCATAATAAAAGACAGAATGGTCATATTTACGTATACATTGTATTTTTTTTTCATACGCACACACCCTACTTTGCTAGGCAGGTCTGTTCATGTTTTCTTTATTTTTTTAAACCGCCAAAATACTCATCTACTCGGCAGGCTTGTTCGTGTTTTCATTATTTTTAAACCGCCAAAAAGGAATGTGAGCAGCATGATTCGAACCATCCACCTTTAGGTATTACCACACCTGCACTAACAAACTAGTCAACAAGACCTCACGTGATTATAAAAAAAAAATAAGACCTCATGTGTTACAAATGTTTCTTATTCTAATAAACAACTTCGGAAACGTAGTATTCTCTATTTTGTTTTCTTTTTTTATTTCTTTTTTTCCTTTTTCTTTTCTATTTCCTTTTCCTTTCTAAATGTGTTAGCTTTTTAAACCCCGCACCATTTGTTTTTAAAATGATGATTTTTTTTCAAGTTTGTCAATTTTTCTTTAAAATAGGTGATTTTTTCACAAATTAATGAAGATTTTTTTCCTAAATTCGTGAACTGTTCCTCAAATAGGCGAACTTTTCTTGAAATTTAATGAGCTTTTTATTAAGTTTATGATCTGTTATTTAAAAAATTGATGAACTATTACTTAAACCGTAATTTTGGTATTCGAAACACTAAACCCTAAATTGTTGGGAAGTTTAACAACTTTGGAAATTTTATTAAAGTTTTTAAAAATTTCATACATAATCTGAAATTCCAAAATTATGCACAAATTAAAATTAGGTCCGTTTCATGAGTGGGAATAACATCATCGCATTATAACACCCCTTTCGTCCTTATCGACACCCATGTGTTCCACATGATGTACATGCATATATTTATCAGATCTACCCAACTTTTGTCTGCAAGTGAGAACGAAAATACAAATGACCCATGCAAAATTTGAACGAAATCGGACACCAAACGCACGTTGCGTCACGTCCAGCAACTGTTTTTTCGTGTTTTCGCATGGAAAAACATAGAAAATGCTCGAAATGTCAGAAACTAAAAACAATTTGCGTGCCTCCTTGTGATGATCATTAGGTCATTTAAAAAAATTGGGTCCATTTCATGAGTCGAGGCAGCATCATCGCATTCTAACAACCCTTCCTTGCTTACTGACACCCGTGGGTTTCACGAGATGTTTATGCATACGTAAATCAAATCTACCCAACTTTTTCATGCAAATAAGAATGAACATTCAAATAACCGACGCAAAATTCGAACGAAATCGGACACCAAGCACACGTTACAACACGTGAGACAACTGTTTTTCCGTGTTTTCGCATGGTAAATCATAGAAAATACACAAAATGCCAGAAAGTTAAAACATTTGGCGTGCCTCCTTGTGATGATCGTTACGGCGTGTGAAAAAAATGGATCCGTTTCATGAGTTGAAGAAACATCATAGCATTATAACATCATCACATTATTTTAAAAATTGATTAACTGTTACTTAAACCGTAATTTTGGTATTCTAAACCCTAAACCCTAAATTGTAGGGAAGTTGTTAACAACTTTGGAAAATGTGCAGAACTTTTTAAAAATTTATACATAATTTCAAATTCGAAAATTGTGCACAAATTAAAATTGGGCACGTTTCATGACTCGGAGTAACATCATCGCATTATAACACCCCTATCGCCCTTACCGACATCCGTGCATTTCACATGATGTACATGCGTACGTTTATCAAATATATCTAACTTTTGCCAGCAAGTGAGAATGAACATACAAATGACCCATGCAAAATTTAAACTATTACTTCAATCGTAATTTTGATATTCTAAACTATTTTTCAATTTATAGAATAAGTTTCAAAAGAATAATAAATATCAAAAAGGATAAAATGAATTTAAGAAAACTTCAACATATTTAGAAATCACGGATTTTTAAGATTGAAAATAGGCTGAAAAAAAATACAAAAGAAAAAGGAGCTAACAAGCAAAATTTAAACAAAAATAGGGAAATCGCTGTGTTTTTTTATATAAGGGAAATATCATACTTGAATTTGTCATATCTAGTAATGTGTCATGTTGGTCGCTGCCGCTTTCATGTTGACTAGAGGTCTGGAGTTCCAAACATGGTGCGAGCATAATTTTTGAACTTTAATAGAAGACAAGAAAATGATGTACTTGGGCCGGCCAAGGACGTATATGTAGTGAATTCATCGTACATACGTAAATTGATGTGAAAGGTTCATATTACCTTTTATACAGTTTGTAAAAGGGGTGTATCGAAGCGGGGCTCTTCGATGAATAGTTCTTGTAACAAGTGCCTAGTAAACGTAATCCTTGTGCCTAAAGTGTTTCTTGTGTTTTTCTATCTCATTGTTACCCTGAAGTACGGTCGGGTTCTCTTCTTAGAATACTTTCTTAAAACTGTTGGTGAAGAAGCATCGGTGTAGACCAGAACGGGTTGAAGCTATTTGTTGCGAATTAAACACAAGCAAGACAAGTGTCTCGTAAAGTTATCCAGCACAGGTTAGTAGATGCTCTGTTCCATGTATGTTTGATGTTCTTCCAATGAATTTGTAAGCACAGTGTCAAGATAACATTGTTGGCTATTTGATTGTTTCTTATTTAACACGTTACTTTTACTTTGCGCTTCTTCAACAACTCAAAGCTTTGGTTAGCCAATTTTATTGGAATAATAAAATTAGTATATATCTTAGAACATAAAAACAATCTGGTAGGCACTCGCAGAGCGTCGGCGTGACCAAGGAAGGTCCTGGCCCCCCTTCCAAGAGAAAATTTGCAAGGATGTGCTGCTTAAACTCGATGCTAATCTCCTGGCTTCTTTAATCTCTCTAGCTCTTTTGGCCCCTCCTTGGTATGACTCGCGCTCCGCCACTGATGGTAGGTACGAGGTTCACGAATCTAAAACGTGATTGTATGTACCGAGAATTGTAAGTCAGAAATTGGGAAAGTAGGCACGTTCGGGAAGTTGAAACTTAAGCACACATGTACTCTCTTGTACCTTTTGAAGAAATATCAGCACAAATTCTTAAATATTTCTACAATGTATATTTATAATATGCATTATTATCTTTGAAACCAAATATATGTTCTTAAATATGTACTCACTCCGGTCCTTTTTACTCCGCGTATTAGATTTCGGTCAAGTCAAACTTTACAAAGTTTGACCAAATTTATATTAAAAAATATCAATATCTAGAATATCAAATATATACATTATGGAACTACATTTTGTAAATAATCTAACAATATTGATTTGGCATGGTGAATGTTCTTAATTTTTTCTATAAGTTTGGTCAAAATAGAGATACTTTGACTTCAGACAAAACGTATATGCACACTAAAAAGGACCCGAGGGAGTATATGACAATTCATTTAAGTTTGTAAAAATATGTAAAAATTTAACAAGAAGGCTACATATAGAAAGAGTGTTATGTTATCCACTGTTATAGTGGAAAATGACATTCATAAAAAGCATCCGTGGCTTACAAATATTTATTTTAGCAACTAGTTGTTGAAACAACTAGTTTTAATGAATTATTTAATCGTTTAAATTATTTACTAATCTTATCATCTTCATATATGTTCTAGTGATACAATATGTCGTCTAAGTCAAGTCATTTAACAAGTGGTACAACAAAATTTAAAAGAGATTTAAGATATTATTGGATTGAAGGAGATGACTCAAGCGGTGATAATGTGGATCACAAGTGTGACTGTGAATCTAGGTTGAAGGTAGATCATGTTAGTGTTGTTTTGAATGTATTCATTGAATACAAGAAATATATGCTAGTGACACCCACATGCCGGAGTAACCGACATATGGTTACCGAGGATGGGAGGATGGACACTGATAAGGACTCTTTGGCCAAGGCTATACGATGACAAGCAGCGCAGAACCTAGACAACCAAGGTACAATGTCGCCAACCAAATACTTTGTATCTTTTTTCGCTACAACCATGGTTTCTAAGTTGAATAATGTGGGTGTTAGCCTAGGAAGTAATGAGAAGGATATTTCTATTTGAACAAACGCCTAAGACATTTGGAATATGACCATTTAAAGGTTACAATACGTGTTTCTAGCAAGTCGTTTATCTCACATCTAGATGAGGAGGAGTTGCATGCCACATCAGATCGTTAGCTGATCTCTCATTTAGTAGGGCAAGTTTCAGATGTGGGCCTACACTACTGCAGGATGGTCCAAGGACGACACATCAATCGAAGACCCTTGGACGAAACTGTGTGCGATGCATGAACCGCAAACGGTATAGTTCAAGATCCGTCACCAAAAACGCGAACTGTGTGCGGTGACATATCCATCAAATATGATTTAGAAAACAATTGCATATACGATATGTGTCATATAGTTGTTCCAGACGAACTCCTTGCGATGAGCCAGAATTACGCAAACGCTTAAACAAATAAAGGTGTGTGTGATTTACGGCATACAGTTCAAACAGATGAATAGTTTTCAATGAGCCAAAATAACATAGCCGATTCGGCGTCTGATGTTGTGTGTGATACCCGGCAAATAGGTCACTCGGAAAAACTTTTTGCGAAGATCAAAAGTAACACAAACGATTCGACGTAGTAAGATGTGTGTGATACCCGACAAACAGGTCAGTAATCATAATTATGTGGAAAGACGGATAAAAATACACACAATTCCTGATAATAAGTTGTGCGTGTTGTGGGGCAAACACTTGCTTGCATCCGAATTGTGTGTGATTGTGGAAATCATTACCGACGTGTTCCTTTCTTTAATCATAAGCGATGTGATTTGCTCTATCCACATACCATCTATGTTCTGTCTACCAAACAACAACATGATTGCATAACCTAAATAAATATCCAATCACATTATTGACTACAAATATTACACGCCTCAGTTAACAAGTACATGCATACTAAACTAGTAGTAACAATCATTAACTCAACTATACTTCTTGTGACGAAGGGTGCCGGTCGGTGCAGGACAAAGGATCCGCCTACACATCTCATAGCTTAGGTGTGTGTGTCCTTGGCCGCGTATTTGATGTGATCATCATTTAGTGTTCGGATTCAGGCGTGGTGCCACACAACCTTCTTCTTCTTGCGGAAAACGAGTCACTTGAGCATTTTTTTTACCCAACTCATTGTCACTCCCAAGATGCGACCCTATCCTTAATTGGCACGAGGGCCTCAGCAGGGATAGAAGCGCATCTCGTTGTGTCGCAAGAATGGATATCGTTACAAGTACATGTATTGAAAAGAAGATATATATATATATATATATATATAGAATTGGCTTACACTCGCCACAAGCTACATCAGAGTCACATCAGTACATTACGTAAATAATACGAAGAAGAGCAGGGTCCGTCTACGGACAAAAACAAATGAGAAACGAAGAACGACGTCCATCCTTGCTATCCCGGGCTGCCGGCCTGGAACCCATCCTAGATCGATGAAGAAGAAGAAGAAGAAGCAACTCCAAATGAACAATCAACGCGCTCGCGTCGAGTAACCTTTACATGTACCTGCAACTGGTGTTGTAGTAATCTGTGAGCCACAGGGGACTCAGCAATCTCATTTCCAAAGGTATCAAGACTAGCAAAGCTTATTGGGTGAGGTAAGGTTAAGTGGTGAGGTTGCAGCAGCGGCTAAGCACATATTTGGTTTCTAAACTTACGAGTACAAGAGATAAGAGGGGGAAGATCTACGCTTAGCGGACGGGACTACTGGTGATCAACTGAATGATCCTGAACACCTACCTACGTCAGACATAACCCCACCGCGTCCTCGATCGGAGAAGGAACTCATGAAAGAGATAGTCATGGTTACGCACATAGTTGGCATGTTTTAGTTAAGTTAACTTCAAGTTATCTAGAACATGTGTTAAATAAAGTTTCCACGTTGCCACATAACCGCGGGCATGGCTTTCCGAAAGATTTAACCATGTAGGGGTCCTCCAACTAGTCCATCACAAATTACCACAAGCTGCATAGAAATCCTCGATCACGAAGCTCGCGATCTCGTCGGACTCCTTAGTAGAAAACCTCAACTCTGAGATTACCCAAAGCATCACCGGAATCCCAATGCACAAGATATTTTGTTAGAGGTAAAACTAATCCAGCAAGGCCACCTGACGTGTCGACGATCCCGATAGGAGCCGCGTATCTCGTTCTCAGGACATGGCGGATGGGTCACACTAGGAGAAACCAAACCTCGGGTTGCCCAGCGGTGGCCCTGTAGTCTGCCAGTTTGGACCAACACTCATGAGGAGCACTGGCCCGGGGGTTGATTAATTATCCTCGGGGTCCGGAAAGTCCCGATGCAATTTTATTAGGTGTTTAGGAAAATGTAGTACCAAAGTTGGGCCTTGCCAGACCAGCTTGAATATAAAACGAATTATGAAGGGGGTCCCCATAACAACCCCGATCATATTAGGAGCGATCAATTATGGAACATAACACCGATAGCTGAAAACTAAGGGGGGCAAAGGTGGAACAAAACACCAGGCTAGAAAGGCCGAGCCTTCCACCTTTTACCAAGTATATAGGTCCATTAAAGTAAATAGCATTGAATAGGGTGATATAACAAGGAACCCATGTTTTCACATGGAAGCAATGCACCTGCAACTAGCAACGCTAACACAGGGTTAAGCAAGCCGTAACATAGCCAATCAGTGGTTTGCTAGGTTGAACAGGTTGAAGGTTTTCATGGCATTGTTGAGAGGCTGATATTTGACATGTGGTAGGCAAAGAGACATAATCGACAGAAACGGTAAAACTAGCATGGCAATGATAGTAATGGTATCTGGGAAATGGTCATCTTGCCTAAGATCCCGCTTGGAATAAGAATGACTGTGTGAAGCAGACGAACCGATGTAGTCGTACGGGTCCTCACAAACCAACACGCTTGCGGAACTCTATCGAGACGGAGGAAACCGGAAAGAAGCATCAACACACGAGATTCACCACACGATGCACAACACATATGATGCATGAGCAGCTGAATACATGCAAGTCACGACATGTCAATTCACGTAAAACAAACACTACACATTAAATGAAGTTCAATATGCAACGAGTTGCATATTGACGAAACTCCACGTTAATTATTTAGTTCTATCCCGATTAGGTACATGGCAATATTAAATGTGGTTTAACTTGGCAAGAGGTGAAGCGTAATTAAACTACCTATCTTGGCATTTTAAATGAGGTCGGAAATGACATATAGCATCTCCGAGACGACCTCACATGTTAATTTACAATTCTGTCCAGATCTGAACTAACACATTTAATTAGTTGTTAAAGAGCAAAACAAATAGGTGCACATGGTTCTACGCATCGTTACAAGCAATTTACACATAGTGAACATCTCCAACGGAGCTACGGTTCAAAAGATACAAGCACCGCAAGATATGATGGCATGAATGCAATATGTGTGCAACGATGGCTACGTGCACTTCAAAACATACAACCAGCAAGAGAAAATGAAACTACACGAGATTCTAAGCAAGTTTCATGTAGGACACGATCAAATCGGAGCTACGGTTCAAAAACTACGAGCAAAACAAGATATCACTACAATCTACCAAAAACAACCACATAGCACTTTCTACGCCCCACAACTACGAGCTACAAAATCACAACATGCTCAACCAAGGCATGAGACGATAGAGGGAAAGAAGCACTACAACATACAACTTATAACACCTAGCATGGAAGCATGGAACACTAGGAAAGGAAGTCACAAAATGGCTCCTCACACCCACTTTCAGACTTAGTGGAAGCGTGTATGAAAGTGCAGTTTTCGGTCTTAAGGCATATTGACAGTAGCAAAACTATAAGCTACGGGACTCCAAATGGCATGAAAATTCACAACATGCTAGAGAATCACAAAGTCTACAACTAACTCTATTGCACCAACCTCAAAAGAGCTACAGATCACAAGGTAGAAGCAAGACAAGACAACAACAAAATATAACAGATCTCAGACTTAGAAATATTTCAGCACCTCCAAATCAGCACTATTTCTAGCAACTTGAGAGCAAGCAGAACACACCGAAACATGCATTTCTATTGCAACCAAAATTATCAGGGGCTAGACTAAACATCAAAGAACAACTCCCTAGTTGACAACTTGATCATACACACACGGAATAAATCCTACGAAATAGACAAGAGGGCAACATAGCAAAATATTACGCGAACTAACTTGCTCAAAAGCTAAAACTAATTGCACAGAAAAATCATATAAAATATGTGGGGTTGCAACACAAAAATATTGCCACACGTAAATGCGAGATAATGTCCTAAACACGGAAAATAAACTAGCGGCAAATCCCTACACGCAAAAATACCAACAGCTACTCTAAAATACTGTCGGGACCCCGATCCTAAGCCATAGGAATCCAGCCTGTAACACATCGCATCCCTTTGTGGTCTCACGCACGGTTAACTCCACGTTTGCGTCTTTTGACTCTTGTCGCTAGCAATCCAATGTCAAAGAACCCGGATCGACATGTCTAGTCATAAACCAAAGTGGCAGTTCCGCACAAGGATAGGCATACATGACCCAACAAAGCAGGTGTCGGTCATCAACGAATGTAGACGAGTCGTAGCAAACTACAAGGACTCTATTACGTCGCGTGACATTTCCCCAAAGGGGACAGACACAGCAGCTAAGAAGGACACATGCCGGTCAACCAATGTGTCCGGAGCAGTAGCGAACTACCAAGGCTCGTTGGATCACAAAGGGGCATTTCCTTGTAAGGAGTACTACTAAAGTTCACGACTAGGTATTCGAACCCCATACATATCAAGTAAGACACACGTACGCATGGCATACCGATATGTATAGATACATCGATGGCATCACAACATAACCATAAACATACAAGCTTTATTTAAGAGGCTCGGAAGAGCCACACACATAATATTACACATTAAGGTCTCTCGACCCATAATAACAGTCATACAAGTACAAGCCAGCGGAAGAGTTATAAACTATCTGGGTACAGACAGTGCAGCTAGAAGGCACATGGCCTGACTATACTACAGAGCCGACGTAGGGCCAGATCGTAGCTGGGACACCAGCTACTCGTCGTCGTCGATGTCTACGAAGAACCCTCCATTAGGGTCATTAGCAACCTCTGCAACATTTATTAAGCAAACATGAGTACGAAGGTACTCAGCAAGACTTTAGGATGACTAACTACTCATGCAAGGTATCAAGAAGGTATTGTGGGGTTTCATGCGGGAAGCCAGCATTTGACTCGTGGCTAGACAACTTACCCTTTGAAATTAGTTTTGACAACTTGATTTCTCGCACACGAGTCCACTAACACCACAACAATACACTATCGTGGAATCATTCCGTCTCCATACGAAAATGCCGTCCACGACACTCACGCTTATCTTGACAATTTTATGAGTAGCCATTGAAGTTATCTATGAACAACATATGTCTCCAAGTAGTCCATATCCGCGGACGCGGCTATTCGAATAGATCATAACCCTGCAGGGGTGTACTTCGTCACACACGCTCCCGCCACTTATCGCCATGTGCACGTCATGCACCTCGGCAACCTTCAAGCGGAAGCCCAGCGAGGGAGTCGGCCACGACCATTAACCACACTAGTACCTAGTCCAGGTTTATCGCCTATCTGAGAGTAACCCGTGCGGAAGTCCGGCCAAGGTTTCCACCACGGCCTCAAACGATGTGCGCAGGGTTCCCAAGTCCACCGTCCGGGTGCCACTTGGTACACCGTGCCACTGCCTACCGCATCACGGCCCACCTCTCAGGTCAGCACCATGCACGGCCTCCACCATTACTATAAACACCAGAAACTACTTGCAACTCCTGGACCGAGTACTACGCGATTAATAGGCCGAGCGGGGTCATATTTCAGGGCCCAGCATGTGGTAGTATCTAGTCTTGGATTACATACACGTGCAGGAGTTGGCTTCACATAATAAGCTTTGCCCGACTTGGCATGCCCGACGGACTTTCCGGGTTGCTTGGCACCCACATTCTGAGGACACTCACGGGAATAATGCCCTGGTTCTCCACACTTGTAGCATATCACCTGGTTGGCACGTCGTGCAGCATTGATAGCTGGACCACCATAAGCTTTTGCTGGAGGGTTGGCCTGATTCTCTGAGGCGCCACGTAGGATGGCCTCGGAGTGTACCTTGGCGGCAGAGAACTGTTTGGAACCCACAGCCTGCGTTTTGGAAACGCGGAACCAGAAGATGAGCCAAAGTCACGGGAGTGCTTCCTTGTGGCTTCGAAGTCAGTATGACCAGTCTCCGCACTGATCGCTTTGTTGACCAGGGCTTGAAAACTTGCACACTCATGGAGGCGCAGGTCACGACGGAGCTCAGGGCTCAGACCCTTACGGAATCTTGCTTGCTTCTTGGCGTCAGTAGACACCTCCTCTGTTGCATAGTGGGCGAGGTTACCGAACTCGCGGCTATAGGCATCCACATTCAACTTGCCCTGAGTGAAGGCACAGAACTCCTCTCTCTTTCTGTCCATCAGGCCCTCTGGAATATGGTGCAGACGAAAAGCTGCGCTGAAGTCTGCCCAGGTGGCCACTGGTTCAGCGGGACGCATAGCTTCAAAATTCTCCCACCACAGATTGGCGGGTCCTTCGAGGAAATACGTCGCGAAGGTCACCTTGTCGGCCTCAGACACATTCGCCGAGCGAATCTTGCGTGAGATGCTGCACAGCCAGTCATCAGCGTCGAGGGGATCGACGGAATGATGAAACTTTGGAGGATTCAGCTTCACAAAGTCGTTGAGGGACACTGCAGCATTCCTAGGCTGTCGAGCCGTATTCTGCTCAATACGCTCTAGCAGTCGGTTGGTCTCCCTTTTGTTTCTTTCTGCCTCAAGCATCACTTCTACCAGAGAAGGTGAGTGAGGCAGGTCTTCCTGCGACGCTTGACTACCCTCACCTTGCTCATGAGCGGGGGCACGGTTCAACCTGGTGAACACCATCCTGACAAACAAACTCATAGCTTAGACCAATATCATACCAATACTAGCTATGGATTAAGAATGTACTGAACACACGGAATGCGGAAATGAATATCCGAACAACATGGTAACAAGCAACTGCTATATATAAACCATGGTTCATACACACCCTTAAATAGTTCAGTACAAACTTACTCGAAGAGCAAACTACTGAAATGGTGGAACTACTCATCAGAGGCGTACAAGCTTCCTATACATTATTTATCTAGGCCTCCGGAATTCGTTTCACATTACTGCCATACTTCACAAGTCACGCAGGACTGTGAACGTACGGCTACTACCATACTATCCTTCCGCTCACAGCTCAGGCATCCGCATAGAACATCTCATAGAGATTACCTCCATGACCTGGAAGCTCAACCCGCGGATCAGGAAACACTCTAGCCTGAGATCCCTGGGATCCATAAGGACACGGATGTGGCCTTGGTCCCCTGACTGGTGGTAAGAGGGGTCCCCGAAGAGGGGTGACTCCTCCTATAGCTGGCCAGTCAACGTGGGCCGGAAGATGGGTCCTAACAGGGTTCAGCATCTCCATCTCTCCATACCCTGTCTGGACTACCGGTGCCAGCTGCGTCAAAGTTGTCCACAGGCGGGCACGGGTAGCATAAAGCTCCATGCGGAGAGCACGAGCATCCCTGTCTCTGTTCTCTAACATCTCTACAGTGGACTGCAGAAGTGGATCCTCCATAGAAGAATCAAAATAGACTCCACTGAGGTATCCCTCTTCACCAGACTGAGAGGCCGGAACATAGCAGAACTCTGAATTCTGCAGCAGTGCATGTCTCGCTCTCATAATAGTCAGCATTGAATAGGCAGCATCCTGTACTGCCATGTCAACGGTGACCCCCAACCCATAGGACCAATGGATTGGCTTCTCAGCTCCAGGGTAGTCTGGAAATACCCTAACAGTGCAGATGTACTGGCTCTGGTTGAAGTCTCGATACTGTTCCTCCACTGTGTGCTCGGGGTACCAGCGGTAACCGCACACCGACATCACCCTGACCAGCATGGCCGTATGACCCGGCACATCAATGCACCTGGTCAGACGTAGCACCTGACGAGAAGGACGGCCAGGCATCTGTAAATAGAGAGTAATGCAAAAGCATTAGAGCTCTGAATGCAAAATTGGGCAGCATAACGGCTGTAAATGCTCAAAACAAATTTGAGACAACCCAAAATGGAATAGCGTAACCACTCAACGATCAAATTCAACTCTCTGATCATCAAACTTACTTCCTCCTTCCTAGGAATAAAATAAACCCAATATCTCTCGACCCGTAGTCCTATAATCTACCGATCAGAACACGAGCCTAGAAGAAGATGAGTAACCTAGTCCTTAATTCCCGTAGAAAAGACGAGGATGACAAGAATAGAATATCTTGAGAAGAGAACAAGAGTCTTACGTTCCCTTCCACAAACAATTCCCTTATATATATCTAAAGAAATTCTAGACTCAACTTCGACCAGTTTGGCTTAGTAATCCTACAGTCAGTCAGGCTCTGATACCAACGCTGTCGGGACCCCGATCCTAAGCCATAGGAATCCAGCCTGTAACACATCGCATCCCTTTGTGGTCTCACGCACGGTTAACTCCACGGCTGCAGCCTTACCTTAGCCGGGACCGTTTGCGTCTTTTGACTCACGTATGCGATAGTGTCGCTAGCAATCCAATGTCAAAGAACCCGGATCGACATGTCTAGTCATAAACCAAAGTGGCAGTTCCGCACAAGGACAGGCATACATGACCCAACAAAGCAGGTGTCGGTCATCAACGAACGTAGACGAGTCGTAGCAAGCTACAAGGACTCTATTACGTCGCGTGACATTTCCCCAAAGGGGACAGACACAGCAGCTAAGAAGGACACATGCCGGTCAACCAATGTGTCCGGAGCAGTAGCGAACTACCAAGGCTCGTTGGATCACAAAGGGGCATTTCCTTGTAAGGAGTACTACTAAAGTTCACGACTAGGTATTCGAACCCCATACATATCAAGTAAGACACACGTACGCATGGCATACCGATATGTATAGATACATCGATGGCATCACAACATAACCATAAACATACAAGCTTTATTTAAGAGGCTCGGAAGAGCCACACACATAATATTACACATTAAGGTCTCTCGACCCATAATAACAGTCATACAAGTACAAGCCAGCGGAAGAGTTATAAACTGTCTGGGTACAGACAGTGCAGCTAGAAGGCACATGGCCTGACTATACTACAGAGCCGACGTAGGGCCAGATCGTAGCTGGGACACCAGCTACTCGTCGTCGTCGATGTCTACGAAGAACCCTCCATTAGGGTCATTAGCAACCTCTGCAACATTTATTAAGCAAACATGAGTACGAAGGTACTCAGCAAGACTTTAGGATGACTAACTACTCATGCAAGGTATCAAGAAGGTATTGTGGGGTTTCATGCGGGAAGCCAGCATTTGACTCGTGGCTAGACAACTTACCCTTTGAAATTAGTTTTGACAACTTGATTTCTCGCACACGAGTCCACTAACACCACAACAATACACTATCGTGGAATCATTCCGTCTCCATACGGAAATGCCGTCCACGACACTCACGCTTATCTTGACAATTTTATGAGTAGCCATTGAAGTTATCTATGAACAACATATGTCTCCAAGTAGTCCATATCCGCGGACGCGGCTATTCGAATAGATCATAACCCTGCAGGGGTGTACTTCGTCACACACGCTCCCGCCACTTATCGCCATGTGCACGTCATGCACCTCGGCAACCTTCAAGCGGAAGCCCAGCGAGGGAGTCGGCCACGACCGTTAATCACACTAGTACCTAGTCCAGGTTTATCGCCTATCTGAGAGTAACCCGTGCGGAAGTCCGGCCGAGGTTTCCGCCACGGCCTCAAACGATGTGCGCAGGGTTCCCAAGTCCACCGTCCGGGTGCCACTTGGTACACCGTGCCACTGCCTACCGCATCACGGCCCACCTCTCAGGTCAGCACCATGCACGGCCTCCAGCATTACTATAAACACCAGAAACTACTTGCAACTCCTGGACCGAGTACTACGCGATTAATAGGCCGAGCGGGGTCATATTTCAGGGCCCAGCATGTGGTCGTATCTAGTCTTGGATTACATACACGGAACTCAGTTCCTATGGACGGTTCCAATGAAACAACCCGCCATGTACTCCTACACAGCCTTTCACCGGTACCTTTACCAAATCAAGTTCAACACACGACCTTTGCTCACCGAACACATTCCACATTTCTGTTCATCTCCCAGATGACAGACCATACACAACTCTAAGCATAGCATGCATAGCAGGATAAGGCACATCATAGCTCAAGCAACTACCAGGTATGCTAGGTTGCAAGGTTCGGCTATTTACTGTGACAAGGTTAAGTCATGCAAAGGAAGTGGGTCCAACTATCGTGGCAAAAGAAGTTGAAGCATTTGATCCTAATGCAATAATAGGTGCAGGAGCAAGAACATAGGAGTTATCGGGATGATCAAAAGGGTTGCTTGCCTTGTTGCTCAAAGGAGGAACGATATCCGTCAGACGGATATTCGGTGGAATCCGGGGGTGCGGAGCCTACCGAAATGAATGGCAACATTCAATAACAATCATATGCAATCAAAATGATGCATGAGCATGGCATGAGAATGCAAAATGATAAGTTATTATAATCAAGATGTTTTAGGTTTAGAGTTGATTTGAATCACATTCGAATAGCAATTCAAACGGTATTCTCGGATACCAGTTTAATTGATTCGACCTGATGCTCAGATCAACCTAATGTTAACATGCATGAAATGTCATGTTATGGTACTAATTTATATCTAGGGCAGTGTGTGATCATTGTATTTATAATGAAATTTGGATATTTTTGCAAATTCCATTTATAAAGTGATTAAAGAATTGAATTATTCCTTATTTCACAAATTAGGGTCCTGTAACTTTTTCAAACATAGCTGAAAATAGCATAATCAGAATCCTTGAATTTTTCTGATACTTTTTCATATATAAATTATTTTCATTGGAGTTACAGATTAATTTCTATGATTTTTGCAATTTTTAGCAATTTCCTGAATTAGTTTTAAACTGGAAATTCCATTTATTGCATCAGGCTGACGTCAGCAGGTCAGCCGACCTGTGCAGGTCAAACCTGACAGGGGGGCCCCACTAGTCAGCCTCTCTGGGACTAATCCCGCGCTGACCAGCCCCTAATTGGGGTTTGACCAGGCGTGGGGTCCTCTGTCAGCGACTGAGGGGAGGGCGATTACGCCCTAATGGTCGGCCACGTCGACGGCCACCGGAGGGTGGTCGCCGGCGACCAAACCCGCGGCGGAGGGCTCGCCGGAGGCGACCTAGACGGTGCTGCACAACACGAAAACGCACGCGGTTGGCAGCTACAGCAAGCTCGCGAAGTGGCCGATCTGGCAGGACCAACGGGGGAGGCTAGGGTCACCGGAAGAGGCGTCGGCGACGAGCCGGAGCGGCGGCCGAAGCTCGGGCGTCCTCGGGGTCTTTGAACCAGGGGGATCTACGCTCGGTTCTTAGCTGCTACGACATCTACACGTCTTCCTGGAGCTGTTGTTGCCCTCGGAAGGACGGGCTGATCATCGGAGGGCTACCGACGACGAGCGGCAGCGGCGGTCCTCGTCGGGCTCCGGTGAAACTAGCGCTAGAGGAGGGGATCGACGGAGGAAACTTAGGGGAAACGACCGCATGCTCAGAGGGAGTGCAGAGCAGAGCTTAGACGGCTCGGGGAAGGCCTGGGGGCGACGAATCGACGGGAGAGGTCCGGCGGCCGGAGGAGGAAGACGACGGCGTTGCGGGCGTTGCAGGGCTCGAGGAGGCTTCGGCTTCTGCAGAGACGACTAGGGCGACGAGGCGGAGCTAATGGCGTGCTCTGGGAGGGGATCCTATGGCAAGGGGCATGGGCAGCTCGAGCTCGAGCCGCAGCAGGGAGAAGGAGGGGATCCGGGAGGAGGAGGAGAACCGAGGTGGGGAATGGATAGGGGAAGCTCTGGGGAGCTTATCCCCGTTGTCGCCAGCGCGAACCGGCGGCTAGGCAGGCACGCAGGTGCGTGGCCACGTCGGAGGAGGCAGCGGCCACCTCCTGCTGCCTACTGGCGCGAGGGAGGGGACGAGCGGGGAGATGGGCCGGGCCAGGCTTGGGCGACAGGTAAGTCTTTTTTCCATTTCCTCTGTTTTTGTTTTTCTGTTTTGCTATTTATTGCTTTGCTAATTATTTCAGCTCCAAAACAAAAAAGTAAAAACTATTTTAGACCTCCTGTAATATTTGTTATAATATCCCCACTCATTTCCAAGACTTTCAACATTTTTGGAAAATTATAGTTTCTGATTTCAAATTTTAAATTTGAAACCAATGGTTGTTGCATTTATTTAAAATGCTTAAAGTGTCAAGAAAATAGTTTTCTCCAATGCTCATTTACTTTCATGATTTATCAGAAAGTTTGAACATTTCTTGAGGCCATTTTGGGTTCATTGATTTTGAACTAGTTGAAATTTCCTTTAATTGAAATGGTGGCTAGGGTTTTGAGTTTTTTCCTTTGCCACTTTGTTGTTTTTGTTGAAACTTCTTAGATGCAATTGCAAAGAAGACATGAGCACAATGCTATCTTGCTTAAGGGTTAGGGATGTGACAAATACATGGCAAATTCCTAAAACATGGACATTTCTACTACGACATACTGGCTATTCGCACAAGCGCGAAAAATAAAATACAGGACGAATCCTATTGAATCAGCATGTTAATCTATGCATTCGACACGTCAAACAACGTCAAACAAATATGCAAGTTTTAAAATCGGATTCTACACGCAAAAGTACACCAAACCATATACAATATGTCTCGAACCGACTTACGGTTAAGAAGTTACGGGCAATCTAATATTACTATATTTCCTGAATTCACTAATTCGAAAACTAAAAAATAAATAAATAAACCTATTGGGCCGAGCTGGGCGCAAAACAGCTAAGGAGCGCTGGGGGCGAGGGAGTGGCTCACCTTGGGCCTGCCCAGCTCGAGGGCGTTGGTGGAGTGGGCCGGGTACGGTGGCCACCTCGGCCGGCTGGCGCAGGGCCCAGCTGGGCGCTGGAGGGCTGGCGGTTGCCCCTCGTCGTTCTCCTTGATCCAGAGGAGACGGCAATGCTGGTACCTGCTGCGGCGGTCGACGACAGGGCTTTCGGCGAGGGGGGAGCCGCCACGGGAGCCCAGAGAGGCGGGGCTGGCCGGAGGGGACCGCATCCGGGGGTTGACGGCCCGAATCTGGCGACGGGAGCTGGCGGCGGCATAGCTCCGGGCTGCGGGCGACCTCCGGTGATGCGGAGGCGGCGCTCGTGCTCTCCGGCGAGCTGGGGCACAAGGCGGCGGCGGAGGAGCGTCATGGCGGCGGCCAGCGGCGCTGACGGCGGGGCACGGCAGCTCGGGGCTGCTGCCTCGGGCTCGGCTGCCGTGGACGGGAGCTCGGGAGCTTAGGGCAGAACGGGTGGCGGCCGGATGGGCTTCGGGCGGGCCGCGCGCGGGCTCGGGCGGGCCTGGCAGCTGTGGGAGGAGAGAGAGGTGGGAGAGGCAGTTAGGGTTTCGGGGGGTAGGTGGCGCGGATCCCAAGGTGGAGGAGGGGGCTGTCTAAAAATGCACACGGGGTCCTATTAATAGGAAAATGGGGGCTAGGTTTAGCGAAATTCCGCCCCTGTTTCAACCGTGCGGACGGATTTGAGTAATTCCGAACGCGGGTCTAACTAAATGGCCGTGTAGGTTAGTTATCTAGAGACGAGAGGAAAACGGACGGTGTGGCAACGATTTTTAAAACACCGATAACCATCCGACGGTAGACCAAATACGGTGCCGCTATGGTCGACCGTTCGGGTACTAGACGGACTCCGATCGCGACGAAATTTGACAGGCGGCCTACCTATATCAAAATAACACCGCACGTCAAATCTCAACCCAATCAGAGAAAGTTTTACGCACACTTTTAAAACAGGGTTTTGACGATGTCGCTACCGCGTGCGGGTGTGGTCGGGCTCAGAACGGACAACGACGAGAACCGGCTACTAATAACGGACGCGAGTTTTGAAAACTGGCGGCAACAGAGATGCCGATGCAATGCTGATGATGCGCATGATGCGATGATGATGCGACAAAAGAAAATAGACACACGACGAAAACGGAATAGAAGGGGAATCTTCTGGAACGTCGGTCTCGGGCTGTCACACTCATGCATGTTTACTCAGAGTCTCTCTCGGTAAAGTTAAGAGCCTCTATTATTTTTCTTCTGTTTTTCCATCTAGCTAGATCAAACATGCGATATCTCCATCAATTTGAATACATATCCAACAGTATATACATATATCCATCAAATGCATACATAAATATCCAACAAATATATAGATATCTCCACCAAGTGGATACATAGATATCCAACAAATTCGGAGCCAAAAGCAAGTTCACGAGCTCAAATAGATAAACATATATAAGATCCACCGGTATGAACATAGCATGTAAGTGCATCAAGTTCGCATCCATAAGCTACATCGTCACATTTTATTAAAGCATGTGCAAAATAATCACGAAACATATTTCATTAGTTTTATAAAAAGAATAACAAAGTGAGACAACAATAGAAAAGAAATAACATTTATACCAATGTATACTAACCATACACAACATATCATCACCACCAAAATAATGATGAACTGGACGAAGATTATCGGATTCTTCATGCCACCAAACTAAGTCCGACATACAGCCTTGCTTACTCCATCACCGCGCTTCCGGCTGCACCGTAGGTGTGAGCAATGATACTCAAATGAATCATACATATCAGAACGACTCGCTTTCTGAAGGAACTAGGAGTAATGATCATCTTCCTTCTGCCTAGTTTGAAACCCTTTAAAGTCGGTATTGATGTAACCGTTCAGTTGTTCATGACATTTCTCCCACAAATCATACACTCCAAGAGACCTCCCCCTACACACCGCATACCACGTCATCTACCAATAGAAGAATATGATTTTAACAAGCATAACAGGAGAAACAACAAAAGTTTAAAAGAGCATAAGGAAAACATAGCCAACATAAGCATTAATCATTTGTATTCAAGTTATACTCCGAGGCTACACATCAACAAGTACATTTACTACACTTCTCCTAAAGTTGGGTGATCAGTAGCATAAATTCATCTAGCATAGTCATCTAACATTTCATCCAACATGTAGCATTCATAACATCTAACATATATACCTAGCATTCATCCAAGCTCACCAAAAAAATGATGGCGTGGTCCGGAGGGGGTGAGGGTGCCGACACGGAGGGGGGCGCCATGTGGGGAGGGGGGAGGGGAGGTCGGCGGTCGGTGGAAAATGGAACCAGAGGTGACAAAAGCTCGACGGGGAAGGAACTTAAGTATCCTGCATACCTTTACCTAGAGTCTGTAAGTGCGACTCTCGGATAAGGTAAACCTAAATCTCCAGTTCGCATTTCCGAGGGGAGCTCTGGTAAAGATAAAACCCTACATCTCGATAAAGAGTCAACCCTGGATCACCTTGTGCCGAGGGTATTGCCGAGAGAAGCTCTCGGAAAAGACATAATCATATTATTCATTTTAAATATTTAGCAAATAATGCAAAACTTTTACTGATAAATTTGATCATTGGTACCACATGTTAGGTAAAAAATGTTTATGTGAAGTGTTTTTACCGAGGGCGGCATAGCTGCTCTCGGTATAGTTAAACCGAGTGACGGTGCCGTCAGTTCCCGACGGCCGTGCCATGTGGCTTCTCTTCACCGAGAGTAGCGCTCGGCGTCTGCCCAGTTTTCCGTTCACAGTGGTGGAGCCAGGATTTAGATATAGCCCTTGATAGGGGGCAAATACTTATACACTTGCGCATATCAGTGAAATATACACTAGACACTTGAGGTTTGTCGATCATTGGGGGGGGGGGGGGCAGGCCCCTGCTCGTCCCCTTGTCTCTGCCCCTGGCCGTTCGGCACGTGTTCGGCGTAAGTCACTGAGGCAAAGGGACGTTGTTGCTGTGAATACTTATTTGCCGAGGGTGGCTCTCGGTATATATTTGTTTGCCGAGATCATGTGATTTGTCTCTCGACGAAGAGCCTTACACTCCACGTATAAGAAAATTCCAGTAGTGATGGATTTATCCTTTTCACCTTTCTCCTTCATTGACTCATACATACCCACAAAATCTGAACGTGGGGATATTAGGTGTGCAGAAGTAAAGAAGATAAGACAAGCTTGGAGAAGTTAAAGCCGAAGCCAGTTAATCAACTGAAATTATGTTTAAAAATAAACAATTTTTCTCTATAACCCAAGCTCTTCTCAGGTTCTTATCTGAGGTTGGTTCCATCTTTTCATGATTAATGCATGTTGGATATGTCTTACTGAAAATCAGCCTGCTTGGGTATGACTATTGGGAACGTAGCATAAATTCAAATTTTTCCTACGCTATATTCAGATCTTCCTATGGACAGACCAGCAACGAGAGAGGGTGAGTGGATCTTCATACCTTTGAAGATTGCTAAGCGGAAGCGTTGCTAGAACGCGGTTGATGGAGTCATACTCGCGGCGATTCAGATCGCGGTGTGATTTCGATCTAGTGCCGAATCACTCCACCTCCGCGTTCAACACACGTGCAGCCCGGTGACGTCTCCCGCACCTTGATCCAGCAAGGAGGAGGGAGAGGTTGGGGAAGATCTCCGGCAGCACGACGGCGTGGTGTCGATGGAGAGGCGAGGTCTCCCGGCATGGCTTCGCCAAGCAACGTGGGAGAGGAGGAAGAAGAGAGACAGGGTTGCGCCGAGAGAGATGGAAAACCGTGTTCTCAAAGGCCAAAAACCGCCGCTATATATAGGGGAAAGGGAGGGTGGCGCCCCCTTTAGGGTTTCCCACCCTAAAGGGGGGCGGAAGCCCTAGATGGGAGAGGGGGGTGGCGGCCAGGAGGGGGAGAGGGGGTTGGTGCACCCCTGGTGGGCCTTAGGCCCACCTGACTTAGGGTTCCCCCCCTTCCCTCTCTAGGTGCCTTGGGCTGTTTGTGGGACGTGCACCAGCCCACCCAGGGGTTGGTTCCCTCTCACACTTGGCCCATGTAGCCTCCTAGGGCTGGTTGCCCCTCCCGTTGGGCCTCCGAAACCCTTCTGGTGGTCCCGGCACTTTACCGGTCGTGCCTGGAACATTTCCGGTGTCCAAACCCATCCATCCTATATATCAATCTTTACCTCCGGACCATTCTCGAGCTCATGATGACATCCGCGATCTCATCCAGGACTCCAAACAACCTTCGGTAACCTCGTATAGCAATTCCCTATAACCCTAGCGTCATCGAACCTTAAGTGTGTAGACCCTACGGGTTCGGGAGGCATGCAGACATGACCCAGACACTCTCCGGCCAATAACCATCAGCGGGATCTGGATACCCATGGTGGCTCCCACATGTTCCACAATGATCTCATCGGATGAACCGCGATGTCAAGGATTCAATCAATCCCGTATACAATTCCCTTTGTCTGTCGGTATAGAACTTGCCCGAGATTCGATCGTCGGTATACCCATACCTTGTTCAATCTCGTTACCGGTAAGTCTCTTTACTCATTCCATAGCACGTCATCCTGTGACTAACTCCTTAGTCACATTGAGCTCATGATGATGTTCTACTGAGTGGGCCCAGAGATACCTCTCCGTCACACGGAGTGACAAATCCCGATCTCGATTCGTACCAACCCACCAGACACTTTCGGAGATACCCGTAGTGCACCTTTATAGTCACCCAGTTACGTTGTGACGTTTGATACACCCAAAGCACTCCTACGGTATCCGGGAGTTGCACAATCTCACGGTCGAAGGAAAAGACACTTGACGTTAGAAAAGCTTTAGCATACGAACAACAGATCTAGTGCTATGCTTAGGATTGGGTCTTGTCCATCACATCATTCTCCCAATGATGTGATCCCGTTATCAATGACATCTAATGTCCATGATCAGGAAACCATGATCATCTATTGATCAACGAGCTAGCCAACTAGAGGCTTGCTAGGGACACATTGTGATCTATTTATTCACACATGTATTACTGTTTCCTGTTAATATAATTATAGCATGAACAATAGACGATTATCGTGAACAAGGAAATATGATAATAACCATTTTATTATTGCCTCTAGGGCATATTTCCAACAGTCTCCCACTTGCACTAGAGTCAATAATCTAGTTCACGTCACTATGTCATTGTAATGAATTCAACACCCATACAGTTTTGGGGTTTGATCATGTCTTGCTTGTGAGAGAGGTTTATAGTCAACGGCTCTGAACCTTTCAGATCCGGGTGTGCTTTACAAATCTCACCGTCATCTTATAGATGCTACTACGCCCCATCTGAACCCATTCCAAATGATTGCTCCACTGTACGAATCCAGTTTACTACTCATACTCCTCTGAATCAGTGACAAAGCTTGTATCAACGTAACTCCTTTACGACGAACTCTTTAATCACTTCCATAATTGAGAAAAAAAATCCTTATTTCATTAGTTACTAAGGATAACTTTGACCGTTGTCCAGTGATCCATTCCTGGATCACTCTCGTACCCCATGACTGACTCATGGCAAGGCACGCTTTAGGTGCGGTACACAGCATAGCATACTTGTAGAGTCTACGGTTGATGCATAGGGGACGAGATTCGTCCTTTCTCTTTCTTCTGCCGTGGTCGGGCTTTGAGTCATACTCAAATTTAACCATAGCCAAGAACTACTTCTTTGCTAATCTATTTTGAACTCCTTCAAAAACTTGTCAAGGCATGCAATTCGCTGAAAGTTCCATTAAGCACTTTGATCTATCTTTATAGATCTTGTTGCTCAACTCTCAAGTAGCTACATCTAGGTTTTCTTTGAAAAACTCTTTTCAAACAACCCTTTATGCTTTCCAGAAATTCTACAACATTTCCGATCAACAGTATGTCAGCCACACATATTCATCAGAAATTCTATAGTGCTCCCACTCACCTTTTGGAAATACAAGTTTCTCATAAACATTGTATAGAACCAAAAAACTTTGATCATCTCATCAAAGTGTATATTCCAACTCCGAGATGCTTGCTCCAGTCCATAGAAGGATCGTTGGAGCTTTCCATACTTGTTAGCACCCTTTAGGATCGACAAAAATCTTTTGGTTGTATCACATACAGCCTTTCCTCAAGGAAACCGTCGAGGAAACAATATTTTGACATCCTATCTGCAATATTTCATAAATGATGCAGCAACTGCTAACATAATTTCAACAGACTTTCAGCATCGCTACGAGTGAGAAAGTCTCATCATAGTCAACTCTTTGAACTTTGTCAAAAACACTTTTGCGACAAGTGGAGCTTTCTTAATGTTGACTTTTCACCATCATCGTGTGTCTTCCTTTAAAGATCCATTCACAGTTAATAGTCTTATGACCATCAAGTGGTTCTTCCAAAGTCTATACTTTATTTTTCATACATGGATCCTCTCTCGGATTTCATGGCCTGCAGCCATTTGTCGGAATCCGGGCCCACCATCGCTTCTCCATAGCTCGTAGGTTCATTGTTGTCCAATAACATGACCTTCAAGACTGGGTCACTGTACCATTCTGTAGCAGCAGTGCGTGACCTTGTCGACCTACGAGGTTTCTAGTAACTTGATCTGAAGTTTCACGATCATTATCATTAGCTTCCACTTCAACTGGTGTAGGTGTCACAGTAGCAACTTTCTGCGCCCTGCTACACACACTGGTTGAAGTGATGGTTCACATAACCTCATCCAGTTTCCACCAAAACTCCCACTCAATTCTTTCAAGAGAAACTTTTCCTCGAGAAAGGACCCGTTTCAAGAAACAAACACATTTGCTTCCAGATCTGAGATAGGAGGTATACCCAACTGTTTGGATGTCCTATGAAGATGCATTTATCCGCTTTTTGTTCGAGATTATCAGGCTAAAAACTCTTTCACATAAGCATCGCGGCCCCAAACCTTTAAGAAATGATAGCTTAGGTTTCTCTAAACCATATTTCATATGGTGTCATCTCCAACGGAATTACATGGTGCCCTATTTAAAGTGAATGTGGTTGTCTCTAATGCCTAACCCATAAACGATATTGGTAATTTGACAATAAATATCATAGTATGTACTATATCTAATAGGGCACGACTATGACATACGGACACACCATCAGACTATGGTGTTCTAGGTGGCATGAGTTGTGAAACATTTTTCGTGTGAAACTATTCTCACATTGTCTTAAATGTTTACCAAATTCGTAACTCATATATATATATATATATATATATATATATGTTTACCTCCACGATCACATCGTAGACATATTATCCTTTTGTCACCATGTTCTTCAACTTCACTCTGAAATTACTTGAACATTTCAATAATTCAGATTTCTTTTTTATCAAGTAAATACACTAGTATCTACTCAAATCATTTATGAAGTATGAACACAATGATATCCACTGTGTGACTCGATACTCATCGGACTGCACACATCAAAATGTATTACTTCCAACAAGTTACATTCTTGTTCCATCTCAGTGGAAAAAGAGGTCTTCAGTCATCTTGCCCATGAGGTTTGATTTGCATGTCTCAAGTGATTCAAAATCAAGTGAGTCAAATGATCCATCCGCATGGAGTTTCTTCATGCGTTTATACCAACAGGCATGGTTTGCATGTTTCAAACGTTTCAAAAATGAGTGAGTACAAAGATCAATCAGCATGGAGCTTCTTCATGCATTTTATGTCAATATGACTCAAGTAGCAGTGCCACAAGTAAGTGGTACTATCATTTCTACTTTGTATCTTTTGGTAAGAATATTATGAACATGTGTATCACTAGGATCAAGATTCAATAAACCATTCATTCTAGGTGTAAGACCATTTAAGGTATTATTCAAGTAAACAGAATAACCATTATTCTCTTTAGATGAATAATCGTGTTTGCCATTAACATAATCCAATCATGTCGATGCTCAATGCAAATACCAAATAACAACTACTTAGGTTTTACACTAATCTCGATGGTAGAGGGAGCGTGCGATGTGTGATCATATCAACCTTGGAAACACACATGGTCACCCTCGCTTTTAACTAGTCTGTGTTTATTCCGTAGCTTTTATTTTGATTTACTAACACTTAGCAACCGAACCGGTATCTTATACCCTGGTGCTACTAGGAGTACTAGTAAGGTACACATCAATATCATGTATATCCGATATACTTCTGTCGACTTTGCCAGCCTTCTCATCTACCAAGTGTCTAGGGTAGTTCCTCTTCAATGACTGTTCCCCTTATTTCATAAGCACATAGTCTCGGGTTTGGGTTCAACCTTTGGATGTCTTCATAGAGCACCAACTGGTTTTCTCTTTAATGTAGTATCCCTTCAAGCCCTTTCCCTTCTTGAAACTAGTGGTCTTACAAACCATCAACAATTGATGTTCCCTTTTGACTTCTACTTTCGTGGTGTCAAACATCATGAATGGCTCAAGGATCATCATATCCATCCTTGATATGTTATAATTCATCACCAAGCTCTAGTAGCTTGGTGTCAGTGACCTTGGAGAACTATCACTGTCTCATGTGGAAGTTCAACTCCCACTCGATTCAAGCGATTGTAGTACTCAGATAATCTGAGCACATGCTCTACGATTGAGCTCTTCTCCTTTACTTTGCAAACAAAGAATCTCGCCGGAGGTCTCATACCTCTCAACAAGGGCACAAGCATGAAATCCCAATTTCGTCTCTTGGATCATCACGTATGTCCCGCGACGTTCGAAACGTCTTTAATGCCTTAATTCTAAGTTGTTCAAGCAACACACACTGAACTATCATGTAGTTATCAAAAACATGTATGTCGGATGTTCGCAACATCTTCAGACCATGCTTGGGGTTCAGCACACTGAGCGGTGCATTAAAGACATAAGCCTTCTGCGTAGCTACGAGGACAATCCTCAGTTAACGTACCCAGTCCGCACAATTGCTACTTCTATCTTTCAACTAAGATTTCTCTAGGAACATATCAAATACCGTAGAGCTATAGCGCTAGTTACATAATTTGCAAAGAACTATTTGACTATGTTCATGATAATTAAGTTCATCTGAAGAACTCCCACTTAAATCGACATCGCTCTAGTCATTTAAGTGATACATGATCCATGTCGACTAACCCGTGTCCAATCATCACATGAGACGGACTAGTCGTCATGGTGAGCAACTTCATGTTGATCGTATTCAACCATACGACTCATGTTCGACCTTTCGGTCTCTTGTATTCGAGGTCATGTCTGTACATGCTAAGCTCGTCGAGTCAACCTACGTTTTTCGCGTGTGCAAATCTATCTTACACCCGTTGTATGCGAACGTTACAATCTATCACACCCGATCATCACGTGGTGCTTCGAGACAACAATCCTTCGCAATGGTGCGCACTTAGGGGAATACGTTCTCGAAATTTTTATGAGGGGTCATCTTATTATGCTACCGTCGTTCTAAGCAATAATATGAAAAACATGATAAACATCACATGCAATCATATAGTGACATGATATGGCCATTCTCATCTTTGCTCTTTCGATCTCCATCTTCAGACATCGCATGATCATCATTGTCACGGCGTGACACCATGATCTCCATCATCACGATCTCCATCATTGTAGCGACCAGACCCCAATCAGTCCAGTCTCTATGCATCTGTGTCATCCCTGGATCGGTATGCTGACACGCACAGTACTTCAATGGGTATTATAACAGAGTAGCAATCACACTCATATTACAATGAATGTCTCAAAGAGAACTTATTACAATAATATGGCCTAAGGCCATCTAAATATGATAACAGCGGAAGGCTTGGAAGATAAAGTAGGTCCATCAACTCCAACGGCATAGCTGAGTGCAAAACAAGGACCTATGGCGCTTACTCGATATCTGAAAAGTCAGTACCATGAACGTTGCAGCCCGAAACGGGTCAGCACATGGAATATGCTGGCAAGGTAACACATAGAGAGTGAACAGAAATAAATGCTATATCTACATGCATATTTGGCTGGTGGAAAGCTCTATGGTTAACAGTTTTGCATAAAGCCAAATTTCTTCCTCTAAGTGGAACAAAGTTTATTTAACTATGCTATTAGTTATTAAACAATGAGAAGGTTCCTCCAACTCAATCCCAAAAATAATCATCATTAACCCGCAAATTAATTTAGAGTGTTGAGATACACATGAAAATCCAAGAACCAGATACTCAAGATGTCCATAACCGGGGACACGGCTAATCATGATTTGTTTGTACACTCTGCAGAGGTTGTGCACTTTTCCCACAAGACTCGAAATACATCCATGGTCGGAGATTCGAGACACAGTCTTTCTGAAGCATTAACTCTCTACTTCTGGGTAGACCGTACCACCTATACCCTCTACATCTGCTAGTCTACCACTTCGAGAGCTTCACACAACTTACTCAACTATGCTAGAGCCCATAATAGCTTGCGGCTGCACACATAAGTTTCAGGTATGAATAGTCTTATGATCCCTTTGAAGCTGGGTGGCGGACCTTAGGATGATCACACGGTTTCTCCGGGATATCCTGACAGCCACTGGGGATTCCAGGGTGCCTCAAGCAATCCACCCAGATGTGTATTAAGTAGCCACCTTAAGTTAACCTTTAATTAACAATACTCACATCTGTCATGGAAATCACTCATCCAAATAAACGTCTACGAGCATAGCATAGCAATAATAGCATAACGTAGAAGTAACTCCCAAAAGTTTGATTGTAAACAGGTAATAGGTTCTACCTCTGTATCTACTTCCCAATACCCACATGTTAATTAGATCCTAACCATGCAATGTGTGAGGATGGATCTAATGCAATAAAAATGGGGTAATAAGGGATATGATCAAAGTGTTACTTGCCTTGTTGATGATCCGCAAAACCTAGGGACTCGTAGTAGCACGCTTCACAATCCGGGTATTCTATCGCAACAAACAATAGCACACATAAGCAACAATATAGATGCACGGGTAAAATCGAATAAGATCTAACCAGAAAGTTCAAGTAAATAACTCCGGTTTGCAAAAAGAATCAAATCAAACGGATCAACGAAACTCAAACTGCAAAAGAAACGAGATTCATTTACTAATCTGGACTAAAGTCAAAATTTTATTTATAAAAATCTTGTGCAAGTGGATTAACAGGAAAGAGATTTTTGTGATGAAAATCTGGGCGTTTGAATCACCTGATTCCGATAAACGAGCGAAAAGTTATACTAAAACGAAATTCGGATCAGGAATCACGATCGAAATTAATCGCGGAAAAATCCCAGAAAATAAATCTGACGAACAGACGGACGAACGAACGTTCGTCGTCTGAAATTAATTAACGAACAGTGTTCGTTAAAACGAACGTACGGACGAACGTCCCTTAATTAAATAAACCAAAAAAAAAATAAAAAATAAAAAAATCTAAATATATATATATATATATATTCTACCTCGGGCGGCGTGCTCCGGCGAGTGGCGGCGACTGGCGGCGAGCGGCGGCGGCGACGGCGAGCGGCGACGGCGGCGGCGGGGGGCGGCGGCGGCTAGGGTTTGTGCGAGGGGGGGCTTATAAAGGCCTTTAGGGTCGGTTCGTTTTTTTTAAATCGAACGAGATAGAAAATTAAAACGGAAGCCCATACGAACTCCGATTTCAATGAAACAAATTTTGTCGGACTCCTAAAAATGAGCTCTACAACGTGGACATTTTTAAAAGGCCGAAATAATATTTTGAAAAACGCGTATTTTCGTAAATCCAATAAAATAGCAAATAAAATCCAAATAAAAACTATTATTTGGCTTTAATATTTCCTTTCAAATATTTCTAAATTTTGGGAAAGTCATTTTATCCCCTCTCTCATATTTTTATATATGAAATATTTGAAGAGAAAAATAATTAAAAACCAATAATCCTCTTTTCATTATTTGAGAAAATCCCAATATAAAAATAAATAAATTCCCAACTTTCTCCAAGGGTCCTTGAGTTGCTTAGAATTTTTAGGATCAGCAATTATGCAAATAAAATATGATATGCAAGATGCTCTAATGCAATAACATTCCAAATTGGAAATTTGGGATGTTACAAACCTACCCCCTTAAGATGAATCTCGCCCTCCAGATTCAGGTTGGCTAGAAAATAGGTGCGGGTGATCTTTGTGTAGATCCTCCTCTCGTTCCTAGGTGGCTTCTTCCTCGGTATGGTGGCTCCATTGAACTTTGCAGAACTTGATAACCTTGCGTGTGACTCGGCTGGCATACTTGAGAATCTTCTCTCGTTTCTCCTCGTAGGTCAAATCACTATCCAACTGAATTGCTTCCAGTGGTACTGTATCTCTTAGAGGAATATCGGCCATCTCTGCGTGGCACTTTTTCAACTGGGAAACATGGAAGACATCGTGAACTCCCGACAATCCTTCCGGCAATTCCAACTTGTAAGCAACTTGTCCCATACATTCCAGAACTTTGTATGGTCCCACAAAACGTGGTGCTAATTTTCCTTTAACTCCAAAACGCTTAACTCCTCGAAGTGGGGACACGCGAAGATAAACTCTGTCTCCGACTTCATGAACTATCTCCTTACGTTTTAAATCCGGATAGCTCTTCTGTCTGGACTGGGCTACCTTCAGTCTAGCACGAATCAACTTAACCTTTTCTTCAGATTCCTTAATCAAATCTGGTCCGAACAGTTGACGGTCTCCAACTTCATCCCACAACAACGGTGTCCTGCACCTTCTCCCGTACAAAGCTTCAAAAGGGGTTATCTTTAAACTGGCTTGATAGTTGTTGTTGTAGGAGAACTCTGCGTACGGAAAATTGTCGTCCCAACTAGATCCATAATCTAGTGCACAAGCTCTCAGCATGTCCTCCAGAATCTGGTTGACTCTCTCGGTCTGTCCATGTGTCTGTGGATGAAAGGTTGTACTGTACTCTAGCCTGGTCCCCAAGGTTTCATGCAACTGATTCCAGAACTTTGAGGTAAACTCGGTTCCTCTATCTGATACAATGGCTCTCGGAACTCCATGCACACATACGATCCTGGTCATGTATATCTTCGCCAACTTAGCACTGTTGTAAGTAGTGTTAGGGCATAGTTTATGCCTAAGTAATTTTGGTGATTGAGGACAGTACCGCAAAGGACTAATCGTGTGTGTTAAGATTTAAGATAACACATGTCAACGGCACAAGACGACGCGCCCCCTCTTTCCATGGAACAGAAGCACGGTGTACTCTACGATTCTCTTTCTTTGGGTCATAGGAACGCCGTACTATTAAGA
This sequence comes from Hordeum vulgare subsp. vulgare, assembly GCF_904849725.1. Taxonomy (NCBI): domain Eukaryota; kingdom Viridiplantae; phylum Streptophyta; class Magnoliopsida; order Poales; family Poaceae; genus Hordeum; species Hordeum vulgare. Next base: position 314,732,533 of record NC_058518.1, read on the forward strand.
GGGGATCCGTAGTGGAAAGGTTTGGGTGGAATCAATTTTGCACGCACACACTTTATCTCCTTTCCCCTTACCTGCAACTTTGGAGTGGCTCCTGCCTCTGTGTTTTTCTCATCTAAGCAAATGGTTCCTCAACGGTAGTACCGCTGTGCCTAGCGGTAGTACCGCTAGCCCTAGCGGTAGTACTGCTGGAGTGCTAGCGGTAGTACCGCTGTAGCCAGTGGTAGTACCTCTAGGCTGGCGGTAGTACCGCCCCTGGTCAACGGTAGTACCACTCCAGGAGCTTAGTACCGCCTTCCTAGCGGTTGTACTTCGACGGACCTTTTTGCGATGACTTTCTTGGCGGTGGTTGGCCCGGTAGTGTTTATGCACAATCATGGGCCCAGCGGTAGTACCGCTGCTGCCAGCTGTAGTACCGCTGCAGCCAGCGGTAGTACCGCTAGGCTCGAGCTGTGAGTGGGAAAACGGTTGGATTTTCCCCCCACTATATAAGGGGTTCTTCTTGCTGTGGAACCCTACCTTTGACCCTCCCAAGCTCCATTGTTGCTCCCTAAGCTCAAAAGTGCCCGATCTCTCTCCCTAGACAATCAAACTTGTTGATTCTTTAGGGATTGGTTGAGAAGGCCTAGATCTACACTTCCACCAAGAGAAAAGTTCATTCCCCCACCAATCCCTTGCGAATCTTGTTACTCTTGGGTGTTTGAGCATCCTAGATGGTTGAGGTCACCTCGGAGCCACATTCCATTGTGGTGAAGCTTCATGGTCTTGTTGGGAGCCTCCAAGCTTCGTGTGGAGTTTGCCCCAACCTTGTTTGTAAAGGTTCGGTCGTCGCCTTCAAGGGCACCTATAGTGGAATCACGGTACCTTGCATCGTTTGAGGGCGTGAGGAGAATACGGTGGCCCTAGTGGCATATTGGGGAGCATTGTGCCTCCACACCGCTCCAACGGAGACGTACTTCCTGTCAAAGGGAAGGAACTTCGGTAACACATCCTCGTCTTCATTGGTTCCACTTCTGGTTATCTCTAACCTTTACTTTGTGTATGCTTATGTTGTTGTCTATATCTTACTTGTCTTAGTAGCTCTTGTTGTTAGCTTCATAAAGGTTCACCCCATTGTTGCTATTCTTGTGAACCCGTATGTTGTTTACCCTAACTTGCTAAGCTTAATTAAAAAGTGGTCGTTGCCTATTCACCCCCCTCTAGTCAACCATATCGATCCTTTCAATTGGTATCAGAGCCACGTCTCTTTATTAAGGGTTTAACCACCCGAAGAGTATGGAAGATGATGAGTGAGTTCCCCGTGCACAAACCGAGGGTATGGACTTGACTTCGATCACAAGGGACGACTTGAATACGGCTATGGCCGCACTCAATACGTCCATGACGAACGAGGTCAAGACCATGCTTAAAGAGTTAATTGAGGGAATTAAAAACTCTCCCGAACCGGCATTGGTGGTTAAACCGACCACCGCGGATTCGGAGGCCAATTCGGTTAGGGAAACGGCTAAAGGTATGCAACCTTCCCATCCTCTCGAAAATGATGGGAATGGGACGTATGCATCTGTTCCACCACCCTTAGTCTATGGAGGACCAGTTCCCACACCGCGTCTCAATCCTGTTGGTCCTCCTCCTAAGCTTGTAAAAGGTGATTTTGCTAACTGGGTATTTTCTGTTAAGTCTCATTTGAATCACAGCTCAACAATTTTGTGGAGAATCATCGAGCAAGGATATTATCCCCATGATCCAAGCAACCTCACTCCAAGAGAAGATGTGCACAATCAATACAATCACTCTGCTTTGTTTATTCTCCAGTCCGCAGTGCCACCTGAAGATCTTCCTCACTTGCGTCCCTTCACTTTGGCCAAGGACTGTTGGGAGCACATTATGGTGTTGTACAAGGGAAGCTCAAGCATTCAATGATCCAACTATGAAGTGATACTTGATAAGGCCGATGAGTTTGTGATGAAGGAAGACGAGGACCCTCGTGATCTCTATCGGAGGGTGACTGCTATTGCTGTGGCACTCAAGGACCATGGGAGCAAGGATGTGGATGATACATGGGTCAAGCGCAAGTTTCTCAAAGCCATCATGCCTTTCAATAAAGCCATGTCATTTGTCATTCGTCAGCGACCAGACTTCCACTCCTTGTCTTCCAGTGAGGTGTTACATGAATTCATTGCAATGTCAATCATGAACGAAACAGCTGACAATGCACTTGCTCGTGTTCGCTCAAAGACAGCTTCACCCAACCTTGCGTTAAAGGCAAAAGCAATGTTTGAAGAAGAAGAAGGGGATGAGGAAGAGGAGAGCTGCCCTAAAGACACGAAGTATGCCTATCATGAGCACATGGCTCTTGCGTCAAGGCAATTCTGGGGCAACAAGAGGAACTCGAGACCCACCTTCACCAAGAACAACTCGAGTGGGTTCAAACCCAAGTAACGAGTGAGGACATGCTATAACTGTGGTAACGTGAGTCACTTCGTGGCCGAATGTCCCTATGAGAAAAGGGAAGACAACGGGGGCAAGCTCATTCGCAAAGACAAAACCAAGTCATTCCCAATCAAGAACAACTTTGTGAAGAAACCTCACCCAAAGGGCATGGTGGCCCTTGAAGAGTACCCTTCCGATGATGATGATGATGATGATGATATAGTGGCAACGGCAACTGTTGCTATTGTCAGTCCCTCTCCCCAGAAGGTGTCTCTCTTCAACGCCCCCAACGAGAACCACATCATCAAGTGCCTCATGGCAAAAGGTATCAATCAGGTAACCCCCATCATTAAGACCAACATCGCTACTTCTCCTTCATTGTTAAATTGTGTTGATGATAGTGATGTTGGGGAACTTAATGAGCATGATATTGACAAGTTTATGTGCACTATTAAGGGAGCATCCAAGAAGAACTTTGTTGCTCTCTTGGAACAACTAGGTGAGGCCAATGACCTCATCGAGTCTCATGAGGAGACCATCTCCGAGCTTCAGGGACACAGACGTGACTATGCCGATGAAATTGTTGAATTGTCTATTGCTCTAGAAAAGGAGCGCACTCTTCGTTTGGCTCTTGAGGAGTCATACAACGATGACTGCGCTAAAATGCAAAAGAAACTAGATCATGATACTGTTCTTACTCGTATCCTTAAGTCTGAGAAGTATGCTCTTGGGGTTGGCCATGACAGACTCAAAGTGGAGTTTGACACACTTGACAAGGTTCACAAGGTCTTGAAAGGTGTTCATTTCTCTCTGAAAGAGTCTCATGATCAACTCCAAGCAAAGCTTACCAAGGAGATCTCTACTTGTCCTCCCTTTGTGTTAATTGATAATGCTTGTACAACTAATCCTTGTTGTGAGCATGTACATCTTGTGGAGGAAAATGCCAAGTTAAAGGAGAAACTTGAGAAGGGCCTTTTGGCATGCATACAAGGTGAGAAGAGCCTGAACGACCTCTTGAGCAATCAAAAGGGTGTTGTAGGAAAGGAGGGACTTGGACTTACCTCCAAGTCAAAAGGAAAAAGGAGGAACAGGAACAACGATCCCCTACCCTCATGGACATCTTTGTCAAAGAGGGCGAAGGGACTTTGGAGGTGAACAGGAACAAGGTGGACAATGGTAACGTCAAGAAGGGCAAAACCATTCCTACTAACACAGCCGACAAACTCAATTCTTCCTATGTCTTATGTCGTGCTAGTGATGGGCATGTTTATGCCAGATTTGTTGGTTCCTACTATGAGTCCATTGAATGGGCTATCTTGGTTCCTAAGACCCTTGTCTCTAACATGAAAAGACCCATTAAAAAATGGGTACCTAAAACCAAGCCTTGATCTATTGCAGGAGTTTGCTTCCGGTGGGGTGTCATGGTTGCTCGATAGTGGAGCAACAAATCATATGAACGGAAGCAAGGACTTAGTGGTGGATGTGCATCCTTCTCCATCTATGCCCACCCATGTCCAATTCGTCGATGCATCCTCGTCAAAGGTATTGGGATTTGGTAAGGTGGTCATCTCTCAAGATTTATCTATTGAGAAGGTCATGCTTGTTGAGTCTCTTGCCTACAATTTACTTTCGGTTCGTCAACTTGCAGTTATGGGTTTTTCCACATTCTTTAATCTTGATACTGCGGTCCTCCTGTGGAGCAAGACTCTTAAAGTAGCCTATGTTGGATATGTCGAAAATGGTCTTTATGTGGTGAACTTCTCAAAGTGACCCACTAAGACTGCGACGTGTTTAATGGCTAAAGTTGATGTGGGCTAGCTTTGGCATCGCCGACTAGCTCATGTCAATATGAGATCTTTGCAAATTCTTCTAAAAGGGGACCATATTCGTGGACTAACAAATGTGAGTTTTGCTAAAGATCGTGCTTGCAGTGCCTGCATTGAAGAAAAAATTCATGAAACTGCTCATCGTCCAACGACTCTCATTTACACTAAGAGGCCATTGGAGCTCCTCCATATGGATATTTTCGGCCCTCCATCATTTGATAGTCTTGGAGGCAGAAAGTACTGCTTGGTGATTGTTGATGACTACTCAAGATACACCTGGGTATATTCCTTCAAAAGGAAGAGTGAGACTCAAAAAACTGTCATCAACTTTGCTAATGAAGCTCAATGTCAACATGAAGCAAAGATCTTGATGATTAGAAGTGACAACGGCACCGAGTTCAAGAACTACACCCTGGATGAGTTTCTAGGTGATGAGGGAATAAAACATCAATATTCAGCACCATATACCCCTCAACAAAATGGCGTGGCAGAAAGGAAGAACCGGACCTTGATGGACGCTGCAAGAACAATGATGGCGGAATTCAAATTTCCATATAACTTTTGGGCAGAGGCCATCAACACAGCATGTCATGCATCCAATCGGCTCTATACCCGCAAAGGCTTGAACAAGACTCCATATAAGATTCTCACTGGAAACAAACCCAATCTCAAGTACTTCCGGGTATTCGGTTGTAAGTGTTTCATTCTCAAGAAAGGTGCACGTTTAGCTAAATTTGATTCTAGAGCACATGAGGGCATCTTTGTTGGTTATGCTACAAACTCTCATGCTTACCGTGTTCTCAACAAGTCCACCGGACTCATTGAGGAGACGTGTAACGTGGAGTTTGATGAAAATAATGGCTCCCAAGTGGAGCAAAGTGGTCTTTGTGATGTAGGTGATGAAATTCCTCCCCAAGCCATAAGAAGAATGGGGATTGGTCAAACACTCCCCATTGAGGAACCCCTTGTGGCCGAAGGAGAAGGACAATGCTCTACTCAAGTGGATCCATCACCCCCACAAGCCCCACATGCTTCCGATGAACAAAGAGAAAACTCAGAACAAGATGAACAAGCTCAAGGTCAAGATCAATTGCCCAACAATGATGGTGTGTCCCATGATATTCAAGCACTTACCCCAAGGTTCCGAACCTGCTCATGATCAAGATCAAGTGCAACCACAAGATCCAGACCAAGTAGAAGCACAAGATCAAGATCAAGAGCAACCACAAGTACAAGGACAAACAAGTGAACCTGCTCAAGTCGAAATTCAAGATGATCAGGATACTGTCTCGCAATTCCCTTCTACAGCACCAACAACCGGTGCCAAGGGAGGTTCAAGACGCAAGGGCAAGCAAAGTAAACAAGTCGATGTTCCCCAGTTATCCAATGAAGAACTCTTGGAGCGTCGAGCAGCCAAGATTGCGAACAAGCTGAGAGTCAAGTCACATCTTATGAAGAATGTAGTTGGCAGTTTAAAAAAGGGAGTATCCACCCGTCAACAAATTTGGAATTATTGTGAGCATCACGCGTTTGTTTTGTATTGTGAACCTCAACAGGTACAGGAAGCGCTCGATGATGAGGATTGGCTTATGGCCATGCATGAAGAACTTAACAACTTCGAGCGTAACCAATTCTGGGATTTAGTGCCAAGACCAAAGGAGGAACATAATGTCATCGGGACAAAATGGATATTCAAAAACAAGCAAGATGCCAATGGGATCGTGATTCGAAACACGGCAAGATTGGTGGCTCAAGGCTACTCCCAAGTCGAGGGTATCGACTACGATGAAACCTTTGCCCCTGTTGCTCGTCTAGAATCTATTCGCATGTTGCTTGCATTTGCTTCTCATCATAATTTCAAATTACAGCAAATGGATGTGAAAAGTGCCTTTCTTAATGGTCCGTTAAATGAGTTGGTCTATGTCAAACAACCCCCAGGATTCGAACATCCCAAGCTCCCCAATCATGTGTACAAACTTAATAAGGCACTCTATGGCCTTAAACAAGCCCCACGTGCGTGGTATGAGTGTCTTACTGAGTTGTTACAAGATCGTGGGTTTGAAATTGGGAAGATAGATCCCACTCTTTTTACTAAGAGGGTTAAAGGGGATTTGTTCGTATGCCAACTATATGTTGATGATATTATTTTAGGTTCTCCTAACATTTCCTTCAATGAATAATTTGCTGCACTAATGACCGAGAAATTTGAGATGTCCATGATGGGAGAGTTGAAGTTCTTCCTCGGCTTCGAGATTAAACAAGGCCTAGAAGGTACCTTCATCAAACAAGCCAAGTACACTCAAGACATGCTCAAACGGTTCGAGCTTGAAGATGTCAAGTCGGTCAAGTTCCCCATGCCAACAAGATGCAAGCTTGACAGTGATCCCAATGGTAAAGCAGTGGATCAAAAGGTATATTGCTCCATGATTGGATCCCTCCTTTACCTTTGTGCATCTAGACCAGATATTATGTTGAGTGTAGGGATATGTGCACGGTTTTGAATCCGCACCAAAAGAAAGTCATTATATGGCTGTTAAGCGAATCTTTCGATATTTGTCTCATACCCCAAACTTTGGTCTATGGTATCCCAAAGGAGCAAACTTCAACCTAGTTGGCTATTCTGACTCAGATTGGGCAGGAGATTGTGTGGAGAGGAAGTCAACTTCTGGAGGATGCCAATTCCTTGGTCGCTCACTCGTAAGTTGGTCTTCGAAGAAGCAGAATTGTGTCTCACTATCATCCACCGAAGCTGAGTATGTGGCAACTGCAAGTTGTTGTGCACAATTGCTATGGATGAGGCAAACTTTAAAGGATTACAGTGTCACTTGTGACTAAGTGCCTCTTCTGTGTGACAAGCAAAGTGCTATCAAGATTTCCCTCAACCCAGTGCAACATAGCAAGACCAAGCATATTGATATTCGCCATCACTTTATTCGTGAACATATCAAGCTTGGTGATATTGAGGTTCACTTCATCCACACTGAAGAGCAACTTGCAGATATTTTCACTAAGCCCCTAGATGAAGCAAGGTTCCGGGAGTTAAGGCATGAGCTAAATATCATTGATTCAAGTAATGTGGATTGAAGCTAGGCACCTTGCACCTCACTATGCATTCGATCTTGTTCTATATGTAGACATGGACATAGGGGGAGTGTTGTTCTATCAATGAACTCTTCCTCCCCCCATTATGCATAAATTGATCTAGTCTTTCACTTTAGCCATTACCAAATGGCACTTGTGCTTCAAAGACGAGCGTTGGTCATGAACCCAAGGATAATTCTTTGCGGTGTCATACCTTTGTCTCAAACATAGGTGGCCTCGGCCACCGCCCCCACCTTTGTCTCATATGGAAGAAAGGATACAAAATGATGAGTCAGTATATCTTGGTGGTGCTATCTTCTTATTACACTGACTTGTCGTGTGCCCACGTCTTTCTCATCTCCTATGTCTCGCTGTGCCATTTGCAGCGGTACTACCGCCAGGGGGTAGCGGTAGTACCGCCAGGACCCCAGCGGTACTACCGCCAGGGGTAGCGATACTACCGCTAGGGATAGCGGTACTACCGCCAGGACCCCAATCTACCACGACCTGACTAGGACTTTTTAGGGTTGTCTCAAGGGGGAGCGGTACTACCGCCAGGGGAAGCGGTACTACCGCCAGGACCCCAGCGGTACTACCGCCAGGACCCCAGCGGTACTACCGCTGCAGGCAGCGGTACTACCACCAGGGGTAGCGGTACTACTGCCAGGACCCCAGCGGTACTACCGCTGGCCCGTACCCCTTGGGCTATATAAAGGAGGGGGAGCCCGTTTTTCCTGCCTCTTTCTTCTTCCTCGTAGCTCTTCCCTCCCCAACCCCGAACTCCCCCTATTTGGATCTCTATCTGTGGAGCCCCTTCTCTCCATTGAGTTGGAGGGTTTGCTCCACTCCTCCTTCCTCCACCAAGTGCCATGGACTCCGGTAAAGCTCCTCCCTTTATTCTCTTGGTTGATGTTTTCTTGTTCTAGGGTTAGGAGCATTGGTGATTTGGATCCATGGCTCTGGTATTGTGCTTTGTTCTTGAATGGCACGAAGGAGCTATTCTAGGGGAGTGTAGGTCCTATGATTCATTGTGTTTATATTGCCATGCCCTAGGTTCTTCATGTTTTAGATCAAGCACTTCTTCTCTTATTTTGGATTAGATCTAAAACTTGAATCCTCTTGACTAGGCATGTCTTTATTTAGATGATTCTTGAGATCCTCATGTGTTTAGGGCTACGGTGGTTTTTGTAGTGATTATATACAGTGCCCATGGCCCTCGTAAATCCAATCTAGCCGTTCCTATGGGTCCTTTTTCTTATTCAGATCTGAAAGTCAATCCCCTAGCGGTACTACCGCCAGGGGTAGCGGTACTACCGCTAGGACCCCAGCGGTACTACCGCCAGGGGTAGCCGTACTACCGCTAGGACCCTAGCGGTACTACTGCCAAGGGTAGCGGTACTACCGCCACGAGGATATTTTTTGTCTTCTTTTCATTTTCTTGGCAATGTGAGTTTACTTTTATGCCTCTTTGTGTTCATTGCCTTGACTCCTTCTGTCGCTCTTTTTTGGTGTGTGTCTTGTGTGTCACAGGTGGTGCTCGCCGCTCGAATCCCCCACGGGACACCCAGTCGAAACAGTATCGCAATCCAGAGGCTCCAGAGGGCTCCGCCACTTCCGGTCTGCAACCCAGAAAGAAGTCTTTCAAGAAGGCAGCTCACAAGGACAAGGGGGTCAACGTTCGCACTATGCCCCCTAAGGATTTTCTGTAGTTCCGCACCAAAAATCACTATCTAGAAGAGAAGGCTGTGATCAAGGATATCGAGCATGTTTGGTCACGGGATCACTGCAGGATCTATCGCGACATTATCAAGCACTTCAAGAAGAGTTTTGCTCCAGTTCAGTGGATTGACTTGGCTCACCTTCAGCGGAACCCGGATTACTTTGGTGAGGCTCTCTCTTTGATTGACAAGCTTGGCATTAAGGAGATCATCTCCTTCAAGAAAGACTTTGATCCAGATGTTGTCGCCCAATTCTATGTCACTGTTCACTTCTCGCCTGATGATGCGTGCACCATGATTTGGATGACTGGTACTCAGAAGATGATAGGTTCCTGGTCTGAATTCATGCAGTTTCTCAAGGTCGACTTTCAGGGAGCTGACACTCCTATTGGGTCGCGTCCTCATGCTCCAGCTTCCACTGATAGGGCCCCCGCCAAGGACAGGCTGCAGCAACTTTATGTGAAGAAAGGTGTGCTCCCCAAGCATCTAGATATCATGCATAGGATCTTCCGCAACACTCTCTTTCCTCGCATTGGCAACTTTGACGAGGTGCATGGTTCTCTAGCTAAGATGCTTCTGCTTTGTGAGGAGGCTAGGACTAAGGAGTCTGCCCCTCTCGATATTTCAGACGTGATGTTCACTGAGCTCTGGAACTGCATCATGAACCGCAAGGTTCCCATCTACGGGCCCTACTTGCTTGCCTATATTCGCCAGAAGTGGCACGACACCTATTTGATTGAGGAGTTCCACCTTCAGGCTGATTACTTTGTGCACGATCCTATCAGGCTCCACATCAAGGACAAATGGGCCAACCCATCAACTTCATCTCAGCACATGGACACTGACACAGAGACTGCTGCTGAAAGAGGCACCGCTTCTCAGTCCCACTCTTCTACTATGCCATCTTGGGCAGTGAAACTGAAGGATAAAATGAAGACTCTCTTCTTCATGCAGGCCAAGGGACAGTATCAGACTCATGTGGCCCAGAAGGAGAACCGTCAGAGGCACAAGCGTGTCCTAAGGACACTTGATATTCATATCTCCAGCGGCTCAGAGGACGACATCACTCCAGAGTCTGCTTGGATGTGGGCTCAAGGTTATCAGTAGTCTGATGCAGAGGAGGAGGCGTCTGAGGAGGACAATGAGGAGGAGCAGGACGATCCGGATGCCACGGACGGGTCTGGGGCTGATGAGGATGAGGAGTGACCACGTGTGTCATTAGGTGTGCCCCTTTTTGGTGTCTTGTGCCAAAGGGGGAGAGAGTCTAGGAGCTGGATTTGAGATTTGAACTTTGCTTAGCTTTGCTTATCTTATCGTGTTTGCTTTGAACTTGGTTTGCTTCTATTTTCTATCTTTTCTTTGTGTGATGTGAGGCTTGAACTAGTGTGAGATTTATTTCTATCATATGTTGTGAGTCATATGCTCATTACTTTTATATACCACTATCTTTATGTTCACATGCTATTCACTGTGCAAATCCGGTATTGTCGTCAATCCACCAAAAAGGGGGAGATTGTTAGGGCATAGTTTATGCCTAAGTAATTTTGGTGATTGATGACAGTACCGCAAAGGACTAATCGTGTGTGTTAAGATTTCAGATAACACATGTCAACGGCACAAGACGACGCGCCCCCTCTTTCCATGGAACAGAAGCACGGTGTACTCTACGATTCTCTTTCTTTGAGTCATAGGAACGCCGTACTATTAAGAGGGGACCCGTAGTGGAAAGGTTTGCGTGGAATCAATTTTGCACGCACACACTTTATCTCCTTTCCCCTTACCTGCAACTTTGGAGTTGCTTCCGCCTCTGTGTTTATCTCATCTAAGCAAATGGTCCCTCAGCGGTAGTACCGCTGTGCCTAGCGGTAGTACCGCTAGCCCTAGTGGTAGTACCGCTGGAGTGCTAGCGGTAGTACCGCTGCAGCGAGCGGTAGTACCGCTAGGCTGGCGGTAGTACCGCCCCTGGTCAGCGGTAGTACTCTCCAGGAGCTTAGTACCGCCTTCCTAGTGGCTGTACTTCGACGGACCTTTTTGCGAAGACTTTCTTGGCGGTGGTTGGCCCGGTAGTGTTTATGCACTATCATGGGTCCAGCGGTAGTACCCCTGGAGCGCCAGCGGTAGTATCTCTGCAGCCAGCGGTAGTACCGCTAGGCTAGGGCTGTGAGTGGGAAAACGGTTGGATTTTCCCCCCACTATATAGGGGGTTCTTCTTGTTGTGGAACCCTACCTTTGACCCTCCCAAGCTCTATTGTTGCTCCCTAAGCTGAAAAGTGTCCGATCTCTCTCCCTAGCCAATCAAACTTGTTGATTCTTTAGGGATTGGTTGAGAAGGCCTAGATCTACACTTCCACCAAGAGAAAAGTTGATTCCCCCACCAATCCCTTGCGGATCTTGTTACTCTTGGGTGTTTGAGCATCCTAGACGGTTGAGGTCACCTCGGAGCCACATTCCATTGTGGTGAAGCTTCGTGATCTTGTTGGGAGCCTCCAAGCTTTGTGTGGAGTTTGCCCCAACCTTGTTTGTAAAGGTTCAGTCGCCGCCTTCAAGGGCACCTATAGTGGAATCACGGTACATTGCATCGTGTGAGGGCGTGAGGAGAATACGGTGGCCCTGGTGGCTTATTGGGGAGCATTGTGCCTCCACACCGCTCCAACGGAGACGTACTTCCTGTCAAAGGGAAGGAACTTCGGTAACACATCCTCGTCTTCATTGGTTCCACTTGTGGTTATCTCTAACCTTTACTTTGTGTATGCTTATGTTGTTGTCTATCTCTTACTTGTCTTAGTAGCTCTTGTAGTTAGCTTCATAAAGGTTCACCCCATTGTTGCTATTCTTGTGAACCCGTATGTTGTTTACCCTAACTTGCTAAGATTAATTAAAAAGTGGTCGTTGCCTATTCACCCCCCCCCCCCTCTAGTCAACCATATCGATCCTTTCAAGTAGTCTTTACTGGGATGAAATGAGCTACCTTCTTCAAACGGTCGACTACAACCCAAATGGAGTCATAGCCTGAACGCGTTCGGGGTAATCCCGTGATGAAATCCATGCCTAGCTTGTCCCACTTCCATTCGGGTATCGGCAATGGTTGTAGCAATCCTGCTGGCTACTGATGCTCTGGCTTCACTCTCTGACAAACATCACAAACTGCCACACACTCCGCAATATCCTTCTTCATTCCAGTCCACCAGAAACTGTCTTTCAAATCCAGATACATCTTGTTATTTCCTGGGTGAATCGAATACGGCGAATCATGTGCCTCCTGCAGAAACAACTCCCTGATCTCAGGATCATTGGGCACATATACGTGATCCTCAAACCATAAGGTATTGTGCTCATCCTCACGAAATCCTTTGGCCTTTCCCTTGCTCATTCTTTCCTTTATCTCAAAAACCTCTTTGTCAGACTTCTGAGCTTCTCCGATCTTACTCATCAGGGTAGACTGAATTTCCAATGCTGCTACATAACCCTTCGGAACTATCTCCAAGCATAGCTCGCGAAGATCTTCGGGCAATCCTTTGGTTATGAGTGTTGGGTAACGTAGCATAAATTCAAAAAAATTCCTACGCATATTCAGATCTTCCTATGGAGAGACCAGCAACGAGAGAGGGGTGAGAGCATCTTCATACCTTTGAAGATCGCTAAGCGGAAGCGTTACTAGAACGCGGTTGATGGAGTCGTACTCGTGGCGATTCAGATCGCGGTGTGATTCCGATCTAGTGCCGAACCACGGCACCTCCGCGTTCAACACACGTGCAGCCCGGTGACGTCTCCCGCACCTTGATCCAGCAAGGAGGATGGAGATGTTGGGGAAAATCTCCGGCAGCACGACGGCGTGGTGTCGATGGAGAGACAAGGTCTCCCGGGAGGGCTTCACCAAGCAACGGCAGAGAGGAGGAGAAAGAAGAGCACGGCTGCGCCGAGGGAGAGGGAAAATTGCGTCTCCAAAAGCCCAAAAGTGCCCACTATATATCGGAGGAGGGGAGGGGGTGCCACCCCTAGGGTTCCCACCCTAGGTGGTGCGGCAGACCCCCCCCCCCCAGATGGGAGGTGCGGCGGCCAGGGCAAGGGGGAGGGGTGGCGCATCCATAGGTGGGCCTTAGGCCCACCAGCGCCTAGGGTTCCCCCCCCCTCTCCACCTCCTGCGCCTTGGGCTGAGTGTGGGGGGCGCACCAGCCCACCTAGGGGCTGGTTCCCTCCCGCACTTGGCCCATCTAGCCTCCCGGGGTCGTTGCCCCCTTCCGGTGGACCCCCGGGGCCACCTCCGGTGGTCCCGGTGGTCCCGGTACGTTACCCGTGATGCCGGAAACACTTCCGATGCCCGAAACCATCCGTCCTATATATAAATCTTTACCTCCGGACCATTCCGGAGCTCCTCGTGACGTCCGGGATCTCATACGGGACCCCAATAACTTTCGATAACCTCGTATAACAATTCCCTATAACCCTAGCGTCATCGAACCTTAAGTGTGTAGACCCTACGGGTTCGGGAGATAAGTAGACATGACCGAGACACCTCTCCGGCCAATAACCATCAGCAGGGTCTGGATACCCATGGTAGCTCCCACTTTCTCCACGATGATCTCATCGGATGAACCACGATGTCAAGGATTCAATCAATCACGTATACAATTCCCTTTGTCTGTCGGTATAGAACTTGCCCGAGATTCGATCGTTGGTATACCTATACCTTGTTCAATCTCATTACCTGTAAGTCTCTTTACTCGTTTCGTAGCACGTCATCCTGTGACTAACTCCTTTAGTCACATTGAGCTCATGATGATGTTCTACCGAGTGGGCCCAGAGATACCTCTCCGTCACACGGAGTGACAAATCCCGATCTCGATTCGTACCAACCCAACAGACACTTTCAGAGGCACCCGTAGTGCACCTTTATAGTCATCGAGTTACGTTGTGAAGTTTTATACACCCAAAGCACTCCTACGGTATCCGGGAGTTGCACAATCTCATGGTCGAAGGAAAAGACACTTGACATTAGAAAAGTTGTAGCATACGAACAATACGATCTAGTGCTACGCTTAGGATTGGGTCTTGTCCATCACATCATTCTCCCAATGATGTGATCCCGTTATCAATGACATCTAATGCCCATGACCAGGAAACCATGATCATCTATTGACTAACGAGCTAGCTAACTAGAGGCTTGCTAGGGACACATTGTCATCTATTTATTCACACATGTATCACTGTTTCCTATTAATACAATTATAGCATGTACAATAGACAATTATCATGAACAAGGAAATATGATAATAACCATTTTATTATTGCCTCTAGGGCATATTTCCAACAATGAGTGTATTGACATGACTCTTGCGGCTTAACGCATCGGCTACTACATTTGCCTTTCCGGGATGATAGTGCAATCTCATATCATAATCCTTGATGAGTTCCAACCATCTCCTTTGTCTGAGATTCAACTCCTTGTGAGTGAAGATATACTTCAAACTCTTGTGATCCGTGTATACTTCACAATGGTTTCCAATGAGAAAGTGTCTCCACGTCTTCAGTGCATGCACTACGGCTGCTAACTCCAGATCGTGAGTAGCATAGTTCAACTCATGGGATTTAAGTTGTCGTGAAGCATATGAAACAACTCTTCCCTCCTGCATCAGCACTGCTCCGAGTCCTCGACGCGAAGCGTCGCAATACACTTGATAATCCTTGCGTTGATCTGGAAGAATCAACACTGGGCTGTAACCAAGCGTTTCTTCAACTCCTGGAAACTGGCTTCACATTCCTTAGTCCAATTGAACTTGGTGTCCTTCTTCAGCAACTCCGTCATGGGCTTTGAAATCTTTGAGAAATTCTCAATGAACCTCCGGTAGTATCCTGCGAGTCCAAGAAAACTCCGGATCTCTCCAACTGTTGTGGGGGATTCCCAGGTTGTCAGTGTCACCTTTGGCGGGGTCTACTGCTATTCATTCTCCGGATATAACGTGTTCGAGGAAACCAACTTCCTTCAACCAAAACTCACACTTGTTGAACTTGGCATATAACTGATGTTCTCTGAGTTTCTCAAGTACCAAACGCAAATGCTCTTCATGCTCCTCTTCATTCTTTGAGAAGACCAGAATATCATCAATGAACACCACGACGAACTTGTCCAAGAACTCCATAAATACCTTGTTCATCATGTTCATGAAATAGGCAGGTGCATTGGTGAGACCAAATGACATAACAGTATACTCATATAGCCCATACCTCATGGTAAAAGCTATTTTAGGTATATCCTGCTCTCAAATCTTCAGCTGGTGGTATCCTGATCGCAGATCGATCTTGGAAAATACCTTAGCTCTTTGCAAACGATCACACAAATAATTGATCGTCGGCAGTGGATACTTGTTCTTAATTGTCACTTCATTCAGCCCTCGATAATCAACAACCATCCTCAACGATCCATCCTTCTTCTCCACTAGAAGTACTGGTGATCCCCAAGGTGACGAACTTGGGCGAATATAGCCTTTATACAGTAACTCCTTAATCTGCTTCTTAATTTCTTCCAAATCCTTTGCAGGCATCCGATATGGTCTCTTGGATATTGGTCATGTGCCTGGCAAAAGCTCAATCAAAAACTCAATGTCTCTGTCCGGTGGCATGCCTGGCAACTCCTCTGGGAATACATCAGGGAAATCCTTCACCACTGGTACTTCCTCCTGTACAACTCCTGATAAGGAATTTACTCGAGTCCTCTTCGGTATATGTTGGGATACATATTTAATCCTTCTTCCTTCTGGGGTGGTGAGTAAAATCAACTTACTGGCGCACTCAATGTTCCCTCCATACTTCGATAACCAATCCATACCTAATATTACATCCAGTCCTTGTGACTCCAATACTATTAGGTCTGAGGGAAACACGCAATTACCCATCCTCAAAGGTATCCGATCACACCTTAGGCTAGCCATATATTCTGCTCCTGGCGAGGTTACTAACATGGGTGACCTAAGGGCTTGGGTTGGCAGGTTATACTTATCCACAAATCCCCTTGATATGTATGAATGTGATGCACCAGTATCGAAAAGAACAATTGCAGTAAATGACTTAACCAGAAACTTACCTACTACTGCATCAGGTTGTGCTTCAACCTCCTCCATGCTAACGTGGTTCACTTGTCCCCTGTTGAAAGGGTTGGGCTTCTTCCCAGAGCTGTCATTTCCATTCCCATTCTTTGCTTCGGGACACTCGGTGGTGTAATGTCCCTTCTTCCCGCACTTGAAACAAGTAATGTGACTTAGATCCTTCTTGGCGGGCGTTGCTGGGGTGGAATGGTTCTGTCCATTGCTTCCTCCATTACCATTCGCATTCCTGGGGCCACTATGATTATGCGAACCCCCTCCATGGGAATGATTTCCCCCATGGTTGTGGTGAATGTGCCCTCGTGAGTGCGGGGTAAAACGGGGCTTGTGCTGAGCTCCAGAATTGAACCTCCCTTGTCCATACTATCTCTTGCGATTGTCAATCTGCTGCTTCTTCCCTTCAATCATGAGAGATTTGTCTACCAACTCCTGGTAGTTGTTGAAGGTTGCCACCATCAACTGCATGCTCAGCTCATCATTTAGTCCTTCCAGGAACTTCTCCTATTTAGCAGCATCTGTAGCAATGTCATCAGGGGCATAACGTGCTAGCTTGCTAAATTCCTCCACATACTGGCCAACTGGGCGCCCTCCTTGGCGTAAGTTGCGAAACTCACGCTTCTTCATGGCCATAGCTCCTGCTGAAACATGGGCGGTGCGAAAAGCTTGCTGAAACTGCTCCCATGTGATAGTGTCAACGGGGTAAGTGGTTGTGAAATTCTCCCACCATGATGTTGCGGGTCCATCTAGCTGATGTGCGGCAAAACGCACTCTTTCCGCATCTGAGCATCCTGCAGTGGTTAACTCCCTTCCAATCTTGCGGAGCCAATCATCTGCAACAATCGGCTCGGTGCTACTAGAGAACACCAGCGGATTTAGCCTTAAGAAACGGGCTAAGTGATCAACAGGTGGTGGTGGTGGCGGAGGGTTGTTGTTGTTGTTCCCTTGATTCTGATTCTGGACAAGGATCTGCATCAGGGCATTCTGCTATTGGATCAATTGGGTGATCTCTGGCGGGAAAGCAAATTCGGGTTCACGTCTCGGAGGTGCCATCTGAGGGGTTTAGAAAAGATGAGAAAATAGAATAGAGTGAGGTCTAAAGAGAAAACACTACCCATATGCTCATGAGACAAACACAATCATATCACTCAATCAATTTCGAACAAGAGCATACAAACGATCTATCTAACGTTCACAAAAGTGCTCAACTAATATTTACATGGGGAAATACTGCTACAGATATGGTGGTCGACTAGAAGTTTTGATCGGCGAAAGACTCCATGATATCTGCTCCAGCTTCATCAATGTAGTCATCATCTTTTTCATCAGGGTCGGAGTCGGTGTCGTCGATGATGATGAAGCTCTTTGGGCTAGGGGGAACATCTTCATCTCCTCCTATCGTGGGCTCCGTCATGAAGACTTCTAGCTTCTTAATCAAATCGTCATTCTTCTCCACAAGTGTTGTCATCTCCTCCTCGTAGCCATCTCGTGTAGACTTGAGTTCTTCCTTCAGCTCCTTGATCCTCGTCATTGCCTTCTGTAAAGTATACATACTCTCATACATCTGATTTTCTTGGAGTCAAATGTGCTGGTTCAATTCCTAGATGTAAGAGGCAATGGATCTGTCCCTCCTGGTGATGACTATCTCACCCTGGTCGTCTCGGCATCCACAAATCTGGTAGATAGTATCTTCGAGATCCTGGTGATAAACTTCTCCAATGCGTCCCATGGTAATTTGGGCTGCCATGCTCTTTCCTATGCCCCAGGTTGGTGCATTAAAGGCAAACTCTATGGGCTTAGTGACTGGCATGAACGTCCTTCCTGGAACTTGAACTCGAATCTTCCAACGCTCCTCTTCTGGTAGGGTGGCGATGAAGGTCCCGGTGAAGCTTGGTAGTCCATGTTCAGGTACTTAGTGGCTTCCTTCAAGTGTCTTCCGAAAGGTGTGTCCTCATCCGGTTGAGTAAACTTGCTCCTTTTATCCACCATCCTATAGATTTGAAAGGGGAGAGGAGTCAGAAAATGAGAAGACAGGAGTGACCTATGGTTTTAGCTTAGTGGTCGTGTCCTACATTCAACGTGTGCTCTGATACCATCTTTGTAGCGACCAGACCCCAATCAGTCCAGTCTCTATGCATCTGTGTCATCCCTGGATCGGTATGCTGACACGCACAGTACTTCGATGGGTATTATAACAGAGTAGCAATCGCACACATATTACAACGAATGTCTCAAAGAGAACTTATTACAATAATATGGCCTAAGGCCATCTAAATATGATAACAGCGGAAGGCTTGGAAGATAAAGTAGGTCCATCAACTCCAACGGCATAGCTGAGTGCAAAACAATGACCTATGGCGCTTACTCGATATCTGAAAAGTCTGCAACATGAACATTGCAGCCCGAAACGGGTCAACAAATGGAATATGCTGGCAAGGTAACACATAGAGAGTGAACATAAATAAATGCTATATCTACATGCATATTTGGCTGGTGGAAAGCTCTATGGTTAACAGTTTTGCATAAAGCCAAATTTCTTCCTATAAGTGGAACAAAGTTTATTTAACTACGTTGTTAGTTATTAAACAATGAGAAGGTTCCTCCAACTCAATCCCAAAAATAATCATCATTAAGCCGCAAATTAATTTAGAGTGTTGAGATACACATGAAAATCTAAGAACCAGATACTCAAGATGTCCATAACCGGGGACACGGCTAATCATGATTAGTTTGTACACTCTGCAGAGGTTGTGCACTTTTCCCACAAGACTCGAAATATATCCATGGTCAGAGATTCGAGACACAGTCTTTCTGAAGCATTAACTCTCTACTTCTGGGTAGACCGTACCACCTATACCCTCTACATCTGCTAGTCTACCACTTCGAGAGCTTCACACAACTTACTCAACTATGCTAGAGCCCATAATAGCTTGCGGCTGCACACGTAAGTTTCAGGTATGAATAGTCTTATGATCCCTTTGAAGCTGGGTGGCGGACCTTAGGATGATCACACGGTTTCCCCGGGATATCCTGACAGCCACTGGGGATTCCACGGTGCCTCAAGCAATCCACCCAGATGTGTATTTAAGTAGCCACCTTAAGTTAACCTTTAGTTAACAATACTCACATCTGTCATGGAAATCACTCACCCAAATAATCATCTACGAGCATAGCATAGCAATAATAGCATAACGTAGAAGTAACTCCCAAAAGTTTGATAGTAAACAGGTAATAGGTTCTACCTCTGTATCTACTTCCCAATACCCACATGTTAATTACATCCTAACCATGCAATGTGTGAGGGTGGATCTAATGCAATAAAAACGGGGTAATAAGGGATATGATCAAAGTGTTACTTGCCTTGTTGATGATCCGCAAAACCTAGGGACTCGTAGTAGCACGCTTCACAATCCGGGTATTCTATCGCAACAAACAATAGCACACATAAGCAACAATATAGATGCACGGGTAAAATCGAATAAGATCTAACCAGAAAGTTCAAGTAAAGAACTCCGGTTTGCAAAAAGAATCAAATCAAACGGATCAACGAAACTCAAACTGCGAAAGAAACGAGATTCGTTTACTAATCTGGACTAAATTCAAAATTTTATTTATAAAAATCTTGTGCAAGTGGATTAATCGGAAAGAGATTTTCATGACGAAAATCTGGGCGTCTGAATCACCTGATTCCGATAAACGAGCAAAAAGTTATACTAAAACGAAATTCGGATCAGGAATCGCGATCGAAATTAATCGCGGAAAAATCCCAGAAAATAAATCTGACGAACAGACGGACGAATGAACGTTCTTCGTCTGAAATTAATAAACGAACAGTGTTCGTTCAAACGAACGTACGGACGAACGTCCGTTAATTAAATAAACCAAAAAAAATCTGAATATATATATATATGTATATATATATATATATATATATTTCTACCTCGGGCAGCGTGCTCCGGCGAGTGGCGGCGAGCGGCGGCGGCGGCTAGGGTTTGTGCGCAGGGGGCGGCTTATAAAGGCCTTCGGGGTCGGTTCGGTTTTTTGTAAATCGGACGAGATAGAAAGTTAGAACGGAAGCCATACGAACTCTGATTTCAACGAAACAAATCTTGCCCGACTCCTAAAAATGAGCTCTACAACGTGAACATTTTTAAAAGGCCGAAATAATATTTTGAAAAACGCGTATTTTCGTAAATTCAATAAAATAGCAAATAAAATCCAAATAATTTTTTTTATTTGACTTTAATATTTCCTCTCAAATATTTCTAAATTTTGGGAAAGTCATTTTATCCCCTCTCTCATATTTTTATTTATGAAATATTTGAAGAGAAAAATAATTAAAAACCAACGATCCTCTTTTCATTAGTTGAGAAAATCCCAATATGAAAATAAATAAATTCCCAACTCTCTCCAAGGGTCCTTGAGTTGCTTAGAATTTTTAGGATCAGCAATTATGTAAATAAAATATGATATGCAAGATGCTCTAATGCAATAACATTCCAAATGGGAAATTTGAGATGTTATAATCATCGTGTCTCCGTGAAGTCGTCACGCCAACTACTACTACTACTATAGCTAATCGTTAGCAATGAAGTAAAAGTAGTAAACACATGGTGTTGCATCTCATATAATAAATTAAGACAACTCCTATGGCTCCTCCCGGTTGTCATATTCAACGACATGCAAGTCATGATTCCTATTACAATAACTTGATCATCTCATACATCACACATGTAACATCACAACTTTGGCCATATCACATCACATGTCAAACCCTGCGGAAACAAGTTAGACGTCCTCTAATTGTTGTTGCAAGTTTTACATGGCTGATTTGGGTTTCTAGCAAGAACGCCTTCTTACATACGTGACAGCCACAACGATGATATGCCAAAGCTATTTACCCTTCATAAGGACCCTTTTCATCAAATCCAATCCGACTAGAGTGGAATAGACACACACCCGCTAGCCACCTTTATGCACGTTGTGCATGTCGGCGGTGGAACCTATCTCACGTAAGCGTACGTGTAAGGTCGGCCCGGGCCGCTTCATCCCACAATACCGCCGGAAAAGAAAAAGACTAGTAGCGGCAAGAAATTGACAAATCAGCGCCCACAACCTTTTGTGTTCTACTCGTGCATGGAATCTACGCATAGCAAACGTGGCTCTGATACCACTGTTGGGTAACGTAGCATAAATTAAAAAAAATCCTACGCCATATTCAGATCTTCCTATGGAGAGACCAGCAACGAGAGAGGGATGAGTGGATCTTCATACCTTTGAAGATCGCTAAGCGGAAGCGTTGCTAGAACACGATTGATGGAGTCGTACTCGCGGCGATTCAGATCGCGGTGTGATTCCGATCTAGTGCCGAATCACGGCACATCCGCGTTCAACACACGTGCAGCCTGGTGACGTCTCCCGCACCTTGATCCAGCAAGGAGGAGGGAGAGGTTGGAGAAGATCTCCGGCAGCACGACGGTGTGGTGTCCATGGAGAGACGAGGTCTCCCGACACGGCTTCGCCAAGCACCGTGGGAGAGGAGGAAGAAGAGAGACAGGGCTGCGCTGAGAGAGATGGAAAACCGTGTTATCAAAGGCCAAAAAACCCGCTATATATAGGGGAAAGGGAGGGTGGCGCCCCCTTTAGGGTTTCCCACCCTAAAGGGGGGGAGCCCTAGATGGGAGAGGGGGTGGAGACCAGGAGGGGGAGAGGGGGTTGGCGCACCCCTGGTGGGCCTTAGGCCCACCTGACTTAGGGTCCCCCCCTTCCCTCTCTAGGTGCCTTGGGTTGTGTGTGGGAGACGCACCAGCTCACCCAGGGGCTGGTTTCCTCTCACACTTAGCCCACGTAGCCTCCTGGGGCTGGTTGCCCCTCCCGGTGGGCCTCCGAAACCCTTCTGGTGGTCCCGGCACTTTGCCGGTGGTGCCCGAAACATTTCCGGCATCCAAACCAATCCATCCTATATATCAATCTTTACCTCCGGACCATTCCGGAGCTCCTCGTGATGTCTGGGATCTCATCCGGGACTCTGAACAACCTTGGGTAACCTCGTATAGCAATTCCCTATAACCCTAGCGTCATCGAACCTTAAGTGTGTAGACCCTACGGGTTCGGGAGGCATGCAGACATGACCGAGATACTCTCCGACCAATAACCATCAGCGAGATCTGGATACCCATGATGGCTCCCACATGTTCCACGATGATCTCATCGGATGAACCGCGATGTCAAGGATTCAATCAATCCCGTATACAATTCCCTTTGTCTGTCGGTATAGAACTTGCCCGAGATTCGATCGTCGGTATACCCATACCTTGTTCAATCTCATTACCGGTAAGTATCTTTACTCGTTTCGTAGCACGTCATCCTGCGACTAACTCCTTAGTCACATTGAGCTCATGATGATGTTCTACCGTGTTGGCCCAGAGATACCTCTCCGTCACATGGAGTGACAAATCCCGATCTCGATTCATACCAACCCAACAGACACTTTCGGAGATACCCGTAGTGCACCTTTATAGTCACCCAGTTACATTGTGACGTTTGATACACCCAAAGCACTCCTACGGTATCCGGGAGTTGCACAATCTCACGGTCGAAGGAAAAGACACTTGACATTAGAAAAGCTTTAGCATACGAACAACACGATCTAGTGCTATGCTTAGGGTTGGGTCTTGTCCATCACATCATTCTCCCAATGATGTGATCCCGTTATCAATGACATCTAATTTCCATGATCAGGAAACCATGATCATCTATTGATCAACGAGCTAGCCAACTAGAGGTTTGCTAGGGACACATTGTGATCTATTTATTCACACATGTATTACTGTTTCCTGTTAATACAATTATAGCATGAACAATATACGATTATCATGAACAAGAAAATATGATAATAACCATTTTATTATTGCCTCTAGGGCATATTTTCAACAATGACTTCATATGAGGGTATATAATCGTGGTTTTGGATGGCTGCCATATTTCGGAGAGATCTCTATTTCAGATGGAATCTAAATGTTGACTGAATATCGGGTATATAAAGGTCCTTCGTTTCCATTTTGTCCCATGCATCTAGGTAATACGTATTACCTTTTGAAGATTCTTTTTGTAGATACCTCAAGAGGGTTCCTGTATTTCATTAAAAAGAAGAGAGTCGGTCTGGTTTATAAGAAAAACCGGACCCGAAACCAAATATTGCCGGCTAATCAGGGAAAACCGAATGAAAACCCAGAAAAAAAGAAAAAAGAAAAACGAAAAAAAGAGGCACTGGAACTTAGGGATAGGGGCAAGACAAACCTTTTGAAGATTCTATCAGCAGCATTAATTAAGGATGTGTGCTCCTAATTAAGGTTTCAGATTTACAGCACCTAACCTCCTTTCTGGCTGAATAATGGTCGCAAGGCAACAAATCTAGTCATGGTTAGCAAATTATACTGTAACTAAGCAATGCTTGTCCTTTGATGTTGTTTACCTTTAGTTTTCGCAGCTCGATCAGTTTTCTTTACCAGCAGTCTATTTGAAGTATAGCTTGCCCAGGCCTGATGTAATGTTGTTTACACTTCACACTGTCATGGAGCTTGTGATTGAGAAGGTCCTACGACAGAGTTGATTATCTGACTCGATTGTCATATACTTGAATGACATGGCAATCTTTCCATCTGTTCTGAAGTCCTGAGATTACTAGAGCTATCCTACCCAGCGCCTTAATATGCATGTGATCTCTCTAGTTGACTAGGAGGGACTGAAAAAAAAAATTTGTTTTCGTTTAGTCTCTTTAATCCAACAGCTACCACCTAACTGAATAAACAATCATGTGCATTTGGATGATGTATGAAGAACGGAATATTTAAAATGTTTGCTCTCATGTCATGCGGCCTTTGGGATCCACAATTTTGAAGTTCATCATGTACCTGCTTGGATTGTACTGCCTAACTCATCGATCATCATTGCACTATTCTAATCATACACATCACGAGCCTGATCATATTCTACTCTGCAAATGGACAAGAACACACCTGTACTCTACATGCTGAAGACTTTGACTAGCACCATCCACCACTCTAATAAACACATTTGCATACGTTTCAGTACATGCTGAAGTCTTGGGGTGTCCCATTTCACATGTTGACGTGCCAAATAGTACTATTACATACAGTACTTGTATACTCCTAGGTGTTCTATTTCACATCACCCGATGAAGTTGACCGCAAGCACAAACTGCATCTCTGACTCTAATTCTCCTCTTGCAGGGTAGAAGAAAGTCTCTCTCAGCTGGAGCAGCTCATCAGTTGTGCAGTGGGTTCGGCCCCTGGGGCACCAACCTCTTGGACACCGTGTGCATGCGCCGATAAACATGATGTGTACGCTGCTTGGAGGAGTATCCCTTCGCCGGTGGCGGAGCGCCGCCGATGATGGCCATGACGTCCACGTCTGGTGTCCATCGGCCATGGCTGACGCTCGCCATGTCCACCAGCAGGAGAAGGGCGACGAGGAGGAGCGTGAGCCTGATCCTGAGCCTGAGCCTGGTGTCTCGTGATCTCGCCATGGCGCACGCGCTCGAGGAGAAAGCTATGGCGTCGAGAGAAGGCGGGGCAGAGGAAGAAGAAGGTGGAGAGGGGAGCTGAAGGACTGGGACAACCTGAAGAGGTTTGAACACACATGCGTTGCCTTGCTACTTTTTATAACGAGGAGGTGACGATGGATGGGGAAGACACCGAGTCGCCAACTACCTTTCTTACGGCCCGGGGACTCTTGAGGCTCCGGCTGCGCACCGACTTGGACTCGCCATTAGCAGCTAGTACTCCAGTAGCGTGACGGATTGACCTAATCTAATTGTATATTCCAGCAGCCCAGCTGGTGTTTACACTGAGGTAGATGACACGCGTGGCCTCTGTTCAGCATGTCATTCCGACTGATCGATCGTGTCGTGTCAAAGTATCTATCACGTGGTTAGGCTTCAGGGTTTGACTGGCGGTGACAAGGATGACGAGGACGGGGGAAACTCCGTGGCACGAAGCATGCTACAAGCTTCAAATCAAAGAAGAAGAAGAAGAAGAAATATCTATGCTCCAGCCCCTACCTAACTCCGCAGCGGTATAAAGTCTGGCCGACTACCTGAACCCCGATCTTCCTCCCTGAATCGCTCGTGACGTGTGACAGGTGTTAAAGGCTCCACACTTGACGCCACACCACCAGCGCTCGGCCGGGCCCGGTTCCCGTCTCCTGCGCCGTGGACATGTAGAGCGAGACAGTGACGCAGGGACGGAAGGAGAGAGGTGCCCTCCGCAGATGAACTGGCCTCGCTGCACTCTTGGTTCCGTCTCAGACTATCAGTCAGCACTAGTAAAGCTAGCAGCAAGCAGCACCTCGCTCATCAATCATCACAACATACCAAGATGTCATCGTCGCCGCACAGAGAACGGGACCTAAGATGCAAATTCGCCAACATAAAACCTTACCAAATTCCAAGAACAACCAAAAATTGTTAGGCAGCCATGTATTGATCCAACAGAAAGATAATCAGCGAACTGGTCACTGATGCGTCCAGCAATTTCGGCCTCATAGGGAGAACAGACAGACAACACTGAAGAAAGGAGTCGACTGAACCCTATAAGCAGACCGAGCACCTTCAGGGTTCGGAAATCTTATTAATGCTCAGCATTTCAAATGCAGGAGCTAATTCGATGTACATATAGTTATGCATCACAGGCTTACACAATAATAAAACGAATGCATCAATTAACACACTGACATGTTCCGGTTTACTTCGTCCAACAGAGTATATTATAGTACAGCTAGAAAATTGGGCTCTAACCACAGCAGCCACAGTAAATAATGTACACAGGCAGTTTTGGAGCAAACATGCTTCGCCGCTCCTCTCTACAACACATTCGGAGGCTGCCATGGCTAATTCACGGCACAGGAAGAACTCAGGAGTAAGTGGAGGATCAAAAAAAAATACTGGGATTAGAATGTAGCGAAATTCTGGGAGTGGTATAAGTAGATATACAGACGGACAACTGTCTCCTGGTCTCAGCTTTGGGTCTTCTCTACCTTGGCTTTGATCTTCTGCTCGAGGACCGCCTTCTCCGTGTCGAGGCTGAACATTCTGTTGAGGGCGTGCATGTTCTCGAGTGTTTCGTCCAGGGTGCGGCTGTCGCTGCCGTCGCATCTCAGGTGCTGCAATGGGCCGTGAAGGAGCTTGTTCACTATGCCCGTGCTCAGCTCCTCGATGGACCTTCTCATCTTCTTGTTGAGGTTGTCTTCCCCGATCTTCTGCAGGCACTTCTCGAGCTCGGATGCCCTGATCCTGTCGGCGTACGACCTCAGCTTTTTGATGGTCGGAACGGTCTCCAGTGAGTCCCTCCATGCCTCGAACCGTTTCAGTTCTTGGGTAATGATTGTTTGGGCCTCCATTGCTTTCCTGACACGGTCTTCCTTATTGGCTTCCACCACCTCTTTCAAGTCGTCAACATTGTATACCCGTGCATGCTCCACTTCAGATAGACAGGCACCGACATTCCTTGGGACAGATATGTCAACGAAAAGCCGAACACCACCCATAGCAAGAGAAATAGGAGGAAGCACCTCCGCATGCTCCTTCGTGAATAATAAGGATTCAGATGCGGTGCTTGTAAACACAACATCAGCATCAGCAGCGGCTTCATACATCTCTGTAAGAGGCCTGTACACAATCTCGATATCTTTCATCTCTTCGCGAATGGCATCCACCCTTTCCACTGAACGGTTCACCACAACAACCTTCTTGCATCCTTTGGCAATCAAATGTTTGACCACTAATTTTCCCATTTTGCCAGCACCAATCAAAAGCATCCTAGCTGACAAGCATTCAGACTTTGGAAGCTTCATCATGGCCAATTCAACTGCTGCTGAACTGACAGACACAGCACCAGCTGATATGTTGGTCTCACAGCGGACGCGCTTTCCAGCTGTGATTGCATCCTTGAACATCCTATCAATGTTCTTTCCCAAGCCTCCACTGTTTTGCCCATTTCTGACAACTTGTTTGACTTGAGCAAGGATTTGTCCTTCTCCAAGAACCAAAGAGTCAAGCCCAGCGGATACCTCAAACAGATGGCGTGTGGCATCACTGTCACGCAACATAAAGAGATGCTCCCTTAGCTCGGAAGCAGGGATTCCACTTTTCTGCAAAAAAGAACAGCATGGGCATTAGAGCTTCGTTGATAATACTGCACTCTTGAGCAACCAAAAAGGGCTAAGCAGGGCAAAAGAGAATGGACAGGGAAAAGAAGCATTTGATCAAATAACTCTTACCTTTGACATCCAGTCTACTACTTCTCTAATACCACGGTTCCACGATAAAGCCACCACATATATTTCCATTCTGTTGCAGGTACTAAGAACAGCAGCCTCTTCAATATGATTCAGACTGGTGAGTTCTGAAATAGCACGGGGCCATAGTTCCTCTGCAACAGCAAGTTTTTCGCGCATCTCCACTGGTGCTGTGTGTACACTGAGGCCTATTACAGCGATGCTACTCTTTTCTTTCATGTACCCTGGTAGTGAAAATGAAAAACATTGTCAGATACTGCAAATAGACATATTTAAAAAAAATGAAAGAACGGAACTAAATTTGGCTGCAAATCACCATAACGTTTTTTTAGCAAGGATGCCAGAGCTCTGCCCATTCATTAAAGGAGGAAAAGAAGTTTGTTACACAGCTTGCCACAGCAAGGAAGCATAAATTAAGGAAAAAAGAGGAAAGAAGTTTGTTAGCAAAAATCACCATAACAATTTTCCCTTTTTAAGCAAGGACGCAGGAGCTCTGCTCGTTTATTAAACGAGGAAAGGAAGTTCGTTAGCACAAATCGCCACAAACAAGTTTGTGCCGCAACAAGCAAAAATAAGCAGAAATGTCAAATCACTCAATTAGGAAAAACTACTGCTTAAACATCCTCCTAATCCAAAAAACAAAAGCCTACAGGCGACCGAACTACTGTCGAGCAACCAAGCTACACAGGGCAAAGTCCTTATGAGCGAGGATCGCAACATCGACTAGATGGAGCTGATCTTTGATTAAAGATGCGCCGGTTCCGCTCCTTCCACAGCTACTTCCACTACATAATGAATTATTGATATGTTGTAATGATAAGGGGTATATTGCGTGCTTACACTAGTGAAGCTGCACACATGTACATTCTGAATCAAGTAATTGCATATTTCAAATCTTGAAGTTTTAGCAGCAGGAGACTCGGGTTACAGAACAAAACAACAAAGAGAATATCTGATACCTGAGGCATGCAACAACTACTGTCCATTCTTACCTTCTTATCTTGTGTGATCTTAGTATTTGGCAATTTTAGTCAGGTAGGCTCATTTATTTAGGTTGCAAACTAATTAGCACATTTTGTTGAGCTCTTATACCATCCGTAGTGCTAATGGTCCGCAAATCTATGAAGTGCGTGTCTCCAAGATCAGTTACCACTACAACTTGCAAACTTTTTGACACTGTGTCTGTGTGCACAAAAAGAAAACTAATCAAGGGTTTCCTCAAGATATCACACAATCTCCAAGTTCAGTTGTCTCTTATTCTGTAAGCCTGAAGAGATAGGCTATGAACACAACTAACTAGTAATGGTAGATCAATAGCCTGCAAAAAATACTGCATTTGCTGACAACAATCGAAGCAAAAGTGGGGGAGAACAATGCAGTTCCCCTACGTTTCTCTTTTTCTCCTCTCCAACTCTCCAAGGACTAGCCACGAATCGGCACATGCTGCACCAAAAACTGAAGCCAACTTGGGCTACAAGCTCACAGAGATCCCCTAATTCGCACACCACCAAACTGAACCTGCACAGCCTTACATCGCATCGCAGGGCTAGAGGAAGCGCATCAAAGGGCCGCAAATTCGAGGAGGAAGGGACTCACGGTCTGCGGAGATCTTGAACTGCTCGAGCGCGGTGATGCTGGCCGCCTTGGACGCCGCCTGTGCATCCCCGCCGGCGTCGCAGCGCACGACGCCGGACCGCCTCCGGCCGCCGGCGGCGACGAGCCAGGGGCACGCTGCGGCGGGCCCCCGCGCCTTGGCGGCGGCGAATGCGCCCGCGGCTGCCGTGGCTGACGTCGCTCCCGCCATCATCAGACCAGCAACAAAAGGCAGCGGCGGCGGCCTTCCTCCCTCCTCAGCCCGGCCCACGAACCGTAGGCAGATAGATAGATAGATAGATAGATACGGATAGATAAAACCGGAGAGAGCCGAGGGAGCGCGGAGAGATCCTTATACGGCCGCTGCTGCTCCCACCCTCCCCGTCTCTCCACCACCGGCCGGTGCGCGCCTTCTCTGAGGGAGGATGAGCCGCCGAGTCTGCGAGGAAGAAGGGGCCTGGCAGCCGCGCGCCGGAGGTTAAGGGGGGCGGTGGCGTGCGGGGCCCGCTGGCAGTGGGGGTGGGTCGGTCGGGGATGAATTTTCTAATGCGCGCGCGTGTTGGGTTCGGTCTTCGGTGTGGGTGGGGGTTGGGTTAACCCGTAAGCCACATGCGCCCCGTGGGAGATAATCCGGGAGGGGCTGAGGGGCGTGTGCTGGCCTCCGGCCGCTGATTGGCTGCGGCGCCCGCGCTCTATCTGCTCCCCTTATCGCTACCGCATCCTCTGACGCCGCGGCGGATTGCTGGTCGTGGTGGTCGTGGTGGGCACACACACGACGGGCTCGCATGGCCGCCTCACGCCCGCATCTGCGGGGTGATGGCCGAGCGTGTCGACGTGCTGGCCACACTCCGCCCGTCGTCCCCGGCCCCGGCGGTCACCATCCTCTGCGGCGTATTCGGCGCCTCGTCTCGTCGGGTCCCCCGTATGGACGTGCATGCGGCTGTGTCGTCTACCCCCTGATCTTGTGTAGCCTGTGGTGTGGTGTGGTGTGTGAATTGAGAGATCCGGGTGACTGCAACTCACCATGATGTTGTCACGACAAAGGTCATTTTGCAGCCAATGGGAGTCCATTGGAGCATATCTAGCAGATCTCCTATCTTGAACTATCCTCTCTCTTTCTTCTTCTTTCTTTTTGCCAAATCTTCAAAACAGCTGCTCACCCAATTATAACAAATCTCCCATCACAAAAATCATGACAAGTCGATCACATTTTAACAGAACACATAGACGATTTAAATGCATAACATCATGAGAGATGTCGACCCAAACTTCATACAAAGCTTTGTACTCCTCGATCTTGTATGTCCTATTCTCATTCTTGACTACTTGACTCTCCTCGACCTTCTCAACCTCTTGTACCACCTCGGATTCTCTTGATCAGGCCCAAATGTGTGACTTGCATTCAACTCAACCACGATAGCGGAGGCATCATCATTTAACTACTACCTACAAAAGTAAATTAAGAACCTAGCAATCAATATCAAATCATGCATCACTTTTAGAAGCAATTGCAAACAAAAAAAAGGATTTTTCTTACCTTGCGGACATTTCCTTGAGCATGTCGTCGTCGCTCGTGGTATCGGTCGAACCCACCTTGCCATTGTCCGCCAGAGGTGAAGGGGGTGACGGCGCGGCTGCAGGAGACCTATTTGATGTAA
The DNA here is from genome assembly GCF_904849725.1 of Hordeum vulgare subsp. vulgare. Taxonomy (NCBI): domain Eukaryota; kingdom Viridiplantae; phylum Streptophyta; class Magnoliopsida; order Poales; family Poaceae; genus Hordeum; species Hordeum vulgare. The sequence goes on from NC_058518.1 coordinate 314,763,246, forward strand.
TCTTATTTGTGGTGTATTTGTTGGGATCCGATAAATTATGAGTATATGATCATATTTATTCATTGAGTTACATAAGATCCTCTCTGTGATCTTTATATGTAATATCATTGCTACGTACGCTTTCTGATCTATTGATTCTTCTTTGGCCAATTAGATGATTAGGTCTTCGGAGTGAATGGTGCATAGTAGTGGAGTTCAATCTTGTCGTGACGCTGTCTAGTGACAAAAGGGATAAGGGCATGTATTGTATTGTTGCCGTAAGAGGAAAATAGTGGGTTGTGTCATATTGATTGATCTCTTCATGCCTACATTATGTCATCGTACTTATTGTATTACTCTTCTTTATGAACTTAATACTTTAAGATACATGTTGTATAGCGATCTTGGGGTGGAGTAATTGTAATAACTCGAGACCGACGCTCCAGAAGATTCCACTACTTGGAAAATGCTTATAAGTAGAGCATCAGTAGTAGCGCTGGAAAAACAGCAGCGCTGCTGCTACTTAGCAGTAGCGCTTGGTTTGGACAGCGCTACAAGTGATGCATTAGCAGTAGCGATGTAAACATGAGCAACGCTACTGCTAAATGGGACCCAACGAGTCCGCCGACGCTGGTCGTAGTAGTAGCATTGTCGAATATACAACGCTAACTAAGAACTTTAACAATAGCGCCGGCTAGAATAAAGCGTTGCTGCTAAGAGGGACCCAACGAGTCCACCGACGCTAGCTTTAGTAGTAGCGTTGTCCAAATTACAGCGCTACTACTAAGCACCTTAGCCGTAGCGCCGACTGGAATACAACGTTGTTGCTAGGCGTGGTTGGTGCCACCTTTTCACGCGCACCCACTCTCCCCCTCCCCCTTCCTACCCCCTTTGCCCTCTCCCCTCCTTTCCTCTCTCCCTCTCTAAGTTACTTCTCCACCATTATTACCCTTCTTCTCACTTCCTTCTACCTCTCTTCTATTCCCATTAATGCCCCCTCCATCATAATTCTCCTCCATAAATGGCATTTCTTCTCTATCTTCCTCATTTATTTGGCTCTCCCTCCTTCCATACATATATTGTTGGAAATATGCCCTAGAGGCGATAATAAAATGGTTATTATCATATTTCCTTGTTCATGATAATCGTCTATTGTTCATGCTATAATTGTATTAACGGGAAACAGTAATACATGTGTGAATAAATAGATCACAACGTGTCCCTAGCAAGCCTCTAGTTGGCTAGCTCGTTAGTCAATAGATGATCATGGTTTCCTGGTCATGGGCATTAAATGTCATTGATAACGGGATCACATCATTGAGAGCATGATGTGATGGACAAGACCCAATCCTAACCATAGCACTAGATCGTATTGTTCGTATGCTAAAGCTTTTCTAATGTCAAGTGTCTTTTCCTTCGACCGTGAGATTGTGCAACTCCCGGATACCGTAGGAGTGCTTTGGGTGTATCAAACGTCACAACATAACTAGGTGACTATAAAGGTGCACTACGGGTATCTCTGAAAGTGTCTGTCGGGTTGGTACGAATCGAGATCGGGATTTGTCACTCCGTGTGACGGAGAGGTATCTCTGGGCCCACTCGGTAGAACATCATCATGAGCTCAATGTGACTAAGGAGTTAGTCACACGATGACGTACTACAGAACAAGTAAAGAGACTTACCGGTAACGAGATTGAACAAGGTATAGGTATACCAACGATCGAATCTCGGGCAAGTTCTATACCGACAGACAAAGGGAATTGTATACGGGATTGATTGAATCCTTGACATCGTGGTTCATCCGATGAGATCATCATGGAGCAAGTGGGAGCCACCATGGGTATCCAGACCCCGCTGATGGTTATTGGCCGGAGAGGTGTCTCGGTCATGTCTGCCTGTCTCCCGAACCCGTAGGGTCTACACACTTAAGATTCGATGACGCTAGGGTTATAGGGAATTGTTTTACGAGGTTATCGAAAGTTGTTCGAAGTCCCGGATGAGATCCCGGACATCACGAGGAGCTCCGGAATGGTCCGGAGGTAAAGATTGATATATAGGATGGATGGTTTCGGACACCGGAAGTGTTTCGGGCGTCACCGGTAACGTACCGGGACTACTGGGACCACCGGAGGTGGCCCCGGGGTCCACCGAAAGGGGGCAACAACCCCGGGAGTCTAGATGGGCCAAGTGGGGAAGGGAACCAGCCCCTAGGTGGGCTGGTGCGCCCCCCCCCCCACTCAGCCCATGGCGCAGGAAGAGGGGAGATGGGGGAACCCTAGCGCAGGTGGGCCTAAGGCCCACCAGAGGGGTACGCCACCCCTCCTCCCTGCCCTGGCCGCCGCCCCCTCTCCCATCTGGGGATGTCGCACCACCTAGGGGGGAACCCTAGGGGTGGCGCACCCCCCTCCCCTCCTCCTATAAATAGTGGGGGGTTTGGGGCTGTTGGAGATAGACTTTTCCCTCTCCCTCGGCGCAGCCTTGCCCTTCTTCCTCCTCCTCTCTGCCGGTGCTTGGTGAAGCCCTGCCGGGAGACCTCGTCTCTCCATTGACACCACGCCGTCGTGTTGCTGGAGTTCTTCCCCAACCTCTCCCTCCTCCTTGCTGGATCAAGGTGCGGGAGACGTCACCGGGCTGCACGTGTGTTGAACACGGAGGTGCCGTAGTTCGGCACTAGATCGGAATCACACCGCGATCTGAATCCCCGCGAGTACGACTCCATCAACCGCGTTCTAATAACGCTTCCGCTTAGCGATCTTAAAAGGTATGAAGATGCACTCACCCCTCTCTCGTTGCTGGTCTCTCCATAGGAAGATCTGAATATGCGTAGGAATTTTTTTGAATTTATGCTACGTTACCCAACAGTGGCATCCGAGCCAGGTTTTCTATGCGTAGATTCTATGCACGAGTAGAACACAAAAGGTTGTGGGCGATGATTTGTCAATTGCTTGCTGCTACTAGTCTTATTCTTTTCCGGCGGTATTGTGGGATGAAGCGGCCCGGACCGACTTTACACGTACGCTTACGTGAGACTGGTTCCACCGACAGACATGCACATCGTGCATAAAGGTGGCTAGCGGGTGTCTGTCTCTCCTACTCTAGTCAGATTAGATTTGATGAAAAGGGTCCTTATGAAGGGTAAATAGTTTTGGCATATCATCGTTGTGGCTGTCACGTAGGTAAGAAGGCGTTCTTGCTAGAAACCCAAATTAGCCACGTAAAACTTGCAACAACAATTAGAGGACGTCTAACTTGTTTTTGCAGGGTTTGACATGTGATGTGATATGGCCAAAGTTGTGATGTTGCATGTATGATGTATGAGATGATCATGTTATTGTAATAGGTTTCACGACTTGCATGTCGATGAGTATGACAACCGGCAGGAGCCATAGGAGTTGTCTTAATTTATTGTATGAGATGCAACGCCATGTGCTTACTACTTTTACTTCATTGCTAACGGTTAGCTATAGTAGTAGTGATAGTAGTAGTTGGCGTGACGACTTCATGGAGAAACGGTGATGGAGATCATGATGATGGAGATCATGGGGTCACGCCGGTGACAATGATAATCATGCGATGCGTGAAGATGGAGATCGAAAGAGCAAAGATGATAATGGCCATATCATGTCACTATATGATTGCATTGTGATGTTTATCATGTTTTTCATCTTATTGCTTAGAAAGACGGTAGCATAATAAGATGATCCCTCTTAAAATTTCGAGAACGTATTCCCCTAAGTGTGCACTGTTGCGAAGGATCGTTGTCTCAAAGCACCACGTGATGATCGGGTGTGATAGATTCTAACGTTCGCATAAAATGGGTGTAAGCCAGATTTACACACGCGAAACACCTAGGTTGACTCGACGAGCTTAGCATGTACAGACATGACCTCGAATACAAGAGACCGAAAGGTCAAACATGAGTCGTATGGTTGAATACGATCAGCATGAAATTGCTCACCATGGTGACTAGTCTGTCTCACGTGATGATCGGACACGGGTTAGTCATCATGGATCATGTATCACTTAGATGACTAGAGGGATGTCGATTTAAGTGGGAGTTCATACTTAATTTGATTAAATGAACTTAATTGTCATGAACTTAGTCTAAAAGTTGTCTTTATAAATATTGTAGATGGCCAACGTCAACCTCAATTTCAACGCATTCCTAGAGAAAAACAAGCTGAAAGATGATGGTAGCAACTATGCGGACTGGGTTCACAACTTGAAGCTCATCCTTGAAGCAGCTAAAAAGGCTTATGTCCTTGATGCGCCGCTAGGTGACCCTCCCGCTCCCGCAGCAGCCCAGGACATTCTGAATGTCTGGCAAACGCGGAGTGATGACTACTCTCTGGTTAGGTGTGGCATGTTATATAGTGTAGAAACGGGGCTCCAAAGGCGTTTTGAGCAACACTGTGCATATGAGATGTTCCAAGAGCTGAAGCTAGTTTTTCAAGCTCATGCCCGTGTCGAGAGATATGAAGTCTCCGACAAGTTCTTTAGTTGTAAGATGGAGGAGAACAGTTCTGTCAGTGAGCACATACTCAAAATGTCTGGGTTACACGGTCGTCTGACTTCACTTGGAGTCGAACTTCCGGATGATGCTATAATTGACAGAATCCTCTAGTCTCTCCCACCAAGCTACAAAGGCTTTGTGATTAACTACAACATGCAAGGGATGGAGAAGACCATTCCCGAGTTGTACTCGATGCTCAAGTCTGCAGAAGTAGAAATCAAGAAAGAGCATCAAGTGTTGATGGTCAACAAGACCACTAGTTTCAAGAAGGGCAAGGGTAAGAAGAACTTCAAGAAAGACGGCAAAGCTGTTGCCGCGCCCGGTAAGCCAGATGCCGGGAAGAAGAAAAAGAATGGACCCAAGCCTGAGACTGAGTGCTTCTATTGCAAGGGAAAAGGTCACTGGAAGCGGAAATGCCCCAAATACTTAGCATACAAGAAGGCCGGCAACGTTAAAGGTATATGTGATATACATTTTATTATGTGTACCTTACCAGCGCTCGTAGTAGCTCCTGGGTATTTGATACCGGTGCTGTTGCTCACATTTGCAACTCAAAGCAGGAACTGCGGAATAAGCGGAGACTGGCAAAGGACGAGGTGACGATGCGCGTCGGGAATGGCTCCAAGGTCGATGTGATCGCCGTCGGCACGTTACTTCTACATCTACCGTCAGGATTAGTTTTAAGCCTTAATAATTGTTATTTAGTACCAGATTTAAGCATGAACATTGTATCAGGGTCTTTCTTAATGCGAGACGGCTACTCATTTAAGTCACAGAATAATGGTTGTTCTATTTATATGAGTGATATGTTTTATGGTCATGCTCCGCTGGTGAATGGTTTATTCTTGATGAATCTCGATCGTGATGTTACGCATATTCATAGTGTGAGTACCAAAAGATGTAAAGTTGATAATGATAGTCCCACATACTTGTGGCACTGCCGCCTTGGTCATATCGGCGTTAAGCGCATGAAGAAGCTCCATACTGATGGACTATTAGAGTCTCTTGACTTTGAATCATTTGACACATGCGAACCGTGCCTCATGGGCAAGATGACTAAGACTCCATTCTCAGGAATAATGGAGAGAGCAACCGACTTATTGGAAATAATACATACTATTGTGTGTGGTCCAATGAACGTTGAAGCTCGCGGTGGCTATCGTTATGTTCTCACTCTCACCGATGATTTCAGTAGGTATGGGTATATCTACTTGATGAAGCACAAATCTGAGACATTTGAAAAGTTCAAGGAATTTCAGAGTGAGGTCGAGAATCAATGTGACAAAAAAATTAAGTGTCTACGATCTGATCGTGGAGGAGAATATTTGAGTCATGAGTTTGGCACACACCTAAGGAAGTGTGGAATCGTTTCACAACCGACGCCGCCTCGCACACCGCAACGCAACTGAGTGTTTGAACGTCGTAATCGCACTTTATTAGATATGGTACGATCTATGATGTCTCTTACCGACTTACCGCTATCATTTTGGGGATACACATTAGAAACTGCAGCATTCACTTTAAATAGGGCACTGTCTAAATCCGTTGAGACGACACCGTATGAACTATTGTTTGGCCAGAAACCTAAGTTGTCGTTTCTTAAAGTTTGGGGCTGCGATGCTTATGTGAAGAAACTTCAACCAGAAAAGCTCGAACCCAAAGCGGAGAAATGCGTATTCATAGGATACCCTAAGGAAACTATTGGGTATACCTTCTATCTTAGATCCGAAGGTAAAACCTTTGTTGCCAAGAACAGATCCTTTCTAGAGAAAGAGTTTCTCTCGAAAGAAGTAAGTGGGAGGAAGGTAGAACTTGATGAGGTAATTACACCCCCTCTCGAACAGGATAGTAGCACAGCGCGGGAAGTTGTTCCTGTGGCGCCTACACCAACTGAAGAGGAAGTTAATGATAATGATCATGAAGCTTCGGATCAAGTTACTAATGAACCGCGAAGGTCCACGAGGGCACGCTCCGCACCAGAGTGGTATGGCAACCCTGTGATGGAAAGCATGTTGTTAGACAACGACGAACCTTCGAACTATGAAGAAGTGATGGCCGACCCAGATTCCAACAAATGGCTTGAAGCTATGAAATCCGAGATAGGATCCATGTATGAGAACAAAGTATGGACTTTGGTGGACTTGCCCGATGACCGGCGTGTTGGAATTATGCCCTAGAGGCAATAATAAATATAGTTATTATTATAATTCCTGTATCAAGATAATCGTTTATTATCCATGCTATAATTGTATTGAATGAAGACTTATATACATGTGTGGATACATAGACAAAACACTGTCCCTAGCAAGCCTCTAGTTGGCTAGCCAGTTGATCAAAGATAGTCAGGGTCTTCTGATTATGAACAAGGTGTTGTTGCTTGATAACTGGATCACGTCATTAGGAGAATCACGTGATGGACTAGACCCAAACTAATAGACGTAGCATGTTGATCGTGTCATTTTGTTGCTACTGTTTTCTACATGTCAAGTATTTGTTCCTATGACCATGAGATCATATAACTCACTGACACCAGAGGAATGCTTTGTGTGTATCAAACGTTGCAACGTAAGTGGGTGACTATAAAGATGCTCTACAAGTATATCCGAAGGTGTTCGTTGAGTTAGTATGGATTAAGACTGGGATTTGTCACTCCGCGTGACGGAAAGGTATCTCGGGGCCCACTCGGTAATACAACATCACACACAAGCCTTGCAAGCAATGTGACTTAGTGTAAGTTGCGGGATCTTGTATTACAGAACGAGTAAAGACACTTGCCGGTAAACGAGATTGAAATAGGTATGCGGATACTGACGATCGAATCTCGGGCAAGTAACATACCGAAGGACAAAGGGAATGACATACGGGATTATATGAATCCTTGGCACTGAGGTTCAAACGATAAGATCTTCGTAGAATATGTGGGATCCAATATGGGCATCCAGGTCCCGCTATTGGATATTGACCGAGGAGTCTCTCGGGTCATGTCTACATAGTTCTCGAACCCGCAGGGTCTGCACACTTAAGGTTCGACGTTGTTTTATGCGTATTTGAGTTATATGGTTGGTTACCGAATGTTGTTCGGAGTCCCGGATGAGATCACGGACTCACGAGGGTTTCCGGAATGGTCCGGAAATGAAGATTGATATATAAGATGACCTCATTTGATTACCGGAAGGTTTTCGGAGTTACCGGGAATGTACCGGGAATGACGAATGGGTTCCGGGTGTTCACCGGGGGGGGGGGGGGCAACCCACCCCGGGGAAGGCCATAGGCCTTGGGGGTGGCGCACCAGCCCTTAGTGGGCTGGTGGGACAGCCCAAGAAGGCCCTATGCGCCATAGGAAGAAAATCAAAGAGAAAAGGAAAAAAAAGAGGAGGTGGGAAAGGGGAGAAGGACTCCACCTTCCAAACCTAGTTGGATTCGGTTTGGAAGGGGAGGACTTCCCCTCATGGCTCGGCCGACCCCCTTGGGGCTCCTTGAGCCTCAAGGCAAGGTCCCCCCTCTCTCTCCTATATATAGTGTGGTTTTAGGGCTGATTTGAGACAACTTTGCCACAGCAGCCCGACCACATACCTCCACGGTTTTACCTCTAGATCGCGTTTCTGCGGAGCTCGGCCGGAGCCCTGTTGAGATTAGATCACCACCAACCTCCGGAGCGCCGTCACGCTACCGGAGAACTCATCTACCTCTCCGTCTCTCTTGCTGGATCAAGAAGGCCGAGATCATCGTCGAGCTGTACGTGTGCTGAACGCGGAGGTGCCGTCCGTTCGGCACTAGATCGTGGGACGGATCGCGGGATGGTTCACGGGGCAGATCGAGGGACGTGAGGACGTTCCACTACATCAACCGCGTTCACTAACGCTTCTGCTGTGCGATCTACAAGGTTACATAGATCGGATATCCCCTCTCGTAGATGGACATCACCATGATAGGTCTTCGTGCGCGTAGGAAAAATTTTGTGTCCCATGCGACGTTCCCCAACAGTGGCATCATGAGCTAGGTTCATGCGTAGATGTCTTCTCGAGTAGAACACAAAAGTTTTTGTGGGCGGTGATGTCCGTTTTTCTGCCCTCCTTAGTCTTTTCTTGATTCCGCGGTATTGTTGGATTGAAGCCGCTTGGACCGACATTACTCGTACGCTTACGAGAGACTGGTTTCATCGCTACGAGTAACCTCGTTGTTCAAAGATGACTGGCAAGTGTCAGTTTCTCCAACTTTAGTTGAATCGGATTTGACCGAGGAGGTCCTTGTATAAGGTTAAATAGCAATTCATATATCTCCGTTGTGGTGTTCGCGTAAATAAGATGCGATCCTACTAGATACCCATGGTCACCACGTAAAACATGCAACAACAAAATTAGAGGACGTCTAACTTGTTTTTGCAGGGTATGCTTGTGATGTGATATGGCCAACAATGTGATGTGATGTATTGGATGTATGAGATGATCATGTTGTAATAGATAATATCGACTTGCACGTCGATGGTACGGCAACCGGCATGAGCCATAGGGTTGTCTTTAAACTAACGTTTGTGCTTGCAGATGCGTTTACTATTTTGCTAGGATGTAGCTTTAGTAGTAATAGCATGAGTAGCACGACAACCCCGATGGTGACACGTTGATGGAGATCATGGTGTGGCGCCGATGACAAGAAGATCGTGCCAGTGCTTTGGTGATGGAGATCAAGGAGCACGTGATGATGGCCATATCATGTCACTTATGAATTGCATGTGATGTTAATCCTTTTATGCACCTTATGTTGCTTAGAACAACGGTAGCATTATGAGGTGATCTCTCACTAAAATTTCAAGACGAAATTGTGTTCTCCCCGACTGTGCACCGTTGCTACAGTTCGTCGTTTCGAGACACCACGTGATGATCGGGTGTGATAGACTCAACGTTCACATACAACGGGTGCAAAATAGTTGCACACGCGGAACACTCGGTTTAAGCTTGACGAGCCTAGCATGTGCAGACATGGCCTCGGAACACATGAGACCGAAAGGTCGATCATGAATCATATAGATGATATGATTAGCATAGGGATGCTTACCACTGAAACTATACTCAACTCACGTGACGATCGGACTTGAGCTAGTGTAAGTGGGTCATGAACCACTCAAATGACTAGAGAGATGTACTTTTTGAGTGGGAGTTTAGCAAGTAATTTGATTAAGTTAAACTCTAATTATCTTGAACATAGTCTAAGTCCACTTTGAATATATTTGTGTTGTAGATCATGGCTCACGCGACAGTCACCCTGAATTTTAATACGTTCCTAGAGAAAGCTAAGTTGAAAGATGATGGAAGCAACTTTGTAGACTGGGCTCGTAATCTTAAGTTAATCTTACAAGCTGGGAAGAAGGATTATGTCCTTAATGCTGCGCTAGGAGATGAACCACCCGCTACGGCTGACCGGGATGTTAAGAACGCTTGGTTAACACGTAAGGAGGACTACTCAGTAGTTCAATGTGCAGTCTTGTATGGCTTAGAACCGGGACTTCAACGTCGCTTTGAGCGTCATGGAGCATATGAGATGTTCCAGGAGTTGAAGTTCATCTTTCAGAAGAACGCCCGGATCGAGAGGTATGAGACCTCCGATAAATTCTATGCTTGCAAGATGGAGGAGAATTCGTCTGTCAGTGAACATGTGCTCAAAATGTCTGGGTACTCAAACCGTCTAGCTGAGCTGGGGATTGAACTCCCGCAAGAGGCTATCACTAACAGAATCCTTCAATCACTGCCGCCAAGCTATAAAGGCTTTGTGTTGAACTACAACATGCAAGGGATGAACAAGTCACCCGGCGAGTTGTTTGCGATGCTGAAAGTCGCAGAGTCTGAACTCCGTAAAGAGCATCAAGTGTTGATGGTGAATAAGACCACTAGTTTCAAGAGAAACGGCAAAGGCAAGAAGGGTAATTCAAAGAAGAGCGGCAAGCCTGTTGCCAATCCGACGAAGAAACCCAAAGCTGGACCTAAGCTTGAAACAGAGTGCTACTATTGCAAGGGTATGGGTCACTGGAAGCGCAACTGCCCCAAGTATCTGGCTGATAAGAAGGCGGCCAAAGAAAAATCAGGTATATTTGATATACATGTTATTGATGTGTACTTAACCGGCTCTCGTAGTAGTGCCTGGGTATTCGATACCGGTTCTGTTGCTCATATTTGCAACTCGAAACAGGAACTGCGGAATAAGCGAAGGCTGGCGAAAGATGAAGTGACGATGCGCGTAGGAAATGGTTCCAAGGTTGATGCCATCGCCGTCGGCACAGTTTCACTTCAGTTACCATCAGGATTAGTTATGAACTTGAATAATTGTTATTTAGTGCCTGCGTTGAGCATGAACATTATATCTGGATCTTGTTTATTGCGAGACGGTTACTCCTTTAAGTCAGAGAATAATGGTTGTTCTATTTCTATGAGTAACATCTTTTATGGTCATGCACCCAATGTGAGAGGATTGTTCATATTGAATCTTGATAGTGATACACATATACATAACACTGAGACCAAAAGAGTTAGAGTTAACAATGATAGCGCCATATTTTTGTGGCACTGCCGCCTAGGTCATATTGGTGTAAAGCGCATGAAGAAACTCCATGCCGATGGACTTTTGGAGTCACTTGACTTTGATTCACTTGACACGTGCGAACCATGCCTCATGGGAAAGATGACTAAAACTCCGTTCTCCGGAACAATGGAGCGTGCCAGTGACTTGTTGGAAATCATACATACCGATGTGTGCGGTCCGATGAGCGTAGAGGCACGCGGCGGATATCGTTATTTTCTCACCTTCACTAACGATTTAAGTAGATATGGTTATGTCTACTTGATGAAGCACAAGTCTGAAACATTTGAAAAGTTCAAGCAATTTCAGAGTGAAGTTGAAAATCATCGTGACAATAAAATCAAGTTCCTACAGTCTGATCGTGGGGGTGAATATCTGAGTTTCGAGTTTGGTGCTCACTTAAGACAATGTGGAATTGTTTCACAGTTGACACCGCCTGGAACACCACAGCGTAATGGTGTGTCCGAACGTCGTAATCGTACTTTATTAGAGATGGTGCGATCTATGATGTCTCTTACCGATTTGCTGTTATCGTTTTGGGGTTATGCATTAGACACAGCTGCATTCACTTTAAATAGGGCACCATCAAAATCCGTTGAGACGACACCATACGAACTGTGGTATGGCAAAAGGCCAAAGTTGTCGTTTCTTAAAGTTTGGGGATGTGATGCTTATGTCAAAAAGCTTCAGCCTGAAAAGCTGGAACCCAAAGCGGAAAAGTGCATCTTCATTGGTTACCCAAAAGAGACAGTTGGGTACACCTTCTATCTCAAATTCGAGGGCAAAGTGTTTGTTGCTAAAAATGGAGCTTTTCTCGAGAAGGAATTTCTCTCGAGAGAATTGAGTGGGAGGAAGATAGAACTTGATGAGGTTGTCGAACCTCTCATCCCTCTAGATGGTGGCGCAGGGCAAGGGGAAACCCCTGTCGTTGCGACGCCGGTTGAGGAGGAAGTTAATGATGATGATCATGAAACTCCGGTTCAAGTTCCTATCGAACCACGCAGGTCGACGAGACCACGTGCTGCTCCAGAGTGGTACGGTAATCCCGTTTTGTCAATCATGTTGTTAGACAATAATGAACCTGCAAATTATGAAGAAGCAATGGTGGGCCCAAATTCCAACAAATGGCTAGAGGCCATGAAGTCCGAGATAGGATCCATGTATGAAAACAAAGTGTGGACTTTGGAAGTACTACCTGAGGGCCGCAAGGCTATTCAGAACAAATGGATCTTTAAGAAGAAGACGGACGCTGACGGCAATGTGACCGTTTATAAAGCTCGACTTATGGCAAAGGGTTTTTCACAAGTTCAAGGAGTTGACTACGATGAGACATTCTCACCCGTAGCGATGCTTAAGTCCGTCAGAATCATGTTAGCAATAGTTGCATTTTTCGATTATGAAATCTGGCAGATGGATGTCAAAACGGCGTTGACGGTTTCCTTAAGGAAGAGTTGTATATGATGCAACCCGAAGGTTTGGTCGATCCTAAGAATGCTAACAAGGTGTGCAAGCTCCAGCGATCCATTTATGGACTGGTGCAAGCATCTCGGAGTTGGAACAAACGCTTTGATGAGGTGATCAAAGCATTTGGGTTTATACAAGTGGTTGGAGAATCTTGTATTTACAAGAAAGTGAGTGGGAGCTCTGTGGCGTTTCTAATATTATATGTGGATGACATATTGCTGATTGGAAACAACATGGAGTTTTTGGAGAGCATAAAGGATTACTTGAATAAAAGTTTCTCTATGAAGGACCTAGGAGAAGCTGCTTACATTCTAGGCATTAAGATCTACAGGGATAGATCGAAACGCCTTATAGGACTTTCACAAAGCAAATACCTTGATAAAGTTTTGAAGAGGTTCAAAATGGAACAGTCCAAGAAAGGGTTCTTGCCGGTTTTACAAGGTACGAGATTGAGTAAGACTCAGTGCCCAGCAACTGATAAGGATAGAGAGCATATGAGCACCGTCCCCTATGCTTCAGCCATAGGTTTTATCATGTATGCAATGTTGTGCACTAGACCGGACGTTAGCCTGGCCATAAGTATGGCAGGCAGGTTCCAGAGTAATCCAGGAGTGGATCACTGGACGGCGGTCAAGAATATCCTGAAGTACCTGAAAAGGACTAAGGAGATGTTTCTCGTGTATGGAGGTGACGAAGAGCTCGCCGTAAAGGGTTACGTCAATGCAAGCTTTGACACAGATCCGGACGACTCTAAGTCACAGACCGGATACGTATTTATTCTTAATGGGGGTGCGGTAAGCTCGTGCAGTTCCAAGCAAAGCGTCGTAGCAGATTCTACATGTGAAGCGGAGTACATGGCTGCCTCGGAGGCGGCTAAGGAGGGTGTCTGGATGAAGCAGTTCATGACGGATCTTGAAGTGGTGCCAAGCGCACTGAATCCAATAACCTTGTTCTGTGACAACACGGGTGCCATTGCCTTAGCAAAGGAACCACGGTTTCACAAGAAGACCAGACACATCAAGCGACGCTTCGACCTCATCCGCGACTACGTCGAAGGGGAGGACGTGAATATATGCAAAGTGCACACGGATCTGAATGTAGCAGACCCGCTGACTAAACCTCTTCCACGGGCAAAGCATGATCAACACCAAAACTGTATTGGTGTTAGATTTATTACAATGTAATTCGCATGATGATGTGAGGGATCGATTATTGACTCTAGTGCAAGTGGGAGACTGTTGGAATTATGCCCTAGAGGCAATAATAAATATAGTTATTATTATAATTCCTGTATCAAGATAATCGTTTATTATCCATGCTATAATTGTATTGAATGAAGACTTATATACATGTGTGGATACATAGACAAAACACTGTCCCTAGCAAGCCTCTAGTTGGCTAGCCAGTTGATCAAAGATAGTCAGGGTCTTCTGATTATGAACAAGGTGTTGTTGCTTGATAACTGGATCACGTCATTAGGAGAATCACGTGATGGACTAGACCCAAACTAATAGACGTAGCATGTCGATCGTGTCATTTTGTTGCTGCTGTTTTCTGCGTGTCAAGTATTTGTTCCTATGACCATCGGATCATATAACTCACTAACACCGGAGGAATGCTTTGTGTGTATCAAACGTCGCAACGTAACTGGGTGACTATAAAGATGCTCTATAGGTATATCCGAAGGTGTTCGCTGAGTTAGTATGGATCGAGACTGGGATTTGTCACTCCGTGTGACGGAGAGGTATCTCGGGGCCCACTCGGTAATACAACATCACACACAAGCCTTGCAAGCAAAGTGACTTAGTGTAAGTTGCGGGATCTTGTATTATGGAATGAGTAAAGAGACTTGCCGGTAAACGAGATTGAAATAGGTATGCGGATACAGACGATCGAATCTCGGGCAAGTAACATACCGAAGGACAAAGGGAATGACATACGGGATTATATGAATCCTTGGCACTGAGGTTCAAACGATAAGATCTTCATATGGGCATCCAGGTCCCGCTATTGGATATTGACCGAGGAGTCTCTCGGGTCATGTCTACATAGTTCTCGAACCCGCAGGGTCTGCACACTTAAGGTTCGACGTTGTTTTATGCGTATTTAAGTTATATGGTTGGTTACCGAATGTTGTTCGGAGTCCCGGATGAGATCACGGACTCACGAGGGTTTCCGGAATGGTCTAGAAACGAAGATTGATATATAGGATGACCTCATTTGATTACCGGAAGGTTTTGGAGTTACCGAGAATGTACCGGGAATGACGAATGGGTTCCGGGTGTTCACCGGGGGGGGGGGGCAACCCACCCCGAGGAAGCCCATAGGCCTTGGGGGTGGCGCACCAGCCCTTAGTGGGCTGGTGGGACAGCCCAAGAAGGCCCTATGCGCCATAGGAAGAAAGTCAAAGAGAAAAGGAAAAAAAGAGGAGGTGGGAAAGGGGAGAAGGACTCCACCTTCAAAACCTAGTTGGATTCGGTTTGGAAGGGGGGACTTCCCCCCCTTGGCTCGGCCGACCCCCTTGGGGCTCCTTGAGCCTCAAGGCAAGGTCCCCCCTCTCTCTCCTATATATAGTGGGGTTTTAGGGCTGATTTGAGACAACTTTGCCACGGCAGCCCGACCACATACCTCCACGATTTTACCTCTAGATCGCGTTTCTGCGGAGCTCGGCCGGAGCCCTGCTGAGATTAGATCACCACCAACCTCCGGAGCGCCATCATGCTGCCGGGGAACTCATCTACCTCTCCGTCTCTCTTGCTGGATCAAGAAGGCCGAGATCATCGTCGAGTTGTACGTGTGCTGAACGCGGAGGTGCCGTCCGTTCCGCACTAGATCGTGGGACGGATCGCGGGACGGTTCGCGGGGCGGATCGAGGGACGTGAGGACGTTCCACTACACCAACCGCGTTCACTAACGCTTCTGTTGTGCGATCTACAAGGGTACGTAGATCGGATATCCCCTCTCGTAGATGGACATCACCATGATAGGTCTTCGTGCGTGTAGGAAAATTTTTGTTTCCCATGCGACGTTCCCCAACACGGCGAGCCATAGAAAATAAATGGATCTTCAAGAAGAAGACTGATGCAGACGGTAATGTAACCGTTTATAAAGCTCGACTTGTCGCAAAGCGTTTTCAACAAATTCAAGGAGTTGACTACGAAGAGAGTTTCTCTCCCGTAGCGAAGCTGAAATCAGTCCGAATCATGTTAGCGATTGTCGCCTTTTATGATTATGAAATTTGGCAAATGGACATCAAAAGAGCGTTCCTTAACGGGAACCTTAAGGAAGAGTTGTATATGATGCAACCAGAAGGTTTTGTCGACCCTAAGGGTGCTAACAAAGTGTGCAAGCTCCAGCGCTCCATCTATGGGCTGGTGCAAGCATCTCGGAGTTGGAACATTCGCTTTAATGAGGTGATTAAAGCGTTTGGGTTCATACAGGTTTACGGAGAAGCATGTCTGTACAAGAAAGTGAGTGGGAGCTCTGTAGCTTTCCTCATACTGTATGTGGATGACATATTATTTATGGGGTACTATACAGAAATGTTGGAGAGCATAAAGGCCTATTTGAACAAGAGTTTTTTAATGAAGGACCTTGGAGAAGCTGCATACATATTAGGCATCAAGATCTATAGAGATAGATCGAGACGCCTCATAGGTCTTTCGCAAAGTACATACCTTGACAAGATATTGAAGAAGTTTAATATGGAAAACTCAAAGAAAGGGTCCTTGCCAGTTTTGCAAGGTATGAGATTGAGTAAGACTCAGTCGCCGACCACAGCAGCTGATAGAGAGAAGATGAGTACTGTCCCCTACGCTTCAGCCGTTGGCTCTCTAATGTATGTCATGCTGTGTACCAGACCTGATATAAACCTTGCCATAAGTTTGGTAGGGAGGTACCAAAGTGATCCCGGTATGGAACACTGGACAGCGGTCAAGAATATCCTTAAGTACCTGAAAAGGACTAAGGAAATGTTTCTCGTTTATGTAGGTGACGAAGAGCTCGTCATAAAGGGTTACACCGACGCCAGCTTCGACACAGATCCGGATGACTCTAAGTCACAGACCGGATACATATATGTTTTGAATGGTGGGGCAGTGAGCTGGTGCAGCAGTAAGCAAGAAATCGTGGCAGCGTCTACATGTGAAGCGGAGTACATAATTGCTTCAGAAGCGTCTCATGAAGGAATTTGGATGAAGGAGCTCATCACCGACCTTGGAGTGGTTCCAAGCGCGTCGGGTCCAATGACACTCTTCTGTGAGAACACTCGGGACATTGCCATTGCCAAGGAGCCCAGGTTTCACCGGAAGACGAAGCACATCAAACGCCGCTACAACTCCATCCAGGACCATGTCCAGAGTGGAGTAATAGATATTTGTAAAGTACACACATATCTGAATATTGCAGATCCGTTGACTAAACCTCTTCCACGAGCAAAACATGATCAACACAATAATGCTATGGGTGTTCGATACATCACAATGTAACTAGATTGTTTACTCTAGTGCAAGTGGGAGACTGTTGGAAATATGCCCTACAGGCAATAATAAAATGGTTATTATCATATTTCCTTGTTCATGATAATCGTCTATTGTTCATGCTATAATTGTATTAACGGGAAACAGTAATACATGTGTGAATAAAAAGATCACAATGTGTCCCCAGCAAGCCTCTAGTTGGCTAGCTCGTTAGTCAATAGATGATCATGGTTTCCTGGTCATGGGCATTAGATGTCATTGATAACGGGATCACATCATTGAGGGAATGATGTGATGGACAAGACCCAATCCTAAGAATAGCAGTAGATCGTATAGTTCATATGCTAAAGCTTTTCTAATGTCAAGTGTCTTTTCCTTCGACCGTGAGATTGTGCAACTCCTGGATACCGTAGGAGTGCTTTGGGTGTATCAAACGTCACAACGTAACTGGGTGACTATAAAGGTGCACTACGTGTATCTCTGAAAGTGTCTGTTGGGTTGGTACGAATCGAGATCGGGATTTGTCGCTCCATGTGACGGAGAGGTATCTCTTGGCCCACTCGGTAGAACATCATCATGAGCTCAATGTGACTAAGGAGTTATTCACATGATGACGTACTACGGAACGAGTAAAGAGACTTACCGGTAACGAGATTGAACAAGGTATAGGTATACCGACGATCGAATCTCGGGCAAGTTCTATACCGACACACAAAGGGAATTGTATACGGGATTGATTGAATCCTTGACATCGTGGTTCATCCGATGAGATCATCGTGGAGCAAGTGGGAGCCACCATGGGTATCCAGACCCCGCTGATGGTTATTGGCCGGAGAGGTCTCTCGGTCAAGTTTGCCTGTCTCCCGAACCCGTAGGGTCTACACACTTAAGGTTCGATGACGCTAGGGTTATAGGGAATTGTTATACGAGGTTATCGGAAGTTGTTCGGAGTCCCGGATGAGATACCGGACGTCACGAGGAGCTCCGGAATGGTCCAGAGGTAAAGATTGATATATAGGACGGATGGTTTCGGACACAGGAAGTGTTTCGGGCGTCACCGGTAACGTACCGGGACCACCAGAGGTGGCTCCGGGGTCCACCGAAAGGGGGCAACGACCGTGGGAGGCTAGATGGGCAAGTGGGGAAGGGAACCAGCCCCTAGGTGGGCTGGTGCGCCCCCCCCACTCAGCCCATGGCGCAAGAAGAGGGGAGAGGGGGGGAACCCTAGCGTAGGTGGGCCTAAGGCCCACCAGAGGGGTGCGCCACCCCTCCTCCCTGCCCTGGCCGCCGTCCCCTCTCCCATCTGGGGCTGCCTCACCACCTAGGGGGGAACCCTAGGGGTGGCGCACCCCCTCCCCTCCTCCTATAAATAGTGGGGGTTTTGGGGTTGTTGGAGATAGACTTTTCCCTCTCCCTCGGCGCAGTCGTGCCCTTCTTCCTCCTCCTCTCTGCCGGTGCTTGGCGAAGCCCTGCCGGGAGACCTCGTCTCTCAATCGACACCACGTCATCGTGCTGCTGGAGTTCTTCCCCAACCTCTCCCTCCTCCTTGCTGGATCAAGGTGCAGGAGACGTCACCGGGCTGCACGTGTGTTGAACGCGGAGGTGTCGTAGTTCGGCACTAGATCAGAATCACACCGCGATTTGAATCGCCGCGAGTACGACTCCATCAACTGCGTTCTAGTAATGCTTCCGCTTAGCGATCTTCAAAGGTATGAAGATGCACTCACCCCTCTCTCGTTGCTGGTCTCTCCATAGGAGGATCAGAATATGCGTAGGAATTTTTTTTGAATTTATGCTACGTTACCCAACATATATATCTCTTTCCCACTCCTAGATTTGTCTCATAGGTACCTAGTTCATCTCTCTCCCTGTGCATTAGTTAGCTAGAGTCATCTCTCCTCCCCATAAGTAGATCTAGCTAGCTATAGCCATCCACTTTTGGTCCCTAATTAAAGTAGTGAAGGCCTTATTTAACCGTGCTCGATCTCTCTTGGGAGAGAAGTGAGTAAAAAGTTGTGCATTTCAAGAATAGGCATATGTGTGTGTGCGATATGAAGGGATTTGTGCGAGTGACATGCCCCGTGAGTTGCTTATGTTTTGCCAAAATGTCGATTTATTTCCATTTCGGCGAATTTCGAGAAAACTCGATATGTCCTATTTTTAGGGAAGGTCATGCCAAAATTTTGTATGACTTCGATGCATGCATTTTGTTTATAATTATTTTGCTTGGTATACCATGTAGTCGGTTGATACGTCTCCAACGTATCTATAATTTTTGATAGTTCCATGCTATTATCTTGTCAAACTTTGGATGTTTTGTATACCTTTTATATCTTTTTTGGGACTAACTTATTAACTCAGTGCCAAGTGCCAGTTCCTGTTTTTCCATGTTTTTGACCCTTTTCAGAGGAGGATTTTAAACGGTGTCCAAACGGAATAAAACTTCCGAAAAGATTTTTTCCGGAACAGAAGATACGCGTCAGACTTGAGAACCAAGGCAGGGGCCAGCAGGGGACCCCACAAGCCCCTTAGGCGCGGCCACGGAGCCCGCGCCTAGCAGGCTTGTGGGCCCCTGTGACACGTCTGCCCTACCTCTTCCGCCTATAATTTCAGAAAAATTTCAAAACTGCGAGAGAGATCCACGAAAATACTTTTCCGCCGTCGCAAGCTTCTCTCTGCGCAAGATCCCATCTGGGCACGTTCTGGTGCCCTGCCGGAGGGGGGGATTCGGATACGGAGGGCTTCTTCATCAACACCATGACCTCTCCGATGATGCGTGAGTAGTTCACCATAGACCTTCGGGTCCATAGTTAGTAGCTAGATGGCTTCTTCTCTCTCTTGGATCTTCAATACAAAGTTCTCCATGATCTTCATGGAGATCTATCCGATGTAATCTTCTTTTGCGGTGTGTTTGTCGAGATCCGATGAATTGTGGATTTATGATCAGATTATCTATGAATCTTATTTGAGTTTCTTCTGATCTCTTATATTCATGATTTCATATCCTTGTAATTCTCTTCGAGTTGTGGGTTTTGTTTGGCCAACTTGATTTATGATTCTTGCAATGGGAGAAGTGCTTGGTTTTGGGTTCATACCGTGCGGTGACCTCACCCAGTGAGAGAAGGGATAGTTAAGCACGCATCATGTTGTTGCCATCAAGGGTAAAAAGATGGGGTTTTCATCATTGGTTTGAGTTTATCCCTCTACATCATGTCATCTTGCTTAAAGTGTTACTCTGTTCGTCATGAACTCAATACACTAGATGCATGCTGGATAGCGGTCGATGTGTGGAGTAATAGTAGTAGATGCAGAAAGTATCGGTCTACTTGTCTCAGACGTGATGCCTATATGTATGATCATTGCCTTAGATATCGTCATGACTTTGCGCGGTTCTATCAATTGCTCGGCAGTAATTTGTTCACCCACCGTAATATTTGCTATTTTGAGAGAAGCCTCTAGTGAACACTATGGCCCTCGGGTCTACTTCACACCATATTTTCAGCCTTACTCTTTTACTTCGTTGCACTTTCCGCCTTCAGATCTCACTTTGCAATCAATCTTGAAGGGATTGACAACCCCTTTATAGTGTTGGGTGCAAGCTCTTTTGTGTTTGCGCACGTACTCTGGACTTGACGTGATTCGCCTACTGGATTGATACCTTTGTTCTCAAACTGAGGGAAATACTTACTACTCCTGTGCAGCATCACCCTTTCCTCTTCAAGCGAAAAACCAACGCAAGCTCAAGAGGCAGCATCGGTCATGAAGGTGAGTGGAACGAAGGTGGAGCGATACTTGCAATCCGCGGTGATGGACATGTATGTAAACAAACGGACTGGGATTAGACGTCCGTGTACAAGATGCAAAGGAGTCATTTTGAACCCCTTTGATCGGTGGATAAGTGAAGATGATGATGAGGACATCCACATGGCAAGGAATAATGACATAGGCTAGACGAAGAGATGACTAATCGATACGAAGACGATGGCGCCGGACATGGCGACGGGGAAGAGTCAGGACAGTGCGGTGGATAAGATTCCGCACACGTCGAAGAAGAGTTCGCACATGGCGGAGAAGGGGCGGCGGACATGTTGCAGTCTTCGATGCTACTAAGTGTTGGAAATATGCCCTAGAGGCAATAATAAAATGGTTATCATCATATTTCCTTGTTCATGATAATCGTCCATTGTTCATGCTCTAATTGTATTAACAGGAAATAGTAATACATGTGTGAATAAATAGATCACAATGTGTCCCTGGCAAGCCTCTAGTTGGCTAGCTCATTAGTCAATAGATGATCATGGTTTCCTGGTCATGGGCATCAGATGTCATTGATAACGGAATCACATCATTGGGAGAATGATGTGATGGACAAGACCCAATCCTAAGCATAGCACTAGATCGTATTGTTCGTATGCTAAAGCTTTTCTAATGTCAAGTGTCTTTTCCTTCGACCGTGAGATTGCAACTCCCGGATACCGTAGGAGTGCTTTGGGTGTATCAAACGTCACAACGTAAATGGGTGACTATAAAGGTGCACTACGGGTATCTCCCAAAGTATCTGTTGGGTTGGCACGAATCGAGATCGGGATTTGTCACTCCTTGTGATGGAGAGGTATCTCTGGGCCCACTCGGTAGAACATCATCATGAGCTCAATGTGACTAAGGAGTTAGTCACACGATGACATGCTACGGAACGAGTAAAGAGACTTACCGGTAACGAGATTGAACAAGGTATAGGTATACCGACGATCGAATCTCGGGCAAGTTCTATACCGATAGACAAAGGGAATT
Organism: Hordeum vulgare subsp. vulgare; assembly: GCF_904849725.1. Taxonomy (NCBI): domain Eukaryota; kingdom Viridiplantae; phylum Streptophyta; class Magnoliopsida; order Poales; family Poaceae; genus Hordeum; species Hordeum vulgare. The sequence continues at coordinate 314,785,038 of NC_058518.1, forward strand.
GTATACGGGATTGATTGAATCCTTGACATCGTGGTTCATCCGATGAGATCATCATAGAGCAAGTGGGATCCACCATGGGTATCCAGACCCCGCTGATGGTTATTGGCCGGAGAGGTGTCTCAGTCATGTCTGCTTGTCTCCCGAACCCGTAGGGTCTACACACTTAAGGTTCGATGACGCTAGGGTTATAGGGAATTGTTATACGAGGTTATCGAAAGTTGTTCGGAGTCCCGGATGAGATCCCGGACATCACGAGGAGCTCCGGAATGGTCCGGAGGTAAAGATTGATATATAGGACGGATGGTTTTGGACACCGGAAGTGTTTCGGGCATCACCGGTAACGTACCGGGACCACCGGGACCACCGGAGGTGGCCCCGGGGGTCCACCGAAGCGGGCAACGACCCCGGGAGGCTAGATGGGCCAAGTGGGGGAGGGAACCAGCTCCTAGGTGGGCTGGTGAGCCCCCCACTCAGCCCAAGGCGCAGGGGAGAGGGAAGGGGGCAAACCCTAAGCTAGGTGGGCCTAAGGCCCGCCACGGGTGCGCCACACCCCTCCTCCCCTCCTGGCCGCCACCTCGTGGTGCAGATGGGGGCTGCCACACCCCTTGGGGGTGGGAACCCTAAGGGCTGCGCCCCCTCCCTCTTCCCCTATATATAGTTGAGGTTTGGGGCTGTTTTGAGACAGACTTTTCCCTCTCCCTCGGCGCAGCCCTGCCCTTCTTTCTCCTCCTCTGTGCCGGTGCTTGGTGAAGCCCTGCCGGGAGACCTCATCTCTCCATCGACACCACGCCGTCGTGCTGCTGGAGTTCTTCCCCAACCTCTCTCTCCTCCTTGCTGGATCAAGGTGAGGGACACGTCACCGGGCTGCACATGTGTTGAACGCGGAGGTGCCGTAGTTCAGCACTAGATCGGAATCACACCGCGATCTGAATCGCCGTGAGTACGACTCCATCAACCGCGTTCTAGTAACGCTTCCGCTTAGCGATCTTCAAAGGTATGAAGATGCACTCACCCCTCTCTCGTTGTTGGTCCCTCCATAGGAAGATCTTAATATGCGTAGGAATTTTTTTGAATTTATGCTACGTTATCCAACACTGGTATCAGAGCTAGGTTTTTTATGCGTAGATTCTATGCACGAGTAGAACACAAAAGGTTGTGGGCGATGATTTGTCAATTGCTTGCCGCTACTAGTCTTATTATTTTTCGGCGGTATTGTGGGATGAAGCGGCCCGGACCGACATTAGACGTACGCTTACGTGAGAATGGTTCCACCGACAGACATGCACACCGTGCATAAAGGTGGCTAGCGGGTGTCTGTCACTCCTACTCTAGTCGGATTGGATTTGATGAAAAGGGTCCTTATGAAGGGTAAATAGCTTTGGCATATCATCGTTGTGGCTGCCACGTAGGTAAGAAAGCGTTCTTGCTAGAAACCCAATTCAGCCACGGAAAACTTGCAACAACAATTAGAGGACGTCCAACTTGTTTTTGCAGGGTTTGACATGTGATGTGATATGGCCAAAGTTGTGATGTTGCATGTATGATGTATGAGATGATCATGTTATTGTAATAGGTTTCATGACTTGCATGTCGATGAGTATGACAACCGGCAGGAGCCATAGGAGTTGTCTTAATTTATTGTATGAGATGCAATGCCATGTGCTTACTAGTTTTACTTCGTTGCTAACGGTTAGCTATAGTAGTAGTGATAGTAGTAGTTGGCGTGCCGACTTCACGGAGACATGATGATGGAGATCACGATGATGGAGATCATGGTGCCACGCCGGTGAAGATGATGATCATGCGATGCCTGAAGATGGAGATCGAAAGAGCAAAGATGATAATGGCCATATCATGTCACTATATGATTGCATTGTGATGTTTATCATGTTTTTCATCTTATTGCTTAGAACGACGGTAGCATAATAAGATGATCCGTCTTAATATTTCGAGAACGTATTCCCCTAAGTGTGCACGGTTGCGAAGGATTGTTGTTTCGAAGCACTACGTGATGATCGGGTGTGATAGATTCTTACGTTCGCATACAACGGGTGTAAGCCAGATTTACACACGCGAAACACCTAGGTTGACTTGACGAGCTTAGCATGTACAGACATGACCTCGAATACAAGAGACTGAAAGGTCGAACATGAATCGTATGGTTGAATACGATCATCATGAAGTTGCTCACCATGGTGACTAGTCCGTCTCACGTGATGATCGGACACGAGTTAGTCAACATGGATCATGTATCACTTAGATGACTAGAGGGATGTCGATTTAAGTGGGAGTTCATACTTAATTTGATTAAATGAACTTAATTATCATGAACTTAGTCTAAAAGTTGTCTTTATAAATATTGTAGATGGCCAACGTCAACCTCAATTTCAACGCATTCCTAGAGAAAAACAAGCTGAAAGATGATGGTAGCAACTATGCGGACTCGGTTCGCAACTTGAAGCTCATCCTTGAAGCACCTAAAAAGGCTTATGTCCTTGATGCGCCGCTAGGTGACCCTCCCGCTCCCGGAGCAGCCCAGGACATTCTGAACGTCTGGCAAACGCGGAGTGATGACTACTCTCTGGTTAGCTGTGGCATGTTATACAATTTAGAAACGGGGCTCCAAAGGCATTTTGAGCAACACGGTGCGTATGAGATGTTCCAAGAGCTGAAGCTAGTTTTTCAAGCTCATGCCCGTGTCGAGAGATATTTAGTCTCCGACAAGTTCTTTAGCTGTAAGATGGAGGAGAACAGTTCTGTCAGTGAGCACATACTCAAAATGTCTGGGTTACACGGTCGTCTGACTTCACTTGGAGTCAAACTTCGGGATGATGCTATAATTGACAGAATCCTCCAGTCTATCCCACCAAGCTACAAAGGCTTTGTGCTTAACTACAACATGCAAGGGATGGAGAAGACCATTCCAGAGTTGTACTTGATGCTCAAGTCTGCAGAAGTAGAAATCAAGAAAGAGCATCAAGTGTTGATGGTCAATAAGACGACTAGTTTCAAGAAGGGCAAGGGTAAGAAGAACTTCAAGAAAGACGGCAAAGCCGTTGCCGCGCCCGGTAAGCCAGATACCGGGAAGAAGAAAAAGAATGGACCCAAGCCTGAGACTGAGTGCTTCTATTGCAAGGGAAAGGGTCACTGGAAGCGGAACTGCCCCAAATACTTAGCGGACAAGAAGGCCGACAACGTTAAAGGTACATGTGATATACATGTTATTGATGTGTACCTTACCAGCACTCGTAGTAGCTCCTGGGTATTTGATACCGGTGCTGTTGCTCACATTTGCAACTCGAAGCAGGAACTGCGGAATAAGCGGAGACTGGCAAAGGACGAGGTGACGATGCGCGTCGGGAATGGCTCCAAGGTCGACGTGATCGCCGTCGGCACGTTACCTCTACATCTATCGTCGGGATTAGTTTTAAACCTTAATAATTGTTATTTAGTACCATCTTTAAGCATGAACATTGTATCAGGGTCTTGCTTAATGCGAGACGGCTGCTCATTTAAGTCAAAGAATAATGGTTGTTCTATTTATATGAGTGATATGTTTTATGGTCATGCTCCGTTGGTGAATGGTTTATTCTTGATGAATCTCGATCGTGATGTTACGCATATTCATAGTGTGAGTACCAACAGATGTAAAGTTGATAATGATAGTCCCACATACTTGTGGCACTGCCGCCTTGGTCATATCGGCGTTAAGCGCATGAAGAAGCTCCATACTGATGGACTATTAGAGTCTCTTGACTTTGAATCATTTGACACATGCGAACCGTGCCTCATGGGCAAGATGACTAAGACTCCATTCTCAGGAATAATGGAGAGAGCAACCGACTTATTGGAAATAATACATACTGATGTGTGTGGTCCAATGAACGGTGAAGCTCACGGTGGCTATCGTTATGTTCTCACTCTCACCGATGATTTGAGTAGGCGTGGTATATCTACTTGATGAAGCACAAATCTGAGACATTTGAAAAGTTCAAGGAATTTTAGAGTGAGGTTGAGAATCAACATGACAGAAAAATTAAGTGTCTACGATCTGATCGTGGAGGAGAATATTTGAGTCACGAGTTTGGCACACACCTAAGGAAGTGTAGAATCGTTTCACAACTAACGCCACCTGGCACACCGCAACGCAACGGAGTGTCTGGACATCGTAATCGCACTTTATTAGATATGGTATGATCTATGATGTCTCTTACCGACTTACCGCTATCATTTTGGGGATACGAATTAAAACTGCAACATTCACTTTAAATAGGGCACCGTCTAAATCCGTTGAGACGACAACGTATGAACTATGGTTTGGCAAGAAACCTAAGTTGTCGTTTCTTAAAGTTTGGGGCTGTGATGCTTATGTGAAGAAACTTCAACGAGAAAAGCTCGAACCCAAAACGGAGAAATGCGTATTCATACGATACCCTAAGGAAACTATTGGGTATACCTTCTATCTTAGATCCGAAGGTAAAACATTTGTTGCCAAGAACGGATCCTTTCTAGACAAAGAGTTTCTCTCGAAAGAATTAAGTGGGAGGAAGGTAGAAATTGATGAGGTAATTACACCCCCTCTCGAACAGGATAGTAGCGCAACGCGGGAAGTTGTTCCTGTGGCGCCTGCACCAACTAAAGAGGAAGTTAATGATAATGATCATGAAGCTTCAGATCAAGTTACTACTGAACCACGAAGGTCCACGAGGGCACGCTCCGCACTAGAGTGGTACGACAAACCTGTGATGGAATTCATGTTGTTAGACAACGGTGAACCTTCGAACTATGAAGAAGCGATGGCGGGCCCGAATTCCAACAAATGGCTTGAATCTATGAAATACGAGATAGGATCCATGTATGAGAACAAAGTTTGGACTTTGGTGGACTTGCCCGATGACCAGCGAGCCATAGAAAATAAATGGATCTTCAAGAAGAAGACTGATGCAGACGGTAATGTAACCGTTTATAAAGCTCGACTTGTCGCAAAGGGTTTTCGACAAATTCAAGGAGTTGACTACGAAGAGACTTTCTCTCCCGTCGCGAAGCTGAAATCAGTCCGAATCATGTTAGCGATTCCCGCCTTTTATGATTATGAAATTTGGCAAATGGACGTCAAAACAGCGTTCCTTAACGGGAACCTTAAGGAAGAGTTGTATATGATGCAACCAGAAGGTTTTGTCGACCCTAAGGGTGCTAACAAAGTGTGCAAGCTCCAGCGCTCCATCTATGGGCTGGTGCAAGCATCTCGGAGTTGGAACATTCGCTTTAATGAGGTGATTAAAGCGTTTGGGTTCATACAGGTTTACGGAGAAGCCTGTCTGTACAAGAAAGTGAGTGGGAGCTCTGTAGCTTTCCTCATACTGTATGTGGATGCCATATTATTGATGGGGAACAAGACAGAAATGTTGGAAAGCATAAAGGCCTATTTGAACAAGAGTTTTTCAATGAAGGACCTTGGAGAAGCTGCATACATATTAGGCATCAAGATCTATAGAGATAGATCGAGACGCCTCATAGGTCTTTCGCAAAGTACATACCTTGACAAGATATTGAAGAAGTTCAATATGGAAAACTCAAAGAAAGGGTTCTTGCCAGTTTTGCAAGGTATGAGATTGAGTAAGACTCAGTCGCCGACCACGGCAGCAGATAGAGAGAAGATGAGTTTTGTCCCCTACGCTTCAGCCATAGGCTCTCTAATGTATGATATGTTGTGTACCAGACCTGATATAAACCTTGCCATAAGTTTGGTAGGGAGGTACCAAAGTGATCCCAGTATGGAACACTGGACAGCGGTCAAGAATATCCTTAAGTACCTGAAAAGGACTAAGGAAATGTTTCCCGTTTATGGAGGTGACGAAGAGCTCGTCGTAAAGGGTTACGCCGACACCAGCTTCGACACGGATCCGGATGACTCTAAGTCACAGACCGGATACGTATATGTTTTGAATGGTGGGGCAGTGAGCTGGTGCAGCAGCAAGCAAGAAGTCGTGGCAGCATCTACATGTGAAGCAGAGTACATAGCTGCTTCAAAAGCGGCTCATGAAGGATTTTGGATGAAGGAGCTCATCACCGACCTTGGAGTGGTTCCAAGCGCGTCGGGTCCAATGACACTCTTTTGTGATAACACCGGGGCCATTGCCATAGCCAAGGAGCCCAGGTTTCACCGGAAGACGAAGCACATCAAACGCCGCTACAACTCCATCCAGGACCATGTCCAGAGTGGAGTAATAGATATTTGTAAAGTACACACGGATCTGAATATTGCAGACCCGTTGACTAAACCTCTTCCACGAGCAAAACATGATCAACAGCATAATGCTATGGGTGTTTGATACATCACAATGTAACTAGATTATTGACTCTACTTCAAGTGGGAGACTATTGGAAAATATGCCCTAGAGGCAATAATAAAATGGTTATCATCATATTTCCTTGTTCATGATAATCGTCTATTGTTCATGCTATAATTGTATTAACACGAAACAGTAATACATGTGTGAATAAATAGATCACAGTGTGTCCCTAGCAAGCCTCTAGTTGGCTAGCTCGTTAGTCAATAGATGATCATGGTTTCCTGGTCATGGGCATTAGATGTCATTGATAACGGGATCACGTCATTGGGAGAATGATGTGATGGACAAGACCCAATCCTAAGCATAACACTAGATCGTATTGTTCGTATGCTAAAGCTTTTCTAATGTCAAGTGTATTTTCCTTCGACCATGAGATTGTGCAACTCCCGGATACCGTAGGAGTGCTTTGCGTGTATCAAACGTCACAACGTAAATGGGTGACTATAAAGGTGCACTACGGGTATCTCCGGAAGTATCTGTTGGGTTGGCACAAATCGAGATCGGGATTTGTCACTCGTGTGATGGAGAGGTATATCTGGGCCCACTCGGTAGAACATCATCATGAGCTCAATGTGACTAAGGAGTTAGTCACATGATGACGTGCTACGGAACGAGTAAAGAGACTTACCGGTAACGAGATTGAACAAGGTATAGGTATACCGACGATCGAATCTCGGGCAAGTTCTATACCGATAGACAAAGGGAATTGTATACGGGATTGATTGAATCCTTGACATCGTGGTTCATCCGATGAGATCATCGTGGAGCAAGTGGGATCCACCATGGGTATCCAGACCCCGCTGATGGTTATTGGCCGGAGAGGTGTCTCGGTCATGTCTGTCTGTCTCCCGAACCCGTAGGGTCTACACACTTCAGGTTCGATGATGCTATAGTTATAGGGAATTGTTATACGAGGTTATCGAAAGTTTTTCGCAGTCCCGGATGAGATCTCGGATGTCACGAGGAGCTCTGGAATGGTCCGGAGGTAAAGATTGATATATCGGACGGATGGTTTCGGACACCGGAAGTGTTTCGGGCATCACCGGTAACGTACCGGGACCACCGAAGGTGGCCCCGGGGGTCCAACGAGGGGGGGCAACGACCCCGGGAGGCTAGATGGGCCAAGTGGGGGAGGGATCCAGCCCCTAGGTGGGCTGGTGCGCCCCCACTCAGCCCAAGGCGCAGGGGAGAGGGAAGGGGGGCAAACCCTAAGACAGGTGGGCCTAAGGCCCACCGGGGTGCGCCACACCCCTCCTCCCCTCGTGGCCACCACCTCATGGCGCAGATGGGGGCTGCCGCACCCCTTGGGGGTGGGAACCCTAAGGGTTGCGCCCCCTCCCTCTTCCCTTATATAGTTGAGGTTTGGGCTGTTTTGAGACACACTTTTCCCTCTCCCTCGGCGCAGCCCTACCCTTCTTTCTCCTCCTCTCCGCGGGTGCTTGGCGAAGCCCTGCCGGGAGACCTCGTCTCTCCATCGACACCACGCCGTCGTGCTGCTGGAGTTCTTCCCCAACCTCTCCCTCCTCCTTGCTGGATCAAGGTGCGGGAGACGTCACCGGGCTGCACGTGTGTTGAATGCGAAGGTTCCGTAGTTCGCCACTAGATCGGAATCACACCGCGATCTGAGTCGCCGCGAGTACGACTCCATCAACCGCGTTCTAGTAACACTTCCGCTTAGCGATCTTCAAAGGTATGAAGATGCACTCACCCCCCTCTCGTTGTTGGTCTCTCCATAGGAAGATCTGAATATGCGTAGGATTTTTTTTGAATTTATGCTACGTTATCCAACACTAAGTTCAGTCGTGCAGGAGCCTCATGTTCGAGACCTACTTCACAAGATTACGACTAGCGACAAAGCTGCTTCTAGAGAGGAGGCCAAGCTGGCGCACCTGGAAGTAGACTCGAAGACTCCATTGTATGACAGTTGCGATCCCGAGGTGACCCGCTTGAGTTTCACGTTCGAACTTCTAAAGATGAAGGCCAAAAACAAATGGACAGACACAAGCCTCGATGAGCATTTGAAGTATCAACATAATAAAGTTCTTCCCTCAGGGAACATGTGTTCTACTAGTGTCAATGAGTACAAGAAGATTGCGTGGCCTCTTGATCTGCCCCACATTAGATACCATGCATGCATAAACGATTACATCATTTATGGGAAGGAGCACGTGGAAAAACCAGTTGTGCGGTGTGCAATGCTTCTCGATACAAGAAGGCCGGGAAGAAATCTCCTCAGAAAGTTGTATGGTACTTACTGATCACTCCCCGTCTGCAGCGTTATTTCGTAGACCCTAAGGAAGCAAAGCTCATGCGCTGGCACGCGGAGAGGGTGAAGCCGGATGACGGAGATGATCCGAAGCTGAGACACCTCGCGGATGCTACCAGTGTCGAGCATTCAACGCGAAATATCCATTTCTCACAGGAGATGCAAGGAACGTCGTGCTTGGCACGAGTACCGATGTCATGAATCCGTTTGGAAACCAGAACGCCAACCATAGCACATGGCCCATCTTTGTATGGATGTACAACCTCCCCCCATGGAAGTGCATGAAGACAAAGTACATACAGATGAGCATGCTGATTCAAGGGCCGAAACAACTGGGAAATAATATTAACATGCATCTGGGGCTCCTGAAATAGGAGCTAGACATGTTATGGAAATCGTCGATCAAGATATGGGATGCCAGCAAAGGCGGGTATTTCTATATAAGAGCCATGCTGATAACGACAGTACACGACTTTCTCAGTTACGGATATGTCACAGGCCAGGTGTGCCATGGATATTGTGGATGCACCCGGTGCATGGATGATACAACGTCTCCGTAGTTAACGTCAACGAAAGATGGCGGACCTGGGAAAATTGTGTACATGGGGCATCAAAGATGGCTCTAGAAGGATGACCCATGAAGAAACCATGGAAATCGATTCAATGGTGAGGCTGAGCATCGAGGACCTCCATGTAAGAGGAGCGGCGCCGAAATCGGTGAGGTGTTGAAAAACTGGAAACAGTGCCCTGCACCGAGAAAGATGAAAAAGGCCATGGAGCCGCTGGTGAAGGTATGGAAAATGACGTATGTTTTCTCGGACTTGGACTACTGGCCCAACCTCGACACGCCTCATTGCCTTGATCAAATGCATATCACGAAGAATGTCCTTGAGAGCTTGCTTGCAATAGTAATGAACATGTTGGATAAGACCAAGGACGGGTCAAAGGCAAGAAGAGACTTGGAAGATTTGAAGATCAGGGTAGATCTCCACATGTCGTCCCGTGAAGCGTCCGACGAGACTGAGACACAGACAGGGGCGGGGGACAGGTGTAGAAAGTTAATACGTCCATTTTGCTTCAAGCTTTTATGTTGATATTTATCGCTTTATGGGCTGTTATAACACTTCTGGGTACAATACTTATGCCTTTTGTCTCTTATTTTACAAGGTTTACAGGAAGAGGGAGAATGCCGGCAGCTGGAATTCTGGCCTGAAAAAGGAGCAAGTTTGAGATACCTATTCTGCGCAACTCCAAAAGCCGTGAAAATCAACGAGGAATTATTTGGCATGTATAAAAAATAATGGGCGGAAGAAGTACCAGAGGGGAGCCACCAGGAGGCCACAAGCCTGCTAGGCGCGGCCTACCCCCTGGCCGCGCCTAGGGGGCTTGTGGGCTCCCTGTTGGCCCTGTGGCTCCCATCTTTTGCTACAAGGAAGTTTTCGTTCAAGAAAAAATTAGGAGGTGGATTTCGGGAGGAATCGTCGCTGCCACGAGGCGGAACTTTAGCAGAACCAATCTAGAGCTCCGGCAGGGTCGTCGTGTCGGGGAAACTTCCCTCCCCGAGGGGGAAATCGTCGCCATCGTCATCACCAACACTCCTCTCACCGGAGGGTACTCATCAGCATCAACATCTTCATCAGCACCATCTCATCTCCAAACCCTAGTTCATCTCTTGTAACCAATCTCCGTCTCGCGACTCCGATTGGTACTTGTAAGGTTGCTAGTAGTGTTAATTACTCTTTGTAGTTGATGCTAGTTGGATTACTCGGTGGAAGATCATATGTTCAGATCCTTGATGCTATTCAATACCTCTCTGGTCATGAACATAATTATGCTTTGTGAGTACTCACATTTTTTCCTGACGACATGGGATAAGTCTTGCTATAAGTAGTCATGTGAATTTGGTATTCATTCGATATTTTGATGTGTTGTATGTTGTCTCTCCTCTAGTGGTGTTATGTGAACATCGACTACATGACACTTCACCATTATTTGGGCCTAGAGGAAAGCATTGGGAAGTAATAAGTAGATGATGTGTTGCTAGAGTGACAGAAGCTTAAACCCTAGTTTATGCGTTGCATCGTAAGGGGCTGATTTGGATCCACTAGTTTAATGATATGGTTAGACTTTGTATTAATTCTTCTTTTGTAGTTGCGGATGCTTGTGAGAGGGGTTAATCATAAGTGGTATGTTTGTACAAGTAAGGGCAGCACCCAAGCACCGGTCCACCCACAATCAAACTATCAAAGTAGCGAACGTGAATCATATGAACATGATGAAAACAAGCTTGACATAAATTCCCATGTGTCCTCGGGAGCGCTTCACCTCCTATAAGAGTTTGTCCAGGCTTGTCCCTTGATACAAAAGGGATTGGGCCACTTTTCTGCACCTTTGTTACTCTTGCTATTTGCTACGAATCATCTTACCACACAACTATCTGTTACCGATAATTTCAGTGTTTGCAGAGAATACCTTGCCGAAAACCACTTGTCAGTTCCTTCTGCTCCTCGTTGGGTTCGACACTCTTACTTATCTAAAGGACTAGATAGATCCCCTATACTTCTGGGTCATGAAGACTCTTTTCTGGCGCCGTTGACGGGGAGTGAAGCACCTTTGGTAAGTGGAATTTGGTAAGGAAACATTTATATAGTGTGCTGAAATTTATTGTCACTTGTCACTATGGAAACTAATCCTTTGAGGAGCTTGTTCGCGGTATCTTCACCTCAAACGGAAGCACAAGGAGTTGCTCCTCAACCTTCTGTACCTACTAAAAATATTTGTTATGAAATTCCTTCGGGTATGCTTGAGAAACTGCTGGCTAATCCGTTTACAGGAGATGGAACATCACATCCCGACTTGCATCTAATCTATGTAGATGAAGTTTGTGGTTTATTTAAGCTTGCGGGTTTGCCCGAGGATGAGGTCAAGAAGAAGGTCTTTCCCTTATCTTTAAGGGATAAATCATTGACATGGTATAGGCTATGTGATGATACGGGATCATGGAACTACAACCGATTGAAATTGGAATTTCATCAAAAGTTTTGTCGTATGCATTTGGTACATCGTGATCGGAATTATATCTATATTTTTTGGCCTCGTGATAGAGAAAGTATCGCTCAAGCTTGGGGAGGCTTAAATAAATGTTACATTCATGCCCCAACCATGAGATCTTGATGATCCACAAGTATAGGGGATCAATCGTAGTCCTTTTGATAAGACAGAGTGTCGAACCCAACGAGGAGCAGAAAGATCTGACAAGTGGTTTTCAGCAAGGTAAAATCTGCAGGCACTGAAATTGTCCGTAACAAGTGATTCTGTGGTGAGATGATTCGTAGCAAGCAACAAGTAACGAAACTAGAAACGGTGCAGCAAAGTGTCCCAATCCCTTTTGTAGCAAGGGACAAGCCTGGACAAAGTCTTATAGGAGGAAAAACGCTCCCGAGGACACACGGGAATTTCTGTCATGCTAGTTTTCATCATGTTCATATGATTCGCGTTCGTTACTTTGATAGTTTGATATGTGGGTGTACCAGCGCTTGGGTACTGCCCTTACTTGGACAAGCATACCACTTATGATTAACCCCTCTCGCAAGCATCCGCAACTACGAAAGAAGAATTAAGACAAAGTCTAACCATAGCATTAAACTAGTGGATCCAAATCAGCCCCTTACGAAGCAACGCAGAAACTAGGGTTTAAGCTTCTGTCACTCTAGCAACCCATCATCTACTTACTACTTCCCAATGCCTTCCTCTAGGCCCAAATAATGGTGAAGTGTTATGTAGTCGACGTTCACATAACACCACTAGAGGAAAAACAACATACACCACATCAAATTACCGAACGAATACCAAATTGACATGACTACTATTAGCATGACTTATCCCATGTCCTCGGGAACAAAAGTAACTACTCACAAAACATAATCATATTCATGACCAGAGAGGTAGTGAGTAGCATCAAGGATCTGAACATGAACTCTTCCACCAAACAATCCAACTAGCATCAACTACTAAGAGTAATCAACACTACTAGCAACCTTACAAGTACCAATCGGAGTTGCGAGATGGAGATTGGTTACAAGTGATGAACTAGGGTTTGGAGATGAGATGGTGCTGATGAAGATGTTGATGGTGACGAGTCCCCTCCGATGAGAGGAGTGTTGGTGATGACGATGGTGACGATTTCCCCCTCCGGGAGGGAAGTTTCCCCGGCAGGATCGTCCTGCCGGAGCTCTAGATTGGTTCTGCTCAAGTTCCGCCTCGTGGCGGCGGCGAATCCAAGAAAAAGCTCCGCCTTTATTTTTTTCCCGACGATACCCTTCATATAGCAGAAGAGGGGGCAAGTGGGGGTGGCCGCGCTGTGCCCACATGCCCCCATGGCGCGGCCTGGGGGGGTGGCCGCGCCGTGCAGGCTTGTGGCCAACCCCTGGCACCCCTCTGGCACTTCTTTGGCCCAGTATTTTTGATAAATCCGGAAAAAAATCCTCGTTGATTTTTACGGCGTTTGGAGTTGCGCGGAATAGGTATCTCAAACTTGCTCCACTTTCAGGCCAGAATTCCAGTTACCGACATTCTCCCTCTTCATGTAAACCTTGCAAAATAAGAGAGAAAAGGCATAAGAATTGTACCATGAAGTGAAATAACAACCCAAGAAGCGATAAATATCAACATGAAAACATGATGCAAAATGGACGTATCAACTCCCCCAAGCTTAGACCTCGCTTGTCCTCAAGCGAAAGGCTAGCTCAATAAATATGTCCACATGTTTAGGGAGAGAGGTGTCGACAAAACAAGATACGAACATGCATGCATCATGATCATGATCAGAACAACAATACCAACATATAATCTCTCATGCTAAAGTGATAATTCCTGCACAAAGTAAAACATGGATCAAGAACCTTACCAAGAAGTAACAACCGATAGCCTTTAGTCACTAAAGCAATTGCAATTTATCACAACATCAGAAAGAGTCAAATAAGAGCTTGTAAAGAAAATCCACATACTCAATCATTCTTTCGTTCTCTACAATTGCTACAACTCACGTGGTACTCATGAGATCAAAGTTTCAGCTAGACACAAAGAAAGATAGGGGCTTATAGTTTTGCCTCCCAACTACTTACCTCAAGGGTAATGTCAACAATAATAATTCATGAATACTTACTTCCAAGTTGACATATGAATATAGATATTTCCCACGCATATGACGTTATCCAAGACAAAGGCGAAATAGGGAATTGGTGAAGATCACCATGATTCTTTCAAGGGCAAAAAGTAAAGGTACAAGATAGGCCCTTCGCAGAGGGAAGCAGAGGTTGTCATGCGCTTTTGAGGTTTGGATGCGAGTGCTCTTAGTGCGGAGGAACGTCACTTTATATTGCCTCCTGTGATAAAGAACTTTATTATGCAGTCCATTGCTTTTATGTCTTCTTCATCACAGGTTCGTACAAAGCTTATTTTCCACACACTAATAGATCATACATATTAGAGAGCAATTTTTATTGCCTGCACCGATGACAACTTACTTGAGGGATCTTATTCAATCCATAGGTAGGTATGGTGGACACTCATGGCAAGACTGTTTTGAAGGTTTATGGATGCACAAGTAGTATCTCTACTTGGTGCGGGAGTTTTGGCTAATGTGAGGTGGAAGCAATCGTCACATGCTAAGGGATCTCTAATCATATAACATTGTTCGGAGCCAAGCAAACACAATTAATTATGCTATCTTCCTTGTCCAACATCTACTTCTAGGCATGTAATAGTTTAGTGAGTGTTCACAATCATAGATGGTGTCAGAGATGATATATTTATATGTGAACCTCTCCTTCTTTATCACTTCCTATTAATTGCAACCATGACCAAGGTCTACGTTTGCCTACCCTCAACAAGTTTCAATCCTCATTCTTTTTATATGTGAAGCCATCACTTCCCATAAGATCATTACATGATCTTTCATGCTTTTGTTCTATTCTCACTCTTTTGATCATGGCAAGAGGCAAAGCCCTTCAACTAAGACACTCTTTATTACATGGATCACGAGCTCGAATACATCGGGGCTGACACAAAGCAAAACTCAAGCCTAAAACACTAAGACTTTTAATTTACTAGAGAAAGAGAAAACTGAAAAGGAAAACTAAAACAAAGGTAAAAGCAAAAGATGTGATGGTGATACGATACCGGGGCAACTCCCCCAAGCTTGGCACAAAGCCAAGGGGATTGCCCATACCAATGCTCAGTTGTCTTCCTTTGGTGGTGATGGTGGTTGAGTTGTGGCAACCTTTGACTCCAAGAGGGCCATTAATCTTTGATTTATACCTTGGAGATCTGTGATATGTTTTTCCAGCAAACAACTTCACGAGTGAGACAAGTATTGCGAGCACGAGTTGTTTCACAAAACCTCAAGAGTTCAATCAAGGATGGAGACAGTAGGTGGAGGTAGGGTTTGAGGAAATACACTTCTTCAACTTCTTCCTTGTTGAGCACAGATTGCACTTTGTCCCATGCCTGATCCTTCTCCTTAGCTTTGCCCTTGGTTTCTTTAGGTATCCTTTCCTTAGCCTCCATGACTTCGATCCTTTTTAGATCAGCATGAACTTCTCCATAGATTTGACGGAGATTGTTCTCCCCCCACAGATTCCTCGGACGACATCTTGCTCTAAATCTGCGCCAGAAAACACGCTCGAAATGAAAAACACAGGAAATCTGCGTGATGCATGGGTCAGACCAAACGGGAGTATATATAATGATATTTTTTTCAGACCAGAAGGAGTACCCCGCACGAAAACAGAGTCCGGGAGGCGCACGAGATGGCCACAATCCCTCACGGCGCGGCCAGGGGGTGGGCCTGCGCCTTGCAGGCTTGTCGCCTCCTCGCGCACTTTCCGGACTACTTCTAATTTTTGTATTTTTTCAAATATTCCAAAACAGAGAAAAATTCCTACTGGAAAAGTTTTGGACTCTATTTTCTTACCGAATCACATACTCTTCGTTTTCGGAGTCTGAAACAGGCTGATAAATGTCCCTTAGGTATTCTTCCGGAGTTATGGTATTGATGATATTGCTTTCAACATTGATGGGAGTATCTGAGATATAATGCTTGATTCTCTGCCCATTTACCACTCTCAGACAATTACCTTCCGTGTTGTTGATCTTGATAGGACCGGAACGATATACTTCCTCAACAACATAGGGACCTTCCATTTAGAGAGAAGCTTTCCTGCAAAGAATCTTAAACGAGAGTTATATAGCAAGACATAATCACCTACATTGAACTCACGCTTTTGTATCCTCTTATCATGCCACCTCTTAACCTTCTCTTTGAACAGCTTGGCATTCTCATATGCCTGAGTTCTCCACTCATCAAGCGAGCTAATATCAAATAACCTCTTCTCACCGGCATGTTTGAAATCAAAGTTGAGCTCTTTGATTGCCCAATAAGCTTTATGCTCTAGCTCAAGAGGTAAATGACATGCTTTACTGTACACCATTTTGTACGGAGACATGCCCATGGGATTCTTATAGGCAATTCTATAAGCCCACAGTGCATCATCGAGCTTCTTAGACCAATTCTTTCTAGACCTATTGGCAGTCTTTTGCCGAATCAGTTTAATTTCTCTATTGCTTAGCTCTACTTGACCACTGGACTGAGGGTGATAGGGAGACCCAATTCTATGGTTGACATCGTACTTAGCAAGCGTTTTACGGAAAGCACCATGAATGAAGTGTGAACCACCGTCGGTCATTAGATATCTAGGCACTCCAAATCTAGGGAAGATAACTTCTTTCAGCATCCTCTTAGAGGTGTTGTGATCTGCACTACTAGTGGGGATAGCTTCTACCCACTTAGTGATGTAATCAACAGCAACTAGGATATGAGTATACCCGTTGGATTTTGGAAAAGGTCCCATATAATCAAAGCCCCAAACATCAAATGGTTCAATGACAAGTGAATAGTTCATAGGCATTTCCTGACGTTTGCTAATATTACCTATTCTTTGACATTCGTCACAAGACAAGACAAACTTACGAGCATCCTTGAAGAGAGTGGGCCAATAGAAACCTGATTGCAATACCTTGTGTGCAGTTCTATCTCCCGCATGGTGTCCTCCGTAGGCCTCGGAGTGACACTTCTATAGGATCTGTCCCTATTCATGTTCAGGTACACAATGTCTAATAACACCATTGATGTCCCACAAGCGTATGGGATCGCAGCAGTTTTCGAGGGTAGAGTATTCAACCCAAATTTGTTGGTTCTCACGACGGGAAGCGAAAGAATATTCTCAAGTATTAGCAGTTGAATGCGTCAGTTTCAACCACACCTGAAAGATTAGTGTCTGCAAGCAAAGTATCAGTAGCAAAGTAGTATGATAGCAATGGTGCCAGAAACGATTTGTTGACGGCAGACTATTCCTAACTGTTGTATCAATGGCGCCATCACGTTGACGGGGGATTATTCTTGAGAAGAATGCTTCCCGGCTACGGCTCCAGAAAAGTCTTGCAACAAGTAACATCGGAGTAGCAAGGAACATCATTAGCAGCAACAGCAAAGTAACAGCAGTAGCAACAGTAGCAGCACAGTGGCCCAATCCCTTTTGTAGAAAGGGACAAGCCTAGGCAAAGTAACGTAGCGAGAACCAGTAGTAAAGGACTCGTAGGCAGTGGATCGGTAATGGATGAGTATGACGGATGTGATTCATCATGTAACAGCTATAACACGGAGAGATATGTAACTAGCTCCCGTTCGTCAATCTAATGTAGGCATGTATTCCGTATGTAGTCATACGTGCTTAGGGAAAAGAACTTGCATGACATCTATTGTCC
Organism: Hordeum vulgare subsp. vulgare; assembly: GCF_904849725.1. Lineage (NCBI taxonomy): Eukaryota > Viridiplantae > Streptophyta > Magnoliopsida > Poales > Poaceae > Hordeum > Hordeum vulgare. Next base: position 314,802,480 of record NC_058518.1, read on the forward strand.
ATTCCTCCCGTGGCAGCGGGGTCCTAATGGAAACTATGGGATATTAAGGTTCTCCTTTTAATAAAGAACTGGACCAACGCATTAACACGCGGTGAATACATGAACTCCTCATACTATGGTCATCTTCGGGAGTGGTTCCGGCTATTGTCACTCCGGGGTTGCCGGGTCATAACACATAGTAGGTGACTACAACTTGCAAGATAGGATCTAAAACACACATATATTGGCGACAACATAATAGGTTCAGATCTGAAATCATGACACTCGGGCCCTAGTGACAAGCATTAAGCATAGCCAAGTAGTAGCAACATCTATCTAGAACATAGTGGATACTAGGGATCAATCCCCGTCAAAAACTAACTCGATTACATGATATATCTCATCCAACTCATCACCGTCCAGCAAGCCTACGATGAGATTACTCACGAACGATGAAGAGCATCATGGAATTGTCGATGGAGAAATGTTGATGATGACGATGGCGACGATTTCCCCTCTCCAGAGCCCGAAACGGACTCCAGATCTGCCCTCCAGATGAAGAACAGGATGTGGCGGCGCCTCCGTATCGCAAAACGCGATGAAACCTTCTCTCTGATTTTTTCCGGGCGAGACGGAAGATATAGAGCTGAGTTTGGGGGCTGTGGTGCCACATGGGCCCCACAAGCCTACACGACGCGGCCATAGGGGGTGGTCGCAGCCTGTGGGCTTGTGGCCCACTGCCACGCCCCCTCTGGTGGATCTTTGCGCAGGTATTTTTCTATTATTCGAGAAAAAATCTCCGTGAATTTTCAGGACATTCCGAGAAATTTTATTTCTGCACAAAAACAACACCATGGCAATTCTGCTGAAAACAGCGTCTGTCCAGGTTAGTTCCATTCAAATCATGCAAATTAGAGTGCAAAACAAAGGTAAAAGAGTTCGGAAAAGTAGATACGACAGAGACGTATCAACTCCCCCAAGCTTAAAGCCTTGCTTGTCCTCAAGCAACTCAGTTGACAAACTGATAGAGACAAAATAAAAACTTTGACGAACTTTGTTTGATCTTGTTGTTGCAACTATGTCTAACTCATAACCAGAATTTCAGCAAGATCACAATCAAACCACATAAGCAAATGACATCTAGGTCTCACGGTAAACTCATATCAATGGCATAATCAACCAGCGAGCAAATAATAACAAGTCTCAAACGTCAACACTTCAATCAAAACAATCATGAAGCAGTATGAATAGATGGTATCTCGCTAGCTCTTTCTGATAGCGAAAACATAAATGCACAACACCTTCAAAGACCAAGGGCTGACTAAACATTGTAATTCAAGGCAATGAAGATCCAGTCATAGTCACACTCAACACAGTTAAAAGCAAAGCATAAAAATGACAGAGGCGCTCTCTAATTGGTGCTTTTGTAAGAGGAGGATGACTCAACATGAACATAAATAGACAGGCCCTTCACAGAGGGAAGCATTCATTTGCAGAGGTGCCAGAGCTCAAGCTTTGAAAACAGAGATAATAATTTTTGGTGGCATGCTGTCATTGTCAATGCAATGACTAAGAGTTCTCAACATCTTCCACGCTACACATGCTATAGGCGGTTCCCAAACAGAAAAGTAGTTTTGACTCCCCCACCACCAATCAATCACACTCCACGGCTAGCCGAATCCTCGGGTACCGTCCATACCAACATCAATCCCGGGGGAGTTTTGTTTGCAATTATCTTTTCGATTTGAGCATGGAACTGGGAATTCCAATTACTGGCCCCTTTCTCGTGAATGATAGTGAATAAACACATATCGAGGATAACACGCCTAGCATGGAAGATACCAATAGCCCTCTGTCACCACATGAGCGGTTCGGGCATGCAAAACAGATTATTTCTTGAAGATTTAGAGAATGGCACATGCAAATTTACTTGGAACGGCAGGTAGATACCGCACATAGGTAGGTATGGTGGACTCATATGGAACAACTTTGGGTTTAGGGAAGTGGATGCACAAGCAGTATTCCCACTTAGTACAAGTGAAGGCTAGCAAAAGACTGGGAAGCGACCAACTAGAGAGCGACAGCAGTCATCGAAATGCATTGAGATTAACTAACATTGAGTGCAAGCATGAGTAGGACATAAATCACCATGAGCATGAACATCATAGAGGCTATGTTGATTTTGTTTCAACTACATGCGTAAACATGTGCCAAGTCAAGCCACTTGAAACATTCAAAGGAGGATACCATCCTATCATACTACATCATAGTCATCTCAACATTCATGTTGGCAACCAAGACAGACCATTATACGCTCCTAGCTAAATAAGCATGGCATAAGCAACTATGATCTCTAAGTTGTCATTGCAAACATGTTTCTCTAACAACAAAGCTGAATCAGGCATGATGAGCTAGTTATATTTACAAAAACAAAATAGTTCGAGTTCATACCAGCTTTTCCAGGCTGAGTCACTTCATCATATATCGTCATTATTGCCTTTCACTTGCACGACCAAATGTTGTGAACAATAATAAGCATGCTCGTGCATTGGACTAAAGCTGGAATCTACAGGCAAACACAAAGGAGAAGACAACGTAATATGGCTCTTCGAAAGCTAAACAGGTATGCATGCAAGAGCCACTAAACATTGTAACCATGGTCTTCTACCTTGACCCAAAGAAAAAGAAAACTAATTACATGGGAAAGTTCCCAACAAGCAAAAGAATAAAAGAAAATCTTTTTGGGTTTTTTCAAACTAGACAGACACACGAAAAGAAAACGAGAAAAAGAAAATAAACTAGCATGGATGATACAGTGGGAAAGTGTGAACACCGGCTAACAAAGTGAAAGCATAAGCAAGAATGTAAAGTCGGTGAGAACACGTACTCCCCCAAGCTTAGGCTTTTGGCCTAACTTGGTCTACTCCCAAGGATGGTCTTGGCGAAACCCAAAATCATAATCAGGGTTATACGAGAGCGCTGCAGCCACTACGTGAATAACTGCCTCATGGAGACGAGCAGCCTTTGCCCCCCTCTCATACTCCTCTGCCTCTCCTCTGGTTATGTAATATCTCTGTTTTACCTGAAAGTCAAAGAGAGCAGGAGCAAGAAGGGTAATATGGAAAACACACTACCGGCATAGGAGGGATTCATCATCCCTCTCAAGGAACTGGTAGCGTGTCAAAGCGACGTGGTCAAGGAGAGTTGTATGGAGCGGGGGATCTCCTTCGCGGATGGGTACTCCAAGAAAATTTGTTATGCGAGTGGCATAGATCCCACCAAAGAAATCCCCTTCAATAGCATTCTTATTCAGCCTCCTTGCTATAATAGCTCCCATGTTGAAGCTTTTGTCACCCATCACTGCGCTCTTAAGGATACTAAGGTCGGGTGCGCAGAGGTGACAATGCTCAATATTGCCATTAATGCATCTGCCTATGAAGAGGGCAAAGTAATGCAAGGCAGGAAAATGAATACTCCCCGTGGTAGCTTGCGTAATGTCTCTAGTTTCTCCAACCGTAATACCAGCGCAAAAATCTCTAACCGAAGATTTAGGAGGATCAATGAGGTTACCCCAAATAGGTATTTTGCAAATTCTACTGAAATCCTCTAAATCCATGGTATACGATTTGTCATAGAGATCAAACAGTACCTGTGTCTCACGGCCAGCTGAAAATTTGAATCTACGAACAAAAGAGGCAGTGGGAGCAACATACTGTTCACATTTATCGGAGATGAAATCTTCGAGTCCGACGTTGCGAACAAGTGCATCAAACTCATCTTTGAAACCTACCTCAATCATAAATTCATCAGAAGGCCATTCACAAGGTTGTACCTTTGCTTCCCTAGGTTGGTAAGGATCAGGCTCCCGAATCGCAAGACGGGGACCTCTCTTGCTTGAGGAACCACCATGAAAGTTTCTCCTGAACATCTTCCTTCTCTGAAATTTTCAGTGACCCAAAGGAAAGGTGAACAAGGTTCAACTAAACTTGTAGCAACTACTCCCACAAGTGCCTAGAGGCCATATTACGCATCAAAACTACTTGGGACCAGCTAGAATCAGCATGCAAATCTCAAGAACATGGTCACCAAGGCAACCAAAATACGCGGAGTATAAGCCACTAGAGCAAAAACTAATTGGACCAATGGAGGAGTCACTTACCAAGGAGTAATTTCCCCAAAACAGTTCGGAGAACGGTGATTTGAGCAAAGAGATCGAAAATCCCAGCAAGAGGAGCAAGAACACGGGTTTGAGCTGCGAAACAATTTTTTCTGGAGGTAGGAGAAACGGATGAGAGCAAGAATGAGTGGAGGGGGTGCCTGTGGGCCCCACAAGCCTGGGTGGCGCGACCAGGGGGGTGCCCGCGCCCCAAGGGCTTGTGGCCCACTGGTACAACCCCCAAACAAGCTCTTCGTCTCAGAATTTTTCAAAAATTCCAGAAAAAATCATACTTGATTTTCACAGCGTTCGGAGAACTTTTATTTTCAGGGTACTTTTCTACCGGACGCTAAAACAGAAAACACGGAAAACTAGACTAAACCTATCATTTTTCTTCTAAGCAACCGAAGGTGAAAGCTTAAAACAGAAGTTTGTGACTCCTCGATTCATCCATCTCATGGTCATCGAAAGAAATCCGTCAATGGGGTTGATCAAGCCTCCTCGACAAACCTTTTCGAACCGCAAAAGAGAACGGAGAATTTCCGAATAGTCACTAGGTCACCTCAATGGGGATATGTATCTCCCCAACAAGCAAATCATACTTCATCTTGACACGAGGAACAGGGCATTCAAAGCTCCTCATAAGAATCGATGAAGTTTTTTCGATAGCATTGATGCAATGTACTCGATATTTTTTCTTCGGAAAGTGCGCCGTATGCTCATTACTGTTGACATGGAAAGTGACATTGACTTTGTTTCAATCTATAACAGCCCATGCAGTGTTTAAAACGGGTCTTCCGAGGATGACCGCCATGGCATCGTCCACAGGAATATCCAAGATACCAAAGTCTGTTAAGATAGTGGTGTTAGCAACCACAACATGCACATCCTCGCAAATGCCGATAGGGAAAGCAGTTGATTTGTCGGCCATTTGCAGAGAGATTTCAGTGGGTGTCAACTTATCCAGTTCAAGTCTACGATAAAGAGAGAAAGGCATAACACTAACACCGGCTCCAAGGTCGCATAACGCAGTTCTAACGTAGTTGCCTTTAATGGAGCAAGGTATAGTGGGCATACCGGGATCACCTAGTTTCTTCGGAGTTCCACCCTTGAAGGTATAATTGGCAAGCATGGCATAGATCTCAAGATCAGGTATCCTCCTCTTATTAGTCACAATATCTTTCATGTACTTAGCATACAGAGACATTTTGAGCATATCAGTCAAACGCATTTGCAGAAAGATAGGTCTGACCATCTCAACGAAGCGCTCAAAATCCTCATCATCCTTTTTCTTGGATGGTTTGGGAGGAAATGGCATAGGTTTTTGAAGCCATGGCTCCCTTTCTTTACCATGCTTCCTAGCAGCGAAGTCATTCTTATCGTATCTTCTATTCTTAGGTTGTGGGTTATCAAGATCAACAGGTTCAATCTCCACATCCTTTTCATTGCTAGGTTGAGCATCATCATGAACATCACTATTGATATTATCATTAGGCTCATGTTCATCACCATATCGTGTTTCAGCATCAGAGACAGAGGCATCGTTTGGACTCTCAGGTGTGGCAGCAACAGGGTTGCTAGCGTGCAGGTTCCTATCATCTTTCTTCTTCTTTCTAGGATGACTAGGTGCATCAGTGCTAACTCCTTGAGAATCTTGTTCAATTATCTTTGGATGACCCTCATGATACAAAGGTTCCTGGGCCATTCTACTGCCTCTAGTGACGACTCTGACAGAATTGTCATTCAACTCATTGAGCAAAGTCATTCTGAGCTCTAAGTACTTGTTCTACCTGAGTAGTAACCATAGAGGCATGTTTACTCAGAAGCTTAAGATCATTGACATTTCTGTCCACACAAGCACTTAAATGACTAAGCATACGAGCATTCTTTTCCAATTGTGTGCTAACATAATCATTGAAACTTTGTTGTTTGGCAACGAAGTTATCAAATTCATCCATGCATAAGCTAGCAGGTTTATCAAAGGAATATTACTCTCATCAAACCTGCGCAGAGAATTTACTTCTACCACCTGTATCGGGTTATCGAGACCATGGATCTCTTCGATAGGTGGTAGATTTTTGACATCTTCAGATTTAATGCCTTTCTCTCGCATAGATTTCTTGGATTCTTGCATATCTTCAGGACTGAGGAATAGAATACCTCTTTTCTTTGGAGTTGGCTTAGGAGCTGGTTCGGGAATAGTCCAAGCATTCTCATTGCACAAGATGTTATTCAGTAGAATCTCAGCTTGTTCTACGGTTCGTTCCCTAAAAACACTACCGGCACAACTATCTAGATGGTCTTTAGAAGCATCGGTAAGTCCATTATAGAAGATATCAAGTATTTCATTCTTCTCAAGAGGGTGATCAGGCAAAGCATTCAGTAGCTGGATGAGCCTCCCCCAAGCTTGTGGGAGACTCTCTTCTTCAACTTGAGCAAAGTTGTATATTTCCCGCAAGGCAGCTTGCTTCTTATGGGCAGGGAAATATTTTTCAGAGAAGTAGTAGACCATATCCTGGGGGCTACGCACACAATCAGGAGCAAGAGAAGTGAACCAGGTCTTAACATGATCCTTTAGAGAGAAAGGAAACAGCTTGAGCATATAGTAGTGGCGGATATTTTCCTCACTAGTGAATAGGGTGGCTATATCGTGTAGTTTGGTAAGATGGGATACAACCGTTTCAGACTCATAACCGTGAAAAGGATCAAATTTGACTAGAGTGATTAACTTAGGGTCGACAGATAATTCATAATCCTTATCGGTCACAAAGATAGGTGAAGTAGCAAACTTCGGGTCGTATTTCATCCTAGCGTTCGGAGATTTTTCTTTCCACTTGTGCAGAAGTTTCTCAACATCATAGCTATCCTTACATGCAAGAAAGTCCTCAGCTATCTCTCCCTCCATAACATAGCGCGTATCAGGCATAACAGGCAATTCAGCCATAGTAGCAGGTTCTACTTCAATAGTATCAGCAGTTTCAGAAGTATCATCACATCTAGGAGCAACTCTAGCAAGTTGTGCATCAAGGAATGCACCTAGTGGCAAAGCAGTATCAGGCATAGCAGGCATAGTATCAAGCATAGCATCATCAGGCATAGTATCAAGCATAGCATCATCAGGCATAGTATCAAGCATAGCATCATCAGGCATAGTATCAAGCATAGCATCATCAGGCATAGTATCAAGCATAGCATCATCAGACATAGTATCAAGCATAGCATCATAAGCAGTAGAAGTAGCATCATCAAGCACATTCGACATATCAAGATTTCTAACAGGAGGCGAAGTCGCAGACTTACTCATAACTGAAGGTGAATCAAGTGCACAGATAGATGGCAGTTCCTTACCTCTCCTCGTAGTGGAAGGCGGGATTTTAGTTCTTGGATCTTTCGGATTCCTCATAGTGATCAGCAGACGTTAATCCCAAGTGACTCAGAGAATATAGTTCTGCCTCCCCGGCAACGGCGCCAGAAAAATCCTTGATGTCCCACAAGCGTATGGGATCGCAGCAGTTTTCGAGGGTAGAGTATTCAACCCAAATTTGTTGGTTCACACGACGGGAAGCGAAAGAATATTCTCAAGTATTAGCAGCTGAATGCGTCAGATTCAAACACACATGAAAGATTAGTGTGTGCAAGCAAAGTATCAGTAGCAAAGTAGTATGATAGCAACGGTGCCAGAAATGATTTGTTGACGGCAAACTATTCCTAATTGTTGTATCAATGGCGCCAACACGTTGATGGGGGATTATTCTTGAGAAGAATGCTTCCCCGGCTATGGCTCCAGAAAAGTCTTGCAACAAGTAACAGCGGAGTAGCAAGGAACAGCAGTAGCAGGATCAGCAAAGTAACAGCAGTAGCAACAGTAGAAGCAAAGTGGCCCAATCCCTTTTGTAGCAAGGGACAAGCCTAGGCAAAGTAACGTAGCGAGAACCAGTAGAAAGGACTCGTAGGCAGTGGATCGGTAATGTATGAGTATGACGGATGTGATTCCTCATGTAACAGCTATAACACGGAGAGATATGTAACTAGCTCCCGTTCGTCAATCCAATGTAGGCATGTATTCCGTATGTAGTCATACGTGCTTAGGGAAAAGAACTTGCATGACATCTATTGTCCATCCCTCCCGTGGCAGCGGGGTCCTAATGGAAACTACGGGATATTAAGGTTCTCCTTTTAATAAAGAACCGGACCAACACATTAACACGCGGTGAATACATGAACTCCTCATACTATGGTAATCTCCGGGAGTGGTTCCGGCTATTGTCACTCCGGGGTTGCCGGGTCATAACACATAGTAGGTGACTACAACTTGCAAGATAGGATCTAAAACACACATATATTGGCGACAACATAATAGGTTCAGATCTGAAATCATGTCACTCGGGCCTAGTGACAAGCATTAAGCATAGCCAAGTAGTAGCAACATCAATCTAGAACATAGTGGATACTAGGGATGAATCCCCGTCAAAAACTAACTCGATTACATGATAAATCTCATCCAACTCATCACCGTCCAGCAAGCCTACGATGAGATTCCTCACGAACGATGAAGATCATCATGGAATTGTTGTTGGAATTATGCCCTAGAGGCATTGATAAATAAGTTATTATTATAATTCCTGTATCAAGATAATCGTTTATTATGCATGCTATAATTGTGTTGAATGAAGACTTAGATACATGTGTGGATACATAGACAAAACACTATCCCTAGCAAGCCTCTAAGTTGGCTAGCCAGTTCATCAAGGATAGTCAAGGTCTTTTGACTACGTACAAGGTGTTGTTGCCTAATAACTGGATCACATCATTGGGTGAATCATGTGATGGACTAGACCCAAACTAATGAACGTAGCATGTTGATCGTGTCATTTTGTTGCTACTGTTTTCTGCGTGTCAAGTATTTATTCCTATGACCATGAGATCATATAACTCACTGGAACCGGAGGAATGCCTTGTGTGTATCAAACGTCACAACGTAACTGGGTGACTATAAAGATGCTCTGCAGGTATCTCTGAAGGTGCCCGTTGAGTTAGTATGGATCAAGACTGGGATTTCTCACTCCGTGTGACGGAGAGGTATCTCGGGGCCCACTCGGTAATACAACATCACACACAAGCCTTGCAAGCAATGTGACTTAGTGTAAGTCACGGGATCTTGTATTACGGAACGAGTAAAGACACTTGCCGGTAAATGAGATTGAAATAGGTATGCGGACACTGACGATCGAATCTCGACCAAGTAACATACCGAAGGACAAAGGGAATGACATACGGGATTATATGAATCCTTGGCACTGAGGTTCAACCGATAAGATCTTCGGAGAATATGTAGGATCCAATATGGGCATCCAGGTCCCGCTATTGGATATTGACCGAGGAGTCTCTCGGGTCATGTCTACATAGTTCTCAAAGCCGCAGGGTTTGTACACTTAAGGTTAGGCGATGTTTTATGCGTATTTGAGTTATATGGTTGGTTACCGAATGTTGTTCGGAGTCCCGGATGAGATCATGGACGTCACGAGGGTTTCCGGAATGGTCCGGAGACGAAGATTGATATATAAGTTTGTCTCATTTGATTACCAGAAAGTTTTCGGGCATTACCGGGAATGTACCGGGAGTGACGAATGGGTTCCGAATGTTCACCGGGGGGGGGGGGGGGAAGCCCACCCGGGGGAAGCCCATAGGCCTTAGGGGTGTCGCACCAGCCCTTAGTGTTGGGGAACGTCGCATGGGAAACAAAAATTTTCCTACGCGCACGAAGACCTATCATGGTGATGTCCATCTACGAGAGGGGATGAGTGATCTACGTACCCTTGTAGATCGTACAGCAGAAGCGTTAGTGAACGCGGTTAATGTAGTGGAACGTCCTCACGTCCCTCGATCCGCCCCGCGAACAATCCCGCGATCAGTCCCACGATCTAGTACCGAACGGACGGCACCTCCGCGTTCAGCACACGTACAGCTCGACGATGATCTCGGCCTTCTTGATCCAGCAAGAGAGACGGAGAGGTAGAAGAGTTCTCCGGCAGCGTGACGGCGCTCCGGAGGTTGGTGATGATCTTGTCTCAGCAGGGCTCCGCCCGAGCTCCGCAGAAACGCGATCTAGAGGAAAAACTATGGAGGTATGTGGTCGGGCAGCCGTGAGAAAAATCGTCTCAAATCAGCCCTAAAACCTCCGTATATATAGGTGGGAGGGAGGGGAGGAGGCAGCCTCAAAACCTAAAGGTTTGGCCGAAATTGGAGGTGGAGGAGTCCTACTCCAATCCTACTTGGAGTAGGATTCCACCTTCCCACTTGGAAACTCTTTCCACCTTGTGTTTTTTCCTTCTCAAACCTTATGGGCCTTAGTGGGAACTTATTCCAGCCCACTAGGGGCTGGTTTATCTCTTCCCATAGCCCATGAGACCCCTTGGGGCGTGACACCCCTCCCGATGGTCCCCGGCACCCCTCCCGGCACTCCCGGTACACTACCGATGAGCCCGAAACTTTTCCGGTAATGCACGAAAACCTTCCGGTAACCAAATGAGGTCATCCTATATATCAATCTTCGTTTCCGGACCATTCCGGAAACCCTCGTGACGTCCGTGATCTCATCCGGGACTCCGAACAACATTCGGTAACCAACCATATAACTCAAATACGCATAAAACAACGTCGAACCTTAAGTGTGCAGACCCTGCGGGTTCGAGAACTATGTAGACATGACCCGAGAGACTCCTCGGTCAATATCCAATAGCGGGACCTGGATGCCCATATTGGATCCTACACATTCTACGAAGATCTTATCGTTTGAACCTCAGTGTCAAGGATTCGTGTAATCCCGTATGTCATTCCCTTTGTCCTTCGGTATGTTACTTGCCCGAGATTCGATCGTCAGTATCCGCATACCTATTTCAATCTCGTTCACCGGCAAGTCTCTTTACTCGTTCCGTAATACAAGATCCCGCAACTTACACTAAGTTACATTGCTTGCAAGGCTTGTGTGTGATGTTGTATTACCGAGTGGGCCCCGAGATACCTCCCCGTCATACGGAGTGACAAATCCCAGTCTTGATCCATACTAACTCAACGAACACCTTCGGAGATACCTGTAGAGCATCTTTATAGTCACCCAGTTACGTTGCGACGTTTGATACACACAAAGCATTCCTTCGGTGCCCGTGAGTTATATGATCTCATGGTCATAGGAACAAATACTTGACACGCAGAAAACAGTAGCAACAAAATGACACGATCAACATGCTACGTCTATTAGTTTGGGTCTAGTCCATCACATGATTCTCCTAATGATGTGATCCCGTTATCAAGTGACAACACTTGCCTATGGCCAGGAAACCTTGACCATCTTTGATCAACGAGCTAGTCAACTAGAGGCTTACTAGGGACAGTGTTTTGTCTATGTATCCACACAAGTATTGTGTTTCCAATCAATACAATTATAGCATGGATAATAAACGATTATCATGAACTAAGAAATATAATAATAACTAATTTATTATTGCCTCTAGGGCATATTTCCAACAGTCTCCCACTTGCACTAGAGTCAATAATCTAGTTCACATCACCATGTGATTCCAACGAATCCAACACCCATATAGTTATGGGGTCTGATCACGTCTTGCTCGTGAGAGAGGTTTTAGTCAACGGTTCTGAAACTTTCAGATCCGTGCGTTCTTTACAAATCTTTATGTCATCTTATAGATGCTGCTACTACATGCTATTCGGAAATGCTCCAAATATCTACTCTACTATACGAATCCGTTTCACTACTCATAGTTATTCGGATTAGTGTCAAAGCTTACATCGACGTAACCCTTTACGACGAACTCTTCAACCACCTCCATAATCAAGAAAAATTCCTTAGTCCATTAGTTACTAAGGATAAATTTTGACCGCTGCTAGTGATTCAATCATGGATCACTCTCTGTACCCTCAACAGAGTTTGAGTCAAGGCACACATTAGGTGCGGTACACAGCATGGCATACTTTAGATTCTACGGCTAAGGCATAGAAGACGACCTTCGTCTATTCTCTTTATTCTGCCGTGGTCGGGTTTTGAGTCTTACTCAAATTCACACCTCACAACGCAACCAAGAACTCCTTCTTTGCTGATCTATTTTGAACTCTTTCAAAAACTTGTCAAGGCATGCATCTTGTTGAAACTTCTATTAAGCGTTTTCGATCTATCTCCATAGATCTTTGATGCTCAATGTTCAAGTAGCGTAATCCAGGTACTCCTTTGAAAACTTCTTTCAAACAATCTTGTATGCTTTACAGAAATTCTACGTTACTTCTGATCCACAATATGTCAACCACATATACCTATCAGAAATTCTATAGTGCTCCTACTCACTTCTTTGGAAATACAAGTTTCTCATAAACCTTGTACACACCCAAAATCTTTGATCATCTCATCAAAGTGTATATTCCAACTCCGAGATGCTTGCACCAGTCCATTGAAGGATCACTGGAGCTTGCATACTTGCTAGTATCTTTAGGATCGACAAAACCTTCTCGTTGTATCACATACAATGTTTGCTCAAGGAAACCGTCGAGAAAACAATGTTTTGACATCCTACGTGCAATATTTCATAAATAATGCATCAACAACTAACATAATTCTAACAGACCTTTAGCATCGCTACGAGTGAGAAAGTCTCATCATAGTCAACTGTTTGATCTTGTCGAAAACATCTTTGCGACAAGTCGAGCTTTTCTTAATAGTGACTTATCACCATCATCGTCTGTCTTCTTTTAAAGATCCATTTTACCCAATAGTCCCATGACCATCAAGTAGTTCTACCAAAGTCTTCACTTTGGTTTCACACATGGATCCTCTCTCGGATTTCATGGCTTCCAGCCATTTGTCGGAATCTGGGCCCACCATCGCTTTCTCCATAACTCGTAGGTTCACTGTTGCTCAACAACATGACCTTCAAGACAGGGTTACCGTACTACTTTGCAGCAGTACGCGACCTTGTCAACCTACGAGGTTTGTAGTAACTTGATTCGAAGCTCAATGATCACCATCATCAGCTTCCACTTCAATTGGTGTAGGCGCCACAGGAACAACTTCCTACGCCCTGCTACACACTGGTTGAAGTGATGGTTCAATAACCTCATCAAGTTCTACTACCCTCCCACTCAATTCTTTCGAGATAAACCTTTTCTCGAGAAAGGATCCTTTTCTAGAAACAAACACTTTGCTTTCGGATCTGAGATAGGAGATGTACCCAACTGTTTTGGATATCCTATGAAGATGCATTTATCCGCTTTGGGTTCGAGCTTATCAGACTAAAACCTTTTTCACATAAGTTTCGAAGCCCCAAACTTTCAAGAAACGACAGTTTAGATTTCTCTAAACCTCAGTCTATACTGTGTCATCTCAACGGAAATACGCGGTGCCCTATTTAAAGTGAATGTGGTTGTCTCTAATGCATAACCCATAAACGATAGTGGTAATTCGATAAGATACATCACATCATGCACCATACTAAATAGTGCGTGGTATGACGTTCAGACACATCATCACACCATGATGTTCCAGGTGGCATGAACTGTGAAACAATTTCCACATTGTCTTAACTGTGTACCAAAAACTCGTAACTCAGATATTCATTTCTATGATCATATCGTAGACAGTTCATCCTCTTGTTACGACGAACTTCACTCTGAAACAGAATTGAACTTTTCAATATTTCAGACTTGTGATTCATTAAGTAAATACTCCTGTATCTACTCAAGTCGTCAGTGAAGTAAGAACATAATGATATCCACTGCGTGCCTCAGCACTCACTGGACTGCATACATCAAAATGTATCACTTCCAACAAGTTACTATCTTGTTTCATCTCAATGAAAACAAGGCCTTGCTCATGTGGTATGATTTGCATGTCACTAGTGATTCGAAATCAGGTGAGTAAAGATCCATCAGCATGGAGCCTCTTCATGCAATTCATACTAACATGACTCAAGCGGCAGTGCCACAAGTAAGTGGTACTATCATCATTTAACTCGTATCTTTTGGCACCAATGTGTAACACTACAATCGAGATTCAATAAACCATTGAAGGTGATTATTCAAGCAAATAGAGTAACCATTATTCTCTTTGAATGAATAATCGTATTGCAATAAACACGATCCAATCATGTTCATGCCTAACGCAAGCACCAAATAACAATTATTTAGGTTCAACACCAATCCCGATGGTAGAGGGAGCGTGCGACGTTTGATCATATCAACCTTGGAAACACTTCCAACACGTATCGTCACCTTGCCTTTAGCTAGTCTCCGTTTATGTCGTAGCTTTCATTTCGCGTTACTAATCACTTAGCAACCGAACCGGTATCCAATACCCTCATGCTACTAGGAGTACTAGTAAAGTACACATCAACATTATGTATATCAAATATACTTCTTTCGACTTTTGCCAGCCTACTTATCTACCAAGTATCTAGAGTTGCTCCGCCTCAGTGACTGTTCCCCTTATTACAGAAGCACTTAGTCTCGGGTTTGGGTTTAATCTTGGGTCTCTTCATTAGCGCAGCAACTGTTTTGCCGTTTCACGAAGTATCCCTTCTAGCCCTCGCCTTTCTTGAAACTTAGTGGTTTTCCAAACCATCAACTATTGATGCTCCTTCTTGATTTCTACTTTCGCAGTGTCAAACGTCGCGAATCGCTCAAGGATCATTGTATCTATCCTTGATATGTCATAGTTCATCATGAAGCTCTCAAAGCTTGGTGGCAGTGACTTTTGGAGAACCATCACTATCTCATCTAGAAGATTAGCTCCCACTTGATTCAAGTGATTGTCGTACTCAGACAATCTGAGCACATGCTCAACGATTGAGCTTTTCTCCTTTACTTTGTGGTCAAAGAATCTTGTTGGAGGTCTAGTACCTCTTAACAAGGGCACAAGCATGAAATCACAATTGCATCTCTTCGGAACATCACTTATGTTCCGTGACGTTTTACAACGTTTTCGGCGCCTTGCTTCTAAGCCATCAAGTATCTTGCACTGAACTATCGTGTAGTCATCAGTAATGTGTATGTCGGATGTTCATAGCATCCACAGACGACGCTCGAGGTGCAGCACACCGAGTGGTGCATTAAGGACATAAGCCTTCTGCGTAGCAACGAGGACAATCCTCGGTTTTACAGACTCAGTCTGCAAAGGTTGCTACTATCAATTTTCAACTAAATTTTCTCTAGGAACATATAAAAACAGTAGAGCTATAGCGCAAGTTACATCGTAATTCGCAAAGACCATTAGACTATGTTCATGACAATTAGTTCAATTAATCATATTACTTAAGAACTCCCACTCAAAAAGTACATCTCTCTAGTCATTTGAGTGGTACATGATCCAAATCCGCTATCTCAAGTCCGATCATCACGTGAGTCGAGAATAGTTTCAGTGGTAAGCATCCCTATGCTAATCATATCAACTATACGATTCATGCTCGACCTTTCGGTCTCATGTGTTCCGAGGCCATGTCTGCACATGCTAGGCTCATCAAGCTTAACCCGAGTGTTCCGCGTGTGCAACTGTTTTGCACCCGTTGTATGTGAACGTTGAGTCTATCACACCCGATCATCACGTGGTGTCTCGAAACGAAGAACTGTCGCAACGGTGCACAGTCGGGGAGAACACAATTTCGTCTTGAAATTTTAGTGAGAGATCACCTCATAATGCTACCGTCGTTCTAAGCAAAATAAGGTGCACAAAAGGATTAACATCACATGCAATTCATAAGTGACATGATATGGCCATCATCACGTGCTTCTTGATCTCCATCACCAAAGCACCGGCACGATCTTCTTGTCACCGGCGCCACACCATGATCATCCATCAACGTGTTGCCATCGGGGTTGTCGTGCTACTTATGCTATTACTACTAAAGCTACATCCTAGCAAAATAGTAAACGCATCTGCAAGCACATATGTTAGTATAAAGACAACCCTATGGCTCCTGCCGGTTGTCGTACCATCGACGTGCAAGTCGATATTTCTATTACAACATGATCATCTCATACATCCAATATATCACATCACATCATTGGCCATATCACATCACAATCATACCCTGCAAAAACAAGTTAGACGTCCTCTAATTTTGTTGTTGCATGTTTTACGTGGTGACCAAGGGCATCTAGTAGGATCGCATCTTACTTACGCAAACACCACAACGGAGATATATGAATTGCTATTTAACCTCATCCAAGTACCTCCTCGGTCAAATCCGATTCAACTAAAGTTGGAGAAACCGTCACTTGCCAGTCATCTTTGAGCAAAGGGGGTTACTCGTAACGATGAAACCAGTCTCTCGTAAGCGTACGAGTAATGTCGGTCCAAGCCGCTTCAATCCAACAATACCGCGGAATCAAGAAAAGACTAAGGAGGGCAGCAAAACGCACATCACCGCCCACAAAAACTTTTGTGTTCTACTCGAGAAGACATCTACGCATGAACCTAGCTCATGATGCCACTGTTGGGGAACGTCGCATGGGAAACAAAAATTTTCCTACGCGCACGAAGACCTATCATGGTGATGTCCATCTACGAGAGGGGATGAGTGATCTACGTACCCTTGTAGATCGTACAGCAGAAGCGTTAGTGAACGCGGTTAATGTAGTGGAACGTCCTCACGTCCCTCGATCCGCCCCGCGAACAATCCCGCGATCAGTCCCACGATCTAGTACCGAACGGACGGCACCTCCGCGTTCAGCACACGTACAGCTCGACGATGATCTCGGCCTTCTTGATCCAGCAAGAGAGACGGAGAGGTAGAAGAGTTCTCCGACAGCGTGACGGCGCTCCGGAGGTTGGTGATGATCTTGTCTCAGCAGGGCTCCGCCCGAGCTCCGCAGAAACGCGATCTAGAGGAAAAACTATGGAGGTATGTGGTCGGGCAGCCGTGAGAAAAATCGTCTCAAATCAGCCCTAAAACCTCCGTATATATAGGTGGGAGGGAGGGGAGGAGGCAGCCTCAAAACCTAAAGGTTTGGCCGAAATTGGAGGTGGAGGAGTCCTACTCCAATCCTACTTGGAGTAGGATTCCACCTTCCCACTTGGAAACTCTTTCCACCTTGTGTTTTTTCCTTCTCAAACCTTATGGGCCTTAGTGGGAACTTATTCCAGCCCACTAGGGGCTGGTTTATCTCTTCCCATAGCCCATGAGACCCCTTGGGGCGTGACACCCCTCCCGATGGTCCCCGGCACCCCTCCCGGCACTCCCGGTACACTACCGATGAGCCCGAAACTTTTCCGGTAATGCACGAAAACCTTCCGGTAACCAAATGAGGTCATCCTATATATCAATCTTCGTTTCCGGACCATTCCGGAAACCCTCGTGACGTCCGTGATCTCATCCGGGACTCCGAACAACATTCGGTAACCAACCATATAACTCAAATACGCATAAAACAACGTCGAACCTTAAGTGTGCAGACCCTGCGGGTTCGAGAACTATGTAGACATGACCCGAGAGACTCCTCGGTCAATATCCAATAGCGGGACCTGGATGCCCATATTGGATCCTACACATTCTACGAAGATCTTATCGTTTGAACCTCAGTGTCAAGGATTCGTGTAATCCCGTATGTCATTCCCTTTGTCCTTCGGTATGTTACTTGCCCGAGATTCGATCGTCAGTATCCGCATACCTATTTCAATCTCGTTCACCGGCAAGTCTCTTTACTCGTTCCGTAATACAAGATCCCGCAACTTACACTAAGTTACATTGCTTGCAAGGCTTGTGTGTGATGTTGTATTACCGAGTGGGCCCCGAGATACCTCCCCGTCATACGGAGTGACAAATCCCAGTCTTGATCCATACTAACTCAACGAACACCTTCGGAGATACCTGTAGAGCATCTTTATAGTCACCCAGTTACGTTGCGACGTTTGATACACACAAAGCATTCCTTCGGTGCCCGTGAGTTATATGATCTCATGGTCATAGGAACAAATACTTGACACGCAGAAAACAGTAGCAACAAAATGACACGATCAACATGCTACGTCTATTAGTTTGGGTCTAGTCCATCACATGATTCTCCTAATGATGTGATCCCGTTATCAAGTGACAACACTTGCCTATGGCCAGGAAACCTTGACCATCTTTGATCAACGAGCTAGTCAACTAGAGGCTTACTAGGGACAGTGTTTTGTCTATGTATCCACACAAGTATTGTGTTTCCAATCAATACAATTATAGCATGGATAATAAACGATTATCATGAACTAAGAAATATAATAATAACTAATTTATTATTGCCTCTAGGGCATATTTCCAACACTTAGGGGGCTCGTGGGACAGCCCAAGAGGCCCTATGCGCAGGAATCAAAGGAAAATAAAAAAAGGGGAAGTGGGAAAGTGGAGAAGGACTCCACCTTCCAATCCTAGTTGGACTAGGATTGGAAGGGGAGGACTTCCCCCTTGCTTCGGCCGGCCCCTTTGGGCTCTCTTGAGCCTCAAGGCAAGGCCCTCCCCCTCCCTCCTATATATACTGAGGTATCAGGGCTGATTTGAGACAACTTTACCACGGCAGCCCGACCACATACCTCCACGGTTTTTCCTCTAGATCGTATTTCTACGGAGCTCGGGCGGAGCCCTGCTGAGATAGATCACCGCCAACCTCCGGAGCACCGTTACACTGCCAGAGAACTCATCTACCTCTCCGTCTCTCTTGCTGGATCAAGAAGGCCGAGATCATCGTCGAGCTGTACGTGTGCTGAACGCGGAGGTGTCGTACGTTCGGCACTAGATCGGAGCGGATCATGGGACGGATCGCGGGACGGTTCGTGGGACAGTTCGCGGGGCGGATCGAGGGATGTGAGGACGTTCCACTACATCAACCGCGTTTCTTAACGCTTCTTGTTGTGCGATCTACAAGGGTATGTAGATCGGAAATCCCCTCTCGTGGATGGACATCACCATGATAGGTCTTCGTGCGCGTAGGAAATTTTTTGTCTCCCATGCGATGTTCCCCAACAATTGTCGATGGAGAAAGGTTGATGATGACGATGGCGACGATTTCCCCTCTCCGGAGCCCGAAACGGACTCCAGATCTGCCCTCCAAATGAAGAACAGGATGTGGCGGCGCCTCCGTATCGCAAAACGCGATGAAACCTTCTCTCTGATTTTTTTCCAGGCGGGACGGAAGATATAGAGCTGATTTTGGGGGCGGTGGTGACACGTGGCCCCCACAAGCCTGCACGGCGCGACCATAGGGGGTGGCCGCACCCTGTGCGCTTGTGGCCCACTGGCACGCCCCCTTCGGTGGATCTTTGCGCATGTATTTTTCTTTTATTCCAGAAAAAATCTCCGTAAATTTTCAGGACATTCCGAGAACTTCTATTTCTGCACAAAAACAACACCATGGCAATTCTGCTGAAAACAGCGTCAGTACGGGTTAGTTCCATTCAAATCATGCAAATTAGAGTCCAAAACAAGGGCAAAAGAGTTCGGAAAAGTAGATACAACGGAGACGTATCAACCATCTACTCCTTCCTTATAAAGGTGAGGATCATCCCAAAAGTAGTGTCTTAAGTCAAAGAAGAATTTCTTCTTTTGCTGGTACGTGAAACTAGGTGGCATGTATTTGGCAACGATATAGTTTGCATAATCAGCATACCACGGCGCACTACGTGAAGCATTGATGACATTCAATTGCTCATCGGGAAAGCTATCATCAATAGGTTGTGGGTCATCAAGAACGTTCTCCAACCTAGACAAGTTATCTGCTACTGGGTTATCAGCACCCTTTCTGTTGACAACGTGCAAATCAAATTCTTGTAGCAAGAGAACCCATCTGATAAGTCTAGGTTTAGCGTCCTTCTTCTCCATGAGGTACTTAATAGCCGCGTGATCGGTGTGAATAGTGACTTTGGAATCAACTATGTAAGACCTAAACTTTTCACATGCAAGCACGACTCCTAAAATTCCTTCTCCGTAGTAGCATAGTTTCTCTGGGCACTGTCTAGAGTTTTACTAGTGTAGTGAATAACATTCAACTTCTTATCGACTCTTTGCCCTAGAACAACACCAACAGCATAATCACTAGCGTCACACATGATCTCAAAAGGCAAGTTCCAATTAGGTGGTTGAACAATAGGTGAAGTTATCAAAGCCCTCTTAAGTATTTCGAAGGCTTCCTCACAATCATCGTCAAAAACAAAAGGAATATCCTTTTGTAAGAGATTGGTAAGAGGCCTAGAAATCTTAGAGAAGTCTTTGATGAACCTTCTATAGAAACCAGCATGACCAAGGAAACTTCTTATACCTTTGATATCTGTGGGGTATGGCATTTTCTCGATTGCATCAACCTTAGCCTTATCGACTTCAATACCTCTTTCGGAAATTTTATGTCCTAAGACGATGCCTTCATTAACCATAAAGTGGCACTTCTCCCAATTCAAGACAAGATTGGTGTCTTTACATCTCTGCAAGACTCGATCAAGGTTGCTGAGGCAAACATCAAAGGAGGACCCGTAAACGGATAAGTCATCCATGAAAACCTGAACAATCTTTTCACAAAAGTCAGAGAATATAGCCATCATACATCTTTGAAAGGTGGCAGGTGCATTACATAAACAAAAAGGCATACGTCTATAAGCAAAGGTACCTAAAGGACACGTGAAAGTGGTTTTCTCCTGATCAGATTGTGCAACTGGTATTTGGGAGAAACCAGAATAACCATCTAGAAAAGCAAAAGTGTGTGTGTGTTTAGACAGCCTTTCTACCATTTGGTCGATAAAAGGCATAGGGTAATGATCTTTCCTAGTGGCTTTATTCAATTTCCTAAAATCGATCACCATCCTATAGCCAGTAATAATCCTCTGTGGGATCAATTCATCCTTATCATTAGGGACAACGGTAATGCCTCCCTTCTTAGGGACGCAATGCACCAGACTCACCCAATCTCTATGAGCAACATGATAGATAATACCCGCTTTCAGGAGCTTTAGTATTTCTTTTCTTACTACTTCTTTCATCTTAGGATTCAATCTCCTTTGATGATCAACAACTGGTTTGAAGTCAGGATCGGTTTTAATCTTGTGTTGGCATAGAGTTGGACTAATGCCCTTAATATCATTGAGAGTATATCCAATAGCAACACGATGCTTCCTTAGAGTTTTTAGTAACTTCTTTTATTCATGCTCTGAGAGGCTAGCACTAATTATGACAGTATATTTCTCCTTTTCATCAAGATAGTCATACTTAAGAGTATCAGGCAACTGTTTAAGCTCGGACACGAGATCACCCTTTGGTGGAGGTGGATCCCCAAGCAGTTCAACATGCAAGTTATTCTTAAGGATAGGATATTGTTCTAAGACAACTCTATCTATTTCATCCCTTTCATCCATATGCATATCATTTTCATGCTCAAGCAAGTATTGCTCTAAGGGATGAGTAGGAGGCACGACAATAGAAGCTAAGGCAATAGTTTCATCCTTACAAGGCAACTCCTTTTCATGAGGTTGTCTACCAAACTTGGAGAAATTGAACTCATGTGGCACACCTTCAAAGTCAATAGTGACAGTTTGCTTCTCACAATCAATATGAGCATTGACGGTATTGAGGAAGGGTCTGCCAAATATGATGGGACAAAATCTATCTTGTGCGGTAGCAAGAACGAGGAAATCAGCAGGATACTTCGTTTTACCACACAAAACTTCAACATCCCTAACAATTCCCACTGGGCAGATAGTATCTCTATTGGCAAGCTGAATAGTGACATCTATAGGTTCTATCTCAACAGGTGCAATCTCATCTTTGATTTCATCGTATAAGGATTGAGTTATTGCACTAACACTAGCACCCACATCACATAAACCATGATAACAATGATCTCCTATCTTAACAGAAACCACAGGCATGCCAACAACATGCCTATGTTTTTCTCTAACGTGAGGTTTAGCAATTCTAGAAGCATCTTCACAGAAGTGAATATTATGTCCCTCAACATCGTCGGACAGAAGATCTTTGATAATAGCAATGCTAGGTTCAACTTTAATTTGCTCAGGGGGTGTAGGTGTTCTAATATAGCCTCTACGTATCATAGTTGAAGCTTTAGAATGATCCTTTATCCTAACAGGGAAAGATGGTTTCTCAATGTAAGCAGTGGGAACAACTGGATCATTATAGGCAATGACTTTCTCTTCAACTGGAGTGGGTTTAACTACATTGACTTCTAAAGGAGGATGATATTTAAACCACTTCTCTTTGGGGATATCAATATGAGCATCAAATGATTCACGCAGTGAAGCTACTATCTGAGAGTCAAGTCCATACTTAGCGCTGTAGTCACAAAAAGTATTTGTCTCAACAAAGGATTTAACGCAATCAAACGTGAAATTCATACCTGACTCCTTACCTTCTTCAAGCTCCCAATCTTCAGAGTTGCGTTTAATTGTCTCCAATAAATTCCATTTGAAGTCAATATCTCTCTTCATAAAAGAACCGGTACAAGAAGTGTCAAGCATGGTGCGATCATCATGAGAAAGTCGAGCATAGAAGTTCTGAATGATAATTTCTCTCGAGAGCTCATGATTGTGGCATGAATATAGCATTGATTTAATCCTCCCCCAAGCTTGAGCGATGCTTTCTCTGTCATGAGGCCAAAAATTATAAATATAATTCCGATCACGATGTACTAAATGCATAGGATAAAACTCTTGATGAAATTCCAATTTCAACCGATTGTAGTCCCATGATCCAGTATCATCACATAGCCTATACCATGTCAACGCCTTATCCTTCAAAGATAAAGGAAAGACCTTCTTCTTGACCTCATCCTTGGGCACACCTGCAAGCTTAAATAAACCACAAACTTCATCTACATAGATCAGATGCAAGTCTGGATGTGATGTTCCATCTCCTGTAAAAGGATTAGCCAGCAGTTTCTCAAGCACACCCGAAGGAAATTCAAAGAAAATATTTTCAGTAGGTGCAGTAGGTTGAGGAGCAACTCTTTGTGCTTCCGTTCGAGGTGAATATACCCCGAACAAGCCCCTCAAAGGATTAGTATCCATAGTGACAAGTGACAATAAATTTTAGCACACTATATGAATGTTTCCTTACCAAGTTCCACTTACCAAAGGCGCTTCACTCCTCGGCAACGGCGCCAGAAAAGAGTCTTGATGAGCCACAAGTATAGGGGAACAATCATAGTACTTTCAATAAGTAAGAGTGTCGAACCCAACGAGGAGCAGAAGGATCTCACAAGTGGTTTTCAACAAGGTAAAATCTGCAGGCACTGAAATTGTCGGTAACAAGTGATTGTGTGGTGATATGATTCATAGCAAGCAACAAGTAACGAAAGTAGCAACGGTGCAGCAAAGTGGCCCAATCCCTTTTGTAGCAAGGGACAAGCCTGGACAAAGTCTTATAGGAGGAAAAACGCTCCCGAGGACACACGGGAATTTCTGTCATGCTAGTTTTCATCATGTTAATATGATTCGCGTTCGTTACTTTGATAGTTTGATATGTGGGTGGACCAGCGCTTGGGTACTGCCCTTACTTGGACAAGCATCCCACTTATGATTAACCCCTCTCGCAAGCATCCGCAACTACGAAAGAAGAATTAATACAAAGTCTAACCATAGCATTAAACTAGTGGATCCAAATCAGCCCCTTACGAAGCAACACATAAACTAGGGTTTAAGCTTCTGTCACTCTAGCAACCCATCATCTACTTACTACTTCCCAATGCCTTCCTCTAGGCCCAAAAAATGGTGAAGTGTTATGTAGTCGACGTTCACATAACACCACTAGAGGAAAAACAACATACAACACATCAAATTACCGAACGAATACGAAATTCACATGACTACTATTAGCATGACTTATCCCATGTCCTCAGGAACAAAAGTAACTACTCACAAAGCATAATCATATTCATGACCAGAGAGGTAATGAGTAGCATCAAGGATCTGAACATAAACTCTTCCACCAAACAATCCAACTAGCATCAACTACAAAGAGTAATCAACACTACTAGCAACCTTACAAGTACCAATCGGAGTCGCGAGACGGAGATTGGTTACAAGTGATGAACTAGGGTTTGGAGATGAGATGGTGCTGATGAATATATTGATGGTGACGAGTCCCCTCCAATGAGAGGAGTGTTGGTGATGACGATGGCGACGATTTCCCCCTCCGGGAGGGAAGTTTCCCCAGCAGGATCGTCCTGCTGGAGCTCTAGATTGGTTCTGCTCAAGTTCCGCCTCGTGGCGGCCGCGAATCCATGAAAAAGCTCCTCCTTTATTTTTTCCAGACAAAACCCTTCATATAGCAGAAGAGGGGAGCAAGTGGGCCAGCAGGTGGCCCACATGCCCCCATGGCGTGGCCTGGGGGGTGGCCGCGCCATGCATACTTGTGGCCAACCCCTGGCGCCCCTCTGGCACTTCTTCGGCCCAGTATTTTTGATAAATTCGAAAAAAATCCTCGTTGATTTTTACGGCGTTTGGAGTTGCGTAGAATAGGTAT
This sequence comes from Hordeum vulgare subsp. vulgare, assembly GCF_904849725.1. Taxonomy (NCBI): domain Eukaryota; kingdom Viridiplantae; phylum Streptophyta; class Magnoliopsida; order Poales; family Poaceae; genus Hordeum; species Hordeum vulgare. The sequence continues at coordinate 314,827,113 of NC_058518.1, forward strand.
CTCAAACTTGCTCCACTTTCAGGAGAGAATTCTAGTTACCGGCATTCTCCCTCTTCATGTAAACCTTGCAAAATAAGAGAGAAAAGGCATAAGAATTGTATCGTGAAGTGAAATAACAGCCCAAGAAGCGATAAATATCAACATGAAAACATGATGCAAAATGGACGTATCAGCTCTCGAGAGATATTATTATTCAAAACTTCTATGCTCGGCTTTCTCATGATAATCGCACCATGCTTGACACTTCTTGTACTGGTTCTTTTATGAAGAGAGATATTGACTTCAAATGGAATTTATTGGAAAGAATTAAACGCAACTCTGAAGATTTGGAGTTTGATGAAGGTAAGGAGTCAGGTATGAATCTTAAGTTCGATTACGTTAAACCCTTTGTTGAAACAAATACTTTTTGTGATTTTAGCGCTATATATGGACTTGATTCTAAGATAGTAGCTTCATTGTTTGAATCATTTGCTGCTCATATTGATCTCCCTAAAGAGATGTGGTTTAATTATCATCCTCCCTTAGAAGCCAATGTAGTTAAACCCAATCCAATTGAAGAGAAAGTCATTGCTTATAATGATCCTATTGTTCCTAGTGCTTACATTGAGAAATCACCTTTCCCTGTTAGAATAAAGGATCATTCTAAAGCTCCAACTGTGATACGTAAGGGCTACATTAGAACACCTAACCCCCCTGAGCAAATTAGAGTTGAACCTAGCATTGCTATTATCAAAGATATCCTGTCCGACAATGTTGATGGCCATGATATTCACTTCTGTGAAGATGCTGCTAGAATTGCTAAACCTCATGCTAGAGACAAACATAAGCCTGTTGTTGGCATGCCTGTTGTTTCTGTTAAGATAGGATATCATTGTTATCATTGTTTATGTGACATGGGTGCTAGTGTTAGTGCAATACCTCAATCTTTATATGATGAAATTAAAGACGAGATTGCACCTGTCGAGATGGAACCTATTGATGTCACTATTCAGCTTGCCAATAGAGATACTATCTGCCCTTTGGGAATTGTTAGAGATGTTGAAGTCTTGTGTGGTAAAACTAAGTATCCTGCTGATTTCCTCGTTCTTGCTACCACGCAAGATAGCTTTTGTCCCATCATATTTGGCAGACCTTTCCTCAATACTGTCAATGCTCATATTGACTGTGAGAAGCAAACTTTCACTGTTGGCTTTGAAGGTGTCTCACATGAGTTCAATTTCTCCAAGTTTGGTAGACAACCTCATGAAAAAGAGTTGTCTAGTAAGGATGAAATTATTGCCCTAGCTTCTATTGATGTGCCTCCTACTAATCCTTTAGAGCAATACTTGCTTGAGCATGAAAATGATATGCATATGGATGAAAGGAACGAGATAGATAGAGTTATCTTTGAACAACATCCTATACTTAAGAATAATTTGCCTGTTGAACTGCTTGGAGATCCACCCCCACCAAAGGGTGATCCTGTGTTTGAACTTAAGCAGTTACCTGATACTCTTAAGTATGCTTATCTTGATGAAAAAGAGATATATCCTGTTATAATTAGTGCTAGCCTTTCAGAGCATGAAGAAAAGAAGTAATTAAAAACTCTGAGGAAGCACCGTGCTGCTATTGGATATACTCTTGACGATCTTAAGGGCATTAGTCCCACTCTATGCCAACACAAAATTAAAACCGATCCTGATTCCAAACCAGTTGCTGATCATCAATGGAGATTAAATCCTAAGTTGAAAGAGAAAGTAAGAAAAGAAATACTAAAGCTCCTGGTAGAAGGTATTATCTATGTTGTTGCCCATAGTGATTGGGTAAGTCCGGTGCATTGCGTCCCTAAGAAGGGAGGTATTACCGTTGTCCCTAATGATAAAGATGAATTGATCCCACAGAGCATTATTACTGGCTACAGGATGGTGATTGATTTTAGGAAATTGAATAAAGCCACTAGGAAAGATCATTACCCTTTGCCTTTTATCGACCAAATGCTAGAAAGACTGTCTAAACACACACACACTTCTGCTTTCTAGATGGTTATTCTGGTTTCTCCCAAATACCTGTTGCACAATCTGATCAGGAGAAAACCACTTTCACTTGCCCTTTCGGTACCTTTGCTTACAGACGTATGCCTTTTGGCTTATGTAATGCACCTTCTACCTTTCAACGATGTATGATGGCTATATTCTCTGACTTTTGTGAAAAGATTGTTGAGGTTTTCATGGATGACTTCTCCGTTTACGGGTCTTATTTTGATGATTGCCTCAGCAACCTTGATTAAGTTTTGCAGAGATGTAAAGATACCAATCTTGTCTTGAATTGGGAGAAGTTTCACTTTATGGTCAATGAAGGCATCGTTTTAGGACATAAAATTTCTGAAAGAGGTATTGAAGTCGATAAGGCTAAGGTTGATGCGATCGAGAAAATGCCATGCCCTACAGATATCAAAGGTATAAGAAGTTTCCTTGGTCATGATGGTTTATATAGAAGGTTCATTAAGGACTTTTCTAAGATTTCTAGGCCTCTTACCAATCTCTTGCAAAAGGATATTCCTTTTCTTTTTGACGATGATTGTGAGGAAGCCTTCGAAATACTTAAAAAGGCCTTGATAACTGCGCCTATTGTTCAACCACCTGATTGGAATTTACCTTTTGAAATCATGTGTGATGCTAGTACTTATGCTGTTGGTGCTGTTCTAGGACAAAGAGTTGATAAGAAGCTGAATGTTATTCACTATGCTAGTAAAACTCTAGACAGTGCCCAAAGAAACTATGCTACTAGTGAAAAGGAATTTTTAGGAGTCGTGTTTGCATGTGAAAAGTTCAGATCTTACATTGTCGATTCCAAGGTTACTATTCACACTGATCATGATGCTATTAAGTATCTCATGGAAAAGAAAGATGCTAAACCTAGACTTATTAGATGGGTTCTCTTGCTACAAGAATTTGATTTGCATGTTGTTTATAGGAAGGGTGCTGAGAACCCCATAGCAGATAACTTGTCTAGGTTGGAGAATGTTCTTGATGACCCACAACCTATTGATGATAGCTTTCCTGATGATCAATTGAATGTCATCAATGCTTCACGTAGTACACCGTGGTATGCTGATTATGCAAATTATATCGTTGCCAAATATAAACCACCTAGTTTCAGATACCAGCAAAAGAAGAAATTCTTCTTTGATTTGAGACATTACTTCTGGGATGATCCTCACCTTTATAAAGAAGGAGTAGATGGTGTTATTAGACGTTGTGTACCTGAGCATGAACAGGGACATATCCTACAGAAGTGTCAGTCCGAGGCTTACAGAGGACACCCCATGCGGGAGATAGAACTGCGCACAAGGTATTGCAATCAGGTTTCTATTGACCTACTCTCTTCAAGGATGCCCGTAAGTTTGTCTTGTCTTGTGATGAATGTCAAAGAATAGGTAATATCAGTAAACGTCAGGAAATGCCTATGAATTATTCACTTTTCATTGAACCATTTGATGTTTGGGGTTTTGATTATATGGGACCTTTTCCAAAGTCAACGGGTATACTCATATCCTAGTTGTTGTTGATTACGTTACTGAGTGGGTAGAAGCTATCCCAACTAGTAGTGCTGATCACAACACCTCTATTAGGATGCTTAAAGAAGTTATTTTCCCTAGATTTGGAGTCCCTATATATCTAATGACCGATGGTGGTTCACATTTCATTCATGGTGCTTTCCGTAAAACGCTTGCTAAGTATGATGTCAGCCATAGAGTTGCATCTCCCTATCATCCCCAGTCCAGTGGTCAAGTAGAGCTAAGCAATAGAGAGATTAAACTAATTCTGCAAAATACTTTTAATAGGTCTAGAAATAATTTGTCTAAGAAGCTTGATGATGCATAGTGGGCTTATAGAACTGCTTATAAGAATCCCATGGGCATGTCTCTGTACAAAATGGTATACGGTAAAGCATGTCATTTACCTCTTGAGCTAGAGCATAAGGCTTATTGGGCAATCAAAGAGCTCAACTTTGATTTCAAACTTGTTGGTGAGAAGAGGTTATTTGATATTAGCTCACTTGATGAATGGAGAACTCATGCATATGAAAATGCCAAGTTGTTCAAAGAAAAAGTTAAGAGGTGGCATGATAAAAGGATACAAAAACGTGAGTTCAGTGTAGGTGATTATGTCTTGCTATACAATTCTCGTTTAAGATTTTTTGCAGGCAAGCTTCTCTCTAAATAGGAAGGTCCTTACATTGTTGAGGAAGTATGTCGTTCCGGTGCCATCAAGATCAACAACACGGAAGGTAATTTTCCGAGAGTGGTAAATGGGCAAAGAATCAAGCATTATATCTCAGGTACTCCCATAAATGTTGAAAGCAATGTTATTAATACCATAACTCCGGAGGAGTACATAAGGGATATTTATCAGCCTGTTTCAGACTCTGAAAACGAAGAGGTATGTGATTCGGTAAGTAAACTGACTCCAAAACTTTTCTAGTAGGAATTTTTCTCCGTTTTGGATTTTTTAGAAAAATAGAAAAAATTTAAAGTATTCCGGAAAACACACGAGGAGGCGACAAGCCTGCTAGGCGCGACCTACCCCCTGGCCGCGCCTAGGGGGCTTGTGGGCACCTCGTGTGCCTCCCAGACTCCGTTTTCTTGCGGAGTACTCCTTCTGGTCACGAAAATATCATTATATATTCTCCCGAAAGGTTTGACCCTCGTATCACGCAAATTTCCTCTGTTTTCATTTCGAGCTGTTGTGCAGACAGATCTAGATCGCTATGGCGTCCCCAAAAGTTCCGAAGGACAAGTTCTTCGAGAAGGTCATTAATCCCTACCTCGCGGGAGTGCTGCAACAGCCTCAATCTATCGAGATGCGTGAGGGGGTGTTGCACATCCGTGATGTTGAGGGGCCCAAGAAGACTGGAAGCATGGAGGCTAGGCTCGAAGCAATGGAGCAGCAAGTCTTCAAGTGCCAAGGGATGGTGGAACACGGACTCAATGCCAACCACATGATGATCATGGAGTTCGCCAACAAGCACAAGATCGATGCCAATGACATCGAGAAGCACCTCTCCAGGCTCTATGACAGAATTGATCACCTCCAAGCCCATATCTATGACCTACAGAACCAAAACTATGAGTATTAGTATAGATTTAAATCAATATGGTTGACTGCAGATTTGAGGATTCCGGAGACTCGATCATCTTTACATGATGGAGCACCTATGCCTTGGAAGACGGAGGATCAAAACCAGGTTGCAACAACTCCACCACCATCACCTTCGAAGGAAGACAATTAAGCACGGGTATGGGCAATCCCCTTGGCTTGTGCCAAGCTTGGGGGAGTTGCCCCGGTATCTTATCACCATCACATCTTTTGCCTTTACCTTTTCTTAGTTCAATCCTTTTTGGTTTTATCTTTCTCTAGTAGAATAAAGTTCTTAGTGTTCTAGGCTTGAGTTTTGCTTTGTGTCACCCCCGATGTATTCGAGTTCATGGGACATATAATAAAGAGTGTTTTACTTAAGGGCCTTGCTTCATGCCATGATCTAAAGAAAAGAATGATAAAAGAACAAAAGCATGAAAGATCATGTAATGATCTTATGGGAAGTGATGACCTCACATATAAAAAGAATGAGGATTGAAACTTGTTGTGGGTGGACAAAAGTAGACCTTGGTCATGGTTGCAATTAATAGGAAGTAATAAAGAAAGAGAGGTTCACATATAAATATATCATCTTGGAGACCATCTATGATTGTGAACACTCATTAAACTATTACATGCTTAGAAGTAGACGTTGGACAAGGAAGACAACATAATGAATTATGTTTGCTTGGTTCCGAACAATGTTATATGACTACAGATCCCTTAGCATGTGACGATTGCTTCCACCTCATATCAGCCAAAACTTCCGCACTAAGTAGAGATACTACTTGTGCATCCATAAACCTTCAACCCAGTTTTGCCATGAGAGTCCACCATACCTACCTATGGATTGAAGAAGATCCTTCAAGCAAGTTGTCATCGGTGCAAGCAATAAAAAAAATTGCTCCCTAAATATGTATGATCTATTAGTGTGTGGAAAATAAGCTTTGTAAGAACCTGTGATGAGGAAGACATAAAAGCGACGGACTGCATAATAAAGTTCTTTATCACACGAGGCAATATAAAGTGACGTTCCTTCACACTAAGAGGTCACACATCCAAACCTCAAAAGCGCATGACAACCTCTCCTTCCCTCTATGAAGGGCCTATCTTGTACCTTTACTTTTTGTCCTTAAAAGTGTCGTGGTGATCAAAACCAATTCCTTATTTTGCCTTTATCTTGGCTAACGTCATATGCTAGGGAAAGATCTATATTCATATGTCAACTTGGAAGTAAGTATTCATGAATTATTATTGTTGACATTACCCTTGAGGTAAGTAGTTGGGTGGCGAAACTATAAGCCCCTATCTTTCTTTGTGTCCAATTGAAACTTTGATCTCATGAGTACCACCTGAGTTTTAGCAATTGTAGAAGACGAAAGGATGATTGAGTATGTGGATTTGCTTTACAAGCTCTTATTTGACTCTTTCCGATGTTATGATAAATTGCAATTGCTTCAATGATTAAAGGCTATTGGTTGTTAATTCTCAATAAGGTTCTTGATCCACACTTTACTTTGTGAAGGAATTATCACTTTAGCATAAGAGATTATATGATGATATTGCTGTTCTGATTATGATCATGAAGCATGTCCGTATCTTGTTTTGTCGACACCTCTATCTCTAAACATGTGGGCATATCTATTCATCTCGGTTTCCGCTTGAGGATAAGCGAAGTCTAAGCTTGGGGGAGTTGATATGTACATTTTGCTTCATGCTTTTATGTTGATATTTATCGCTCTATGGGATGTTATTACACTTCACGGTACAATACTTATGCCTTTTCTCTCTTATTTTACAAGGTTTACATGAAGAGGGAGAATGCCGACAGCTGGAATTCTGGCCTGAAAAAGGAGCAAGTTTGAGATACCTATTATGCGCAACTCCAAAAGCCGTGAAAATAAACGAGGAATTATTTTGGAATTTATAAAAAATACTGGGTGGAAGAAGTACCACAGGGGAGCCACCAGGAGGCCACAAGCCTGCTAGGCGCGACCTACCCCCTGGTCGCGCCTAGGGGGCTTGTGGGCTCCCTGTTGGCCCTCTGGCTCCCACCTTTTGCTATAAGGAAGGTTTCCTTCCAAAAAAAATCACGAGGAGGCTTTCGGGAGGAATCGCCGCCGCCACGAGGCGGAACTTCAGCAGAACCAAGCTAGAGCTCCGGTAGGGTCGTCCTGCCGGGGAAACTTTCCTCCCGGAGGGGGAAATCATCGCCATCGTCATCACCAACACTCCTCTCACCGGAGGGGACTCATCAACATCAACATCTTCATCAGCACCATCTCATCTGCAAACCCTAGTTCATCTCTTGTAACCAATCTCCGTCTCGCGACTCCGATTGGTACTTGTAAGGTTGCTAGTAGTGTTAATTACTCCTTGTAGTTGATGCTAGTTGGATTACTCGGTGGAAGATCATATGTTCAGATCCTTGATGCTATTCAATACCTCTCTGGTCATGAACATAATTATGCTTTGTGAGTAGTCACTTTTGTTCCTGATGACATGGGATAAGTTTTGCTATAAGTAGTCATGTGAATTTGGTATTCGTTCGATATTTTGATGCGTTGTATGTTGTCTCTCCTCTAGTGGTGTTATGTGAACGTCGACTACAGGACACTTCACCATTATTTGGGCCTAGAGGAAAGCATTGGGAAGTAATAAGTAGATTATGGGTTGCTAGAGTGACAGAAGCTTAAACCCTAGTTTATGCGTTGCTTCGTAAGGGGCTGATTTGGATCCACTAGTTTAATGCTATGGTTAGACTTTGTCTTAATTCTTCTTTCGTAGTTGCGGATGCTGGCGAGAGGGGTTAATCATAAGTGGGATGTTTGTCCAATTAAGGGCAGAACCCAAGCACCGGTCCACCCACATATCAAACTATCAAAGTAGCGAACGCGAATCATATGAACATGATGAAAACTAGCTTGAAAGAAATTCCCATGTGTCCTCAGGAGCGCTTCACCTCCTATAAGAGTTTGTCCAGGCTTGTCCCTTGCTACAAAAGGGATTGGGCCACTTTGCTGCACCTTTGTTACTCTTGCTATTTGCTACGAAACATCTTACCACACAACTATTTGTTACCGATAATTTCAGTGCTTGCAGAGAATACCTTGCTGAAAACCACTTGTCAGTTCCTTCTGCTCCTCGTTGGGTTCAACACTCTTACTTATCAAAAGGACTACGATAGATCCCCTACACTTGTGGGTCATCAAAAGTCAACAAGAAGGAAGAGAATTATTGCCCCCTTATTGCTTCACCTTAAGTCCGAAGGAGATTGATCAATTCATGAAGTGTCTTACAGGAATCAAAGTCAGTTCTGATTACTGTGGGAAGATAAGCAGATTTCTAGACACCAAGAAGAAAAGGTTCAGCAGGATGAAGTAACATGACTATCACATGATAATGACGCAGATACTCCTAGTTGCCATTAGAGGGATAATGGACAAGCACGTTCGTGACATGCTTACTGGTCACTTCAACTTCTTCGACGTTATCTCTCGAAAGTCCATCTGTGTGTAGCAGCTCCGAAGGCTACACGAAGAGATCGTTGTCATACTATGTGAGCTTGAGATGTACTTCCCGCCCGCATTCTTTGACGTCATGGTGCATATGTGTGTCCACATCATGGACGACATCATTGACCTCGGGCCGACATTCCTTCATAGCATGATGTCGTTCGAGAGGATTAATGGGGTCATCAAAGGATTTGTTCGTAACATGTCCTGTCCTGATGGGAGCATCATCCAGGGGTATCTGACCCAAGATTGCATCTCCTTTTTTGAGAATTATATAGGCGTCGGAGACCGTGTTGTTGGTTTGCCCATCAATAAGCATCATGGGAGGCTTGGAGGAGAAGGTCACACCAACGGCCGGAGGGAATTGCACGTGGACTAGCCGGATCGACGAAACGACTTTGACGGGGTTAACTTAGTAGTGCTACAACACCTAGATGTGGTAGATGATTATGTGACACTGCACAAAGAAACCATCGCAAAGAAGTACCATGGTCATGGTATGCGCAAGACGGACGCCGAAGTTACTGTAGAGCACAACTCCACTTTCTTTCCTTGGTTCAAAGAGCAAGTTCTTGCTAATCCCCGGGAAGAGGGAAGTTCACACGGATTGCTCATATATGCCTTAGCACATGGCCCCGCACCCAACCTTGCGACCTATCAGGCATACAATATCAATGGGTACACATTCTACACAGAGGCCAAAGACATGAACAGTGATTACTAGAAGTCGGGGTGATGATTAAATGCATGACCGACGCCAACGATGGGACAACTGAAAGTTTCTATGGAAAGGTCGAAGAGATCTGGGAGCTTAACTACGCTGGAGTGCACAATGCGACGATGTTCCATGTCAGATGGGCTATGGCTGTCGTAAGAGAAAACAAGTATTTCACTACCATGTATATACCCGACGCGAAGAGCGCTACCGTGAACTTCATCGCCAAAACTGTGCCATGGGTACATGCTAAGCACGTGACACAATGCTTCTTCATAACTGACCTGATCAATCCCATCTGTGTTGCTGTGAGGAGAGGCAAAAGGGGCATCGTCGGAATGGATGGAGTCGGCAACGAAGAAGAGTACGACCAATACGGCAACCGGTTGAGGGAAGATGACGATGACGATGAACCATACGTCAAAACAAGAATCGAGACTCCATTATGTAAGAAAGACCGTACTCCATTGTTCCAAAAAAGTAACAACGAGGGGCTCAATTATTCGACAACAAACAAGAAAAGAAAAGAATCTCAATGTGAAACGTCATCGACGCGGATGAGAAACAATCATTTATATATATGTATATATTTTGTGTATACACTTAAGTAACCGTTACAGTCAAAATATGTATACATCATATCCCCTTCAATTTACTACCACATGCATGGTTCCGGTGATATTCGCTTAGTATGGGAGGAGACATTCTCGTCGTCGGCTCCGTGCGAGGCCGCCGGGAGAAAAACAAGACACAAAAAAGGAGAAAGCAATACAAAATAAAAAGCAAAGTAAACAGAAAAGGAAAGAAAATAATAAAATTAAGAGAAAAAGGGAAAGGGAAAGAAAATATAAAGTTAGCAGTAGCGCCGGATTAGAACCAACACTATAGCTAAGTTAGCTATAGCGCTGGTTCTAAACCGGCGCTATTCCTACTTTGACTTAACCCCCGCGCACCGTCACCCTCGACCTTGCCTGCCTAATATCTCCCCCAACTCTATCGCCGCACCGTCGCCCTCTCCCCTGCCCTCCCTCAACCTCGTCGTCGACCGTCGCCCGAGCTTCTCCTCATCGTCGCCCTCTCCCTGCCCTCCCTCGAACTTGCCGCCAATGCCCCGCCCGCCCTCGACCTTGCCGCCGCCCCCCTTGACCTTGTTGTCGCTGCCCTCGACCTCGCCGACGCTCGAGCCCGCCCCGTAAGTCTCTTCCCTCCCCTATCCTCCTCCTCTCTCTCTAATAGATAATTAGTTAGGGTTAACAGAGAGTAGCTAGGGAATTTATAAATTAAAGAGCCAATGCATAGTATCAAGTGATAGAAGAAGCCAAAAATTTCCCAGAATACTACTGGAATCATGTACCATTTTCTTGATTTTTTCTGGAATTTTTTAAAGGTGTTAAATTTTGAACCAAGATTTGAATCTGCTTAACTCAATGGCCATTTTCTCATAGTCCATTTGGCCAAATATGATCAAACTTTCCCAGAATACTACCAAAATATGCAATATTTACTGTAATGTTTTGGATTTTTTAAAGAATATTATTTTTCGAACTAAATTTTGAATCAACTTAGCTAATTAGTCATCATCTCCTAGTTCTTTTGTCCATACATCCTCAATATTTGTGAGAATACTATTGAAAACATGTAGTATTTACTGCATTTTTTCTGGAATTTTTGAAAAACATCGAAGTCTGAACTAAATATAAACTCACATGGATCGAATGACTTTACAAATTGGTGGCCGAAACCAACTTAGGTAGCTCAAACATTTTATGCAGATCCTAATGAAATATAGTAGACAATCAGTGAAGGTTAGGTCAGTTTTCTTAATCATACCCTTTCACACACATGAGAGTGTATTTATAAAAGGAGGGATGGACAGATGCATCTCACCCATATTCTGTGTTGATCAAGACTCATAACAACATATATGTCATTGATGAACTTTGAGGAGTATTTATAAAATATGAGGATGAGCTAAAGTTGGTGAACATTGAGGAGTATTTTTTTATGTACCATAAACTTAGTACATGGTTTGTGGCAAAATTAGTTTACGGATCATGTCCAAAACTTGGTTAAAGTAATTCTTGCTATATAAGCAAAAAACCAAATTGATGTTATATGATATATGTCATTGATGTTCATTTGCATATTCCATTATTGTTGATTATTTCTTTTATTTATAATTGTTTAATATGGTATGATTAATGTTGGTTGAATGGAAATTGTCGAAGAATATACGAGTGGCCTATGTTTTGCCAAAATGTTGATTCATTTCCATTCCGGCAAATTTCAGGCGCTCCATATGTCCACTTTTTAGCAAAGGTCATGCCCGAAATTTCTCGCATGACTTGTGCTAGAAACTAGGACATATGGAGTGCGCGGGATTTGCTAGAAGGGGAATGAATCAACATTCCGACAAAATATAGTACCTATTTTTCTTAATTATTCATTTTATTCGGTCTATAATTAAACTAGCATACTTAATTAATCGTAGGAAACATGTCTAGCCACGAGGAAGCTGGGGGTTCTAATCACCCTAAGAAGACCCCGTCGACAGAGCAAATCATTATTTTGTACCTGGGCGGACACCGGTTGCGGGTGCAGGGTGGCAGTGGCACCAACCCCGTCACCGGCACCGACACCAGCACCACCCCCGAGACCAGAAAAGATGCTGGCAAAGCCTATAAAGGGCCGAAGCCAAAGAGGGTACGAAAACCAAACAAGCTCGCCACCGGACAAATTGTGGTCACTGCAATGCACCATGTGAAATAAGAGCCAACGACATCGGACGAAGCGTGCGCGTGCTACGACAATCAACTAGGATGCATCCTGAGGGAAACCGCCAAATCAGCGATGAGAACTTAAGGAAGATACCAAATATGGAACACATGCTCCTAACGAAGTTGCACAATAGGTTCATGTTCCCCGGCTGGGTTGAAAGCAAACTTTCGTGGAAGTACGACGTGATGACTAAGATAAACAGCAAGGCGATGGAGACGTTCAACAACGACTTGTCTGCATGGAAAGTAAGGGTGAAAAAAGCGATTGCGAAGAATGAACCATGGTCCAAGATTCATGTTGACAATCTATCACTAAAGGAAGAGGAGTTTGACAAATTCCAGGAGACTTGTGCTAAAGAAGAAGTCAAGAAAAAGTCAGAGAAAATGAAGGCGGTCCAGGGTAGGAAGATGCCTCCCCATCGCCTCAGAAGGCGTGGTTATGAGGGGAAGAGGCCGGCACGGGTCAAGGAGGACGCCGAACGTGAAATTCACAGAGTCCCAAACCCCTTGGCGAAGTTCACCGATCCATAGGAGCATGACTAGATCAGGGTCAGGTACAAGTGGGACCCCGTCAATAAGATCTTTTAAACGGATCCAAACACGAGGGAGTTCATGCAACTACTGGTAATTGTTAATTACCACCTTATCAATTCGACTACAAGTTTTGTCACATTTGTAAACCATCCACGTTCCTTTTGCAGAAAGAGTAGCACCAAAAGGCAGCCGAGAGCGACGAGTCGTCTGAGTCGTCGGCGAGGCCCAAGTGGGACAACCCATTCAACCGAGCCCTGGACATACTGAAAAATGTTTCGGAGGACAAATCATTGTCGTATGGACGTGTGCACGGTGTCGGAGGTGGCGCCTCGTGTAAGAAGTGCTACCATGAGAAGCCAGAGGAAAAAAGGCAGAGACGAGTGCTTACTCAAGAGACCATCAACGAGAAGGTCGCACTTGCGGCCGATAAGAGAAAAGCTGAGACCAAAGAAGAGTTGGCCAAGGTAGTTGATGCAGCCGTCAGTAAAGCTCCGACAGCTTCCATTAGCAGCTTGATTCCAGAAGGTATTGATTGGAGGAAGAACAACCCAAATAAATAAAGGGCTAGAGGACTCTCCCCTTCCCAACTTTGTAGGGAGCAATTCGGTGAACATGACACCACCAGCACCTCCTCACGCAACTGCACATGCTCCCATACCTGGTCTCGCTCCTGTTCACAGCAGCCCGTCCTCCGTCTCCGGCGTGCTCGGCGGGGCTTCGTCTTTGACTGAGCTCGACGCCATCATGGTAATTATGCACCATACACTCTTCACGAGCATATCTATAGCCTTCCATTTTAGTTTTCTTTCGGATGTCGGATGTCGTAGACATGTCTTCACGGGCCGACAAAACACCGTGCACCCTACTGTACGACATCAACGACCAGAAGGTGGATGTGGGAAAGGCAATGATCGTGAAGCCAAAGGACCGCATGTTGCACAACCGACAGATGCCCCATGGCATCGTCAAGGTCTGCACGGTCAGTGTCAAAGTGGCCTTCGAGGATTTGCCTCCTCCAGTACCAGTCGAGGGAGACGATGAGACCCCTAAACGGATTGGTGCATGCAAGAGTTGGTTCCTGCCATGGCTGAAGACTCTTCTTTGTGTCGAGGAGCCCAATAGAACACCAACGACAACGCCTCAACAAGGTATGAACACCACCCCACCTACCCAATTACGTGCACCTATCGTGGCAGGTGCTAGCGAACAACGCAAGGGAGAGCCTCCATTAGTGCCCGATGACATCGGCCCCGTCAAAGAAGAAAATGCTGATGGTGTCATGGAGGAGGATGATGACCCTCTCAAGTATATCAATACCGCCTTTGACGATGGAGGATTGATGGCTCGGGACAATGACTCAGGCTATGAGCGTGGAGATGACTTGATCCTGCCTGATTTGCCAGGGTCGGAACATCCTAAGGCTGATTGCATGAAGTCTCTCTTCATGCGATCCTCGTAGGAGACGCCTCGAGATGCTTCCTCTACCTAGCAACAACAACGTGATGGGCGTCCACTGATTAGCCCGACGACACTGGGGTTGGTGGTTAGGGAAGGTATGGTGGGCTCACTACCTTCAACCACCAAGAAGGAAAGGAGGAGACCGGACAAGAAAGGCTCTAAAGGTGCCAGAGATGCTTCAACTAGACAGCCGCCTCTGCAGCCCCAGGAGGTAGACAAAATACCTGTCCAAGGTGCGGAGATGTTCCATGTCGTCGGCCAGCCGATACTACCTCGGAAAGCGCTAGAGGACATACTGAACAATGATCTAAGGAGACTTCATGAAGATGTGCTAGATACACAGAAAATCCTTCTCCTCTCGAAAAATCCGGGATAACCGCTTTATCTGGCTCACGTGCCGGGTGGGAGGTTGTACGTCGAGAAATGGCCCGCAGATAAGTTCATCATGTGATTTGAGTACATATTTAACATGTTCTGCATGACCAAGCTCGATTTTCAGTCCATCCACATGTATGTGATGTATTTGAACTACATCATCAGGTGTGAGAACATAAAATAGATCTGCGTCGCGGACCCGTACTATATGGACGAGAGCTTCTTGAAAGTCTCCTAAGAGCAACGTTACTATGCGAGCAAGTACGACGACGATTTCATGCTCGGCAATAAGGACAAAGAAACGATTCTCCTGCCTTATCATCCCACGTAAGTCATCCGCGAATATCCTTTTGTAAATTTTGATCATTCTTTGTACGCATGGAGGCTAACTTGAAGTGTACTTATTTTGCGCAGCGGGGGGGGGGGGGCACCGTCCTCATTTGTGTGTACTCACAATACTCCCATGCTCTGTACTTGGACTCATCGAAGAACATCAAGAAAAAGGATTACATGTACATAAAGAGTGTTCTTGATGATGCCTTCATAACCTTCAACCTCCGTGGTGGATCTATCAAGGTGCAAATACAAGAAGAACGGCGGGCTGGGTTTCGGCCATAAAACCGTCTTCTGCTGCATCTAGCAACGGAAGGATAGTTGGGCTGGTGGATTCTACCTCATGCATCACATGCTGGACAACAGAAGGGATAATCAATGACTTCACATGTCATCTACTTCCAGTGATGCCAAGATTATCAACTGGGCCGCAAGCATAAGAAGGACATCGGGTCATCAAATCTGAGTTGAGTTTTATCACATATAGTGTGAACTTGCCCAAGTGATCATGAGGGAGGTCCTCGAATAAACAGGGATGTTCTACCATGGTCCAATGACACGAGATGATGTTTGAGCACTGCTAGTCGCTCAATGTCTCGACTTGAAGCCTTTCACGAAGCTCGTGTGCTTCCTCCCTGACTAGGGGCGCCTACATGGAGGAATGATTGATGACGACAATGTTTAGGTACGAGGAACTTCCTTATTAATGTTTACTATAGGTTGCTTGTATTTTGCTAACTCTCTCTTCTTGTTTCCCAAGTACATTATGTTGCATATTATCGTTGAATTGATCAAATGACGATCAATGCAGGTACATAGATTAGAGATGGCGAAGGACTTCTATGCCATATTCATTGGGAGGGTTCCAGGAGTGTGCGACCACTGGCCAGACGCTCATGCCCAGGTGGACAAGTACGCGGGCGCTAGCCACAGAGGGTTCGACGGCACAACCGAAGTGCAAAATCGTTACTTAAGAAGGACGCTCCAGCATGGGAGGAAGCGAAACCGGCACCTCAAGAAGTACTACATAGTCGCGCTCTTGCTCATATTGATCGCTCTTCTCTTCTACATCATGGTTTAGATAGAGATGATGAAACTTTTGTGTGTACCATGACCATGCAGTTGCATTTATTATAGACATGACTTCTGTATTGCTATTTTCGAGATGATGATATTTGTGTTGGATGATGATGTTGAGAATATGACGAGACTACTATATATGTGTATAATATGATGAGAATAATGTATGTTTATCATGATATGATGAAACTACTGTATAGAGCATGCACAAATACACGAAAAATTCGTAGAGGGGGAACACTACTAGGGAAAAGCCTAGTAGTAACACTGGAAATACACATATCAGTAGCGCTGGTGGCAGCGCTATTGATAAGGCGCTGCAGTAGGAATCTTAGCAGTAGCGCTAGCTGGAGCATAGCAGCAGCGCTAGTGGCAACACTAGAAATATTTAGTAGTAGTGTCGTTCCATCCAGCGCTATGGCTAACTATACTTACCAGTAGCGTTGGTTGGAACTTCGCTACTGCTATAACTCAGCTATAGCGCCTTATCAGTAGTGCTACCACCAGCGCTACTATTACGGGTATTTCAAGCACTACTACTAGGCTTCTCCCTAGTAGTGTTCCCTCTTTATTTCGTTATTGTCATGTGATTTATTTGGTTGTCTCATTCATCATCACATCATGCGCATCATCCACATTGCATTAGTACTCCGTTGTCGTCATTTTTCAAAAACTCGCATCCGTTATTAGTTGTCGGTTCTCTCTGTTCTCGTTGATGATCGTTTTGATACCAACCACACATGAATGAACCCACGACATCGTTAAAATATTGTTTTTTAAAAGTGCATATAAAATATTTCCGGAATGAGTCAAAAGTTGGCGTGGAGTCTTATTTTAATGCAGGTAGACCGCATGCCAAATTTCGTCGCATTCGGAGGTAGTTGGATACTCGAACCTTTAAACATATAGCGGCACTTGATGGGGAATGTTGCATGGGAAACAAAAAAATCTACGCTCACCAAGATCAATCTAGGTGATGCACATCTACGAGAGGAGACATTGTAACTAAATACCCTTGTAGACTGCGAAGCGGAAGTGTTAAAGAACGCGGTTGATGCAGTGGTACGTCTTCACGATCCAATCATGATCTGTCCTGCGAACTCCCGATCAAGTGCCGAATGGACGACACCTCCGCGTTCAGCACACGTAGAGCTCAATGATGTCTCTGCATCCTCAATTTAGCAAGAGAGGGCGGAGTGGTAGCTGAATTCCCCAGCAGCATAACGACGTGATGGTGGTGGTGGTGTAGTTATCCCGGCAGGGCTTCACCAAGCACTACCAGAAAATCTAGAGGAGAAATCGATCTAGAGGGAGAGGGAGAGGCTGCCCTGTGGCTTAAGGTCCTGCATCCCTTCCCTCCCCTCGCATATATATAGGAGGAGGAGTGGTGGCCGACTCAGACTAGGTTTCCCCCTCAGGCCTCGTTTGGTTAAGGGGGATTGGGGAGGTTTTGAGAGGAAAATCCCCGGGAGGGCCAGAAACCCCACAGATCCTCTGGCGCCCATTTGGTAGGAGGGGTTTGCTTAGCCCAATCCCCTCCATTCCCCTTCAATCCCTTCCTATCCATGTGTTTAAAAACCCTCCTCGGGGTACTAGTGGAAGCAAAGCCACAGGGATTTGAGAGGATTGGGTGGAACAAAGGGATTCACCCAATCCCCTGAAATCCCTCCCTCTCAAAACCTCCCCAATCCCTCTTAACCAAATGAGGCCTCAAGGGGGGCGACGGCCAAGGGGTGGGGCGGTAGCCCTAGGTTGCCTTGCCAACCAAGGCAAGGGTGGTCGACCCCTTGTGGGCTTAGCACTCCACCTCCTTGCCGCATGGGCCTTGGTGAGAGGGGCGGCTAGCCCACCAAGGGCTGGTGTGCCCCCTTTCACAGCTCATGGGGACCTCCAGGAAAGGTGGACCCCGGGAACACTTTTGGTACTCCCATCACAAAACCGGCATGTTCCGGAACTTTTCTCGACCTCGAATACCAACTTCCTATATATCAATCTTTACCTCCGGACCATTCCAGAGCTTCTCATGACACTCCGTACAACTTTCGATTACCATCACACATAACTCATTAATACCAAATCGTTACCGAACCTTAAGTGTGCAGACCCTGCGGGTTCGAGAACAATGCAGACATGACCGAGACACTATCTGGTCAATAACAAATAGCGGGACCTAGATGCCCATATTGGTTCCTACATATTCTATGAAGATCTTTATCAGTCGAACCTCGATGTCAAGGATTCAGTTAATCTCGTATAAGTTCGCTTTGTTCATCGGTATGTTAGTTGCCCGAGATTCGATTGTCGGTATCTCTATACCTAGTTCAATATCGTTACCGGCAAGTCTCTTTACTTGTTACATAATGCAAGATCTCGTCGCTAAATCTTTAGTCACATTGCTTTCAAGCTTGTTGTGATGTTGTATTACCGAGCGGGCCCTGAGATACCTCTCCGTCACACGGAGTAACAAATCCTAGTCTTGATTCATGCCAATTGAACGGACACCCTTGGAGATACTTGTAGAGCACCTTTATAGTCACCTAGTTATGTTGCAACATTTGATACACACAAGGTACTCCTTCGGTGTCAGTGAGTTACATAATATCATGGTCATAGGAACATATACTTGACATACAGAAAACAATAGCAACAAACTGACACGATCATATGCTACGTTCATAGTTTGGGTCTTGTCCATCACATCATTCTCCTAATGACGTGATCCCGTTATCAAATGACAACTCACGTCTATGGTCGAGAAACCTTGACCATATTTGATCAACGAGCTAGTCCATTAGAGTCTCACTAGGGGCACAATGTTGTCTACGTACCCACACATGTATTTGAGTTTTCAATCAATAAAGTTGTAGCATGGATAATAAACGATTATCATGAACAAGGAAATACAATAATAACCACTTATTATTGCCTCTAGAGCATATTTCCAACAGTCTCCCACTTGCACTAGAGTCAGTAATCTAGCAAACAGCCATACAGTTCTGGTGTTCACCATGTTTTGCTTGTGGAAGAGGTTTAGTCAATGGGTGTGCAACATTCAGATCCATGTGCACTTTGCAAATATTTATGTCCTCCTCCTTGATGTAATAGCGGATGGAACTGAAGTGTCACTTTATGTGTCTAGTCCTCTTGTGAAACCCTGGTTCCTTGGCCAGAGCAGTGGCACTAGTATTGTCACGGAATAGAGTCATTGGGTTCAGTGTGGTGGGCACAACTCCAAGATCTTTCATAAAACTTCTTTTATCCAGACACCTTCCTTAGCTGCCTCCGAGGTAGTTATGTGCTCCACTTTTTATGTAGAATCAGCTACCACGCTTTTCTTGGAACTACACAAGGTTACTACTCCCCCATTGAGAATATATATGTGTCCGGTTTGCGACTTAGAGTCATCCAGATCAGTTTCAAAGCTTGCATCAACGCAACCCTTTACAACGAGATCTTGATCGCCTCCATAAACGAGACATTTCCTTAGTCCTTTTCAGGTACTTAAGGATATTCTTGACCGCTATCCGGTGTCCCATTCATGGATTACTTTTAAACCTTTCGACCATACTTATGGTGAGGCTCACATCTCGTCGTGTGCACAACATTGCATACATGATAGAGCCTATGGCAGAAGCATAGGGGACGACACTCGTCTTTTCTCTATCTTTTGGAGTCAGTAGGCATTGAGTCTTACTCAACTTTACACCTTGCAATACAGGCAAGAACCCTTTCTTGGACTAATCCATTTTGAACTTCTTGAAAACTTTGTCAAGGTATGTGCTCTGTGAAAGTCCTATTAAGCGTCTCAATCTATCTCTATACATCTTGATGCCTAATATGAAAGAAGCTTCTCCTAGATCGTTGATTGAAAAA
Source organism: Hordeum vulgare subsp. vulgare (assembly GCF_904849725.1). Lineage (NCBI taxonomy): Eukaryota > Viridiplantae > Streptophyta > Magnoliopsida > Poales > Poaceae > Hordeum > Hordeum vulgare. The sequence goes on from NC_058518.1 coordinate 314,846,890, forward strand.
CTCTTGTTCAAATATTCATTTACGCTTCCCAAAAAATCTATATTGTTTTCAATCAGCAATATGTCATCCACATATAATACTAGTGCTATAGAGCTCCCACTAACTTTCTTGTAAATACAAGCTTATCCATAAACTTGTATAAACCCAAACGCTTTGATCACCTCATCAGAGCGTTGATTCCAACTCTGAGATGCTTGCACCAGTCCATAAATGGATCGCTGGAGCTTGCATACCTTGTCAGCATTCTCTAGATCGACAAAACCTTCCGATTGCATCATATACAACTCTACCTTAAGGAAACCATTAAGGAACATTGTTTTGACATCCATCTGCCAAATTTCATAATCAAAAAATGCAGCTATTGCTAACATGATTCTAACGGACTTAAGCATCGTTACGAGTGAGAAAGTCTCATCGTAGTCAACTCCTTGAACTTGTGAAAAACCTTTTGCACAAGTCGAGCTTTATAGACGGTGACATTACCTTCTGCGTCTGTCTTCTTCTTAAAGATCCATTTGTTCTGAATGCCCTTTCGCCCTTCAGGTAATACTTCCAAAGTCCACACTTTTTTTCATACATGGATCCTATCTCGGATTTCATGGCCTCTAACCATTTGTTGGAATCCGGGTCCACCATCGCTTCTCCATAGTTCATAGGTTCATTCTTGTCCAACAACATGACTGTTAAGATAGGGTTACCGTACCACTCAGGAGTGGTGCGTGCCCTTGTCTACCTACAAGGTTTGTTAGAAACTTGATCCAAAGCTCCATGATCATCATTATTAGCTTCCTCTTCAACTGATGTAGGCTCCACAGAAATACCTTTGTGCGCTGTGCTACTCTTTGGTTGAAGTAAAAGTTCAACAACCTCATCAAGTTCTATCTTCCTGCCACCCAATTCTTTCGAGAGCAACTCTTCCTCAAGAAATGTTCCGTTTTAAGCGACAAACACTTTGCCTTCTGATCTAAGATAGAAGGTATACCCAACTGTCTCTTTTGGTATCCTATGAAGACACAATTCTTCGCTTTGGGTTCCAGCTTTTTTGGCTGAAGCTTTTTGACATAAGCACCGCATCCCCAAACTTTAAGAAATGACAACTTTGGTTTCTTGCCATACCAAAGTTAATATGGCGTTGTTTCAATAGATTTTGATGGCGCCCTATTTAAAGTGAATGCAACTGTCTCCAACGCATAACCCCAAAAAACGATAGTGTCAAATCGGCAAGAGACATCATAGAACGCACCAATAAGGTTCGATTACGATGTTCGGACGTACAATTACGTTGTGGTGTTACACACGGCGTCAAATGTGAAATCATTCCACATTGCCTTAGGTGCCTGCCAAACTCATAACTCAGATATTCTCCTCCTCGATCAGATCGAGGAATTTATTATTCTTGTTACGATGATTCTCAACTTCACTCTGAAATAGTTTGAACTTTTCAAACATTTCACACTTGTGTTTCACTAAGTAAATATAACCATATCTACTTAAGTCATCGGTGAAGGTGAGAAAATAACGATATCCACCGCGCGCCTCAATGCACATCGGACCGCGCACAATAGTATGTATGATTTCCAATAAGTCACTTGCTCGCTCCATTGTTTCGAAGAACGGAGTCTTAGTCATCTTTCACATGAGGCATGGTTCACATGTGTCAAGTGATTCAAAATCAAGTGGCTCAAAACCCATCAATATGGATTTTCTTCATGCATTTTACACCAATATGACCTAAGCGGAAGTGACACAAGAAAGTAGTACTATTATTATCAACTGTACATCTTTTGGTATCAATATTATGAACATGTGTGTCATCACTATCGAGATTCAATATGAATAAACCCCTCACATTGGGTGCATGAGCATAAAAGACATCACTCATATAAATAGAACAACCATTATTCTCTGATTTAAATGAGTAACCGTCTCGCATTAAACAAGATCCAGATAAAATGTTCACGTGCAACACATGCACTAAATAACAATTATTCAGGTTCATCACTAATCCCGATGGTGATCAAAGAGCGAGCGTGTCAATGGAGATCACATCAACTTGGAACCATTTACCACGTGCATCGTCACTTTCATCCTTTGCCAGCCTCCATCTATTCCGTAGTTCCTGTTTTGAGTTGCAAATGTGAGCAACCGAACCGGTATCAAATACCCAAGCACTACAATGAGAGTTGTCAAGGTACACATAAATAACATGTATATCATATATACCTTGTTTGGTGTTGGCCGCCTTCTTGTCGGCCAGATACTTGGGGCAGTTCCGCTTCCAGTGGCTAGCCCCCTTGCAATGAAAGCACTTAGTTTCTAGCTTGGGTCCAGCCTTGGGTTTCTTCATGGGAGGGGCAAATGCTTTGCCACTCTTCTTGGAGTTACCCTTCTTGCCCTTGCCATTCTTCTTGAAACTGGTGGTTTTATTGGCCATCAACACTTGATGCTCCTTCTGAATCTCTGACTAAGCGACTTTCAGCATCGCAAATAGCTCGGCAAAGTTGTCAGAATCGTGACTCGGGTCTTAGAATCTTACGACTTTATGATCCAAACTAACCCCTCCTATTCTACGATTTTGCTCATAGAATCTAAGTTTCTACAATCCTAGTAGTTATGATTCTACGATTCACGATCCTACCAACAAAGCTCTGATCCGATTCAGAATCACGATTCTGACAACCTTGTAGCTCAACGACTTATTTGTTCATCCCTTGCATGATGTAGTTCATCACAAAGCTTTTGTACCTAGGTGGCGGTGATTGAAGAACTCTGTCAGCGATCGCTTCTGGGGGAGAACAATTCCCAACTCAGCCATATGGTTGGAATACCAAGACATTTTGAGTATGTGCTCAGTGAAATACCTGTTCTCCTACATCTTGCAAGCATAGAACTTATCGGAGGTCTCATACCTCTCAATACGGTCATTCTTTTAAAAAATAAACTTCAACTCCTCGAACATCTCATATGATCCAATACGTTCAAAATGTCTTTGAAGTCTTGGCTCTAAGACATACAAGATAGCACACTGAACTACTAAGTAGTCATCAAAACGCGCCTGCCAAACATTCACAGCGTCTTCAGTCGATGCTAGAGGTGGTGGCGCACCAAGCGGTGCATCAAGGACATGATCCTTTTGGGAAACTGTGAGGACAATCCTTAGATTATGGGCCCAGTCTACAAAGTTACTTCCATCATCTTTCAGCTTGGCTTTCTCTGGGAACGCATTGAAATTCAGGGGTGCTACTGCACGAGCCATTGATATACAACATAATGTTGCAAAGATTGCTTAGACTATTGTTCAAGATAATGAGTTTAGTTAATCATAGTACTTAAAAACTCCCACTTAAATTGACATCCCTCTAGTCATTTGAGTGATACATGATCCAAATTCACCAACCCAACTCCGATCATCACGTGAGATGAGGTGGTTACAATGGTGAACATCTCCATGTTGATCATATCTACTATATGACTCATGTTTGATCTTTAGGTCTCTTGTGTTCTGAGGCCATGTCTATACATGCTAGGCTCGTCAAGTTTAACCCGAATGTTCCGCATGTGCAAAACTGGCTTGCACCCATTGTATGAGAACGTAGAGTCTATCGCACCCGATCATCACATGGTGCTTTCAAAGGACAAACTTTCACAAGGGTGCACACTCGGGGAGAACACAATTTTATATTTAAATTTTAGTGACGGAACACCTTATAATGCTACTGTCATCCTAAGCAAAATAAGATGCATAAAAGGATTAACATCACATGCAAATCATTAGTGACACGATATGGCCATGAACTTGTGCTTTTGATCTCCATCTCCAAAGCACCGGCATGATCTCCATCATCACCGGCATGACACCATGATATCTATCATCATGATCTCCATCATTGTGTTGCCGGCAGGGTTGTCGCGTCGACCGTGCTTCTACTACTATTACCACCGTTTAGCGATAAAGTAAACCATTACATAGCGCTTAATGATTTACATGCAGGTCATACAATAATTAAAGACAGCCTTATGACTCCTGCCGGTTGCCGTATGCATCGACATGCAAGTCGATATTAACTATTACAATATGATCACCTCATACATCAAACATATATCATCATGTCTTAGGCCATATCATATCACAACATGCCCTGCAAAAACATGTTAGACATCCTCTAATTTGTTGTTGCATGTTTTACATGGCTTCTATGGGTATCTAGCAAGAACAATTCTTACCTACACAAAAGCACAACGGTGATACACAAGTTGATATTTAACCTTCTACAAGGACCGCCTTTGTCGAATCCGATTCAACTAAGGTGGGAGAGACAGACATACGCTAGCCATCTTATGCAACAGAGTTACATGTGAGTCGATGGAACCAGTCTCTCGTACGTGGACGAGTAAAGTTGGTTCAGGCTGCTTCATCCCACGATACCGCTGAACCAAGAAAATACTAAGGAGGGAAGCAGTCTTATTATAAACACCCACAAACTCCTTTGTGTTCTACTCATGATGTCATCTATGCATAGACCTAGCTCTAATACCACTAATGCAGAATGTTGCATGGGAAACAAAAAAATCCTACGCTCACCAAGATCAATCTAGGAGATGCACATCTAAGAGATGAGAGATTGTATGTACATACCCTTGTAGATCGCGAAGCGGAAGCGTTAAATAACACGGTTGATGTTGTGGTACATCTTTGCGATCCAATCACGATCCGTCCCGCGAACTCTGGATCAAGCGCCAAACGGACGACACCTCCGCGCTCAGCACACGTATATCTCGATGACATCTGTGCCTCCTTGATCCAATAAGCGAGGCAGGAGTGGTAGATGAATCCCCTAGCAGCGTGATGACGTGACGGTTGTGGTGGCATAGCTGTCCTGGTAGGGCTTCGCCAAGCACTACCAAAAAATCTAGAGGAGAAATCGATCTTGAGGGAGAGGGAGAGGCTGCGCCGTGGCTTAAGGTGCTGCAGCGCATCCCTCCCCTCACATATATATAGGAGGAGGGGTGGTGGCCCGATCGTCCTAGGGTTCCCCCCCTCAAGGGGAGCGGCGGGCAAGGGGTGTGACGGCAACCCTAGGGTGCTTTGCCACCCAAGGCAAGGGTGACCGACCCCTTGTGGGCTTAGCCCTCCACCTCCTTGCCGCATGGGCCTTGGTGGGAGGAGCCGCCAGCCCACCAGGGGCTGGTGTGCCCCCTTTCACAGCCCACCGGGGAAGGTGGACCCTCTTCGTCGACCCCCCGAACACTTCTGGTACTCCAGTCACAAAACCGACATGTTCCGGAACATTTCCGGACCTCGAATACCAACTCCCTATATATCAATCTTTACCTACGGACCATTCTGGATCGCCTTATGATGTCCGTGATCTCATCTGAGACTCCGAACAACTTTCGGTTTCCATCACACATAAATCATTAATACCGAATCGTCACCGAACCTTAAGTGTGTAGACCTCGCGAGTTCGAGAACTATGCAGACATGACCGAGGCACTCTTCGGTCAATAACCAATAGCAGGACCTCGATGCCCATATTGGTTCCTACATATTCTATGAAGATCTTTATTGGTCGAACCTTGATGTTAAGGATTGAGTGAATCCCGTATGTAGTTCCCTTTGTTCATCGGTATGTCACTTGTCCGAGATTCGATCATCGGTATCTCCATACCTAGTTCAATCTCATTACGGGCAAGTCTCTTTACTCGTTACGTAATACAAGATCCCGTGGCTAACTCTTTAGTCACGTTACTTGCAATCTTGTTATGATGTTGTATTACCGAGCAGGCCCTCAGATACCTCTTCGTCACATAGAGTAACAAATCCCAGTCTTGATCCATGCCAACTCAACACACACCCTCGGAGATACTTGTAGAGCACCTTTATAGTCACCCAGTTACGTTGTGACATATGATATACACAAGGTACTCCTTCGATATCAGTGAGTTACATGATCTCATGGTTATAGGAACAGATACTTGACATGCAGAAAACAATAGCTATAAATTGACACGAACATATACCACATTCATAGTTTGGGTCTTTACCATCACATCATTCTCTTAGTGATGTGATCCGGTTATCAAATGACAACCCATGTCTATGGCCAGGAAAACTTACCATCGATGATCAACGAGCTAGTCCATTAGAAGCTCTCTAGGGACACACCGTTGTCTATGTACACACACATGTATTTGAGTTTCCAATCAATACAATTCTAACATGGATAATAAACGATTATCATGAACGAGGAAATATAATAATAACTACTTTATTATTGACTCTAGTGCATATTTTCAACAACACTATAACCGGTTTAATCGTCGGACATTTTCTATTTAAAAAAAACTTTGTCACCGGCCTTCTACTTTTCTCTCTTCTTAGCCTAAACCCCTCTACACAGCAAGCCCAGCCCCTAGCCATCGCCGAAGCCGTTTGATCATGATCCTATGATCCGAATTCAGACAAAAACTGCTAACCCTAACCCCATTTGCTATAAATAGACCCATAGCCTTCCATTTGGGGCAACCCTAGCCGATTGCCTTGTTTTCCGCGTGTTCCAGCCCTTAGCCGCCGCTAGCCACCTCCTCTCCTCCCAGCAAACTGGGCCCGCTGAGCCCATCTCCAGCCCGCCCAAGGACCGGATCGGGTCGAGCTGCGCCTTAGTGCGCCCCCGATCTCCGATGGCCACCCGACCTCGATCCCTCCCGCGCCTAGTCGCGGCCCTGCTGCCCTTGATCGGTTGACCCTGCTCACCTTCGCCGGAGCTGCAGTGCCGCCATATCCCTCCGCACCAGCCAAGAGCTCCAACGGTGCTCGGGATCGCGCCACCGCCGCACCAAGTGTCTGCCATGGCTGCCTCCCGATCTGCTTTGCTCTGGCCCGAACCCGTCAACCGGCACTGGGAATGGAGCCACCCCGGCAGGATCCGGCGAGATCCTCTATCGTCCGACATCCCCGAAGCGCTGGTTCCCCTATAGCACGACGCGTCGGCGAGCTCCTTGTTGCACGATGCCAGGAGCTCCTCCCTCGCTCGACCCCGAGGAGAACGAACCGCTCGCGTTGACGACGCTTGTGGTGGGGCCTCTCATCACCAGCACCCGGCTCTGCACCGCCTCTTCGCCTCAAGCCCAACCAAATCCGTGGCCTCGCCCACGTCAGGCCCAAGTCCGCGCCAGCGTTGTTGACCAAGGCCCATCATTCTTGATCTAGATCTGGCCCAGCGGCCATGGTGAGCCTCCTCTATCCAGCGCGAGCGCGCTCTATTTTTTTAACCAGCGCCCACCAAATTCGGGCCAACCCTCTTTTTTTGCGATTTGTCTAATATTCAAGGAATTTCATGATTATAGAAAAACGCATGTTTTAAAAATGCTAGTAATTAATTAACCATACATAGGATGAAAATGTTGTAAATATGTAAAATGTTCACAATTTTGTGTACATTAATAAATCCAACTTTCATCCATGTTTTAAATATTTAAACTTGCAGTTTGCATTGATTTGTGTAAATGTCATCTTAAAATGATTTATTTAATAACTAAATAATTGTACCATTGAATTAAATAAAATTTATATGAAAAATCATCTACTCTCCATGATCTACATGATTGTGGCATTTGCATGCATAATAGGTCGCATCTACATGCTAAAGTCTCTATTGCAAGTGCTTCATCATAAGTTTAAAATCTGATATTTTATTCAAACTTGCATGAATGATCGCATCTAGTCCGTAGGTATTTTGCATATGGCTCCTTCTTGAGAATTGCTCTATGCGATATCTACTTTGAGGCCATGCCTCTCGTTGCCATGTAAATTATCATTAACATGTTAATATATTGCTCTAGAAGTGCTATCATGCTGAAACTGCTAATCTATTTTCGTAAAGTTTTATTTTGCAAAGCCCGTAGGAAGCAATCCTGGCACTCTTGGATAATCTTGTCAACATGAAACTTATCCTTCGATATGTGTACTAGCCCCTGGTAATTTTTCTTGCCATGAACAACCATGTTTAGATGTCGATTTCTTGTTGTCGACATGCTATGATCATGTCGCTGTTTGTATGGTCAAAATAATTCTAAGTCTGGAATCTGCTATATTTTGTTGCTACGTTTTCATGTCATTTGTTATTGTTCTACAACTTCGCTGAGGTTGGTCTACTGGAATGAAACGAAGTGCGTCATGCCTACTACCATGTTGTAACTTTTCATGCCATTATATGACCTATAGCATGTGATTTTTCTTGTTGCCAATATGCCTCGAGGATAAAGCTGCTATGTAAAAACTATTAATTTCACTAAGTCTAAAACTGTGTTCAAGTAGCCATTTTATGAGCTCATTTCCTAGTGATCCATGCTTCTATTCAATTTTCTGATATGAGATGAATTGTTGTGCATCATGTCAACTACTGTCTAATGTCTTGTTTGTGCATTTTAGATTCTTGTAGCCTGGTGTTTAAATGTGTGTAAAATGTCATGTTGCTGTTTTGGGCAGATTATAAATATAACTTGTATTGGTTGTATTTGTTGAACTATTGCCCCATTTTGAACGTGCCATATATGAAACTTGCCTAGAATTTCATATAGTTTCATAATATCTTGCTGCCTCCATGATTTTGAATGTTTGTGGTTTTCATTTGTATACATTTTGCATTCATGGCATATTTATCTTGTGTGGGTCATATCTTTTAGACCGTAACTCCGTCTTAGATGATCCTTATATGTAAATCGAATAGAATGATGTGTAGAATGACATGGTGAAATTTATTTCACTTTTAATAAATATAAAATATCATTAGCTTTCATATGGAACAATTTAGAAATTAACATATGGGGTCCTTAGAAAATACTCTAAGTTGTCTCCGACCTCATTTAAAATTCCTAGATATATAGTTTAATTATGCTTTGCCTCTTGCCATGCTTAACAACATTTAAACTTGTCATGTACCTAAACATGAGTGAACTAAGCAATTCAAATGTGGATTTTCATCAATATGCAACTCGTTGCATATTGAGCTTCACTTAATGTGTACTATTTGATTGTTTTGATTGCCATGCCTTGCATAATTAAATGGACGTGCATCGTATTTGATTGTGCATCATGCCATGCATATATTGTGGTGTTTATCGTGTGTTGATTGTTTGTTTCTGGATTGTTTCTTCTCGATAGAGTTTCGAAATCGCTTCTGGGTGTGAGGACTCGTTCGACTATGTCTCATTTGTCTACTTCATGGATTCGTTCTTCTCCTAAGAGGGATCTCGGGCAAGATGACCTTTCCCTGGATACCAGTACTATCATTGCTATGTTAGTTGTCTCGTTTCTATTGTTATGTCTCACTGCCTACTACATGTTATGTCAAGCCTCCCAACATTGCCAGGAAAACCTCCAACCCCTCCACATCCCATCAAATCATTGTTTCGCTAAGTAACCCCTTGCTCATCCCTTCTTATAACATTGTTAGTTGCAGGTGCAGTTGCTTTCTGATACGTGGCAGGCCCGTGTGTGTCGATCATTCACGAATTGTATTGGGTAAACGTCAAGAACACGAAGAACATGGGGATGAACGAGGATAAATCACAAGAGGAAACACTCAAGAACGAGTCCAATCACACATCCACTAACTCACCACACACAAGATCCACAAGATACAAGAACAACAAAGAGAAAGCAAGATACATGGTAGAGTTCATCCCAAATCCCATGAGATGGGGCCTTGAATCCACTAGGGGATCTTCCCTCGTAAGGGGCCTTGACACCCACTACGTTGTATTCTCACATGGAGGCATCCCCATGGGAGGAGGGTAGTAGATGGAGCTATGTTCAACAATCTCAAGTTGTCTACACATAAGCTAAACCTAGAAAGGAGGAGGAGGAGGCATGTATATAGTGCTAGGGGCGAAGGGGTAAGTTAGATGGAGATACAAAGCCAACGGGCATCACGCACTCAGGTAAGGCCGGATGATCCGAACGAGGTTCCGGATGATCCTGGCATCTTCCGGATGATCCGAACGGTGGTCCAGATGATCCGGCTTCACGCACAAGCTACACGTATTTTTGGTGGCCATAGCCGGATGATAAGGATGGGGGTTTGGATGATCCGGGCATCGTTCGGATGATCCGGGCATCGACCGGACCATCCGGGAGGTCGTCGAGACGTTCGGGCTTCTACTTCATTGCACTTCCTTCTTCTCTTCCAGGCTTCCCTCACGGATGGCATAGTTGTACGTAGGTGCTGGCACTCCTCCTCGTCGCCCGTGAAGCTCCGACAATACCTATGCATGCACATGAGAGGATTGTCAAGTAGTATACCATCCTTGAAGGGGTCAAGTGAGCACGTGTAAAGGAGACGATTCACCTTTATGTATGTCGAGTAGATGTCGCATGTGTCACTTGCCAAATGGATTCTTCCATGGTGATCTCCGTGGCATGCTCCGTATCATCCCCTCCCCCTTGGGAAAGATCCGTCCTCGGATCAAAATACAAATCACCATGGGGAGGAGATGGTGTCGCTGTGTGGAAGTGGACGATCACCAAGCACTCATCATCATCAAGCTCTCAATGGGCACTCTCCAATGTATCACCGTCTAGTAATTCCTTAAAAGTATGACCTTGTGTGTCCATCACAATGCAGATGCGCAAGCAAGTGCGGTGTAGAAACGCGTTGGTCTAGCATGGCTCGCTCTCAAGAGCTCGAATGGTTAACTCACATGAAGTGGAAGTTGACATGTAGTCGAAGTATCCTACACATACACAAAAGAAAGCAAAGAATGTATGTGCATGGTAGTCAAACACATCATCCATCATGATGGTTCTATTCTCTTGCACATAACCATTTGGAGCACAAGTGCATGAATAATATGATGCAAGAATGGCAATATTCATGGTACGCGACATATGGTGCAAGGAAGGAAGACAAGCATGCTTCACATTAAAGATGTCAAAAGCTCCAATAATATGAGAGAAAGCTATGAGGGCAATCTCATGAACAAGATGGATAGCATTGTTGCACTCAATACATGGGAACATGAGAGAGGCAACATATTGAGTCATATGACAACAAGCAATATCAATCATGTGCAAAGCATGGCAATGGTTATCAACAACCGCATGAATGGAGCAAGTATTACTCATCAGTGATGCAACATAGGCAAGCATAGTAACCATGGCGTGCAAGCTAGTAGTCCAAAGATGCAACATACTAGAGGAAATCATGGCAATCATGTCATGTGAGAAAATAATGGGCATATGCAATGCACATGACAAATCGTGAGCACGAAAACAAAACAAGAGCAAAGCATCATCATTTGCATGGCGCACAAAGAAAACATGGCAATAACAAGTAATATCTCCACCAAGCTTGCAAATACACATACAAATACAAGAATCAAGTGTCATGTGAGATGCAAAGCATGTGTCACAAATGCATGTCAAGTGCATAGAAATGAGCATATGATGCAAAGTCAACATGGCAATATGGGCATAAGAAGTGTTGAAAGGATCAATATGGTTGACTAGAGGGGGTGAATACGCAACTAACAATTTTAAGCTTTTCTTTAACAAATTAAGTTTAGCAACAAATAGGTTGTCTAGACATGCAACTAAGTGAGCCACCAATATGATGATAGCAACAACAATAACAAACAAGTATCTAATACAAGTAAAGCTAATAAGTAACCACGAGTGGAACCGATGAAGACGAGGATGTGTTTCTAAGTTCCTTCCCTTTGAGGGGAAGTATGTCTCCGTTGGAGCGGTTTGGAGGCACAATGCTCCCCAAGATGCCACTAAGGCCACCGTATTCTCCTCACACACTCAAACAATGCGATATGTCATTATTCCACTAGTGGTGCCCTTGAAGGCGACGACGAACCTTTACAAACAAGGTTGGGGCAATGCCCACAACTAAATTGGAGGCTCGCAACAAAACCATGAAACTTCAATACAATGAAATATGGCTTCGAAGTGACCTCTTTCGTCTAGGTTGCTCAAACACCCAAGAGTAACAAGATCAGCTAGGGATTACTGGGGGGAACAACTTTTCTCTTGGTGGAAGTGTAGATCAAGGCCTTCTCCTCCAAACCCTAGAGCATCAACAAGAATCGCTGGCTAGGAGATATATGGGGCAAGTTTGAGCTTAGCAGGAACAATGGAGCTTAGACATAGTGGGAACAAAATTGGCCGTTATTCTGCCCAAAGTCGCACTTAAACGTTAGTCATGCGCACGGGGGCGGTACTTCCGCTTGCACGGAAGTATTGACCACGACACGCAACAGGACACAGCCGAAGGGGGAGGTAGTTGTGCGAGAGCGGTACTACCGCTCAGCTCCAAGTGGTACTTCCGCTTAATAATGACGATAGGGGTTGATGAGCCAGAAGGAAATTATAAGTGGAAGAAAGAACGGAAGGGGAGGGCATTAGTACCGCTGGAGCGGTACTACCGCTCCTCCCCTAGCGGTACTTTAGCTTAACAAGAGAGGAGGCCTGGAAGAAGCTAGTAGAAAAATATAAGCGGAACAAAGGTCGGACCTCGAGGGTGGCAGTACCATAGGAGCGGTTCTACCGCTCCCTAGAGCGGTACTTTTGCTTATAAACTTCTAGGTACTTAGAGGCAGAACAGAGGCTCAGTTGCTCCAGGAATCGATCGGCTGGAAGTGAGTATGAGTTTGTTACTCCCAACCTTTCCATATGGGGATCCCCTCTTGATAGTACGGGTTTACCTATGACTCAAGTTCACCAACACTAAATCGATAGACAAGCACTTTGTCATGGTGTTGTCACATCAGATGTCCTTGTAAAAGGACTTAGTGGTGAGGCCATCATCGCGATGTGGCGACTCGAATGGGTTGGTTGGGAACGAGAGAAGGATTTACCTAGGTTCGGCCCCTCCGATGGAGGTAAAAGCCTAAGTTTCGCTTTGTGTCTATATTGATGGGAATCTCGACACAAGGGTGCGGAATCGCCAACCTAGCTCTCGAGGTTTTCTTACTTGATCTCCTTGGCTCGAGGGCTCTCCTTTCCATGTTAGGAAGAGGCCCCAAGTTTTACAACATAGCCTATGTCGAATAACACCCGTGACCAACTACAAATCTATCATATATTTCTTCCCATGTTAGGAAGGCTTCTGGCGTCTCTTGCCTTGTATTTTGGCAATGGACCATGCAGTGGCTTGTTGACTAATTCGCCCGGCCCATCTTCTTACATCGTCCTTGTGGCTTGACACGGCCCCATAGGGAGGGTTAAATCCTGGGGTTATATCCCCGACATTAGGCCCCTGGTTGACTTGAACTGGTTCACGTCAAGCTATCTTGACTATGTAACGAGCCGACAATCCATGCCAGGTCACTATACCTTCTTTGAGACTTAACATCCCTTCATATTTTGCTGACATGACGTCATCAAGCTGACTGTTGTCATCCTAGGTCTTTATGGCGAATCTTTTCAGAAAAAGCACTGAATCCGGTCTGGCGCGAAAATTTAGGCGCAAACCCAGCCGCCCATTTCCTACGACGGTTCCTTTTCAGTCTCCCTTTCCCTTATAAATAGGCGGGTGACCCCCCGTGCTATAATTTCCACCTTCTTATTCTTTGCATTCTCCTGCATTGTTGTGCGCGCCAGATCTCGACTGCTACGAACGAGACCCTCCGAGCGTGCCGCCTATTCAACGAACCTTCGCTTTCTTCGTCGAACTACTCAAGGCCATCATCCTTCTCTTCCAGTAACATCAGGTACATACTTCCCCGTCAATGGTTTGTGGATTTCTCGGCGTGTTCGTGCTATGTTCTTTGAATCACCACAGAAAAAATGATTCACACATCCATAAATTGGTATATCCATATTGTTGTTGCGGCCTCATCCCACCTTGCTTGTGCATAAATCTGGACCAAATCCTTTTTTGAATAGCTTTGTTCCAAACCATGAGTGTCGACCTCTCTGCCACCTTTAGAACATTTATTTTTCCTATTTCCTGTTCAAGGTTAGATCTGTTGCGATAATAGCCACCTTTCAGAACTTGTTTGTGAAGAAGCGTTCTGCCAAGTCTTTCCTTTTGAAATCTTCTAGTCGTTTTACTAGCTTAAAAATATCATTGGTAATAGTTTTGGCAACTCCAGAAATCAATAAGCCTCTCCATATCCTGTATCTCAACTTATTCCCACTCGTTTTCCTTTGTAGCAGTCTTGAGTCACAGATGGCCCCCAAAAACTCAAGGCTTGCAGTTGGGCCAAATCTTCAGAATCCAAGCTTACTTTAGATAATCTGGTAAGCCAAGGACTTTTGCCGCCCAAGAAAGAGATAAATTGGCAAGCTCCCAAAGAAGAGCCTTACCCACAGCCTCGGGAAGGGGAAGTCATTATTTTTACCAATCATTTGCGAAGAGTTTTCCGCTCTCCCGATTCAAAATTCTTCACGGATCTTCTACACTGTTTCAACCTGAGGCCCCAAGACATTGCCCCCAACTCAATGGCCAACATATGCTGATTCCAGGTTTTATGTGAACACTATCTCCAAATTGAGCCGACAACAACCATCTTCACGGAGTTCTTCTATGCCAACCGCCTGACCGAGGTAAAAAAGGGTCCATCTTGTGAACTTGGCGGCTTTTTTCCAGAAAAGGAAGAGCAATCTGTTTCCCGAGTCAAAATTGGTGAGTCATCCAAAAGGGTGGAACAAGACTTGGTTTTACTGTAAAAATACCGCCCCTGCAAATGAAAATCCCTTGCCAGGTTACAAGCTAGAGAGGATTGGTAAAAACATGGTGCTGCCTCACTGGCCAAGAGAAGAAGAGAGAGACGCAATGGCTCATATCCACACAAAGTTACGGCTCTTAGTTGCCCATGGCCTTATCGGGATTGATTTGATCCGCTGCTAGTTACAGTGGCGTATTCAACCTGTTATTGTGAGACTCGGCTTGATGTGCGATTATTCAGGCTCGTCATCCGACCCTCAACGCTTCTCCACCAACAATACCACTAATGATGTTCTCGTCAAAGAGACGAAGATGTTCTTCTCTGATTCAAAGGAGAGGTGCAATACTGCTGGTTTGGGCCCGTTTTATTTGTTGTATTCTCTTCCCATGGTATTGATCTTTTCTCCTTCATATACACTTTGTTTTTCTGCTAGATTTAACTTTGACCCGCCTTTTGTCATACTATTTTTATTTATAGGAGGGTACTAGCTTTTGGAATGTTACACCTCAAGTCCATGCCCCTTCCATGAGCCAATGGAATGATCCAGCTCAAGGTGACCCGACTCTTGGTTCATCTTCAGAGGAATCATCGGAGGTAGAACTTGAATCACTTGGCCAATTATTTATTGAACTTGCTGATACGCCTTCTTCTCAGGATGATTCCGAAGCCAACCAAGTGAGAAACTTTGAGGTAATTGAAATCTCTTCCAGTTCTTGCGAATAGTTTGTTGCGAGAAGGGCAAGACGAGCCGTACGGAAGGTAAAAATGTCAAATCATTCTTATTTAACTACCAATTTTCTCTTGAAGAAAACACAACTAGTTGGTCAATCGAAACGCAAGACACGGAGCTACGCGTACGAGCTAAACCCAGGCTTGTCTCATGCACCACCGGCTCGCAAGCCTCATGTTGAGGTAATAAGTTTGCCAGCCGCTTACTCAAACTGGTATCTATCCAATACAACCTCTGAATCTTGAATCCCTCCTAATTTTAGGAAGCTTCCCCATCTTTGGGCACCTCATCGACAACTCAATTTCCCACTTTCAACGTTAATCATGGGTAAGTTTCTAAGCACAACTTGATTGCTTATTTTATTCTCTTAGTATACTTACTTGACTTCTGATTTGTTTAGGGCAAAGGCTACTTTATCCAGCCGCATGGCCGGGTCATGTTCCGACATTGAAAAACAAGATACCTTGGATCCTCAAGCCAAAAAGATAGCCGCCAAAGTTGACACTCTTGAAGAAAATGTCCTGGATCCCACGATTGATCCAACAACTGTTGTTGAGAAGTCCCTTCCTGATGAGCCGATTTTAGTGGATGAAGCATCAATACTCATAGCTTTCCCTGCTAAACCGACGAGTCCGGCTCAAGACCCAGCCTGGCGACTCATGTTGATGACCCTATTTCTCCGATTGATGGAAGTGCTCCGGAGGTTGTTTTTGTCAAGGAACGGTTCGGAGCTCCCACTACTTCCACCACTCTTGCCAAGATTGTGGCAAAGGAAGAAATAGTGAATCTTGCCAAACGGAAAGATCAGTTGGAACTCCCAAATATATCTTCGCTAAGTGTTGAAGAAATCCATCAACAATATTTGACCCGGTTATCTGAGAACTGGGATATTGAAGCCGATATGATTTGTGTTTTGAAGGAGAAATATGAGGTAAAGACCCCTTGCTTACTTGTTTCCAATATCACTTTGAGTCTTTCTTTTCTATGCACCGCTTGTAACCCATCCTCTAGGCATGTCATAATCCCGTTTTCTGATAAAACTTTGTCTATTTACCATAAATTCGTAGGACATGCCAAATCCGCAGCTGCAGATCTGCAAAGGCTACTTAAAGAAGAAAAAGGCTTCGGGATGAGGCTGAATCAACGACATTTTTTTAAAGCTTTGTCAATCAAGCGCAGGATCGTCTTGATCAAGCCAAAATGGATTTTGAAACACAGAGAACTGCCCTCTTAGCCCGTGCTGAAAAGGCTGAAGGAAAACCTGGCCCTGTAAAAAAGAACTATTCAAACTTAGTGAAGCAAATTAATGATATGCTAACCACCATCTTTGGTAAAGTCTTGCAACCTTTATCCTTTGTCTTTTGATTCTGATGTTCAATAGCAGACTCAAAAAAGGTTTTATATTTGTCCTTCTGTCTGCAGGCCGAACAGATGAGTCCCTCGTACAACCTCCTTTGATGAAGTTGAAAGCAATCTTTTCCTATGTGGAAAAGCTATATACCGGGTCTGTTTACTCTATCATGGCTGCGAAGAATCCCAAATATCCGTCGCAGAACATCAAAGATATGGTGAAAAATATGTCCATCGTGCCGCAATGGGTTTTTGAAACCCAAAAGTCAGCAACTCGTGGTGGGGAAAATTTGGCTCTTGCCCGCGCCAAAGCATATTTACCAGAGCTAGATTTGGCGGCCCTAAAAGACGGGTTTTCTGAATACAAGTTGGACGGCTCGGAATTCACTCGAGAAGCCTTTGCTCGCGCTATGAAGGAGACCCGGCCTTCGACGACTCTTCTTGCATCGCAGGTCGACACATCTCATTATTATTCGACATATACTCCTGATAATGAGCATGTTCCAATGCCTAAAGACGAGCCCTCCAAGCTAGTCCCGCCTCATTATAAGAAAAAGACTGCTTTGTTTCAAATTTTGAATCTTTGAGGTCCATTCGGTGGATTCAACAAGGCCAAGACAATATTGACGACGATGATGAGCCGGAAGAATTAGGTGTTGAATCGGCCCATGGAGAAAATTAAGGGCGGGTCAAGGTGACTTGCCTAGTAGAACAAAACTTGATCCTTTTGCATTCTTGCATCAACATATCTTTGAATTTTTAATGACTCCTCGTGTGAGTCCGTAATAGGGGTAGTAAAACTCTAAAATGCTTCTGGTCACGCCATCGAGCGTGCTTGTTTTAGCTTGTTGTCAAAGTCCTTATTACGATCAAATCTTTTATGACCTGGTCGTCCATGATGTGCCGGTAAGCATGGCTTCTCCCATTTTCTCATAACATTGTTGTAGGAGAAAACAACCTTAAATCGGTTACAACATGTTGTAACCCGGTTATTTATGACAACCTTTAGATGGATATATTTGCTCAAATATCTCTAAAAATAAAAGATCATGCAGAGTATTAGTCATGGTTGATAGGCCGTCTCAGTGAGACGCGGTTAAAAAAATAGGAAACCGGCTTTCGAGGCTCTAGTCTTTCTTCAACGAAGTGGGTATAATAACCCATGATTTATCCTTGCTTTCGGTATACCGGCTCTCACGCGACATACCAATGTTTTAACCTTGCTGATTCAAGGTCCATAATGGATTGATCAGTCAAGAGTACATGTAGTCACCTGATCAGAGTTGCCAAAACATACCAATAGGTTTAACCATTTTTGTGGCTCTTTGCTGATCAAGAGGGTAAGAAAGCTAAACTCAATGAGTTAGAAGGCCCCAAGTGACCTATGATCAAATAGAAAGGCCTGAGATAGGATTATAGAAGACAATGATATTACTGCTAAACAACACGGGGGAAGGTAGCCCCCAAATAAGTCGGCTTAATTCCAAAAACCATGATAATATATTTGGACTTTGTAGACCCTAGATGACATATTAGATGGTAATAAATCATGCTCAATTTTATGGCTAAAAACGAGCTTTATTAGATTCAAAATATCATAGAAGTATGTACAGAATTTGGGGGTTGATACAAAAGATAATCGACTGGTTGCTCTTAATATGATAGGGCAAAAAACTGGCCAGGTTTGACTTACTCAACTGGTGTCTTACTTGAGAGGGGCTTTACCAGCATCGTCTGTGAGGGACTTTATTTTCTCAGTAGTACAAGCCGACTCACCATAAGCGGCATCTCCTTCCTCACATTCTCGAGCTATCTTTCTAGTACCTCCCACTGCTATGGTACTCTTGGGACCTGACATCTTGAGTTTGAGGTAGATGTAACAAGGACGGGCCATGAACCGAGAATAAGCTCGCCTTCTGAAGAGAGCGTGATAAGGGCACCTTATTTTTACCACTTCAAACATTAGAGGTTCTCATCTGGAATTCTGTTCGTCCCCAAAAGCAACGTTAAGCTTAATTTGCCCAACTGGGTATGCCGACTTTCCAAGAACGATTCCATGAAAAACTAGGGACGAAGTTTGCAAACTGCTATCGCACATTCATCCGCTGGAAAGTGTCATAGTATAAAATGTTTATGCTACTCCCTCCATCCATGAGGACTTTTGTGAGGGTATAACCGCTAACCTGAGGTGCTACTACCAAAGCTAGATCTCCCAGGTTATCGACCTGGGGCGGGTGATCCTCCCTGCTCCAAATAATTGGCTGCTCAGGCCAGTTGAGGTACCTTGGGACTGCCGGCTCAACCATGCTGATGGACTTCTGCTTACACTTCCTGTCCTCTTTACAACCGTTGGTGGTGAATATGTGGTATTGACCATTATTCAACTGCTTAGGATTGCTCCAAAATCCACGCAGATTCGTATTCTGTTGATTTCCTTGGTCAGAACGCTGCCTATTACCATTATTCCCTTGATGCTGATAGTTTGATCTAGAGCCGTCTGGTTCACTAAATCCTGACCATGGAAAACCTCCAGATGAGCCGCCTTGCGACCCGGGTTCTCCATACTGACCCGGATGCCCACCATTAGCGCCTAGATGACACTAAAAGGCTTGATTCCTAAACTCCTGCATGATATAGCAATTCTGCCATGAATGATTAGACGGCTTGTCCTGGGTGCTATGCTTTGGGCAGGGTGCTTTGAGTGCCTCCTCATAATTCCACAGCTTATTCCCGTTGTAAGGCCCACCAGAACGTGCTGGTGCTTGAACCCAGTGTTGGTATTAGCCGCAAACTTTGAACCGCCCTCCGGCTGTTTCTGTTTATTATTTTGGTATCCTTGGTTTCCATTTTGCTGGTTACCCTTACTACCTTCTCCTTTCTTGCCCTTGTCGGCCTTGTCCTCGTCTGAGCCGGGATCTTCCATTCCATCTGAATCGGCATACCTTGTCAGAACATCCATCAAGTTGACCATATCTTGAGTCTTCCGCTTTAGACGACCTAACTTGTGAACCGGCGGCTGGGAGTGACAATTTTTCTCCAGGATTAGGACGGCTTGTGAGGTTGTTATACTATCCAATGATTGGATGATTTCTGCAACCCAACGAGTCCAATGATGGCTGACTCGCCTGTATGCTGAACGCTGTGCTGGAGATCCACAACCGTCATTGGACCCTTGCATGTTCCTTGATTTTTTTTGATGTAGCATTCCTTAAACTCTGCCCAAGTATTAATGGAACTGGGTGGAAGGTTTTTGAGCCAAGTTCGAGCCGGTCCTTGTAACATCATAGTCAGATACTTTGCACACACCGCGTCGCTGACATCAAGCATGTCCATGGCTAGCTCATAACTTACAATCCATGCCATTGAATCAAGGTCTGCTGTATAATTGGGCACTTTGCAAGGTCCCTTGAAATCCTTAGGCCTGGGCTCATAGCAAAGAGCCGGAGATAGGCAAGGAACACTGATTGTTCTAGTGCTATTTCTAGCTCCCTGTGTTGCTCACTCGGGTTCCACCATATGCGGTTGAGACGCCTGTCTTGCGGCTGCTTATGTGTCCACCTGTCGAGCGGCTCGTGAGGCATCAACCAAATCTTGGGCATTCTATAGTCCTGGCTAGGTTGGGGACACCCCGGACAGATGTCGCCGCGCATTGCTAGAAACAGCCAGCGATTCCCCATGATGGCTGACATAAGGCATGTAGTGCATCCGATCTCGAGTATATGAGTAATACACTTGTTGGGACACTGCTGACTTCAGCATCTCAATGGCGTTTCTAGCTCCAATCTCAACTGGAGTGTTTCAGTGTATAGGGAGCGCCTCCAAGTTTCGTGTTGCAGCCAACATATTATCAACGGGGTTGGAAAACTGACCATGCAACATGTGGAAGTGTTGTGGTGACGACTGATCTAGATGATCCTGAGTCGGGTGAGCCCGAGCCGGTGGTGGCTGAAGCAGTTCTACCTGACCTTGTGGCGGATTCTGCGCAGCGCCAGGGGTGCGGGGACTAGCGTATAGGCAAGTCGGTGTTACGTTCGGTGGCAACCGAGATTGGTGCCTCCTCAAGTGAACCGCTCATTGGCCTCCTGTCAAAGCCCAAGCCACCACTCTTCTGTTCGCAAACGCTCCGACTCATCATGGATTCGAGCGTGTGCCTCCGCCATCCAAGTGTTTTCAGCATCAATCTCTTGTTGGGTTTTAACCATCTCCATGCGAAGTCTTGCCGGTTCCATGTTACGCTCTTCCTGGTTCTCCTTGGTGATTGTGCGCTCCAAGAGTTTAGTCATCCCGGTCACCAAATCACGCATGGCTTGATTTGGTGTTTTATTCGACCCGCCAGCACCATTGGTGGCTCCTGCTCCAGACGGAACTAATGTTGGCACGGCTGTGATACGTCTCCGTCGTATCTACTTTTCCAAACTCTTTTGCCCTTGTTTTGGACTCTAATTTGCATTATTTGAATGGAACTAACCCGGACTAACGCTGTTTTCAGCAGAATTGCCATGGTGTGGTTTTTGCGCAAAAATAAAAGTTCTCGGAATGACCTGGAAATTTATGGAGAATTTTTCTGGAATTTATGAAAAATACTGGCGCAAGAATCAGCGGAGGAAGTAGATCCGTGAGCTCACAAGCCCACCAGGCGCGGGCCCCCTGGCCGCGCCTGGCAGGCTTGTGGAGCCCACGACGCTCCACCGCCTCCAATCTCAGCTCTATTTAGTCCGTCTCACCTGGGAAAAAAATCAAG
The DNA here is from genome assembly GCF_904849725.1 of Hordeum vulgare subsp. vulgare. Lineage (NCBI taxonomy): Eukaryota > Viridiplantae > Streptophyta > Magnoliopsida > Poales > Poaceae > Hordeum > Hordeum vulgare. The sequence continues at coordinate 314,868,390 of NC_058518.1, forward strand.
GAGAAGGGTTCATCGCGTTTTACGATACGGAGGCGCCACCACCTCGTGTCCTTCATCTGGAGGGAAGATCTGGAGTCCGTTTTGGGCTCCGGAGAGGGGAGATCGTCGCCATCGTCATCATCATCCTTCCTTCATCGTCAATTCCATGATGCTCTTCACCGTTCGTGAGTAATCTCATCGTAGGCTTGCTGTACGGTGATTGGTTGGATGAGATCTATCATGTAATCGAGTTAGTTTTGGCGGGGATTGATCCCTAGTATCCACTATGTTCTGAGATTGATGTTGCTACTACTTTGCCATGCTTAATGCTTGTCACTAGGGCCCGAGTGCCATGATTTCAGATCTGAACCTATTATGTTGTCGCCAATATATGTGTGTTTTAGATCCTATGTTGTAAGTTGTAGTCACCTACTATGTGTTATGACCCGGAAACCCGGAGTGACAATAGCCGGAACCACTCCCGGAGATGACCATAGTATGAGGAGTTCATGTATTCACCAAGTGTTAATGCGTTGGTTCGGTTCTTTATTAAAAGGAGAACCTTAATATCCCGTATTTTCCGTTAGGACCCCGCTGCCACGGGAGGGCTGGACAATAGATGTCATGCAAGTTCTTTTCCCTAAGCACGTGTGACTACATACGGAATACATGCCTACATTAGATTGACGAACTGGAGCTAGTTACATAACTCTCCATGTTATAACTGTTGCATGATGAATCACATCCGGCATAATCATCCATCACCGATCCAATGCCTACGAGTCTTTTACTACTGGTCCTTGCTACGTTACTTGCTGCTACTGCTGTGACTGATGCTACTGTTACTCTGTTGCTACTGCTGTTACTTTGCTTCTACTGGTTACTGTTGCTACTGCTACTATCACCCTACTTTTCTACTGATACTTTGCTGCAGATACTAAATCTTTCAGGTGTGGTTGAATTGACAACTCAACTGCTAATACTTGAGAATATTCTTTCGCTTCCCCTTGAGTCCAATCAATAAATTTGGGTTGAATACTCTACCCTCGAAAACTGTTGTGATCCCCTATACTTGTGGGTTATGAGGCTCCAGCCATGTAGAGTGTGACTTGCCGAGGCGGGTTGCTTGGCTCCTCGGTATCTTCTTCCTCCGGATGTCCCCTATACTTGTGGGTTATCAAGATCTTTTTCTGGCGCCGTTGCCGGGGCAGCACATCTATATTCTCTGAGTCACTTGGGATTTACGTCTTCTGGTCACTATGAGGAATCCGATAGATCCAAGAACTAAAGTCTTGACCTCAACTACGAGGACACGTAAGGAACTGCCATCTAGTTCTGCACTTGATTCACCTTCAGTTATGAGTAAGTTTGGGACATCACCTCCTGCTAGAAATCTTGATATGTCGCCTGTGCTTGATGATGCTACTTCTGCTGCCCATGATGCTTATGATGATGCTATGCTTGATACTGCTTTGCCTGATGATTCTATGCTTGATACTGCTTTGCCTGATGATGCTATGCTTGATACTGCTTTGCCACTAGCTGCATTTCTTGATGCACAAATTGCTAGAGTTGCTGCTAGATGTGATGATACTTCTGAAACTGCTGATACTATTGAAGTAGAACCTGCTATTATGCGTGAATTGCCTAATATGCCTGAGCGTTATGTTATGGAGGGAGAGATAGCTGAGGATTTTCTTGCGTGTAAGGATAGCTATGATGTTGAGAAATTACTGCTCAAGTGGAAAGAAAAATCTCTGAATGCTAGGATGAAATACGACCCGAAGTTTGCTACTTCGCCTATCTTTGTGACCGATAAGGATTATGAATTCTCTGTCAACCCTGAGTTAATCACTCTGGTCGAATCTGATCCTTTTCACGGTTATGAGTCTAAAATGGTTGTAGCCCATCTTACCAAACTGCACGATATAGCCACCCTATTCACTAGTGAGGAAAAGATCCGTCACTACTATATCCTCAAGCTGTTTCCTTTCTCGCTAAAGGATGATGCTAAGACCTGGTTCACTTCCTTTGCCCCTGGTTGTGTGCGTAGCCCCCAGGATATGGTCTACTACTTCTTTGAAAAATATTTCCCTGCCCATAAGAAGCGAGCTGCCTTGCAGGAAATATACAACTTTGCTCAAGCTGAAGAAGAGAGTCTCCCACAAGCTTGGGGGAGGCTTGTCCAGCTACTGAATGCTTTGCCTGATCACCCTTTTGAGAAGAACGAAATACTTGATATCTTCTATAATGGACTTACTGATGCTTCCAGAGACCACCTAGATAGTTGTGCGGGTTGTGTTTTTAGGGAACAAACCGTAGAACAAGCTGAGATCCTACTGAATAATATCTTGTGCAACGAGAATGCTTGGACTATTCCTTAACCACCTCCGAAGCCAACTCTGAAGAAAAGAGGTATCATCTTACTCAGTCCTGAAGATATGCAAGAAGCTAAGAAATCTATGCGAGAGAAAGGCATTAAATATGAAGATGTCAAAAATCTACCATCTACCGAAGAGATCCATGGTCTTGATAACCCGATACAGGTAGTAGAAGTAATTCTCTGCATAGGTTTGATGAGAGTGATATTCCTTTTGATAAACCTGCTAGCTTATGCCTGGATGAATTTGATAACTTTGTTGCCAAACAACAGAGTTTCAATGATTATGTTAGCAGACAATTGGAACAGAATGCTCGTATGCTTAGTCATTTAAGTGCTTGTGTGGACAGAAATGTCAATGATCTTAAGCTTCTGAGTAAACATCCCTCTATGGTTACTACTCAGGTAGAACAAGTACTTAAGGCTCAAAATGACTTGCTCAATGAGTTGAATGACAATTCTATTAGAGTCGTCACTAGAGGCGGTAGAATGACCCATGAACCATTGTATCCTAAGGGTCATCCGAAGAGAATTGAACAAAATTCTCAAGGAGTTAGCACTGATGCACCTAGTCATCCTAGAAAGAAGAAGAAAGATGATAGGAACTTGCACGCTAGCAACCCTATTGCTGCTACACCTGAGAGTCCAAACGATGTCTCTGTCTCTGATGCTGAAACACAATCTGGTGATGAACATGAGCCTAATGATGATATCAATAGTGATGTTCATGTAGATGCTCAACCTAGCAATGATAAGGATGTGGAGATTGAACCTGTTGATCTTGATAACCCACAACCTAAGAATAAGAGATACGATAAGAATGACTTCGTTGCTAGTCTTCTCCTTTGTGTTTGCCTGCATATTCCAGCTTTAGTCCAATGCACGAGCACTCTTATTATTGTTCACATCATTCAGTCGTGCAAGTGAAAGGCAATAATGACGATATATGATGAAGTGTCTGAGCCTGGAAAAGCTGGTATGAACTCTTTTGCCCTTGTTTTGGACTCTAATTTGCATGACTTGAATGGAACTAACACGGACTAACGCTGTTTTCAGCAGAATTGCCATGGTGTTGTTTTTGCGAAGAAATAAAAGTTCTCCGAATGACCTAAAAATTTACAGAGAATTTTTCTGGAATTTCTGAAAAATACTGGCGCAAGAATCAGCCGAGGAAGTGGAGCCGTGAGCCCACAAGCCCACCAGGCGCGAGCCCCCCTGGCCGCGCCCGGTAGGCTTGTGTAGCCCACCATGCTCCACCACCTCCAATCTCAGCTCTATTTAGTCCGTCTCTCCCGGAAAAAAATCAAGGAGAAGGGTTCATCGTGTTTTACGATACGGAGGCGCTGCCACCTGTTGTTCTTCATCTAGAGGGCAGATCTAGAGTCTGTTTTGGGCTCCGGAGAGGGGAGATCGTTGCCATCGTGATCATCAACCTTCCTTTATCGCCAGTTCTATGATGCTCTTCACCATTCGTGAGTAATCTCATCATAGGCTTGCTGGACGGTGATGAGTTGGATGAGATCTATCATGTAATCGAGTTAGTTTTGACGGGGATTGATCCCTAGTATCCACTATGTTCTGAGATTGATGTTGCTACTACTTTGCCATGCTTAATGCTTGTCACTAGGGCCCGAGTGCCATGATTTCAGATCTGAACCTATTATGTTGTCGCAAATATATGTGTGTTTTAGATCCTATCTTGCAAGTTGTAGTCACCTACTATGTGTTATGACCCGGCAACCCCGGAGTGACAATAGCCGGAACCACTCCCGGAGATGAACATAGTATGAGGAGTTCATGTATTCACCAAGTGTTAATGCGTTGGTTCGGTTCTTTATTAAAAGGGGAACCTTAATATCCCGTAGTTTCCATTAGGACCCCGCTGCCACGGGAGGGATGGACAATAGATGTCATGTAAGTTCTTTTCCCTTAGCACGTGTGACTACATACGGAATACATGCCTACATTAGATTGACGAACTGGAGCTAGTTACATAACTCTCCATGTTATAACTGTTGCATGATGAATCACATCCGGCATAATCATCCATCACTGATCCAATGCCTACGAGTCTTTTACTACTGGTCCTTGCTACGTTACTTGCTGCTACTGCTGTGACTGATGCTACTGTTACTCTGTTGCTACTGCTGTTACTTTGCTTCTACTGGTTACTGTTGCTACTGCTACTATCACCCTACTTTTCTACTGATACTTTGCTGCAGATACTAAATCTTTCAGGTGTGGTTGAATTGACAACTCAACTGCTAATACTTGAGAATATTCTTTCGCTTCCCCTTGAGTCCAATCAATAAATTTGGGTTGAATACTCTACCCTCGAAAACTGTTGTGATCCCCTATACTTGTGGGTTATCAGGCTCCAGCCATGTAGAGTGTGACTTGCCGAGGCGGGTTGCTTGGCTCCTCGGTATCTTCTTCCTCCGGAGGTCCCCAAAGTTCATTAATAATGGAAAAGATGGATGTGGTGTCTCCTATGGATGACTCGCCGTCAAGATTGTGGTTGTCGAGGACACCCTCGCTTCTTGCTAACTCATCTGCAAGGCTGGGACCGTGAGTGAATCTGATCAAGACGTCATGACGACCGGCTCGAAACCGATTGTATCGGGCGCACCAAGTCGTCTCGTCGATGGTGGTGAAGGTGTCCAACCCGGGCGTTGCTGCGTAGGTCTGAGCAAGGGGGGCCTGCAGATTAGTCTTGGCCAAGGCGGCCTTAAAGCCCTCACCTATGTTGTTGATGTAGAAATCGTTGCGGCAATTTTTGATCATCATAGTAACCGCGTGACTCCCGAACCCTGGGTGGGTTCACTCCGAGAACTCAAATCCACTTTGTGATAGCCCCAAGGTAGGCGCCAACTGTCATGGTTTTGTCATGGCAGATGTCCTAATGAACGGACTTAGTGGTGAGGCCATCATCGCAATGTGGCGACTCGAAGGGGTTGATTGGGAACGAGAGATGGATTTACCCAGGTTCGGCCCCTTCGATGGAGGTAAAAGCCTACATCCTGGTTTGTTTATATATTGATGGAAATCTCGATTACAAGGGTGTGGAATTGCCAACCTAGCTCTCGAGGGTTTCTTACTTGATCTCCTTGGCTCGAGGGCTCTCCTTTATATATATCGGTAGAGGCCCCAAGTTTTACAACAGAGTCCGGGTCGAATAACATCTGTGACCAACTACAAATCTATCATATCTTTCTTCCCAAGTTAGGAAGGCTTCTTGCGTCTCTTGCCTTGTATATCTTGAGTCGTCGTCATCTGGCGATGGACCTCCCGGTGGCTTGTTGACTAAGTCACCCGACCCATCTTCTTACATCGTACTTGCGGCTTGACCCGGCCCCATAGGGTGGGTTAAATCCTGGGGTTATATCCCAAACACATCATCTTCTCTTTCAACCACCGAGGGGTAAATAACCGTCTTGTGCCACCTGATAATTCTCTCAAAGTTTAATGCACACTTAATCCACGAGGGGCATTGTCAACAACCACCAAAACTACTTAGGATATATTGTTCTCTTACATTCTCCCCCTTTTTGGTGGGTTGATGACAATGCGCGATTTGCCATAACATGAATAAATAGAAAGACTTTAGGCAAACCCAATATCTACAAAATATAGTCAGACTCCCCCTAGATGTGTGCTCTATTTGAATATGCTTTTGGAATTCAAAAAGCACACACTAGGATCAACACTCTCCTATATTTTATGGACACGTCCATATATATAGATAAATAGGAAATGAATTAGGCATGGATGCAAGTATAGGAAATATGATCTCACATAATAACTAAAGTAGACGTAACATAACAGGAGGGATAACATATGTCTTACACCATAGTTTAGTACACATAAGTCTCGGTAACACAAACCAAATCAAGTAACTAACATGAGTTCACAAGAGGAGATAGCAAATAAACGATGAAGCATTCGCGACTCGGCAAATCCAGCCTAAACACTCTCTCCCCCTTTGGCATAAAGACACCAAAAAGGGCAAAGAGGATGAAAACAAGCAAAAGTGATGGTGAGCTCAGCCCTCATCTTCATCATCACCCTCTAACTCGTCAGAAGCAGCTGACAGCTCCTCGTCAGACTCAGTCCACAGACAATACGCCTTGATCCAGTCCTCCTCATCAACGATCTTGTCATGTGCCCGCTCTGGACATCAAGGCCAGTCTTCCTCATGACCAGCTTGTCGCGACTGTGTGCCTTCTTGGCATCAACATGTGCCTTATATTGTCCCTTAACGTGAAAGCATAGAAGATCATTCATCTTCTTCCTTAGCTTGGATGCCCATGAAGGTTTAGTCTCAAACCTGGGTACAAACTCATAGTCACGCTCGGGCTCATCATCTGAGTCTCTGGGGGCAATCTCAGGAACTGCACGTGGAACCCCCCCCCCCCCCCCAATTTTCCTTCACACGGATCTTGAGTACACCATGATGAACCATGCCGCCAGTCACCAGAGACTCGGTAGGAAAGGAAACATACCATGTATCCTCAATAAGCTTGAGATAAGGGCCATAGACTGACACCTTCTTCTTGTCAAAGACGGCTGAACGCAGCTCCATCCACACAATGTGGGAAACATCCAAAGTGGACTGGCGGGCCCTCTCCTTTATACACAGAAGTAACAGGTTCACAAGATAGGAATGCACCTGGTCATTGTTACCAACACAAGGAAACAGAGTGTTGCGGAAAATCCTTTGCATGATGTCCAGAAAGGGAATGAGATTAGTGCGATCACCCTTGGTAGTCTTCACAATCTTGGAGTGATGAATAAGCTTGGACTTGTGAATAGCAACAACACCCTCAATGTGTGGCCTCAGTCCAATAGGATCACCTAGGCCTTGGTCAACATAGTCCAGAGAGTTCATGAAGGTCTTCTAGTCGGAGTGCAGAAGACGACCACCAGTCATTCGTGTCACGCACCACTCTTCATTCTTGTGAAAGTGAATAGTGGCATAAAATTAAGCCACAATCTCGCTGTCAAAGTCCTTGTTGTAGCTGATGATAGAACCAAGACCCCATTGCTGACAAAGAGCACGAGCTTCAGCAAAATACTCAGCATGGGGACGGGAAGCCATGTGCCTTGTATAAATACTCTTGGCATCCACAAAAATATTCGTCCTTCGCTTGATAATCTTGAATAAATGACTGATTTAGCCTTGTTCGAGAAAGGACGCCCTACAAGAGCCTCTTCCTGAGGAAACCAATAGGGATCCTGCTCACGAAAAAATAGAAATTCTTCTTGAGTCATATCTTGAGGATCTTTGGGACCCTTCTTTTTGCCGACAGTATTCTTCACAGACTGCCATTGCAGTTGAGCACTAGAACCAGCCTCTATCTCGTCAGATGTGCGAAGACGCTTGGAGCCACGACAAGGGTTCATGCGATGTGCAGCCGGAGGAGAGCTACCATCACCTAGAATTGACAAGAAGATGGACAAGATAAACAGGTGTAGAAGAACCGCATAAGCCAAAGAATCAATTAAAAGAGAATAGATAGATGGACATGAAAAATTGGGTTCTGAAGCCCAAGCAGTAGTACCGCGGGTGCATGAGCGGTACTTCCGCCGCAGCGGTAGTACCGGTCGTGCACGGGCAATAGTACCGCCCGGATGACATAAAATATCCGCCGCAAGGGGATGAAAGTGCCGAAGCCCTAAACCCCAACAATCGAGTGGCTACCTATTCTATTCCAGCTACCATCCATCACACACCCCTCTCATGCAACGAAAAAGCAAAATAAACATGGAATCCTCATGCAATGCCCTAGATCAAGATTCAGAAATTAACACCACAAAAGACCTGGGGATCGAGGATAGTACCAGAGTCCATGGCACAAGGGAGAGGAGGGGAATAATACCGCAGACGAAAAAGTGGAGGACGACATGGAACAGGAGATCCGGATCCGGCCTCCGGTGGTGTTCTTGGTCGCCATAAAGAGAGAGAGAGAGAGAGAGAGAGAGAGAGAGAGAGCGAGAGAGAGAGAGAGAGTCGAGGGGAGGGGGAGTGAATGGGTATGGGGGAGTTAAAACTCCTCCAATCCACCACTTGAACTATGTAGGAATCCATGAGGCGGTATTACTGCTTGCGCGATAGTACCGGCCGAGGAGCGGTAGTACCGCTTGCAACTAGAAAACAACCACAATAACCAAAAAACAAGACCTATCAGACTACGCAGTTTTGAGAGAAAGATGGCACGCAAACACTTTTTATTGCAAAAGGAGGCACTCCAAATAAAAATATTTCAAACACGAAGAAGACAAATTTTGGAGCGACCTTATGCACGATACAACAAGTACCTCACTCGGAGGGGCAGTGGCCGGAGCCAGCTATGTTTGAGTCAGTTGGTATGGCACCGCGAAGATTTTAACCTTGGTCCCATGACCAAAACTCGTGTTTGAAGCACAAGTGTTACCTAAGATGACTAATGTGAAAGACTTGATCGATTTATGCATAATAGGGGAGGGAGAATTCATTGAGAGAACAACACGCCCCCTAAATCCATGCCTACATCTAAATAAGATAATATGATGAGAGTGGTGGGGTGTGCCTAAAGTCAATCCACATTGCTCGAATCAATGATATTTAGCTCATGCCTTAACTCGCTAAATCTTGCTTCATTCAATGGCTTCGTGAAAATATCTCCAAGTTGATCATTAGTGTTAAGGTGAATGAGATCAATCTCCCCATGCTTGATGTGATCCCAGATGAAATGGTGACGAATATTAATATGCTTCGTCTTGTAGTGTTTAACCGTGTTGTTGGAGATCGATATTACACATTCATTATCACAATAAAGAGGCACTTTGTCAGAATTGACATCGTAATCCTTTAAAGTTTGCCTCATCCAAAGTAACTGAGCACAACAACTTGCAGCAGCTACATACTTGGCCTCGATGGATGAGAGAGAAACACAATTTTGGTTTTTCGAAGATCAACTTATCAGAGAGCGACCAAGGAATTAGCAACCTCCGGAAATTGACTTCCTCTCCACACGGTCTCCCACCCGATCCGAGTCCAAATATCCTATGAGACCAAATGAAACACCTTCGGGATACCACAATGTCGGGCCCCTATGACCGGGGGTACCCAGGCCCATCGGCCTGCGACCCTGTGCGCGGCGCAGCGGGGTGGGCCTGGTTCGGCCCACCAGCAAGCTCACCGAGAGAGACCCTCGCGAGGGCCCCTGCCTCGCGAGGCGAGCGTCAAGGGATCATCGCTGAGGATCGAGACGGGTAGCCCACAACAAGGGCACGTCCTGAGGCTATCCCTGAGGCTCTCACGAGGCAAGCTCACCGAGGACGACGTAGCAGGGCCCCATGGCCCCGCCCCTCCGCGTGGGTGATGCAGGTTGCGCAGGCGACGCACGAGCGGTACCAGCAGGCTTGGACAGGGAGGATTTCCTCTTCCGTGCTAGGTAAGCTTGGTCGGCTAGCGCGCTCCCCAAGCGACCTCCAAGGGTTTCCTGATCGGTGTAAGGAGACTAAAGCTGGGGGCTTGATAGGACGGAGGCCACCCCAAGCCCACCAGTGTGTCAAGAAGAGATGCTTTTGCAGGCAAAGACTGCTTTTTTTAGGGCGGACTACACTCGTTTCCCCTTCTGAAATGGCCGTTGTGGCAACCTTTCCTCAAACGTTTTGGGGGAAGAGGACTAAGGCCATTATATAAGAGAGGCCCAACCTCCGTAGAAGGGGATCCGACCCCCATCTCCCCCACTAGGGCAAGAACCCGCCTTTTTACTTGTCTTCCACCTCAAGCAATCCCATCAACAAGCAGGAGTAGGGTTTTACACCGCAAGTTGGACTTAACCTGGGTAAACTGTCGTGTGTTCTAGCTCGTCTTCCTAGCTCGTGCCACCGGAGAGTCATCGTGAGAATGAGAGGTTGAACAGAGTTGGAGAGCGAGCGCACCCCAAAGTTTGAACCTTATCTTGGGTTTGTGAAGCCACGATTCCGACATTTGGCGTGCTCGGTAGGGGTGCACAGACGCTCTTTCGCTCTAGTTTTGCTCCAGCTTCAACAACCCCATGGTCGGCGCTCATCGCATGCGCCCCCAGAGCTCAGCGCCGGAAGACCGTTTTCGGCCTACCAGCATCGCGGCCACCACCATCTTCGCCCCCGACGCAGCAAGGAGGCCGCCCTGCTGCGTCCCCCACGGCGTCTGCCTCACCCTGCATTTACGTGGGAGACCTGAACGCATAGGATGCGCTGCTCATGGCTAGCATGCTGCTTTGCCACCACCCGACGAACGAAGGATACGACGCCTGGATGCACCTCGAGAGGCCAGCGGTATGTTCTGCGCCCGTCACAACATGCACACCCACAACACAAAGGATTGCCAGACGGCCAGGATCCCCAACAGCAAGCACGCTTATAACACCCAAGATGCGATCCTATCCTTATTTTGGCACGAGGGCCTCGACACGGATAGAAGTGCATCTCGTCATTTTGCAAGAATGGATATCGTTACAAGTACATGTACTGAAAAGATCAGTATATGGAATTGGCTTACACTCGCCACACGCTACATCTGAGTCACATAATTACAACAAGATACAATCATCATGTAGAAGAGCAGGGTATGACTACGAACGAGAACAAACGATAAAAGAACGACGTCCATCCTTGCTATCCCATGCTACCGGCCTAGAACCAATCCTAGATCGACGAAGAAGAAGAAGAAGAAACTCCAAATGAACAATCATCGCGCTCACGTCATAGTATCGCTTTACCTGTGCCTGCAACTGGTGTTGTAGTCATTTGTGAGCCACAAGGAGTTAGCAATCTCATTTCCAAAGGTATCAAGACTAGCAAGGCTTAATGGGTGAGGTATGGTTAAGTGGTGAGGCTCCAACAAGCGACTAAGCATTTATTTGAGTTGGGTAACTTATGAGTACAAGAATAAGAGGAAATGATCTACGCATAACGGACGTGAACTAATGATGATTAAATGAATGATCCTAAACACCTACTTACGTAAAACATAACCCCACCATGTCCTCGATTGGAGAAGGAGCTCACCAAAGAGACAATCACGGTTACGCACACAGTTGGCATATTTTAATTAAGATTACTTCACGTTATCCAGAACCAGATGTTAAACAAAGTTTCCAAGTTTGCCACATAACCGCGAACGCCTTTATGAAAGATTTAACCCAGTAGGGGTGCTCCAACTAGTCCATCAAAAATTACCACAAGCCCCATAGAAAGCATCGATCACGAAACTCGCAATCTCCTCGGATTCCTAAGTGGAAAACCTCAACCCTGAGAAATCCCAAAGCATCACAGGAATCCCGATGCACGAGATATTTCTTAAAAGGTAAAACTAATCCAGCAAGGTTGCCCGACGTGTCGACGATCCCGATAGGACCCGCGTATCTCATTCTCAGGACACGATAGATTGTCCAAACTTCCATTAGGCCAATCACAGAGTTGCCCCTGGTAGCCACCGACGGTTGATAGGTTGGACGAACACTCATGCAGAGCACTGGCTCGGGGGGTTGATTAATTATCCATGGGGCAATCAAACCCTATGTGGTTCATTAGTTAATTAGGCAAATGTAGTACCAAAGTTGGGCCTTGCCAAACCGGTTTTAACTAAGACGAATTATCAAGGGGTCCCCATAACAACCCTGACCGTGTTAGGAGCGCTCAATTATGGAATATAACACCGGTAGCCGAAACTAAGGCGACAAAGGTGGAACAAAACACCAGGCTAGAAAGCCGAGCCTTGCACCTTTTACCAAGTATATAGGTGCATTAATTTAAATAGCATCAATATGGTGATATAACAAGGAACCCATGTTATCACATGGAAGAAACTGCACCTACAACTAGCAATGCTAACACATGGTTAAGCAAGCGGTAACATAGCCAATCAGTGGTTTGCTAGGTTGTAGAAAGGTGGAAGGTTTCATGGCAATGTTGAGAGGCTGACATTTAACATGTGGTAGGCAACGAGACATAACAAAAGTAACAAGACAACTAGCATGGCATTGATAGTAATGGTATCTAGGGAAAATATCATCATGCCTGAGATCCCGCTTGGAAGAAGAATGACTCTGTGAAGCAGACGAACTGACGTCGTCGAACGAATCCTCACATTCCGACACGCTTGCGGAACTCTATCGAGACGAAGCAAACCAGAAACAAGAATCAACACACGATATTCCCCACGGCACATGCACGACATGATGGACACCCTAATATGATGCATGTCCATTTCAATTATGCAAGGCATGGCATGGCAATTCACATCACGCAAACGCTACACATTAAGTGAAGCTCAATATACAACGAGTCACATATTGATGAAACTCCACATTTAATTATTTAGTTCACTCCCATTTATTTACACGGCAATATTAAATGTTATTTAAACATGGCAAGGGGCGAACACAATTAAACTACCTATCTAGGCATTTTAAATGAGGCCGAAAACGACATATAGCATCTCCAAACAGACCCCATGTGTTACTTTCTGAATCTGTCCAGATCTGTCGCAAACGTATTTTAAGTTTGTTAAACAGCAAAACAATGTGGTTCATGTGAAACTACACGCCATTCGAGTCGGTTTACATATAGAGATCGTCTCAAACGAAGCTATAGTTCAAAAGATATGATCACCTCAAAATATTATGCCATGAATGCAATATGTATGCAACGACTGCGACAAACATTCCAAAACATACAAGCAACAAGATAATATGAACCTACATGATATTCTACACAAGTTACATATAGGACACGATCAAAATGGAGCAATGGTTCAACAAATACAAGTTAAACAAGAAATAGCTACAATCTGCCCAAAACAGCAACATGGCATCTTCTACATCCTAAAACAACAAGCTACGTAATTCTAAAATGCTCAAACAAGACATGATGCAGTAGTGGTCAAGATGCACAACAACACCATACTAAATACAACTAGCATGGAAGCATGGATCACTGGGAAAAGAACTCACAAAATGGCATCTCGCACACAGTTTGAGACTTAGTGAAAATAACACTGTTGCAAGTGGAGTTTTAAACCAGAAAGAATATTGGCAGCAGCAAAACTATATGCTACCAGGCGTAGAATGGCATGAAAATCTACAACATGCTAAAGAATCTTAAGCACTACAAATAACTCCATTGCACCAACCCCGATGGAGTTGTAGATCACTAGCAAAACTCATGGCAAGACAGCAACAAAATATTACAGATCTCAGACCTAGAAATGTTTCAGCATCTCAAAACAACACTATTTTCTAGTAGGTTGGCAACAAGCAAACAACACCTATACATGGCTTTTTATACCAACCAAAAATACCACGGACTAGCGTACATGTACAAGGGCATATCTCTAGTTCAAATCTAATTCATATCATGCACGAAATAATTCCCACGAATTAAACAAGAGGGCAACATGGAAAAATATCATGCACGCTAACTTACTCAAAAGACAAAACTAAATGCACAGTTAAATTCTATGGATTTTTCTACCCCAAAAACATATATAATATGTGGGGTGAAAAATAAAAACTAATGTCACACATATATGCGAGAATATGTCCTAAACACGACGTAGCAAACTATTGATGCCACCAACATGAAAACAGAGAGACGACTATTTCTAAAATACATGGCAAGGGGTTACAAACAACATGAACATTTTACTTACGGGGTTTGAGCAAATTGGATGCACGCATAAATATCTACGGAATAATTAACCTAATAGGACAACACACAATTCTATGCAAACGGTAGGTCAAATAACTTCAAACATGCATGCAAGTTCTAAAATATTAATCTACATGAAATTCTAGCCAAGTTACATATATAACTTGTCGCAATTTGACGCACGATTTAAGATTTACGGGCGTCTGAAAATATTGCATATTCCAGAAAATACTAAATTCGTCGAAATTAACAAAAATCCTACGGGCTGAATCCTATAGAGGTTGACCTACACTAGCAAGCGCAATATAGCTTAAATTGCGCCGGGGTGGAGAATAAAGGCTCGGGTTGCTCACCTCGGCCTTTTGGGCCCGCCTGGCTGGAGACTGGAGATGGGCTGAGGCTGTGGAGGTGCGGCTCGGCCGTGGCCTGGCTGGCCGAGATGGGCCGAGGTGGGGCCCTCCTAGCACCGGCTGGGCCTTCCGAGGGGGTGGCCCAACCGACCCACATGGGTGCTGCGGGAGGCCGAACCAGCTGCAGATTGAGGAGGCGTCGGCAGCTGCTCCTCTAGCGCGGATCCAGCGAGGGGCTACACCGCAGGTGGCCGGGGCGGCTGATGGCGGCGACGGGAATGGCTTGTTCCGGCCCGGATCTGGCAGGATCCGACATAGTTGGGGCTTCGGTGGTCGGAGGCGGGGGTTTGGTGGCGCGGATCGAGCGGCCATGGCTGGCTGTAGCGGAGCAGTTCTCGGGCAGAGCCGCTCCTGCTCCGGCGAGGCCCTCCGGTAGCACTCCGGCAAGGTGGCGGCTGGCCGGGACGGCTCCTGCGAGTGACCAGCCGGAGACGAGGCACGGGGCCGGGGCTTCGGTCTGCTTGGGCTCCTCCATGGCTGCGGTCGCCCGGACATGTCCGAGTTGGCCGCATACATGTCCGGTAGGTGGGGAGTTGGGCTAATCTGAGCTTTCGGATCAGAATCTGATAGCTGAAAATGGTCGGGGAGGATATGGTTGCCGGATTTTGAGGGTGTGGGCCTGCAGGTAGGGTTTTCTAGGGGGTGGCACTGCTAGAATCAGAGATTTTGCCATCTGCTGCTTCTTTGCCGTCTGCTGGGTGATGGCAAAGACCCTCTTTGCCATCAGCTACCAAAAACCAGACGGCAAAGAGCTCGCTGATGGCAAAGATACTATTTACCATCAGCCGTCTCTTTGTCGTCCGCGAGCTGACGGCAAAGAGCATTTAGGCCGACGACAAAGAGCACGGGCGGCCCACCCCGCAGCCCCTCTCTCCCCCCTAACGACCTCTTTCTTTGTCGTCTGCTTTTCTCCTCTGTGCCGTCGGTGGAAGACGGCAAAGAGGATGCGTCCTAACGGCCGTCGCCCCCACCCCCACATGCCTCTCTCCCCTAACGGTCGTCGCGCCCCACCCACCCCTCTCTCAAACCCGAAACCACCACCGCCGCCGCGCCCTCCTCCTCCCTGCGCCAGCACCGCGCCCTTCTCCTCCACCACGCCCCTCCTCCTCCCCGGTACCTCCTCCTCCACCACCGCCAACGGAGCTCGCCCCTTCTCCACCACCGGCCCCTCCGCCACCACCGCCCTCTCCTCCACCGCCGTGCCCTCCTCCTCCCCATGACCCCCTTCTTCACCACCGCACCGCCCCTCCTCCATCGCGTCGGCCCCTTCCTCCTAGCGCACCGCCTCCTCCCTGCGCCCCTCCTCCTCTTGGCGCCGCCCCCTCCTCGTGGCTCCCCTCCCAGCGGCTTCCCCCCTCCTTCGGTCGCCCCAGCCGTCCCCAACTCCGGTGAGTGCCCCCACCCCTGTTTTTTCTATTTTATTTTCTTTTAAATTACATAGTTAATTTAGATAGTTAGTTTATTTACTATTTTTCTGTTAAATTAGATAGTTAGTTTATTTACTATTTTTTCTTTTGAATCAAATAGTTAGTTTTTTCCTGTTTTCTCTGTTAAATTAGATAGTTGGTTTATTAGGTAGAAAAAAGTAGATAGAAAAGAAAAAAAATAGATAGAAAATAAAAAACTTATAAGAAAATAAGAGAAGAAAAAACTAGAAGAAAAAAGAAGAAGAAGAAGAAGAAGAAGAAGAATAAGAAGAAAGAGGAGGAGAGGAGAAAGAGAAAAGAAAGAAAGAAAGAAAGAAGAAGAAGAAGAAGAAGAAAAAGAGGAGAGAGGAGAAGAAGAAAGAAGAGGAAAAAGGAAAAGAAGGAAGAAGAAGAATAAGAATAAGAAGAGGAAAAAGGAAAATAAGGAAAAAGAAGAAGAAGAAGAAGAAGAAGAAGAAGAAGAGAAGAAGAAGAAGAAGAAGAAGAAGAAGAAGAAGAAGAAGTAGAAGAAAAAGAAGAAGAAGAAAAAGAAGAAAAGGTAGAAGAAGAAAAGGAAGAAGAGGAAAAAAAGAAGAGGAGAAAAAGAAGAGGAAGAAGAAGAAAATGACACCCTGACACCACGACACGATGCCCCGACACCCCGACATGACACCCCGACACCCCGACACGACGCCCCGACAAGACATCACGACAGCCAGGCACGAAACTCCGTGCATCTATTAATACGCCGCCCCCGATGACACTCACCCCCAACCCCCGACCCCGAGACCTCTTCGTCCTCTTGTTGACCGAAAAGGTGAACTTCGGCCTCCAGAGGCCGCCGATCGTGGACCTCACTAGGAGAATGCTCGGAGGGGAGAGGAGAGGCAGAGAAGAGAGGTCTCCGTAACCGGAAGAGTTGGCGTGCTGACCCTTGAACCGTGCGTCGCCATACCTAAGGGCGCCGGGGACGAGCGAGTTAGGGGGTTCCTCGATGTTGATTGAATCCTAAATGACATATATATAGGTCATATATTTGTGTTAGGTCATATATTTTTCGATTTTATTGGTGAACACAAAATATTTGTGTTGATCGGGTGGATTTACATGTGCAGTTGTCTCGTCGTTGTGAGGTGTGCTGTGCGAAGACCTCCCCGTGAGTTCTACGAGCTCCGCCCCTACATTCGTGGGTGAGTACAAATGTCATCTCCTCCTCGCCCCTTTATTTGCTCTGTGTCGGTGTTCGGGTGAAACTTGCTAGATATAGGTAAATTAATTTATTAGTATGCGTGACCAGTATGCGTCTCCCGTTCGAAAGGGTTACAGTCATAAATATGCATGCATTTGCATATATTTATAACCGTGATTCTTCCAAATTGTCCAATGTTATCCATGGACAGCCCGAGTATGTGTAGATTGGGTTCGTTTTCCCATATGCTTTGTTCCGGATCCGATGCATAATTTCGTCACTGCCTCCCTGTTGTTCTCCGGATACACATCCTCTCTATTTATTGTGGAGAGGTGTATCAGGAGAACAGCGGGGAGGTGCTGCCAAAATTTTGCGTTGGATCCGGAGCATAGCATGGGAAAACGAACCCAACCTACACATACTCGGGTGGGATTAGGACCTATCTTTACCTATTAGCGTGTAGGTTGCATTGACGTAATAAAACTGGCGAACTTGATTAACTGATGAGTATATATGCTGAATTATATATAAATATATTTCTTGTGTGTTTAGTAACTAGGCAAGATGAGTGATCGTGCGTGGATGTACACGGATCACCCTAGTCAGAAAGAGATGATGAAAGAATGGTTTCCAAAAACCAAGGAGTTTGTGAAAGCCGCATTTGCAAATGGCCAGGAAACAAACTGGTGCCCATGTCCTGAATGCGACAACTATAAAAAGAGGACAGAGGCTGTAATGATTAAACACATGCAGAGGAGGGGTTTTAAGCCTAATTATACGATTTGGACATTTCATGGTGAGTCTATATAACACACCAGAGCTGAGGTGGTTCGTCGTCGCACCAACGAGCATGGTACCGAGATCGAAGACATGGTGCAAGACTTTGATGATGCTCGGGATTCGAAAGATGAGATGGAGGAATCTGCAAAGGCCTTCTATGAAATGTTGGAGTCTTCAAAATGTCCTCTCCACGAGCACACTGAGCTTTGTCAGCTGGATGCCATTGCACAAGTAATGGCTCTGAAGGCTCAGTTCAACTTGGGAAGAGAATGCTACGACGCGATGATGACACTATTTGGACGCTTTCTACCCAAAGGCCATGTTATGCCTGCAAACCTGTACCAGTCAGATAAAATACTTTGTGTACTTAAGATGCCCTATGAGAAGATAGATGCATGTGAGAAAGGATGTGTCTTATTTAGGAAGGAGTATGCACACTTGGACTATTGTCCCAATTGCGAGTCTTGCAGGTATCTTGTGGTAGACAACAGTATGGGTGAGAAGAGGCAGACCAAAATCGCAGTTAGTGTTCTTCGGTATATGCCAATCATACCAAGGCTTCAACGTCTTTTCATGGTCGAAGAGATAGCCAGACAGATGACATGGCACAAAATGGGCAAAAGAACGGAACTAGATGTGGATGGGAATAAGATGGTTGTACACACATCGGATGGGGAAGCATGGAAACACTTCGATGGATTGCATCAGGATAAAGCGGCAGATCCAAGGAATCCTCGAGTCGGCATCGCCACAGATTGTTTTAATCTCTTCGGCATGACAGCAACCCAATACAGTAGTTGGCCTGTATTTGTCATTCCACTCAATCTCCCCCCGGGCAGATTATGCAAAGAAAGAACATATTTCTGACATTGATAATTCCAGGGCCCAATTATCCAGGGAAGAATATGAATGTGTACATGCAGCCGCTTAAGGATGAATTGCAAGAAGCTTGGGATAATGGGGTCAAGACATACGATGCCGCTAGAAAAGAAAACTTCAAAATGCATGTGTGGTACATCTACTCTATGCATGACTTGCCGGCGTATGCGCTATTCTCTGGATGGTGTGTGCATGGAAGGTTCCCGTGCCCCACATGCAAGGCAACTCTTCAATTTCATTGGTTGTAGGAGGGTCAGAAGTATTCTTGCTTTGACTTGCATAGATAGTTCCTGGATCCTGACCATCAGTTCAGAAAAGACAAGAAGAACTTTAACAAAGGTAAAGTTGTCAAAAACTTGGCACCACCTGCGTTGACAGGCCAATAGATCCTGGATCACTTAAACGCCCTCGAGCCTGATCCATAGCGTCCAGGGTATTTCAAGGGGTATAATTCAAAACATGCCTGGACTCACAAGCCATGCTTGTGGGATCTGCCTTACTTCAAACACCTCCTTCTTCCACACAATATCGACATGATGCACAATGAAAAGAATATCGGAGAGGCTATTTTTGGTACATTTTTTGACATAGATGGGAAGACAAAGGATAATACTAAGGCTAGAGTCGATCAAGAGACACTATGTCACATACCGTTACAAAACATGCGAGAGGGCAAAGGAAAGCAGAACTGGTCGAAGCCAAAGGCCTGGTTCAATCTTGGAAGGTCAGCTATGAGGGATTTTATCTTGTGGGTCAAAGTGCACTTGATGTTACATCTACCAATCGAGGCAAGTTAGAGAAGATCTTTCCGTTGGGCTTCTTTAATCCAATGCAGCATTTGATTTTACATCTACCGATCGAGGCAAGATTGGGTGGGCCCGTGCAAGAATCGTTGGTGCTATGCAACTGAGAGGATGCAGAAGACACTTAGCTAAATGTAAAAATAAGCGTAGAATTGAAGCATCGATGGATGAGGCATTCATTACCGAGGAGGTGGCAAACTTTGTGACAGCACACTACGAAGCCAAAAATCATCATTTGCATAATCCGAAGCCTCGGTACAATGATGCAGACCCTAAAAAAGGTGGATCCAACCTCAGCCTATTTAAAGGGAAGCTCGCACCAGCTGGTGCTTCAAAACCAATAACATTGGATGTCGAAGAATGGCAAAACATTTCATTGTATATCTTCAACAACCTAACAGAAGTGCGGTTGTACATCGAGTAAGTTCTCTGCACATTTTTCCGTAACTTCTAATTCCTTTGAACTGCTCTTATTCCCGGATATTTCATACAACCGATACGTCACCAAATTCTCGGATGGAGCGGTGATCCAAAATTATTCCGTCGAAGAGTATGAGCTTCTAGCAAAGCATGGAGGTGGCTATCCCGGTTTCATATCTTGGTTCAAACAAACGGTAATTATCAATGATGGACCATTTCATTTCTTGGTCTAACTTTCGACTAATGCAACAATCGTCTCGTATTAAACTTGTAGGCTGACTCAGAGTCTATGGACGCCGAATTGAGAGAAACCGCTAATGGTTTTGAATATAAGGTCCGTTCATTTGAGATATACAACATGAACGGGTATCTGTTTCGTACCGTTGGCAAAGAGCTATCTATGCCCGACCGGAAATCTACAAATTGGTGTGTCTCTTCTATCGACGAAGGTGGTATCGAGTATTATGGAAGAGTTGAAGCAATTTATGAACTTCAATTCTATGGTTAAAACCCATCGAACGTCGTAGTCTTCAAATGTTATTGGTTCCAGCCGAAGGAGACTAGAAGGACTCATGAACATATAGGACTAGCCGAAATCAATCCAAACACCCATTTAGATGTTCCCGATGTCTATATTACGGCTCAACATGCGACCCAAGTTTTCTATCTACAGTGGGCATTGATACGTCTCGAATGTAACTATAATTTTTGATGGTTTCATGCTGTTATCTTGTCATCTTTGGATGTTTTATGTACCTATTATATCTTTTTTGGGACTAACTTATTAATTCGGTGCCAAGTGCCAGTTCCTGTTTTTTCTGTGTTTTTGGCTCTTTTCAGATCTGATTTTGGAATGGAGTTCAAACAGAATAAAATCCTCGAATGATTTTTTCCCGAACGAAAGAAGATCAGGGGGCTTGTGGGCCAAGCCAGGAGGGCTACAGGGAGCCCACAAGCCCCCACTCCGCCACCAGGGGGACGGCGGTGGGCAGGCTTGTGGCCTCCCTGGCGCCCCCTGACCTAGATCTTGCGCCTCTATATTCCCTAAAAATCAGAAAAAAATCAAGGGATCCACGAAAATACTTTTCCGCCGCCGCAAGCTTCCGTTTCCGCGAGATCTCATCTGGAGACCCTTCCCGGTGCCCTGCCGGAGGGGACTTTGGAGTTGGAGGGCTTCTTCATCATCATCATCGCCCCTCCAGTGACTCGTGAGTAGTTCACTTCAGACCTACGGGTCCGTAGTTAGTAGCTAGATGGCCTCTTCTCTCTCTCGGATCTTCAATACAAAGTTCTCCATGATCTTCATGGAGATCTATCCGATGTAATCTTCTTTGGCGGTGTGTTTGTCGAGATCCGATGAATTGTGGGTTTGTGATCATACTATCTATGATATATATTTGAGTCTTTGCTGATTTCTTATATGCATGATTTGATATCCTTGTAAGTCTCTCCGAGTTTTGGTTTTTTTCTGGCCAACTAGATCTATTTTTCTTGCAATGGGAGAAGTGCTTGGTTTTGGGTTCTTACCGTGTGGTGACCTTTCCCAGTGACAGTAGGGGCAGCAAGGCACACATCATGTAGTTGCCATCAAGGGTAACAAGGTGGGCTCTGTCATAGATATGAGATTGTCCATCTACATCATGTCATCTTGCTTAAGGCGTTACTCTGTTCTTTTGGACTTAATACACTAGATGCATGCTAGACAGCGGTCGACGTGTGGAGTAATAGTAGTAGATGCAGAAAGTATCGGTCTACTTGTTTTGGATGTTATGCCTATAGATATAATCATTGCCATAGATGACGTCACGACTTTGCACGGTTCTATCAATTGCTCGACAGTAATTTGTTCACCCACCGTCTACTTGCTTTCATGAGAGAAGCCACTAGTAAACACTACGGCCCCCGGGTCTATTCACATCTATCGTTTCCACTTTCGTTTTTAACTTTTCTTTGTTACTTTCAGTTCTCACTTGGTGAACAATCTATAAGGGATTTACAACCCCTTCATAGCATTGGGAGCAAGCCTTTTGTGTTTGTGCAGGCACTTGTGATACTCCTTCACTGGATCGATACCTTGGTTCTCAAACTGAGGGAAATACTTACCACCGTTGTGCTACATCACCCTTTCCGCTTCGAGGGAACACCAACGCAAGGCTCCAAGGCCACGGGGGAAATCCTTTGCATATTTGCCTAGGAAGTCCCTTAAGGCATAGCCGTAGCAGAAGGATTCCTGGTGTCGTTGCTGAGGAGTATCAAGCAACACTCCTATTTCCGGCGCCATTGGAAGGTCTTTTGTTGCAGTAGCAGAAGTATTTCTGGCACCATTGCCGGGGAGGAGAGATCTATCCAAGTAGGTCTCATAAACTCATCTCTTGCATTTACTTTTTTGCCAGTTGCCTCTCGTTTTCCTCTCCCCCACTTCACATTTACCGTTCTCTTTTGCCTTTCTCCTTTGCCGTTTTCTTTTGCCTTTTGCCTTTTGCCGTTTTCTTTGCCGGTTTTCTTGCTTGCTTGTGTGCTTGTTTGTTTGTTGAAGTCATCATGGTTGAAAACACCAAACTTTGCGACTTCTCGAGTACCAATAATAATGATTTTAGTAGTACTCCGATTGCTCCCGCCACTAGTGCGGAATTGTATGAAATCAACGTAGCTTTGTTGGATCTTGTTATGAAAGAGCAATTCTCTGGCCTTCCTAGTGAAGATGCCGCATCCCATCTCAATACCTTCATTGAGCTTTGTGATATGCAAAATAAAAGAGATGTGGATAATGACGTTATTAAGTTGAAACTTTTTCCTTTCTCGTTGTGAGATCGCGCAAAAACTTGCTTTTCATCTTTGCCTAAAAAGAGTATCGATTCTTGGGATAAGTGCAAAGATGCTTACATATCCAAGTATTTTACGCCGGCTAAGATCATCTCCTTACGTAACGATATCATGAATTTCAAGCAACTTGATCATGAATACGTTGCACAATCTTGGGAGAGGATGAAGCTTACGATTAGAAATTGTCCCGCTCATGGCTTGAGTTTGTGGATGATTATACAAATCTTTTACGCTGGCTTGAATTTCGCTTCTCGCAATATCTTGGACTCCGCCTCAGGTGGAACGTTCATGGAAATCACGTTAGGATACGCTACAAAACTC
The DNA here is from genome assembly GCF_904849725.1 of Hordeum vulgare subsp. vulgare. Classification (NCBI taxonomy): domain Eukaryota; kingdom Viridiplantae; phylum Streptophyta; class Magnoliopsida; order Poales; family Poaceae; genus Hordeum; species Hordeum vulgare. The sequence goes on from NC_058518.1 coordinate 314,891,462, forward strand.
CTAGATAATATCATGACCAACTACTCTCAGTGGCACACTGAAAGGTCACCTGCTAGCAAAAAGGTACACGCTGTAGAAGAGATTAACTCGCTTGGTGCTAAGATGGACGCGTTGATGAATTTGGTTGCTAGTAGTAACGCTAGTATAGATCCTAATGACATGCCACTATCTTCTTTGACTGAGAGTAGCAACGCTAGTTTGGACGTGAATTTTGTTCGTAGGAACAATTTTGGCAACAACAATGCTTTTAGAGGAAACTATGTTCCTAGGCCTTTTCCTAGTAACTCCTCTAACAATTTTGGCAATTCCTACAACAACACTTATGGAAATCACAACAAATTATCCTCTAATTTAGAGAGTAATATCAAAGAGTTCATCAACCCTCAAAAGATTTTCAATGCGTCCATAGAGGAAAAACTACTCAAAATAGACGATTTGGCTAAAAGCGTTGATAGGATGTCTTGTGATATTGATGCTTTGAAAGTTAGATGCTCTCCTCCCAAGGTCAACTTGGATGAAACTTTGAAAGCTATGCGTGTCTCCATGAATGAGAGCAAAGAAAGAACCGCCCAAATTAGCGCTAGGCATGAATGGTTTAAAAGGGTGCGTTCTAGTGATGCAAATCACGAAGATCTTAAAGTGCTTGGTGTGTCTCCTCTTGAATCTTTGTTTTCGCGTGTCAAACCTTTTGATGGAGGGGCTGGATATGAATCCACTTTGGTTGAAAAACGCCCCAATGATTCGGAGTCCACCTATCTTGATGATGAAGGTGTGGAGAGTGGAGTAGAAGAAATCAAAATTTTGGGTAGTAATGAAACTCCCACTTTGGATTTCAAGGAATTCAATTATGATAATTGCTCCTTGTTTGAATGCATTTCTTTGATGCAATCCATTGCAAACTCTCCACATGCTTATAGCCAAAGCAAAGCCTTTACCGCGCATATCGTATATGCTATGATGAAATCTCTTGAAGAGAAGCTCGAACTAGAAGTCTCTATACCTAGAAAACTTCATGATGAGTGGGAACCTACTATCAAAATCAAGATCAAAAACTATGAGTGCAATGCTTTGTGTGATTTGGGTGCTAGTGTTTCCGCGATTCCAAAGTCTTTATGTGATATTCTTGGTTTTCATGAGATTGAAGAGTGTTCTCTTAATTTGCATCTTGCGGATTCTACTGTCAAGAAACCCATGGGAAGGATCGATGATGTTCTTATTGTTGCAAGTAAGAACTATGTACCCGTGGATTTCATTGTACTTGACATAGATTGTAATCCTTCATGTCCCATTATTCTTGGTAGACCTTTCCTAAGGACTCTTGGTGCTATCATCGATATGAAGGAAGGGAATATTAGATTTCAATTTCCTTTGAAGAAGGGCATGGAGCACTTTCCTAGAAAGAAAATAAGATTGCATTATGAATCTATGATGAGGGCTACTTATGGTTTGAGCACCAAAGATGACTATACGTGATTCCATCACCTTTTGCCTAGCTAAGGGCGTTAAACAAAAGCGCTTGTTGGGAGGCAACCCAACAAATCTATCCTTTTTATTTCTGTTTTGTGTTTTCCACACTTTCATAATTCTGTTATGATTGTGTTTTTTGTGTTTCTTATTACATTTGTGCCAAGCAAAACTGTTATGATTAGTCTTGGGGATGATCGTTTGGTCATGCTGAGAAAGACAGAAACTTTCTGCTCACGAAAAGAATTTTCAATTTTTTCTGTAAGAGCTTTTGAGTTGATTCTTTTTTGCTACTGATTTCTACGAAAATTCTTCAGAATGTCGTAAATTTTAAGAATTTGTGAAGTACGAGAAGTATACAAAATATACAGATTGCTACAGACTGGTCTGGTGTTAACAGATTCTGTTTTTGTTGTGTTGGTTGAGTATTTTGATGAAACTATGGATAGTATCGGGGGGTATTAGCCATGGAAGATTGAAGATACAGTAACCCAACATCAGCACAAGTAGAATTTAAGTTTGCTACAGTACCTAAGGAAGTGGTGGTTTGCTTTCTCATACTAATGTTATCACGAGTTTCTGTTTAAGTTTCGTGTTGTGAAGTTTTCAAGTTTTGGGTGAAGTTCTTATGGATAAAGAGATAAAGAGTGACAAGAGCTCAAGCTTGGGGATGCCCAAGGCACCCCAAGAGATTCAAGGATGCCGTAAAAGCCTAAGCTTGGGGATGACCCAGGAAGGCATCCCCTCTCTCGTCTTCAATCCATCGGTAACGTTACTTGGGGCTATATTTTTATTCACCACATGTTATGTCTTTTTGCTTGGAGCGTCTTGTACCGTAGGAGTCTTTTATTTTTTTTGTGTCACAATCATCCTTGCTGCACACCTAGAGATAGAGACATGCACTCATCGTGATTTTGTCGAGCTTCACTTATATCTTTTGGTAGACAATTCAGCTCACATGTGCTTCACTTATATCTTTTGAGCTAGATACTTTTGCTCTATGTGCTTCACTTATATCTTTTAGAGCACAGCGGTGCGTGGCTTGGTAGTTGATCTATGCTTTGAAAGTAGTCTCAAAAGGGGTAGTTATCCAAAGGGATACGAAAACTTCGACCTTCATGTGCATTGAATAGTTAGAGAAGTATGATTCATCTCAATTAGTTTTGAGTTGTGGTTATGGTAATATTGAAGTCATTCTAGTAAGGTGTTGTGGATCTAGAAATACTTGTGTTGAAGTTAGTGATTCCCGTAGCATGCACGTATGGTGAACCGCTATGTGATGAAATTTGAGCATGATTAGTCTATTGATTGTCATCCTTTGCGTGGTGGTCGGGATCGCGCGATGGTTTATACCTACCAACCCTTCCCCTAGGAGTATGCGTTGAATTCTTTGTTTCGATTACTAACAAATTTTTTGCAACAAGTATATGAGTTCTTATGACTAATGTTGAGTCCATGGTTTAGATGCACTTTCACCTTCCACATCACTATCTTCTTAGTGCCGTGCAACTTTCGCCGGTGCACAAAACCCACCATTAGCCTCCCTCAAAACAGCCACCATACCTACCTACTATGGCTTTTTCAAAGTCATGCTGAGATATATTGCCATGCAACTACCACCATGACATGTGCCATCACGTCTACATTGCTATTGCATGATTGTAAGATAGCTAGCATGATGTTTCCATTAACGTCTATGCCATGCTAGATCATTGTCACGGTACACTACCGAAGGCATTCCATATAGAGTCATCGTTGCTCTAAGATTTGAGTTGAAAGTGTGATGATCATCATTAATGGAGCATTGTACCATGTGAGGAAATAAAACAGGCCAAAGATGCCCACCAAAAAAAAAGAGGCCAAAGAGCCCACCAAAATAATAATAATAAAATGAGAGAAAAAAGAGAGAAGGGACAATGCTACCACTTTTCCACACTTGTGCATATTAAGCACCATGATCTTCATGATTGAGAGTTTCTCGTTTTGTCACCACCATATAGCTAGTGGGAAATTTTCATTATATAACTTGGCTTGTATATTCCAATGATAGGCTTCCTCAAAATTGCCTTAGTTCTTCGTGAGCAAGCAAGTTGGATGCACACCCACTAGTTTTCTTGAAGAGCTTTCACATACTCTTAGCTCTAGTGCATCATTTGTATGGCAATACCTACTCATTCACATTGATATCTATTGATGAGCATCTCCACAGCTCATTGATATGCCTAGTTAATGTGACCATCTTCTCCTATTTTGTCTTCCAACCTCCACCACACTCCACACCATCTATAGTGCTAAAACCATGGCTCACGCTCATGTATACCGGGGTTGTGCATGATTTAAATTCGTTGTGCAATGATGATAGAGCATAGCCAGACTATATGCTTTTGTAGGGATAACTTTCTTTTGGCCTTGTTATTTTGAAAGTTCATGATTACCTTGCTAGTTTGCTTGAATTATTACCGTTTCCACGTCAATAGCAAACTATTTTTTGAATCTAATGGATCTGAACATTCACGTCACATAAGAGGAGCTACAAAGGGCATCTATGCTAGGTAGCATGAAAGCATCAAAAATTCATTCTTTATCACTTCCCTACTCGAGGGCGAGCAGGAGTTAAGCTTGGGGATGCTTGATACGTCTCAAAGTATCTATAATTTTTGATGGTTTCATGTTGTTATCTTGTCATCTTTGGATGTTTTATGTACCTTTTATATCTTTTTTGGGACTAACTTAATAATTTAGTGCGAAGTGCCAGTTCCTGTTTTTGGTGTGTTTTTGGCTCTTTTCAGATCTGATTTTGGAACGGAGTCCAGACGGAATAAAATCCCTGAAATGATTTTTCCCGAACGGAAGAAGATCAGGGGGCTTGTGGGCCAAGCCAGAAGGGCTACAGGGAGCCCACAAGCCCCCACTCCGCCACCAGGGGGCGGCGGTGGGCACGCTTGTGGCCTCCCTGGCGCCCCCCTGACCTAGATCTTGCGCCTATATATTCCCTAAAAATCAGAAAAAAAAATCAAGGGATCCACGAAAATACTTTCCACCGCCGCAAGCTTCCGTTTTCGCGAGATCTCATCTGGAGACCCTTCCCGGTGCCCTGCCGGAGGGGACTTTGGAGTTGGAGGGCTTCATCATCATCATCATCGCCCCTCCAGTGACTCGTGAGTAGTTCACTTCAGACCTACGGGTCCGTAGTTAGTAGCTAGATGGCTTCTTCTCTCTCTCAGATCTTCAATACAAAGTTCTCCATGATCTTCATGGAGATCTATCCGATGTAATCTTCTTTAGCGGTGTGTTTGTCGAGATCCGATGAATTATGGATTTGTGAATAGATTATCTATGATATATATTTGAGTCTTTGCTGATTTCTTATATGCATGATTTGATATCCTTGTAAGTCTCTCCGAGTCTTGGGTTTTTTCTGGCCAACTAGATCTATGATTCTTGCAATGGGAGAAGTGCTTGGTTTTGGGTTCTTACCGTGTGGTGACCTTTCCTAGTGACACTAGGGGTAGCAAGGCACACATCATGTAGTTGCCATCAAGGGTAACAAGGTGGGCTCTATCGTAGATATGAGATTGTCCATCTACATCATGTCCTCTTGCTTAAGGCGTTACTCTGTTCTTTTGGACTTAATACACTAGATGCATGCTGGATAGCGGTCGACGTGTGGAGTAATAGTAGTAGATGCAGAAAGTATCAGTCTACTTGTTTTGGACGTGATGCCTATAGATATAATCATTGCCATAGATGACGTCACGACTTTGCGTGGTTCTATCAATTGCTCGACAGTAATTTGTTCACCCACCGTCTACTTGCTTTCATGAGAGAAGCCACTAGTAAACACTACGACCCCCGGGTCTATTCACATCTATCGTTTCCACTTTCGTTTTTACTTTGCTTTGTTACTTTGTTGCTTTCAGTTCCCACTTGGCGAACAATCTATAAGGGGTTGAAAACCCCTTCATAGCGTTGGGAGGAAGCTTTTTGTGCTTGTGCAGGCACTTGTGATACTCCTTCACTGGATCGATACCTTGGTTCTCAAACTGAGGGAAATACTTACCACCGCTGTGCTACATCACCCTTTCCGCTTCGAGGGAACACCAACGCAAGGCTCCAAGGCCACGGGGGAAATCCTTTGCATATTTGCCTAGGAAGTCCCTTAAGGCGTAGCCGTAGCAGAAGGATTCCTGGTGCCGTTGCCGAGGAGTATCAAGCAACACTCCTATTTCTGGCGCCGTTGGAAGGTCTTTTGTTGCAGTAGGAGGCATGCCAAACTGATAAGAATCTGGAAGGTTGGTATGTTGTTTATGAAGTGCCGCCACGTGTTAGACCACCTCCCACAAATGAACAGGATTATGAACCTCACATTAACCCAGACACATATGATGGAGAATTCTTCCAAGAAACACGTCTTTCCAAGAAACGTTTCAAGAATCGGCGTGCTTCACCCCAGAACATGGAAGTAGACAGCGACAATGAATCCGACTTCACCCCAGAGCCGGAACCAGCAGAGCTGGAACTAGAAGAGGTTACTCATGTGGATGACCTGTCAATGCTTGACCGATTCTAGAAAGGCCTTCCACAACTTCATGCCATTGAACTCGATGAGCACGTCATTCATGAAGACATGTGTGATAGTGATGATGATCATGCATTTATTGATGATGATTATTAGTTTGTAAGATTCCCAACTTAAACTATATATGTACATATTATTCTTGTTAGTTATTAAATTTTTTTATGTTGTACTAACTTATTTTAATCTTTATCATGGCAGGTCAGCAGGTGTTGAAATATGGTGGGCGCGGGTCCAGATCGCTCGACGGGTTCTTCTTCGGCGGCTCGCACGAGGGGTGGTACTTCCATTCCACCCCTGTTTGTCTGTAGATCCTTGGCAGATAGTCTGATGACACCACCCGCGGGTGCTTCTTCGTCGGCGGCATTGCCCATTTGGAGAGGTGCTGGTCGGGTAGGGAAGAAGGGGAAGGGTACAGGGAGAGGTGGTGGCCACGGAAGAGGTAGGAAGACTATTGCGCCGTCCTCGCCACCACCACCAGCTCATTCACCCGAGCACAGGAATACTATGGTGGACCCGTTTGTGGAGGAGGCTACGGGGACTCCGCTCCAGGAGCCTCGGGTGGACGGGCATTCGGCCCATGAGACTCTGGTCCAGGATCAGCCTCGGGTCGAGGTGCCTTCGGCCCACGAGACTCCCGTTCCCAAGGCTACGTCCCAGGAGACTCCTGCCACACACGCTTCGGCCGATGTGGAGACGTCTGGATGGGGTGCCTGGCCGGATCAGATCAAGGTGCCGGATTGGACCGAGGGTCCGGGTGGCTGTTCTACTGATGGCAGGGATGAGTCTACGGATAGTGAGGGCGACGTGCAGGTGGACGGGGCTACCGTGTACAAGCGTGGTAGTACACGTCTCCCGGTTGCTCCGCCTACCAGTGAGCAGAGGCCGGTGATTAAGCCTGAAGGGGATAGGTAAGTACATTTACTCCTTTTTAGCTTCTTTCTTCAAGTTTCTTCAAATATCTAATGCGTTGACCTTATCATAATGCAGGGGATGGAAACACCCTGGCGGAGTCCGCAAGCCGAACATCGTCCTTGGTGTGCTTTGCGGGACAAATTTCCTGGGGTTTGTCATGTTGCCTGGTGAGGGTTAGGTTCCTACACTAGGATTTACCTAGGAGCACTACCAGGCCGCATAGGCCCCGCCCGAGGAGATTATAGATGGTGTCTTGTGCCACACGAGGGCCGAGATGGTGATCAACAACTTTTGGGTAAATTATCCTTTTACACAATCTAAAATTAACAATATAGCTAATTATTGCACTAATCGGTGTTGTCTCGTTTGATTGCAGACCTTCTATAGGTGTGAGGAGGGATATGAGGAGGAGGTGGCCGAGGTTATCGAGGCCGAGTGTAGGCGGTTATTACAGAACTTACGCCACGAGGCTCAGCCACAGTCCATTCGAGACTACTACGCCACGCGTGGTATTAAGAAGCACAAGAAGGAGTGCCGCAGAAAGTATCTGAAGAAGGAGCAGTACATGAAGGTAATTACCTACTCTTAAGGCCTTGTACGTAGTTTTCTTGATTTGATTCATAGGCGTAGTGCTCAAAATTCTTTTGAATAACTTATAGGTGCCCCTTAGATGGTGTGCGGATAAGATGGATTGTTGGGAGGCGTTGGTGGATGAGTGGTGCACAGGCGGCTGGCGAGCCGTCCACGACAATGCGAAGGATCGGCGTAGCCAAATGGTTGGTGTGCCACACCATCAAGGCAGCGCCAACTTACTTCAGTTCGGACGAAACTAGGTATGTGGTTTGCTTCATGATTCATGCAATTCATTCTTCAAGCTAGATTGAGCCCCTTACTAATACTTTGTTCCTCTCTTTTAGGCGCATCACAATAAGGCAGAGATGCCAGAGTTGTACGACCTTTATGGCATGGCCCATACCGCCTCATACAAGAAGGCGAAGGCATTCTCTTAGTCTGACCTGGATGATCCAAATAACTTCACCAACATCTCTTCCCACCACAAGCTCGTGAAATACATGGACACGGGGAAGGCTTGGAAAGGGGAGGACTTTAACCCGAGCCAGGAACCTTTGGATCTAGAGCTGGTGATGATATCTGGTGGCGGGAGGCCCCATGGCTCGATAGACATTGGAGATGGGATAATACGTTGTCCACTCACTCTCCCGGAGATCAAGGCGCGCCAGTCAAGCTCCTGTCCTGAGATAACGCCTCGTCCACGGCTAGTCGATCTTGCCATCGAGGTTAGTTGTCGTACTCAGAAAACTTTCATCCATTACATTGTGTGTGTGGCCATCGATCATTACTGTGGTAACGAGGAATGGTGTTGCAGGTTGCTCTTCAGAAAGGAGAGCGACAAACCAAGTTGCTCTTGAGAAAGAGAGATTGGAAAGCCAGGCTGCTCTTGAGGAGAGGGACCGGACCACGACTCGGTTGATTAAGGATGAAAGGTCCCGGAATGAGGCGGCTCACCTGGCCATGTACGAGCTTATTGTGGTAAGTTACTTTTTTATATTGGCCAAATCATGTGTGTAATGCTTGTTTCATTACTAACTAATATGACTGAATATTCAAAACCGGATGTGCAGTCTATGTGCGAGAAGACCGGTCAAGCCCCTTCGTCGATGCCCGTCTTCTCTGCGATTGGCACGGTGAGTTTCATTTCAATGGTCATTATAAACTAGTATTAACAATTGAGTGTCATCATGCTAACTGAGACATTGCAAAATGTCTTTTCTGCAAAATAACTCCCGAGCGGCATCGCACGACCCTTCTCGAGGGAACCTTCTCCAAACGAAGCCAACGCGAGCAAACGTGGTGTTTCTCCTCCTTGATGACCATTGTGGTAAGTTTTATCCAAAATGACATAATGAGCTCCTACTTGATTTCTACTAGGAAAAATGGTTAGAGAAACCACTAGTTTCATAACTTAGCTAATTTAGCTCCAAAATGACATAATAAGCTCAATTGAAATAGGAAAAATGAAAAGAAGGAATAAGAAGAAGAAGAGAAGAAGAAGAGACGAAGAAGGAGAAGAAGAAGGAGAAGGAGCCCTCCTTCTTATCCTTCTTCTTATACTCTCCTCCTTCTTCTCCTTCTTCTCCTTCTTCTTCTCTTCTTTTTTTCTTCTCCCCTTCTTCTTCTTTTTCTTCTCCTTCTTTTCTTCTTGCTTCTTCTCTTTCTTCTTCAATTTAGCTTATTTTCCCCAACAAAGACATACTTAGCTAATTATCCTCCAAAATGACATAATTAGCTTAGTTAGGTAAAAACAACATAAGAACCTTGGTTAGCTCATTAAAATGACTAATTAAGCTCCTAAAAGACATAATAATCTCAAAATGGCATAAGAACCTTGGTTAGCTCATTAATATTATATACTTAGCTTGTTTTCCTCTAAAATGACATAATTAGCCCATTTAGCTCCAAAATACATACTTAGCTAATTTAGCTCCAAGAAGAGGAGAAGAGGAGAAATGAAAAGAAGGAAGAAGAAGAAGAAGAAGAGAAGAAGGAGGAGGGGGAGAAGAACAAGAGAAGGAGAAGGAGGAGAAGAAGGAGAAGGAGCCCTCCTTCTTCTCCTTCTTCTCCTTCTTCTTATCTCCTCCTTCTTCCCCTTCTTCTTCTCCTTCTTCTTCTCTTCTTTTCTTCTTCTTATTCTCCTCCTTCTTCTTATCCTCCTCCTTCTTTTTTTCTCCTTCTTCTCTTCTTGCTTCTTCTCTTTCTTCTTCAATTTAGCTTATTTTCCCCAACAAAGACATACTTAGCTAATTATCCTCGAAAATGACATAATTAGCTTAGTTAGGTAAAACATCATAAGAACCTTGGTTAGCTCATTAAAATGACTAATTAATCTCCTAAAAGACATAATAAGCTCAAAATGGTATAAGAACCTTGATTTCCTCATTAATATTATATACTTAGCTTATTTTCCTCTAGAATGACATAATTAGCCCACTAAGCTCCAAAAATACATACTTAGCTAATTTAGCTCCAAGAAGAGGAGAAATGAAAAGAAGGAAGAAGAAGAAGAAGAAGAAGAAGAAGAGAAGGAGAAGGAGAAGAAGAAGGAGGAGGAGGAGAAGAAGAAGAGAAGAAGGAGAGAAGGAGCCCTCCTTCTTCTCCTTCTTCTTCTCTCCTCCTTCTTCTCCTCATTCTTCTCCTTCTTCTTCTCTTCTTCTTTTCTTATTCTTCTCCTCCTCCTTCTCCTTCTCCTTCTCCTCCTCCTCCTCCTCCTCCTTCTTCTTCTTCTTTTTCTTCTCCTTCTTCTCTTCTTGCTTCTTCTATTTCTTCTTCAATTTAGCTTATTTGTCATATATATGTTGTTGTTGTTCTTCTTCTGACTTTATTATTCGCATTTTGCAGATTGGATGTACTACATGCATGGAAGCTGGCATTGATGGAGTGCTTTTGTTCTAGTTTTCATTTGAGTTGATGAACAATCTGGAATTATATGTATATGTATATATGGATGAACAATATATGTGGAACTATATGTATATGTATATATATGGATGAAACTTTGTGCTATGAATATGTGTTGTGACCTATATATGTGCTATGTATATGTATATGTGTTGTGACCTAATGTGCTATGTATATGTATATGTGCTATGAAATAAACAAAAAAAATGTGACAATATGGGCTCTTTGCCGTCTGCCAACTCATGGCAAAGGCCCTTGCCATCAGCCAGCCGATGGCAAAGGTGCCACGTGGCACCCAGCTGTGCAACCTGGGGCAGCAGCAGCTGGCCTATATGGTCACCTTCCCGTCCGCTGCATGGGGAGGCAGACGACAAAGCTTAGAGAGAGGCAGACGACAAAGCTCACAGAGAGGCAGATGACAAAGAAGAACAAAGAGACGGCTGGGCCAACTGAGGGCTGGCCCATATAAGCAGACGGCAAAGATCAGAGGGAGGCAGACGGCAAAGATCAGAGGGTGGCAGACGACAAAGCTTCCGTTAGCCCTAATGGAGGCGTTGCCTGCAGGCTGCCATCTAAGAATGTGTAATGTCTGCTCGGAGCCAGAGACTGGCGGCAAAGACCTTTGCTGTCCGCTTCAGGAAGACTGACGGCAAAGAAGGTGATATGCCGTCAAAAGTAGTCGTAGGAAAATTGCCGACAGGAGGCTGACGGCAAACAGCTTTGCTGTCCGTGGATCACCTCTTTGCCGTCCATTATGGCAGATGGCAAAGAGTCTGATTCCTATAGTGTGGTTGCAAATTTGGCTAGGGGGAAGCCCTAGTGGAGTGAGAGAGGTCTCTCCATGGGGTGGCTCTTATATAGGGTTTGGTCTATGGTGAGGCGGATCTCGTCCATCAGATCGCGATTCGACGACCACGAACGGAGGGAGTGGTTAGGTGAGTCTAGTGGGTTGTGTAGTTGGGATAAGTGAGGATGAGAGGGAAATGGTGCGGCCCGTGGCAGAGTTTAAAATACTGACACGTCCGACAATTGACCTGGCTATAGTGTCGCTATATATTTAACAGTACGAGTATCAAACGAACTCCGATTGCGATGAGATTTGGGAGGAGGCCTACCTACATAAAAATAAGAACGCACGCCAAGTTTCAACCCAATCCGAGAATGTTTTATACACACTTTTAAAAACAGTATTTTAACGATGTCGCGGGCGCGTGCGTGTGTGGTTGGTCTCGAAACGATCAACGACGAAAACGGAAATAACCAGCAACTACTACGGATGCAAGTTTTCAAAACTGGCGGCAACGGAGTGCCGATGCGATGCACATGATGCGCATGATGCGATGATGAATGCGACGGAATAAAAGGGGAATCTTTGGGAGCGTCGGTCTCGGGCTGTCACAAGTCTCCTACACTAACAAGAGATCTCGCCCCGAGATCTAAAAATGAAAGGGGGGAGAGGAAGAGAAAATAGTAGGAGGCAAAACTTAGTTGCTTCTTAGACAAACGAGTGAAACCAAGGAATCTTAAAGGCTGCGAAGAGATGAAGAATGATATGAGAAACAAGCAAGAATTCACACAAATTTTTTGGAACACTTCGGTAGGAAATTGAGGCAAAAATTTGATAAGATGGAAAGATATTGATAAGATTCACAACATACCAACTAAATTGATATGCGAGGAAAGAACATGACAGAAGAGGTAACACTTCGGAATAAGAATTTAAATCTCTTTGAAGAAGGAAGAACAAGAATAAGAATTAAGTTATGCTCATCCTTCATCAAGTTAAATTGATGACAAGCAACACATTTCGCATACACCTTATTCTTCTTGAAAAGATTGAAGAGAGGGAGATAGAGCACAATCTTGAAGAATTCTTGAACAAACCACCTATAATAATTGCAAATGGATGTGAATGCCAAGAATGAATGGAGATACATGAGAATGAAGAGACCATGATTCACCTGAGAGAAAACTTGAACAAGGCACCAGATAATCGACAGACGAACAAAGAGGCAACAATTGAGAAGAATTTGAGAATGAAAGCTGAAAACTGAGAACGAGGAAATCTTCTGAGGATCAAGAAATGAAAATAACTCTGAGAAGCACCGGATAGATATGGAAGCTATTGCTCATGAGTGGAAACAATTGAGAAGATAACGTGAAGCTCAGATGACAATCTTCAAAATAATGGAGAAATATTTGAGAGAAACACTTCTTCGGTCTTCAATGATGAGAATGATGGCAAGAAGCACCACCAAGAATACTAAGACACTCCGGAATAAAGAAGAAAGAAAGGTTGAGCCAACAATGAAAAGTAAATTTGAAGCGATCTTGAAGAAGGAATATGACTAATGGGATTCATACTTACATCATAACTAAAAAGATTTAGAAATCTCTAGAAAAGATTAGAAGAGCCAGGCTAAGATCCTGGGAAAGAACCTATGGGTTATGGGCCCACTCATAAGAAACCACCGTTGAAACGATTGATAAGAAAGATTGATATTGCACCGGTATAAATGAAAACTTGATGGGGTTGGGAACCTCGAAATAATTGAAAGGATTAAGAACAAGAACTTCTGAGATATCTTCAACACTCCCGATAGAACAGAGATGGATGAATCACAACGAGAGGCTTGATGAGAATTCCCAACATGGGAGGGCATGAACGAATGAAAAGGGTAAGTTGAACACTGAGAGATTGAATTGAATCCACCGGGTAAGAAAAAAACATGAAGAAATGATGAAGTCGAACTCCTGAGAATCTTCGCAAAAAATCACCGGATACAACACGAAAGAGAAGGTAGCGGAAGCAAGAATGAAATAAAGACACTTGGATGATAATTGAATCATTGAAGAAAAAGGGAGGGAGGGCGGGAAAACAAACAAAGACAACTCGGGACAGATGGGATGTACCCCGGAAGAAATGAGAGATTGGTCATGCAAATATTTGAGAGGATTGAATTCACTTGAAGAGAAGCACTCCGGTTGAAAAAAATTGATATGACGACTCCGGGTGAAAAGAATTGATAAGACAACTTGATTGAGCAAAAGGATTAGCACTCTCATAAAAATATGAGAATACATATGGGAAAGATGTGAATTCACCACTTGTCATCGAAGCAACTCAAAATAACATACTCCAACAAAACCAGAATCCGTGAACCTAGCATCTAACCCGTCCAGTGTATCACATCCATCAACACATAACCAGAATCCGTGAACCTCATCTATCTCAGACACTCGTAATGACAATGATACTAAGTATGGGGATACATCCAAACCTATCCGCACCAGTATTGGGGAAGCGAGGCTCCTCTCGCCACTACCAGTATTAAAGCAATTTCGAACATCCTTGATCCTGAGATACTAAGAAATCTAAATGATAACCATGTGCTCAAGAATCCCCTCGAGCTCAACCCCCCGGAAGAAATCAAGTGAGACAAGAGGAACCAAGACAAAACTCCACCACATCGACATCATATAGATTCCAAAAAACCGTGTGATCCTAAAAAAATGAGTGAGAAAAGGAGTAGAATTAAAACTATTACGTCAAGATTCCTCACCAGAGTATAGAAGAGGATGAAAAGAATCCTACTCTCCGATATATAACTAGACTCAAAGAAGTTTTTCACTAGACTCGACTCGGCTAAGTTTGATCAATCAAGGGGGCTCCTAGGTTGGTACTGCTCTAATACCAACTTTTACCGCCCAAGATGCGATCTTGTCCTTATTTTGGCACAAGGGCCTCGACAAGGATAGAAGCGCATCTCGTTGTTTTGCAAGAATGGATATCGTTACAAGTACATGTACTGAAAAGATCAGTATATGGAATTGGCTTACACTCGCCACAGGCAACATCAGAGTCACATCAATACAACAAGATACTATCATCATGTAGAAGAGCAGGGTCCGACTACGGATGAAAACAAACGATAAAAGAACGACGTCCATCCTTGCTATCCCAGGCTACCGACCTGGAACCCATCCTACATCAACGACGAATAAGAAGAACAAACTCCAATTGAACAATCATCGTGCTCACGTCATAGTATCGCTTTACATGTACCTGCAATTGGTGTTGTAGTAATCTGTGAGCCACAGGGACTCAACAATCTCATTTCCAAAGGTATCAGGACTAGCAAGGCTTACTGGGTGAGGTATGATTAAGTGGTGAGGCTGCAGCAAGCAACTAAGCATTTATTTGAGGTGGCTAAATTACTAGGAAAAGAATAAGAGGGGATGATCTACGCATCAGGGACGTGAACTAATGATGATCAAATGAATGATCATGAACAACTAGATACGTGAAACATAACCCCACCATGCCCTTGATCGAAAAAGGAGCTCACGAAAGAGACAGTCACGGTTACGCACACATTTGGCATATTTTAGTTAAGCTTACTTCAGGTTATCTAGAACCGAATGTTAAACGAAGTTTCCAAGTTTGCAACATAACCGCGGGCTCTACTTTCCGAAAGATTTAACCGTGCAGGGGTGCTCCAACTAGTCCATCACAAATTACGACAAGCCGCGTAGAATGCCTAGATCAAGAAACTCGCGATCTCCTCGGATTCCTTAGTGGAAAACCTCAACTCTGAGAAATCCCAAAGCATCACCGGAATCTGGATGCACCAGATATTTCATAAAAGGTAAAACTAATCCAGCAAGGCCGTCCGACGTGTTGACGATCCAGATAGGATCCACATATCTCGTTCTCAGGACATGACGGATTGTCCAAACTTCCGGTAGGCCAATCACAGAGTTTCCCCTAGTAGCCACCGGCGGTTGACAGGTTGGACCAATACTCATGCAGAGCACTGGCCCGGGGGGTTGATTAATTATCCATGGGAAGATCAAACCCTATGCGGTTCATTAGTTAACTAGGGAAATGTAGTACCAAAGTTGGGCCTTGCCAGACCAGTTTTAACTAAGACGAATTATTAAGGGGGTCCCCATAACAACCCCGCTCGTGTTAGGAGCGCTCAATTATGGAATACAACACCGGTAGCCGAAACTAAGGCGGCAAAGGTGGAACAAAACACAAGGCTAGAAAGTCACGCCTTTCACCTTTTACCAAGTATATAGGTGCATTAATGTAAATAGCATCAATACGGTGATATAACAAGGAACCCATGTTATCACATGGAAGCAACTGCACCTGCAACTAGCAACGCTAACACATGGTTAAGCAAGCGGTAACATAGCCAATCAGTGGTTTACTAGGTTGTAGAAAGGTTGAAGGTTTCATGGCAATGTTGAGAGGCTGACATTTGACAGGTGGTAGGCAACAAGACATAAAGAAAGAAACAAGACAACTAGCATGGCATTGATAGTAATGGTATCTGGGGAAATGATCATCTTGCCTGAGATCCCTCTTGGAAGAAGAATGACTATGTGAAGTAGACGAACCGACGTAGTCGAATGAATCCTCACATTCCGACATGCTTGCGAAACTCTATCGAGACGAAGCAAACCAGAAACAAGAATCAACACAGGATATTCACCACGGCACATGCACGACATGATGTACACCCAATATGATGCATGTCGAGTTCTATTATGCAAGGCATGGCATGGCAATTCACATCATGCAAACGCTACACATTAAGTGAAGCTCAATATACAACGAGTTACATATTGACGAAACTCCAAATTTAATTATTTAGTTCACTCCCGTTTATTTACACGGCAATACTAAATGTTGTTTAAACATGGCAAGGGGTTAAGCACAATTAAACTACCTATCTAGGCATTTTAAATGAGGCCGGAAACGACATATAGCATCTCCAAACTGACCCCATGTGTTACTTTCTAAATCTGTCTAGATATGTGTTAACGTATTTTAAGTTTGTTAAACGGCAAAACAATGAGGTTCACGTGAAACTGAACGTCATTCTAGTCGGTTTACATGTAGAGATCGTCTCCAACGGAGCTACGGTTCGAAAGATATGATCACTGCAAGATATGATGCCATGAATGCAATATGTATGCAACGACAGCCACCAACATTCCAAAACATACAAACAACAAGATAATATGAACCTACACGAGATTCTATGCAAGTTCCATATAGGACACGGTAAAAACAGAGAAACGGTTCAACAAATACAAGTTAAACAAGAAATAGCTACAATCTGCCCAAAACAGCAACATGACATCTTCTACATCCTAAAACAACAAGCTACATAATTCTAAAATGCTCAAACAAGACATGAGGCATTAGTGGTCAAGATGCACAACAACACCATGCTAAAAACAACTATCATGGAAGCATGGATCACTCGGAAAAGAACTCACAAAATGGCATCTCGCATAAAGTTTCACACTTAGTAAAAATAACACTGTTGACAGTGCACTTTTCAACCAAAAGGCATATTGGCAACAACAAAACTATATGCTACAGGGAATAGAATGGGAAGAAAATTTACAGCATGCTAAAGAATCTTAAGCACTACAAATAACTCCATTGCACTAACCCCAAAGGAGTTGTAGATCACTAGCACAACTCATGGCAAGACATCAACAAAATATTACATATATCAGACTTAGAAATATTTCAGCATCTCAACACAACACTATTTTTCTAGCATGTTGGCAACAAGCAAACAACACCTAGACATGGCTTTCTATAGGAACCAAAGTTACCAGGGCTAGCATACATGTACAAGGGCATATCTCTAGTTCAAATCTAATTCATATCATGCACGGAATAATTCCCACGAATTAAACAAGAGGGCAACATGGCAAAATATCATGCACGCTAACTTACTCAAAAGACAAAACTAAATGCACAGTTAATTCTATGGATTTTTCTACCGAGAACATATATAATATGTGGGGTGAACAATAAAAACTAATGCCACACATATATGCAAGAATATGTCCTAAACACGACGTAGCAAACTTTTGATGCCACCTACATGAAAACAACAAGACAACTATTTATAAAATACATGGCAAGGGATTACAAACAACGTGAACATTTTACTTACGGGGTTTGAGCAAATCAGATGCACGCATAAATATCTAAGGAATAATTAACCTAATAGGACAACATTCAAATCTATGCAAACGGCAGGTCAAACAACTTCAAACATGCATGCAAGTTGTAAAATATTAATCTACGCGAAATTCTAGGCAAGTTACATATAGAACTTGTCGCAATCCGACACACGGTTTAAGATTTATGGCGTTTGAAAAATATTGCATATTCCTGAAAATACTAAATTCGCCGAAATTAACAAAAATCCTACGGGCCAAATCCTACGCAGATGTGCCTATAATGGCAAGCGAAATATAGCTAAAATTGCGTCGGGGCGGAGAATAAAGGCTCGGGTTGCTCACCTTGGCCTTTTGGGCCGCCCTCGCTGGAGAATGGAGATGGGCTGAGGCTGTGGAGGTGCGGCTGGGACGCTAACTGGTTGGCCGAGATGGGCCAAGGCGGGGCCCTCCTAGCGCCCACTGGTCCTTGCGAGGGGGCGGCCGAACTGACCCGCGTGGGCACCGCGGGCGGCCGAACCAGCTGCAGATTGAGGAGGCGCCGACAGCTGCTGTGCCCGCGGCCCCGGGCGAGAGGAGTGTCGTGCGGGACGCATGTGTCAAGGGACACGCGCTCCGAGCCGGCGCTCGCTCCCCCAACATAAGGGGAATGTAGGGCACCCCCGTCGAATCTGGCTCGAGGGCTCTAGTCTGGGGCCACCAGGTATGGCCGGTGCGACGGGATGGCACCCAGGGCCCACGGATGCGTGCCCCCACGGGCCAGGGGAGTGGCGTCAAGCGCCAAGGTCATGGGAGTTCGCCTTTCAGGAGCTTGACAAGATGCAAGAGATGTAAGGCTTGTGAACCTTGCGAGGTGTCGGGATCCCATAGACTCGAGAAGCTTCAAGGGCGAGCAGCCTCTGCACCCAGCTGTCCCCCACCAGTGGGGTGGACCCACGCGGTACGTGACATCGAGCGAACGGATGCGCTCGTAACGATCGGGCCGTCAGGTGGTCTTTTGGACCGTCCAGGTTAAACGGTTCCTGGTATTTTGTACTTCCCAGAGTGAATGTCTCCTAAATATGTAACGAACTTGATTAACTTTCACTTGAGATGGTGTTGTTTGCCTTAATTCCAAGCTTTAGTGCCAAGCTGCCGTCTTGCGATCGGACTCTTCAGGTCGTGTGGGGCGTGAATACCCTCACGTTTGGGCCAGGGGAGCGATGAGCCGGCGACGCATTTCCTTGTCAAGTGGCAGGAAGCTTCAGAGAAGAATACTTTGGGGAAAGACCCCCAGAGGCACCCATGTCTCCAGGATGGACGCCGCATGTGTGGAGACTGAGGGTGGGGGCCCCTTCAAAGTTCCTCATATCCCGAGGCCAGACGCCACGCGCCTGGGGAGTGAGGGTGGGAGGCCCTCAAGACCATGTGTGTCTCGAGGCCCTGCGCCACTGGCATGAAGTTGAAGGATGGGAGCTTGGAATCGAGTGCGTGGAAAAAGACCGTGACCCTCTCACATAATAACGAGTTTGGGTGTAAACGCCCAGGGGCCTCCTATGTGTAACCTCACGACGAGCCGCGTCACGACCGTGGTGGAGGGCCCCCACCCACGTCCTAGTGGCAGTCCTCATGCTCCATGCTAGGGAAGAAGACCGTGACCCTCTCACGTAATAACGAGTTTTGGGTTGTCCTCATGCCCCGCGTTAGGGAGGAAGAGGAAGGAAACACCCTGGGGTACTCATTTCTTTTTAGGCTAACCCGTGCTAGGCACTGCTGTCGCTTTTATTCGTTCCGATTTTCGACTTGCAAACGAGCTCGCTTGGCTGGCCTGTGTTGGGTGCGGCAGCCGCACCTCTCCATTTTTGGCTCGCGAACAAGTTAGCTTTGAATTTTCTAGTGGAGGTCTTAGTTTTTCTGGTTTTTGTGGAGCTCCCTTGGTTTTCTGTCTTCTTACCACGCCCAGATGCAAGCAGGGACACCCAAATGCAAGTTGGGCAAGTACGCGCCATCTAGACCTGTTGTTTTTCTCTTTGCAGGACTTCCCACGACGGGTCTCGCGAGGCGGGTCTCGCAAGCGACCGCTGCAGGCGCGAGCCCCCCATTCGAAGGGGGAAAGCCCCTGAGTGTCGTACTTCATGGGCTCTCGCGCCCATGCTCGGGGGTTGGGCCCTAGCTCCACGAGGCATCAAGGCAACACAAAGGAGGGGAAGCCAGGCTCCCTAAGCACCGCTGCTGGGCAGATCGGGCGGAACCCTTGCGAGGGTTCGCCCTGGTGAGGTTCACACGAACGGCTGTTGTAGAGGACTCCACATGAGATGGGGGCCGAGGGAACGCGAAGTTGGGCAGCACTCGGGGGTTGCCGGTGTGCAGCCCGGGCGCACGCCAGGAATGGGGCCTCAGGGGATGTGCGCAATGGGCTCTCGTCGGTTGGCACGCACGCAACACACGAAGGAAAAAGGGAGAGTGTTGCAGAGGAAACAAAGACACCCCAAGCACAACAGACAACCTTTACCCGAAGAAAAAGTAAGTTAAAAATGTCTGACACCCTCATGGGGACAAGGGTTCTTTGATGTAGCAGGTAAAGGCTGAGGGGGATCAAGCGGAGGATGCACCATCCTCCCCGCGGTCCTCGAGGGCTGCGACGTCCAGGCTGCCGCTCTCCTCGGGAGGCACTGTCTTGGGGAAGCGCTCGACCAGGGACTCTACATACCCGCGTACCTCGTCCCTCAGGGGGCTCGGGAGCTCCACGGGGATCGGCCCCATCGTGCGGGAGAGGTCGAATGCGGGATTGTGGCGGTGCGGGTTGGAGAAGATGCGCGTCTGTGCGTTTCCCAGACGGTCGCGTGCCCCGAACTCGATGTCTTCCTCCACCCTCGAAGCGCCCGACTCTAGCGGCTCCACCATCCCGAGGAGGAAGTCGGGGTGGCCTCCGTATCCATAAGCTTGCGGTGGCGCAGGGCCATCTCTGAGGAAGCGGCGAAGCACGGCGCCCGCGTGCACGGCTAGTTCCTCGAACTGTTGGGTGCCGTGTGTCGAGCATGCGCCGCGTCGTCCTTGGCCGCATGCGCGGCATCGGCGGCTTCACCGACCTGGGCCAGGAGAGACTTCAGCTCCTCCTTCACCTCCCCTCGCTCCTGGAGGCAGCCTCCAGGGCGGCCTGAGCCCCCTGCAGATGGGCCCTCAGTGCGCTTACCTTCTCTTGGAGCACGTCGTACTTGACCTGGAAGAAGGCCTCCTACCGGGCGAGCTCACCGTGGTACTCCTCGAGGGAACCCGCCCGCTCTCAAGACGCCCCCGCATTTGCTCCGACCAAGGCCTCCTCGCAAGCCGCCGCAAGGGTCGCCTTGACAACGAGGACGCGCCTCTCCAACGCCTCGAGACGCTCTCGCTCCGCCTCTTGTTTGCGGTCGATCTGCGTGGCCTCCCACTCACGATGGAACACGATCGCCTCCCGCTGGATGACGGTAGTTTCCCTGAGGGTCAGGTCTGCCCCGTGCCTGAGGCCCCAAAGGGCGAGCGTGGCATCCTCGGGCACATGCTCCCAGGGTTCCACCGCTGCCCTGACTCGGATCTCGCCCCCTGGGCCCCGCTAGGCCATGCATCAAGGAAGAAGCTTCACCGACAGGTGGCACATGAGGGATCTCCCCCGGTGATGCGCCCTTGGGCCTCTTGGATGCAGGCGCCCTAGAAATCTCGGCGATCGGGTTCCTAAAATCAGGGAGAGTATGCAAGGGCATGCGATAAGAACGGTGCACTTACTCATCGCTGGCGACCCAACGCCCGTCTGCTGGGGCCGACCTCGAGGGTCGGACTACGCCGCCATCGGGGGACCACGGAGACGCCGAGGGCTCCGCATGTGCTTCGGCGCTTGTGGCGTCTCCGCTGGGCGCCATGGAAAGAGTGAAGGCCAAGTTCAAATGAGGACGATGGAGGAGTAGAGGAAGAAGGCAGACAAAGGAGCAGCACACTGGCAGTTCTACCCCTTGGGCGTGGTGGTCTTTGTAAGCACAACCATGGTCCCTAAGGCACCGCAGGGGATGGAAGCGATGAATGCCCTGTTGGGCCCCACATGTCAGGCCTGGCCCATGTGTACCGGGGGCTCGCGCCTCCCCGCTCCTCCAAGGGGCTGCCCCATGCGTGTTGCGGCCCCAGGGGCTATCTTGCGTGAGACAATGATGCAAGTGGGTGGAGCCAGTCAAAAGAACAATAATGACGGGCGTTGTGTGTATTCTTTGCATGAGCCCATTCGAAGCGGTTCTCAAAGCGTTGACGGAAGGGAGAATTATGTGTCGCATCGGGTGCCACACATCGTGTCAGCCCCGCAGGCGATGAGGGCCCGCATTGCTTCGCTCTCGACCAGGCTGAGTCTTGCACAACGCAGACTCGGGGGCTACTGTCGGGCCCATGGGACCAGGGATACCCAGGCCTGTCGGCCTGCGACCCCGTGCGCGACGCAGCGGGGGCGTGGTTCGGCCCACCGACAAGCTCGAGAAGAGAGACCCTCGCGAGAACCCCTGCCTTACGAGGCGAGCATGAAGGGATCACCGCGGAGGATCGAGAGGGGACGCCCACATCAAGGCTACGTCCCGAGGTCAGCGGTGAGGCTCTCGCGAGGCCGGCTCAGCAAGGGCGGGTAGAAGGGCCCGACGACCTTGCACCTCCGCGTGGGTGACACAGGTTGTGCACGCGGCGTAGGAACGGTGCCAGTAGGTAGGGACGGAAGATTTCCTCTTCCATGCAAGGTAAGCTAGGCCGGATGGCGTGTGATACGTCTCCATCGTATCTACTTTTCCAAACTCTTTTGCCCTTGTTTTAGACTCTAATTTGCATGATTTGAATGGAACTAACCCGGACTGACGCTGTTTTCAGCAGAATTTCCATGGTGTTGTTTTTGCGCATAAATAAAAGTTCTCGGAATGACTTGGAAATTTACGACGATTTTTTGTGGAATATATAAAAAAATACTGGCGCAAGAATTATCTCGAGGGACGGAGCCAGGAGCCCACAAGCCTAGGAGGCGCCCCCTGGCCGCGCCTGGCAGACTTGTGAGCCCCTCGTGGCTCAGCCGCCTCCAATTCCATCTCTATATATTCTCTCTCGCCCGGAAAAAAATAGAGAGAAGAGTTCATCGCATTTTACGACATGGAGCCGCCGCCACCACCTGTTCTTCCTCTGGAGGGCAGATCTGGAGTCCGTTCCGGGCTCCGGAGAGGGGAGATCGTCGCCGTTGTCATCATCAACCATCCTTCATCGCCAATTCCATGATGCACTTCACCGTTCATGAGTAATCTCATCGTAGGCTTGCTGGACGGTGATGGGTTGGATGAGATCTATCATGTAATCGAGTTAGTTTTGATGGGTTTTGATCCCTAGTATCCACTATGTTCTGAGATTGATGTTGCTACTACTTTGCTATGCTTAATGCTTGTCACTAGGGCCCGAGTGCCATGATTTCATATCTGAACCTATTATGTTTTCATCAATATATGTGTGGTCTTGATCTTATCTTGCAAGTTCTAGTCACCTACTATGTGTTATTACCCAGCAACCCCGGAGTGACAATAGCCGGAACCACTCCCGGAGATGACCATAGTATGAGGAGTTCATGTATTCACTATGTGCTAATGCTTTGTTCCGGTCCTTTATTAAAAGGAGACCTTAATATCCCTTCGTTTCCATTAGGACCCTGCTGCCACGGGAGGGATGGACAATAGATGTCATGCAAGTTCTTTTCCATAAGCACGTATGACTATATACGGAATGCATGCCTACATTACATTGACGAACTGGAGCTAGTTACATATCTCCCCATGTTATAAATGTTACATGATGAATGTCATCCGACATAATTATCGATCACCGATCCAATGCCTACGAGCTTTTCCTACTGGTCCTTGCTACATTACTTTACCGCTGCTGCTGTCACCACTGCTACTATTGCTATCACACTACTTTACTACTGAAACTTTGTTGCACATACTAAGTCTTTCAGGTGTGGTTGAATTGACAACTCAACTGCTAATACTCGATAATATTCTTTCGCTTCCCCTTGTGTCGAATCAACAAATTTGGGTTGAATACTCTACCCTCGAAAACTTTTGCGATCCCCTATACTTGTGGGTTATCAAGACTATTTTCTGGCGCTGTTACCGGGGAAGCATAGCTCTATTCTCTGAGTCACTTGGGATTTACTTCTGTTGTTCACTATGAGGAATCCGAGAGATCCAAAAACTAAAGTCTTGCCCTCAACTATGAGGACAGCTAAGGAACTGCCATCTAGCTCTGCATTTGATTCACCTTCAGTTATGAGTAAGTTTGCGACACCACCGCCTACTCGAAATTTTGATGTGTTGCCTGTGCTTGATGATGCTACTTCTGCTATCCATGATGCTTATGATGATGCTTTACTTGATACTGCTTTTCCACTGGGTGCACTTCTTGATGCACAAATTGCTACAGTTTCTACTGAATGTGATGATACTTCTGAAACTGCTGAAATTATTGAAGTAGAACCTGTTGTTTCACCTGTTAGAACTAGCTCTCCTAGATATGAATTGCCTAATAACCTGAGGGTTATGTTATGGAGGGAGAGGTAGTTGAGGACTTTCTTGCTTGTATGGATAGCTATGATCTTGAGAATTTATTGCGCAAGTGGAAAGAAAAATCTCTGAATGCTAGAATGAAATACGATCCTAAGTTTGCTACTTCACCCACCTTTGTGGTGACGAAACGAGAGGCTCCCAATCATGAAGAACATGGTGCTATTATGAAGCACAAGTGTGGAAAAAGATAGTATCATTGTCCCTTCACTCTTTTTCTCTTTTTTTATTTGGGCTCTTGGGCTTCTTTTTTTCTCTTTTTTTTATTTGGGCTCTTTGGCCTCTTCTTGTTTTTTCCTCACATGGGACAGTGCTCTAATAATGATGATCATCACACTTTTATTTACTCACAGCTCAAAGCTCAGAACGATGATGACTCTATAGGAAATGCCTCCGCAGTGTACCGGGATGTGCAACGATCTAGCTTGGCGTATGATGTTGAAACATCTCGCTAGCTATCTTACGATCATGCAATGGCGATATGAGAGTGATGGCACAAGTCATGAGACGGAACGGTGGGAGTTGCATGGCAGTATATCTCGGAATGGCTATGAAAATGCCATACTAGGTAGGTATGGTGGCTGTTTTGAGGAAGGCATATGGTGGGTTTGTGCACCGGCGATAATTGCGCGGCACTAGAGAGGCTAGCAATGGTGGAAGGTGAAAGTGCATCTATACCATGGACTCACATTAGTCATGAATAACTCACATAGTTGTTGCGAAAGTTTTTATTAGTAATCGAAACAAAGTGCTAAACGCATACTCCTAGGGGAAGGGTTGGTAGGTGTTAACCATCGTGCGATACCGACCGCAACACAAAGGATGACAATAAGTAGATCAATTATGCTCCGACTTCCTAACATAGCGGTTCACCATACGTGCATGCTATGGGAATCACTAACTTAAACACAAGTATTTCTAGATTCACAACACCCTACTAACATAACTCTTAATATTACCAAATCCACGTCTCAAAACTAAATGAGAGGAATCAAAACTTCTCTTTCTACTCAATGCACATTAAGATGGAAGTTTTTGTAGCCTCTTTGGGTACCTATCACCTTTGGGGACTACTTTCATAGCACAAGCCAACTACCAAGTCACGCACCACCGTGCTCTAAAAGATCTAAGTGAAGCACACAGAGCAAAATTATCTAGCTCAAAAGATATAAGTGAAGCACTATGAGCATTCTAGCAAAATCACGATGAGTGCATGTCTCTCTCAAAGGGTGTGCAGAAAGCATGATTTTGACAAAAAAGACTCCTACAATACAAGACGCTCCAAGAAAAACACATATCATGTGGTGAATAAAAATATAGCTCCAAGTAATGTTACCGATGGATTGAAGACGAAAGAGGGGATGCCTTCCCGGGGCATCCCCAAGCTTAGGCTTTTTGGTGTCCTTGAATTTGGCTTGGGATGCCTTGGGCATCCCCAAGCTTAGGCTTTTTGGTGTCCTTGAATTTGGCTTGGGATGCCTTGGGAATCCCCAAGCTTGAGCACTTTCCACTCCTTATCTCTTGGTACATGAGAACATCACCCAAAACATGAAAACTTCACAACACAAAACTTAAACAGAAACTCGTGATAACATTAGCACAAGAAAACAAACTACCACCTCTTTAGGTACTGTAGCAATATTGATTTCTATTTATATTGGTGTTAGATTACTGTATTCTTACTTTTCCATGGGTAGTACCCCCCGATACTAACCATAGTTTCATCTAAACAAGCAACCAACTCAACAAAAACAGAATCTGTCAAAAACAGACCAGTCTGTAGAAATCTGTATACTTCGTATACTTCTGGTACCTCAAAAATTCTGAACAATTACGACTGCCTGGGAAAACGGCATATCAACCAGCATAAAAAATAATGAACTCAAAAGCTTTTTCTGAATAAAAATGAAAAATATTCTCGTGAGAAAAACATTTCTGTCTTTTTCCAGCAGGATCAAACAACCATCACCAAGACTAGTCATAAAGGTTTTTCTTGGCTCAAACACAAAAAGAAACACAAAAGACACAATCACCACAAAATTATGATAGTGTGGACGCAAAAAAACAGAAAGAAAAAGATAAATTCATTGGGTTGCCTCCCAACAAGCACTATTGTTTCACGCCCTTAGCTAGGCATAAGGTGACGGAATCACGTATCGTCATCTTTGGTGCTCAAACCATAAGTAGCGTGATCGCTTATCATCTTAAGGTTTTCATCTTTCTTGCTAGATGATTCACCACTATTTTTAGGAACAAAAACAGACTTGGTGACCTTATTGTGGGCAAAGTTTGGAGTATTCTGCACAACGGCAAAAGCGGAACCCAAGTTGGTTATACCGTCCTCTAGTTTGCCAATCCTAGCGGAATCATGACCTAGTTTTTCATTAACTGTGGGTTCCTTCTCCTTAAAAATTTTCAAAACCATTCCCACCTTGGATCCGTACTGAGTGATTTGATTGTGGATCTTTTTATCAAAATTCTCAATAAGTTCGACCGTAGCTACTTTATTTTCAATGACGTCCAGACTACGCATCACATGTTCCAGAGTTAAGGTAGTTCCATTAACCATGAGTGGGGGTGAGCCTACCAAATTTATTACAGCTCCATAAGAATCAACGGTATGGCTACCCAAGAAATTTCCGCCTACGATGGTGTCAAGAACATACCTATTCCAAGGAGAAATACCCACATGAAAACTGTGAAGCAGGACGGTAGTGGATTGCTTATGAGTAGATCTACTCTAAGCATTGAAAATCCTATACCAAGCGTCCTTTAAGTTTTCTTCCTCAATTTGTTTGAAATTGAGAACTTCGTTCTCCGGGGTATCGTTTGAAGTGGTGGATCTAGCCATGAGGCCAAGTAGACTATCCCACACAAACAAACAGACAACAAGCGAGAGAGAAAAAAAGGCAAACGAAAAAGGAAAATATTATTCTGTAAAATTTTGTTTTTCAGAAGTGGGGGAGAGGAAAACGAGAGGCAAAAAAAGTAAATGCAAGAGATGAGTTTGCGACACTTACTTGGATGAGTTCTTGACTTGATCCTCCCCGGCAACGGCGCCAGAAATCCTTCTGGTACTTCTCAAACAACAGCGCCAGAAATTGACACGTTGACGGAGACTTTCTTGTGTTGGTTTTTCCCTTGATGAGGAAAGGGTGATGCAGCACAGGAGCAGTAAGTATTTCCCTCAGTTTGAGAACCAAGGTATCAATCCAGTAGGAGAATCTCGTCAAGTCGAGAGTACCTATGCAAACACAAAAGAGCTTGCACCCAACGCTATAAAGGGGTTGTCAATCCCTTCAAGATTGATTGCAAAGTGAGATCTGAAGGCGGAAAGTGCAACGAAGTAAAAGAGTAAGGCTGAAAATATGGTGTAAAGTAGACCCGGGGGCCATAGTGTTCACTAGAGGCTTCTCTCAAAATAGCAAATATTACGGTGGGTGAACAAATTACTGTCGATCAATTGATAGAACCACGCAAAGTCATGACGATATCTAAGGCAATGATCATACATATAGGCATCACGTCCGAGACAAGTAGACCGATACTTTCTACATCTACTACTATTACTCCACACATCGACAGCTATCCAGCATGCATCTAGCGTATTGAGTTCATGACGAACAGAGTAACGCCTTAAGCAAGATGACATGATGTAGAGGGATAAACTCAAACCAATGATGAAAACCCCATCTTTTTACCCTTGATGGCAACAACATGATGCATGCCTCGCTACCCATTCTGTCACTGGGTGAGGTCACCGCACGGTATGAACCCAAAACCAATCACTTTTCCCATTGCAAGAATCAAAGATCAAGCTCGCCAAACAAAACCCACAACTCGAAGAGAACTACAAGGATATGAAATCATGCATAAGAGAGATCAAAAGAAACTCAAATAAGATTCATAGATAATCTGATCATAAATCCACAATTCATCGGATCTCGACAAACACATCGCAAAAGAAGATTACATCGGATAGATCTCCATGAAGATCATGGAGAACTTTGTATTGAAGATCCAAGAGAGAGAAGAATCCATCTAGCTACTAGCTATGGACCCGTAGGTCTATGGTGAACTACTCACGCATCATCAGAGAGGTCATGGTGTTGATGAAGAAGCCCTCCGTATCTGAATCCCCCTTTGGCAGGGCACCAGAACATGCCCCGGATGGGATCTTGCGGAGACAAAAGCTTGCAGCGCCAGAAAAGTACTTTCGATCATCTCTTGATTTTTTCTGGAATTATTGGGTATATATAGGCGAAAGACCTAGGGCAGAGGTGGCCCAGGGAGCCCACAAGCCTGGGAGGCGCGGGCCCCGCTGGCCGCGGCTAGGGGGCTTGTGGGGTCCCTGGTGGCCCCCTCCTTGGTTCTCAAGCTTCCCGATCTTCTTCTGTTTCGAAAAAAATCTTTTTGGAAGTTTCGTTCCGTTTGGACTCCGTTTAAAATCCTCCTCTGAAAGGGGTCAAAAACACGGAAAAAAACAGGAACTGGCACTTAGCACTGAGTTAATAAGTTAGTCCCAAAAAGATATAAAAGGCATATAAAACATCCAAAGTTTGACAGGATAATAGCATGAAACCATCAAAAATTATAGATACGTTGGAGACGTATCAAGCATCCCCAAGCTTAACTCCTGCTCCTCCTCGAGTAGGGAAGTGATAAAGACTGAATTTTTGATGTGGAATGCTACCTAGCATAGTTGTCCTTTGCAACTTCTTTCGTGTGACATGAATGTTTAGATCCGTAAGATTCAAAACAATTTTTTGCTATTGACATGAAAACAATAATACTTCAAGCAAACTAGCAAGGTAATCATGAACTTTCGAAATAACAAGGCCAAAGAAAGTTATCCCTACAAAATCATATAGTCTGGCTATGCTCCATCATCCCCACGAAACTAATTTAAATCATGCACAACCCAGGTATTGGCCAAGTAATTGTTTTCGCACTCTTACTTTCTCAAACTTTTTATAACTATCACGCAATACATGAGCGTGAGCCATGGATGTAGCACTATAGGTGGAATAGAGTGTGGTGGTGGTTGTGAGACAAAAAAGGAGGAGATGGTCACATTGACTCGGTGTATCAAAGAGCTATGGAGATGCCCATTAATATATATCAATGTGAATGAGTAGGGATTGCCATACAAAGGATGCACTAGAGCTATAAGTATGTGAAAGCTCAAAAGGAGAACTAGTGGGTGTGCATCCAACTTGTTTGCTCACGAAGACCTAGGGCAATTTTGAGGAAGCCCATCATTGGAATATACAAGCCAAGTTATATAATGAAGATTCCCACTAGCATATGGTGGTGACGAAACGAGAGGCTCTCAATCATGAAGAACATGGTGCTATTATGAAGCACAAGTGTGGAAAAAGATAGTAGCATTGTCCCTTCTCTCTTTTTCTCTTTTTTTTTTGGGCTCTTGGGCCTCTATTTTTTATTTGGGCTCTTTGGCCTATTCTTGTTTTTTCCTCACATGGGACAATGCTCTAATAATGATGATCATCACACTTTTATTTACTCACAGCTCAAAGCTCAGAACGATGATGACTCTATAGGAAATGCCTGCGGCAGTGTACCGGGATGTGCAACAATCTAGCTTGGCGTATGACGTTGAAACATCTCTCTAGCTATCTTACGATCATGCAATGGCAATATGAGAGTAACATCACAAGTCATGAGATGGAACGATGGGAGTTGCATGGCAATATATCTCGGAATGGCTATGAAAATGCCATAGTAGGTAGGTATGGTGGCTGTTTGGAGGAAGGCATATGGTGGGTTTGTGCACCGGCGAGAATTGCGCGGCACTAGAGAGGCTAGGAATGGTGGAAGGTGAAAGTGCATCTATACCATGGACTCACATTAGTCATGAAGAACTCACATACTTGTTGCGAAAGTTTATATTAGTAATCAAAACAAAGTGCTAAACGCATACTCCTAAGGGAAGGGTTGGTAGGTGTTAAGCATCGCACGATCCCTACCGCAACACAAAGGATGACAATCAGTAGATCAATTATGCTCCGACTTCCTAACATAGCGGTTCACCATACGTGCATGCTACGGGAATCACTAACTTCAACACAAGTATTTCTAGATTCACAACATGCTACTAACACAACTCTTAATATTACCAAATCCATGTTTCAAAACTAATTGAGAGGAATAAAAACTTCTCTTTCTACTCAATGCACATGAAGATGGAAGTTTTTGTATCCTCTTTGGGTACCTATCACCTTTGGGGAATACTTTCATAGCACAAGCCAGCTACCAAGTCACGCACCGCCGTGCTCTAAAATATCTAAGTGAAGCACATAGAGCAAAATTATCTAGCTCAAAAGATATAAGTGAAGCACTATGAGCATTCTAGCAAAATCACGATGAGTGCATGTCTCTCTCAAAGGGTGTGCAGAAAGGATGATTGTGACACAACAAAAAGAAAATACTCCTACAATACAAGATGCTCCAAGCAAAACACATATCATGTGGTGAATAAAAATATAGCTCCAAGTAATGTTACCGATGGATTGAAGACGAAAGAGGGGATGCCTTCCCGGGGCGTCCCCAAGCTTAGGCTTTTTGGTGTCCTTGAATTTGGCTTGGGATGCCTTGGGAATCCCCAATCTTGAGCTCTTTCCACTCCTTATCTCTTTGTCCGTGAGAACATAACCCAAAACTTGAAAACTTCACAACACAAAACTTAAACAGAAACTCGTGATAACATTAGCACAAGAAAACAAACTACCACCTCTTTAGGTACTGTAGCAATCTTGATTTCTATTTATATTGGTGTTAGATTACTGTATTCTCACTTTTCCATGGGTAGTACCCCCCGATACAAACCATAGTTTCATCTAAACAAGCAACCAACTCAACAAAAACAGAATCTGTCAAAAACAGACCAGTCTGTAGAAATCTGTATACTTCGTATACTTCTGGTACCTCAAAAATTCTGAAAAAATATGACTGCCTGGGCAAACGGCATATCAACCAGCAGAAAAACGAATCAACTCAAAAGCTTTTTCTGAATAAAAATTAAAAATATTCTCGCGAGCGAAATGTTTCTGTCTTTTTCCAGCAGGATCAAACAACCATCACCAAGACTAGTCATAAAGGTTTTGCTTGGCTCAAACACAAAAACAAACACAAAAGACACAATCACAATAGAATTATGATAGTGTGGACGCAACAAAACAAAAAGAAAAAGATAAATTCATTGGGTTGCCGCCCAACAAGCGCTATTGTTTCACGCCCTTAGCTAGGCATAAGGTGAGGGAATCACGTATCGTCGTCTTTGGTGCTCAAACCATAAGTAGCGTGATCGCTTATCATCTTAAGGTTTTCATCTTTCTTGCTAGATGATTCACCACTATTTTTAGGAACAAAAACAGACTTGGTGACCTTATTGTGGGCAAAGTTTGGAGTATTCTGCACAGCGGCAAAAGCGGAACCCAAGTTGGTTATAACGTCCTCTAGTTTGCCAATCCTAGCGGAATCATTGATACGTCCATTTTGCATCATGTTTTCATGTTGATATTTATCGTTTCTTTGGCTGTTATTTCACTTCACGGTACTATTCCTATGCCTTTTCTCTCTTATTTTGCAAGGTTTACATGAAGAGGGAGAATACCGGCAACTGGAATTCTGGCCTGAAAGTGGAGCAAAGTTGAGATACCTATTCTGCGCAACTCCAAACACCGTGAAAATCAACGGAGATTTTTTCCCAATTTATAAAAAATACTGGGCCGAAGAAGTGCCGGAGGGGCACCAGGGGGTGTCCACAAGCCTGCACGGCGCGGCCACCCCCCCCCCCCGGCCGCGCAATGGGGGCTTGTGGGCAGCCCACTGGCCCACTGGCCCCCCTCTTTTGCTATATGGAGGGTTTTATCTAGGAAAAAAATCAGAAGGGAGCTTTTTCGTGGTTTCGCCGCCGCCACGAGGCGGAACTTGAGCAGAACCAATCTAGAGCTCCGGCAGGACGATCCTGCCAGGGAAACTTCCCTCCCGGAGGGGGAAATCGTCGCCATCGTCATCACCAACACTCCTCTCATCGGAGGGGACTCATCTCCATCAACATCTTCATCAGCACCATCTCATATCCAAACCCTAGTTAATATCTTGTAACCAATCTCCGCCTCGTGACTCCGATTGGTACTTGTAAGGTTGCTAGTAGTGTTGATTACTCTTTGTAGTTGATGCTACTT
Organism: Hordeum vulgare subsp. vulgare; assembly: GCF_904849725.1. Taxonomy (NCBI): domain Eukaryota; kingdom Viridiplantae; phylum Streptophyta; class Magnoliopsida; order Poales; family Poaceae; genus Hordeum; species Hordeum vulgare. The sequence continues at coordinate 314,923,681 of NC_058518.1, forward strand.
GGATTATTTGGTGGAAGATTTTATGTTCAGATCCTTGATGCTACTCATTACACCTCTGATCATGATTACGATTATGCTTTGTGAGTAGTTACTTTTGTTCCTGAGGACATGGGATAAGTGATGCTAATAATAGTCATGTGAATTTGGTATTCGTTCGGTATTTTGATGTGTTGTATGTTGTTTTTCCTCTAGTGGTGTTATGTGAACGTAGACTACATAACACTTCACCATTATGTGGGCCTAGAGGAAGGCATTGGGAAGTAGTAACTAGATGATGGGTTGCTAGAGTGACAGAAGCTTAAACCCTAGTTTATGCGTTACTTCGTAAGGGGCTGATTTGGATCCACTAGTTTAATGCTATGGTTAGACTTTGTCTTAATTCTTCTTTCATAGTTGCGGATGCTTGCGAGAGGGGTTAATCATAAGTGGGATGCTTGTCCAAGTAAGGGCAGTACCCAAGCACCGGTCCACCCACATATCAAACTATCAAAGTAACGAACGTGAATCATATGAACATGATGAAACTAGCATGACAGAAATTCCCGTGTGTCCTCGGGAGCGTTTTTCCTCCTATAAGACTTTGTCCATGCTTGTCCCTTGCTACAAAAGGGATTGGGCCACTTTGCTACATCGTTGCTACTTTTGTTACTTGTTGCTTGCTACGAATCATTTCACCACACAATCACTTGTTATCGACAATTTCAGTGCGTGCAGATTTTACCTTGCTGAAAACCACTTGTCAGATCCTTCTGCTCCTCGTTGGGTTCGACACTCTTACTTATTGAAAGGACTACGATTGATCCCCTATACTTGTGGGTCATCAAGACTCTTTTCTGGCGCCGTTGCCGGGGAGTGAAGCGCCTTTGGTAAGTGGAACTTGGTAAGGAAACATTCATATAGTGTGCTGAAATTTGTTGTCACTTGTCACTATGGATACTAATCTTTGGAGGGGCTTGTTCGGGGTATCTTCACCTCGAACGGAAGCACAAAGAGTTGCTCCTCAAGTTTCTGCACCTACTGAAAATATTTGCTTTGAATTTCCTTCGGGTATGCTTGAGAAACTGCTGGCTAATCCTTTTACAGGAGATGGAACATCACATCCGGACTTGCATCTAATCTATGTAGATGAGGTTTGTGGTTTATTTAAGCTTGCACGTGTGCCTGAGGATGAGGTCAAGAAGAAGGTCTTTCCTTTATATTTGAAGGATAAGACGTTGACATGGTATAGGCTATGTGATGATACTGGATCATGGGACTACAATCGGTTGAAATTGGAATTTCATCAAAACTTTTATCCTATGCATTTAGTACATCGTGATCGGAATTATATTTATAATTTTTGGCCTCATGACAGAGAAAGCATCGCTCAAGCTTGGGGGAGGCTTAAATCAATGCTATATTCATGCCCCAATCATGAGCTCTCGAGGGAACTTCTATGCTCGGCTTTCTCATGATGATCGCACCATGCTTGACACTTCTTGTACCAGTTCTTTTATGAAGAGAGATATTGACTTCAAGTGGAATTTATTGGAGAGAATTAAACGCAACTCTGAAGATTGGGAGCTTGAAGAAGGTAAGGAGTCAGGTATGAATTTCACTTTTGATTTTGTTAAATCCTTTGTTGAGACAAATACTTTTTGTGACTTTAGCGCTAAGTGTGGACTTGACTTTGAGATAGTAGCTTCATTGTGTGAATCTTTTGCTGCTCATATTGATCTCCCCAAAGAGAAGTGGTTTACATTTCATCCTCCTTTAGAAGTGAACGTAGTTAAACCCACTCCAGTTGAAGAGAAAGTCATTGCCTATAATGATCCTGTGGTTCCCAGTGCTTACATTGAGAAACCACCTTTCCGTGTTAGGATAAAGGATCGTTCCATAGCTTCAACTGTAGTACGTAGAGGCCATATTAGAACACCTACACCCCCTGAGAAAATTAGAGTTGAACCTAGCATTGCTATTATCAAAGATCTTCTGTCTGAAGAAGTTGAGGGACACAATATTCACCTTTGTGAAGATGCTGCTAGAATTGCTAAACCTCACGTTAGAGACAAACATAGGCCTATTGTTGGCATGCATGTGGTTTCTGTTAAGATCGGAGATCATTGTTATCATGGTTTATGTGACTTGAGTGCTAGTATTAGTTGCAATACCTCAATCCTTGTACGATGAAGTCAAAGATGAGATTGCACCTGTTGAGATAGAACCTATAGATGTCACTATTCAGCTTGGCTATAGAGATACTATCTGCCCCGTGGGAATTGTTAGGGATGTTGAAGTCTTGTGTGGTAAAACGAAGTATCCTGCTGATTTCCTCGTTCTTGCTACCGCACAAGATAGCTTTTGTCCCATCATATTTGGCAGACCCTTTCTCAATACTGTCAATGCTCATATTGATTGTGAGAAGCAAACTGTCACTGTTGGCTTTGAAGGTGTGTCACATGAGTTCAATTTCTCTAAGTTTGGTAGACAACCTCATGAAAAGAAGTTTCCTAGTAAGGATGAAACCATTGCCTTAGCCTCTATTGTCGTGCCTCCTACTGATCCCTTAGAGAAATACTTGCTTGAGCATGAAAATGATATGCATATGGATGAAAGGGATGAAATAGATAGAGTTGTCTTAGAACAATATCCTATCCTTAAGAATAACTTTCCTATTGAACTGCTTGGGGATCCGCCCCCACCAAAGGGTGATCCTGTGTTCGAGCTTAAACAGTTGTCTGATACTCTTAAGTATGCCTATCTTGATGAAAAAGAGATATATCCTGTTATTATTAGTGCTAGCCTCTCGGAGCATGAAGAAAAGAAGTTACTAAAAACTCCGAGGAAGCACAGTGCTGTTATAGGATATACTCTTGATGATCTTAAGGGCATTAGTCCCACTCTATGCCAGCACAAGATCAAAACTGATCCTGAATTCAAACCAGTTGTTGATCATCAAAGGAGATTGAATCCTAAGATGAAAGAAATAGTGAGAAAAGAAATACTAAAGCTCCTGGAAGCGGGTATTATCTATCCTGTTGCTCATAGCGATTGGGTGAGTCCGGTGCATTGTGTTCCTAAGAAGGGAGGCATCACCGTTGTCCCTAATGATAAGGATGAGTTGATCCCACAGAGGATTATTACTGGCTATAGGATGGTGATTGATTTTAGGAAGTTGAATAAGGCCACTAGGAAAGATCATTACCCTGTGCCTTTTATCGACCAAATGCTAGAAAGACTATCCAAACACACACACTTTTGCTTTCTAGACGGTTATTCTGGTTTCTCCCAAATACCAGTTGCACAATCTGATCAGGAGAAAACCACTTTCACCTGCCCTCTCGGTACCTTTGCCTATAGACATATGCCTTTTGGCTTATGTAATGCACCTGCCACCTTTCAAAGATGTATGATGGCTATATTCTCTGACTTTTGTGAAAAGATTGTTGAGGTTTTCATGGATGACTTCTCTGTTTATGGGTCTTCCTTTGATGATTGCCTCAGCAACCTTGATCGAGTCTTGCAGAGATGTAAAGATACCAATCTTGTCTTGAATTGGGAGAAGTGCCACTTTATGGTTAATAAAGGCATCGTCTTAGGACATAAAATTTCTGAAAGAGGTATTGAAGTCGATAAGGATAAGGTTGATGCAATCGAGAAAATGCCATACCCCACAGATATCAGAGGCATAAGAAGTTTCCTTGGTCACGCATGTTTCTATAGAAGGTTCATTAAAGACTTCTCTAAGATTTCTAGGCCTCTTACCAATCTCTTGCAAAAGGATATTCCTTTTGTCTTTGACGATGATTGTGAGGAAGCCTTCGAAATACTTAAGAGTGCTTTGATAACTGCACCTATTGTTCAACCACCTGATTGGAACTTGCCTTTTGAGATCATGTGTGATGCTAGCGATTATGCTATTGGTGCTTTTCTAGGGCAAAGAGTTGATAAGAAGTTGAATGTTATTCACTACGCTGGTAAAACTCTAGACAGTGCCAAGAGAAACTATGCTACTACGAAGAAGGAATTTTTAGCAGTCGTGTTTGCATGTGAAAAGTTCAGGTCTTACATAGTTGATTCCAAAGTCACTATTCACACTCATCATGCTGCTATTAAGTACCTCATGGAGAAGAAAGACGCTAAACCTAGACTTATCAGATGGGTTCTCTTGCTACAAGAATTTGATTTGCACGTTGTCGACAGAAAGGGTGTTGATAACCCAGTAGCAGATAACTTGTCTAGGTTGGAGAACGTTCTTGATGACCCACAACCTATTGATGACAGCTTTCCCGATGAGCAATTGCATGTCATCAATGCTTCATGTAGTGCACCTTGGTATGCTAATTATGCAAACTATATTGTTGCCATATACATACCACCTAGTTTCACGTACCAGCAAAAGAAGAAGTTCTTCTTCGACTTGAGACACTACTTTTGGGATGATCCTCACCTTTATAAGGAAGGAGTAGATGGTGTTATTAGACGTTGTGTACCTGAAAATGAACAGGGACGGATCCTACAGAAGTGTCACTCCGAGGCCTACGGAGGACACCATGCGGGAGATAGAATTGCACACAAGGTATTGCAATCAGGTTTCTATTGGCCCACTCTCTTCAAGGATGCCCGTAAGTTTGTCTTGTCTTGTGACGGATGTCAAAGAATAGGTAATATTAGCAAACATCAGGAAATGCCTATGAACTATTCACTTGTCATTGAACCATTTGATGTCTGGGGCTTTGATTATATGGGACCTTTTCCAAAATCCAACGGGTATACGCATATCTTAGTTGCTGTTGATTACGTCACTAAGTGGGTAGAAGCTATCCCCACTACTAGTGCTGATCACAACACCTCTATCAATATGCTGAAAGAAGTTATCTTCCCTAGATTTGGAGTCCCTAGATATCTAATGACCGATGGTGGTTCACACTTAATTCATGGTGCTTTCCGTAAAACGCTTGCTAAGTACGATGTCAACCATAGAATTGCGTCTCCCTACCACCCTCAGTCTAGTGGTCAAGTAGAGCTAAGCAACAGAGAGATTAAACTAATTCTGCAAAAGACTGTCAACAGTTCTAGAAAGAATTGGTCTAAGAAGCTCGATGATGCACTGTGGGCTTATAGAACTGCCTATAAGAATCCCATGGGCATGTCTCCGTACAAAATGGTGTATGGTAAAGCATGTCACTTGCCTCTTGAGCTAGAGCATAAAGCTTACTGGGCAATCAAAGAGCTCACCTTTGATTTCAAACTTGCCGGTGAGAAGAGGTTATTTGACATTAGCTCGCTTGATGAGTGGAGAACTCAAGCATATGAGAATGCCAAGCTCTTCAAAGAGAAGGTTAAGAGGTGGCATGATAAGAGGATACAAAAGCGTGAGTTCAATGTAGGTGATTATGGCTAGCTATATAACTCTCGTTTAAGATTAGTTGTAGGCAAGCTTCTCTCTAAATGGGAAGGTCCCTATGTTGTTGAGGAAGTATATCGTTCCGGTGCTATCAAGATCAACAACACGGAAGGTAATTGGCCGAGAGTGGTAAATGGGCAGAGAATCAAGCATTATATCTCAGGTACTCCCATAAATGTTGAAAGCAATATCATCAATACCATAACTCTGGAAGAATACCTAAGAGACATTTATCAGCCTGTTTTAGACTCCGAAAACGAAGAGGTATGTGATTCCGTAAGAAAACAGAGTCCAAAACTTTTCCACTAGGAAATTTTCTCCGTTTTGGAATATTTGAAAAAAAATACAAAAATTGAAAGTAGTCCGAAAAGTGCGCGAGGAGGCGACAAGCCTGTATGGCGCGGGGCCACCCCCTGGCCGCGCCGTGAGGGCTTGTGGCCACCTCGTGCGCCTCCCGGACTCTGTTTTCGTGCAGGGGACTCCTTCTGGTCTGGAAAAAATCATTATATATACTTCCGTTTGGTCTGACCCCTGCATCACGCAGATTTCCTCCGTTTTTCGTTTCGAGCCTGTTTTCTGCCGCGGATCTAGGTCAAGATGTCTTCTCAGGAATCTATGGGGGAGAACAACCTTTGTCAAATCTAAGTTCATGCTGATCTGAAAAGGATGGAGGTCATGGATGCTAAGGAAAGGCTACCTAAAGAAACCAAGGGCAAAGCTAAGGAGAAGGATCAGGCATGGGACGAAGTGCAATCTGTGCTCAACAAGGAAGAAGTTGAAGAAGTGGATTTCCTCCAACCCTACCTCCACCTACTATCTCCATCTTTGATTGAACTCTTGAGGTTTTGTGAAACAACTTGTGCTCGCAATACTTGTCTCACTCGTGAAGTTGTTTAGCTGGAGAAACATATCACTGATCTCCAAAGTATAAATCGAAGACCGATGGCCCTCTTGGAATCAAAGGTTGCAACCACTTCACCACCATCACCACCAAAGGAATACAACTGAGCATTGGTATGGGCAATCCCCTTGGCTTGTGCCAAGCTTGGGGAGTTGCCCCGGTATCGTATCACCATCACATCTTTTGCCTTTACCTTTGTTTTAGTTTTCCTTTTCAGTTTTCTTTTTCTCTAGTAGTTTAAAAGTCTTAGTGTTTTAGTCTTGAGTTTTGCTTTGTGTCACCCCCGATGTATTCTTGCTCGTGAGCCATATAATAAAGAGTGTCTTAGTTGAAGGGCTTTGCCTCTTGCCATGATCAAAAGAGTGAGAATAGAACAAAAGCATGAAAGATCATGTAATGATCTTATGGGAAGTGATGGCTTCACATATAAAAAGAATGAGGATTGAAACTTGTTGAGGGTAGGCAAACGTAGACCTTGGTCATTGTTGCAATTAATAGGAAGTGATAAGGAAGGAGAGGTTCACATATAAATATATCATCTCTGACACCATCTATGATTGTGAACACTCGCTAAACTATTGCATGCCTAGAATTAGATGTTGGACAAGGAAGACAACATAATGAATTGTGTTTGCTTGGCTCTAAACAATGTTATATGATTAGAGATCCCTTAGCATGTGACGCTTCCACCTCATATTAGCCAAAACTCCCGCACCAAGTAGAGATACTACTTGTGCATCCATAAACCCTCAACCTAGTTTTGCCTTGAGTGTCCACCATACCTACCTATGGATTGAATAAGATCCCTCAAGTAAGTTGTCATCGGTGCAAGCAATAAAAATTGCTCTCTAATATGTATGATCTATTAGTGTGTGGAAAATAAGCTTTATACGAACCTGTGATGAGGAAGACATAAAAGCGACAGACTGCATAATAAAGTTCTTTATCACAGGGGGGCAATATAAAGTGACGTTCCTCCGCACTAAGAGGACACGCATCCAAACCTGGAAAGCGCATGACAACCTCTGCTTCCCTCTACGAAGGGCCTATCTTTTACCTTTACTTTTTGCCCTTGAAAGAGTCATGTTGATCTTCACCAATTCCTTATTTTGCCTTTATCTTGGCTACCGTCACATGTTTGGGAAAGATCTATATTCATATGTCAACTTGGAGGTAGGCATTCATGAATTATTATTGTTGACATTACCCTTGAGGTAAGCCGTTGGGAGGCAAAACTATAAGCCCCTATCTTTCTCTGTGTCCAGCTGAAACTTTGATCTCATGAGTACCATGTGAGTTGTAGCAATTGTAGAGAACGAAAGAATGATTGAGTATGTGGATATGCTTTACAAGCTCTTATTTGACTCTTTCTGATGTTGTGATAAATTGCAATTGCTTCAATGACTAAAGGCTATCGATTGTTACTTCTCGGTAAGGTTCTTGATCCATGCTTTACTTTGTGAAGGAATTATCACTTTAGCATGAGAGATTATATGTTGGTATTGCTGTTCTGATCATGATCATGATGCATGCATGTCCGTATCTTGTTTTGTCGACACCTCTCTCCCTAAACATGTGGACATACTTATTGAGCTCGGCTTTCGCTTGAGGACAAGCGAGGTCTAAGCTTGGGGGAGTTGATACGTCCATTTTGCATCATGTTTTCATGTTGATATTTATCGCTTCTTTGGCTGTTATTTCACTTCACGGTACTATTCTTATGCCTTTTCTCTCTTATTTTGCAAGGTTTACATGAAGAGGGAGAATACCGGCAACTGGAATTCTGGCCTCAAAGTGGAGAAAAGTTGAGATACCTATTATGCGCAACTCCAAACGCCGTGAAAATTAACGGAGATTTGTTTTCCCAATATATAAAAAATACTGGGCCGAAGAAGTGCCGGAGGGGCACCAGGGGGTACCCACAAGCCTGCACGACGCGACCACCCCCCCCCCCAGGCCGCGCCATGGGGGCTTGTGGGCAGCCCACTGGCCCACTGGCCCCCCTCTTTTTGCTATATGGAGGGTTTCATCTAGGAAAAAATCAGAAGGGAGCTTTTTCGTGGTTTCACCGCCGCCACGAGGCGGAACTTGAGCAGAACCAATCTAGAGCTCCGGCAGGACGATCCTGCCAGGGAAACTTCCCTCCCGGAGGGGGAAATCATCGCCATCGTCATCACCAACACTCCTCTCATCGGAGGGGACTCATCTCCATCAACATCTTCATCAGCACCATCTCATATCCAAACCCTAGTTCATCTCTTGTAACCAATCTCCGCCTCGCGACTCCGATTGGTACTTGTAAGGTTGCTAGTAGTGTTGATTACTCTTTGTAGTTGATGCTAGTTGGATTATTTGGTGGAAGATTTTATGTTCAGATCCTTGATGCTACTCATTACACCTCTGATCATGATTATGATTTTGCTTTGTGAGTAGTTACTTTTGTTCCTGAGGACATGGGATAAGTCATGCTAATAATAGTCATGTGAATTTGGTATTCGTTCGGTATTTTGATGTGTTGTATGTTGTTTTTCCTCTAGTGGTGTTATGTGAACGTCGACTACATAACACTTCACCATTATTTGGGCCTAGAGGAAGGCATTGGGAAGTAGTAAGTAGATGATGGGTTGCTAGAGTGACACAAGCTTAAACCCTAGTTTATGTGTTACTTCGTAAGGGGCTGATTTGGATCCACTAGTTTAATGCTATGGTTAGACTTTGTCTTAATTCTTCTTTCGTAGTTGCGGATGCTTGCGAGAGGGGTTAATCATAAGTGGGATGCTTGTCCAAGTAAGGGCAGTACCCAATCATCGGTCCACCCACATATTAAACTATCAAAGTAACAAACGCGAATCATATGAACATGATGAAACTAGCATGGCAGAAATTCCCGTGTGTCCTCGGGAGCGTTTTTCCTCCTATAAGACTTTGTCCAGGCTTGTCCCTTGCTACAAAAGGGATTGGGCCACTTTGCTGCACCGTTGCTACTTTTGTCACTTGTTGCTTGCTACGAATCATCTCACCACACAATCACTTGTTACCGACAATTTCAGTGCCTACAGATTTTACCTTGCTGAAAACCACTTGTCAGAACCTTCTGCTCCTCGTTGGGTTCGAAAATCTTACTTATTGAAAGGACTATGATTGATCCTCTATACTTGTGGGTCATCAATCATGACCTAGTTTTTCATTAACTGTGGGTTCCTTCTCCTTTAAATTTTTCAAAACCATTCCCACCTTGGATCCGTACTGAGTGATTTGATTGTGGATCTTTTTATCCAAATTCTAAATAAGTTCGACCGTAGCTACTTTATTTTCAATGACGTCCAGCCTACGCATCACATGTTCCAGAGTTAAGGTAGTTCCATTAACCATGAGTCGGGGTGAGCCTACCAAATTTGTTACAGCTCCGTAAGAATCAACGGTATGGCTACCCAAGAAATTTCCGCCTACGATGGTGTCAAGAATATACCTATTCCAAGGAGAAATACCCACATGAAAACCGCGAAGTAGGACGGTAGTGGATTGCTTATGAGTAGATCTACTCTGAGCATTGAAAATCCTATACCAAGCTTCCTTTAAGTTTTCTTCCTCTATTTGTTTGAAATTGAGAACTTCGTTCTCGGGGGTATCGTTCGAAGTGGTGGATCTAGCCATGAGGACAAGTAGACTATCCCACACAAACGAACAGACAACAAGCAAGAGAAAAAAAGGCAAACGAAAAAGGCAAATATTATTTTGTAAATTTTTGCTTTTCAGAAGTGGGGGAGAGGAAAACGAGAGGCAAAAAAGGTAAATGCAAGAGATGAGTTTGCGACACTTACTTGGATGAGTTCTTGACTTGATCCTCCCCGGCAACGGCGCCAGAAATCCTTCTGGTACTTCTCAAACAACCGGGCCAAAAATTGACACGTTGACGGAGACTTGCTTGCGTTGCTTTTTCCCTTGAAGAGGAAAGGGTGATGCAGCACAGGAGCAGTAAGTATTTCCCTCAGTTTGAGAACCAAGGCATCAATCCAGTAGGAGAATCTCGTCAAGTCAAGAGTAACGGCGCAAACACAAAAGAGCTTGCACCCAACGCTATAATGGGGTTGTCAATCCCTTCAAGATTGATTGCAAAGTGAGATCTAAAGGCGGAAAGTGCAACGAAGTAAAAGAGTAAGGCTGGAAATATGGTGTAAAGTAGATCCGGGGGGCATAGTGTTCACTAGAGGCTTCTCTCAAAATAGAAAATATTACGGTGGGTGAACAAATTACTGTCGAGCAATTGATAGAATCGTGCAAAGTCATGACGATATCTAAGGCAATGATCATACATATAGGCATCACGTCCGAGACAAGTAGGCCGATACTTTCTGCATCTACTACTATTACTCCACACATCGACCGCTATCCAGCATGCATCTAGTGTATTGAGTGCATGACGAACAGAGTAACGCCTTAAGCAAGATGACATGATGTAGAGGGATAAACTGAAACCAATGATGAAAACCACATCTTTTTTACCCTTGATGGCAACAACACGATGCATGACTCATTACCCCTTCTGTCACTGGGTGGGGTCACCGCACGGTATGAACCCAAAACCAAGAACTTCTCCCATTGCAAGAATCATAGATCAAGCTGGCCAAACAAAACCCACAACTCGAAGAGAATTACAAGGATATGAAATCATGCATAAGAGAGATCAGAAGAAACTCAAATAAGATTAATAGATAATATGATCATAAATCCACAATTCATCGGATCTCGACAAACACACCTCAAAAGAAGATTACATTGGATAGATCTCCATGTAGATCATGGAGAACTTTGTATTGAAGATCCAACTGAGAGAAGAAGCCATCTAGCTACTAGCTATAGACCCATAGTTCTATGGTGAACTACTCACGCATCATCGGAGAGGTCATGGTATTGATGAAGAAGCCCTCCGTATCCGAATCCCCCCTCCGGCGGGGCACCAAAACGTGCCCCAGATGGGATCTTGCGGAGACAGAAGCTTGCGGCGGCGGAAAAGTACATTCGATCGTCTCTTGATTTGTTTCTGGAATTATTGGGTATATATAGGCGAAAGACCTAGGGCAGAGGTGGCCCACGGAGCCCACAAGCGTGGGAGGCGCGGGCCCCCCTGGCCGCGGCTAGGGGGCTTGTGGGGTCCCTGGTGGCCCCCTGCCTTGGTTCTCAAGCTTCCCGATATTCTTCTGTTTCGGAACAAAAATTGGAAGTTTCGTTCCGTTTGGACTCCGTTTAAAATCCTCCTATGAAAGGGGTCAAAAACACGGAAAAAACGGGAACTAGCACTTGGCAGTGAGTTAATAAGTTAGTCCCAAAAAGATATAAAAGGCATACAAAACATCCAAAGTTTGACAGGATCATAGCATGAAACCATCAAAAATTATAGATACGTTGGAGACGTATCAAGATTGAACCTAGTGTTGATCTTGATAACCCACAACCTAAGAACAAGAGATACGATAAGAACGACTTCATTGCTAGGAAGCATGGAAAAGAAAGAGAACCATGGGTTCAAAAACCCATGCCCTTTCCTCCCAAACCATCCAAGAAAAAGGATGATGAGGATTTTGAGCGCTTTGTTGGAATGATTAGACCTGTCTTTCTGCAAATGCGTTTGACAGATATGCTCAAAATGTCTCATTGTGCTAAGTACATGAAAGATATTGTTACTAATAAAAGGAAGATACCTGAGGTTGAGATTTCGACCACGCTTGCTAATTACACCTTCAAGGGTGGAACTCCTAAGAAACTAGGTGATCCCGGAGTGCCCACTATACCTTGCTCCATTAAAGGGAATTATGTTAGAACTGCTTTATGCAATCTTGGAGCTGGTGTTAGTGTTATGCCTCTCTCTCTCTTTATCGTAGACTTGAATTGGATAAGTTGACACCTACTGAAATCTCCTTGCAAATGGCCGACAAATCAACTCCTTTCCCTATCGGCATTTGCGAGGATGTGCCTGTTGTGGTTGCTAACGTTACTATCTTAACAGACTTTTTTATTCTGGATATTCCCGGGATGATCCCATGGCGGTCATCCTTGGAAGACCCTTTTTAAACACTGCACGGGCTGTTATTGATTGCAACAAAGGCAATGTCACTTTCCATGTTAATGGTAATGAGCATACGGTGCACTTTCTGAAGAAACAATATCGAGTACATTGCATCAATGCTATTGAAAAAACTTCATCAATTCTTATTGGAAGATTTGAATGCCCTATACCTACTGTCAACATGAAGTATGATTTACTTGTTGGGGATATGCACATCCCCATTGAGGTAACCTAGTGGTTATTCGAAAATTCTCCGGTTTTATGTGATTTGAAAAAAGTTTTTCAAGGAGACTTGATCAACCTCATTGACGGATTTCTTTTGATGACCATGAGATGGATGAATCTAGAAGTCAAAACCTTCTCCTCCCAACTTTTACTTTATGTTGTTTAGAATAAAAAATGATAAATTTAGCTTTATTTTCCTGTTTTCTGCTTTTTGCATCCCTTAGAAAAGTGTCCCCAAAATAAAAGTTCTTCAAATGCCCTGAAATTCAAGTATGATTTTTTCTGGAATATATTAAAATTTCTGAGATAGAGAGCTAGTCACGGGGATGCACGAGTGGGCCACAAGCCCAGGAGGCGCGGGCACCCCCCTGGCCGCGCGTGCCAGGCTTGTGGGCCCCACGTGGCCCCCTCCACTTATTCCAGCTCCCATCTACTTCTCCTACCTCTAGAAAAAAAGCATTCCACGGCTCAAACTCGTGTTCGTGCTCTTCTTGCTGCGTTTTTTGATCTCCTTGTGCAAAGCCACATTCACCAAACTGTTTTGGGGGAATTGTTCCTTGGTATGTGAGTCCTCCATTGGTCCAATTAGTTTTTTCTATAGTGCTTTATTCGTTGCATATTTTTTCTGCCTTGGTGACCCTGTTCTTGAGCTTTGCATGCTAATTTTAGCTGGTCCCAAGTAGTTTTGATGCATGATATAGCCTCTAGGCACTTGTAGGAGTAGTTGCTATGAGTTTTGTTGAGCCTTGTTCACTTTTCTTTTGAGTCACTAAAAATTTCAGAAATTTTTAGAGAAAGAAAAAGGAAAAGATGAGGAGGTTCCTAAGAGGCTCTTCAAGCCGTGACCCCAAGGAAGATGACAATGAGAAGAAGAAACCCAAGTATCCGGTCCCCCGAGTTGCAGAAGTTTGAGCGTGCGAGTGGCCAAGCGATGTGTTCTTACGTGCCCCCGGTCTTTACGCGGATTTTTATTACTTGGTGGAGAACGCAGGCCTTACCGCATTTGTTGAAGATAAGTGTCCACAATACCTCCTCCTCACTAATATTTTCGTGCAAAGCTTTAATTTCTATCCAAGGAAGAGTCCTCCTATCGTTGAGTTCAAGTTATATGATATCGCCCAACGCATGTCACTTCAGGATTTTTGCAATGTTTGCAAATTACATTATGTTGAGGATATGCATGAACCTCGTCCACGGGACTTGGAGGCTTTCATTGATACTATTGTTGTAGGAGAGGAGAGAGGAGTATCTTGCGCTAGAGTTGCTAGCATTCATTTTCCCGTGCTTCGGTATTTCTCATTATTCGTGGGAAAATGTTTGATTGGCCGTGGGAAAGCTGGGGCTCTTAGCTCCCCAGATCTTGCGGTTTTGCACAAAGCCCTTTATAATGATAAAACTTATAGCTTGGGCGCTATAGTGGCTCAACGGTCGAACACGAACCGTACTAAAGGCGCTATTTATGGAGGTATCTATGCTACCCGTCTTGCTAGACATTTTGAGATACCTATTAGACTCCACGAGGAAGAAGGCATGCTTCTTCCTGAGAGATATCTAGATTATGATAGCATGGTTCACCATGACTTTCTTGATAAAGATATAAATAAGAGGATGATTTATAACTTGGTATTTAGTCAGGGTACTCGTGAGACTATTACTTTGTGTGCTCCTTCTTTGTTCAATCTTCATCTAGGCAGGTACATTATTATGCCCTCGGACATCTACGCATATTGGGGCATAGCGCCATCGCAGGCGCCTGTGTCCGAGCTACCAGTCGAGTACCAGACGCCAGTTTATCAGTGGGAGCCAGAGGAGCTCACCCAGCAGTGGCACCCTCAGTACACTCCGGAGTACCCCTGAGACGGCTATTTCCGTCCATGGGAGTAGACCAACTTAGGCCAAAAGCCTAAGCTTGGGGGAGTACGTGTTTCTCACCGACATTATATTCATGCTCACACTTTCACTTTGATAGTCGGTGTTCACACCTTGCCACTATATCAACCATGCTAGTTTATTTCTTTTTCTCACTTTCTTCTCATGTGTTTGTTTAGATTGAGAAAAACAAAAAAAAAGTTAGTTGTAAGTTTGCTTTCTAGCTTGCTTAGTAGTATTTAGAAAGAAAACCCCCCAAAAAATATTTCTCGTTCTTCTTTTGCTTGTTGGGAGCTTTCCCGTGTAAATAGTTTTCTTTTTCTTTGGGTCAAGGTAGAAGACCATGGTTAAAATGTTTAGTGTCTCTCACATGCATATTTGTTTAACCATCAAAGAGCCATATTACTTTGTCTTCTCCTGTGTGTTTGCTTGCAGATTCCAGCTTAGTCCAATGCACGAACACTCTCATTATTATTCACATCATTCGGTCCTGCAAGTGAAAGGCAATAATGACGATATATGATGAAGTGACTGCGCCTGGAAAAGCTGGTATGAACTCGATCTATTTTGTTTTTGTAAATATGACTAGCTCATTGTTCCTAATTCAGCATTGTTATGAGAGAAACATGTTTGCAATGACAACTTGGAGATCATAGTTTCTGATGCCATGCTTAATTAGCTAGGAGCTTATAATGGTTTGTCTTAGATGCCAACATGAATTTCAAGATGATTATGATGTAGTATGATAGGATGGTATCCTCCTTTGAATGATTCAAGTGGCTTGACTTGGCACATGTTTACGCATGTAGTTGAAACAAAATCAACATAGCCTCTATAATATTCATGTTTATGGTGATTTATGTCCTACTCATGCTTGCACTCAACGTTGGTTAATTCCAATGCATATTGATGACTGTTGTCGCTCTCTAGTTGGTCGCTTCCTAGTATTTTGCTAGCCTTCACTTGTACTAAGTGGGAATACTTCTTGTGCATCCACTTCCATAAACCCAAAGTTGTTCCATATGAGTCCACCATACCTACCTATACGCGATATCTACCTGCCGTTCCAAGTAAATTTGCATGTGCCTCTCTCTAAATCTTCAAGTATTAATCTGTTTTGTATACCCAAACCGCTCATGTGGTGACAAGGGGCGGTCAGTATCTTCCATGCTAGGCGTGTTATCTTCGATACGTGTTTATTCACTCTCACTCACGAGAAAGGGGCCGGTAATTGGAATGCCCCGTTCCATGCTCAAATCGAAAATACAAGTGCAAACAAAACTCTCCCTAGATTGTTGTTGTTATGGACGACACCCGAGGATTCGGCTAGTCGTGGAGTGTGATTGATCGGTGGTGGGGGAGTCAAAACTTTACTTTTCTGTTTGGGAACCGTCTATAATATGTGTAGCATGGAAGATGGTGAAAACTCCTGGTCATTGCGTTGACAATGAGAGCATACCACTCAAAATTATTTGTCTCTGTTTTAAAAGCTTGAGCTCTGGCACCTGTGCAAATCAATGCTTCCCTCTGCGAAGCGCCTATCTATTTATGTTCATGTTAAGTCATCCTCTCCTTATAAAGGCACCAATTAGAGAGCACCTCCGTCATTTTTATGCTTTTCTATTAATTGATATTGAGTATGACTGTGACTAGATCTTCTTTGCCATAAATTACAATGTTCAGTCAGCCCTTGGTCTTTGAAGGTGCTCTGCATTTATGTTTTGCAGTCTCAGAAAGAGCTAGCGTGATACCATGTGTTTATATTGCTTCATGATTGCTTTGATTGAAGTGTTGACGTTTGAAACTTATTATTATTGCTCGCTAGTTGATTATGCCATTGATATGAGTACATCTTGAGACCTAAATGACATTGCTTATGTGGTTAGCTTATGATCTTGCTGAAAATCTAAATATGAGTTAGACATAATTACAACAACAAGATCAAACAGAGTTCGTAAAAGTTTTTCTTTTCTCTCTTTCAGTTTGTCAACTGAATTGCTTGAGGACAAGCAAGGCTTTAAGCTTGGGGGAGTTGATACGTCTCCATCGTATCTACTTTTCCAAACTCTGTTGCCCTTGTTTTGGACTCTATTTTGCATGATTTGAATGGAACTAACCCGGACTGACGCTGTTTTCAGCAGAATTTCCATGGTGTTGTTTTTTTGCAAAAATAAAAGTTCTCAGAATGACCTGGAAATTTATGAGGATTTTTTGTGGAATATATAAAAATACTGGCACAAGAATTACCTGGAGGGACGGAGTGAGGAGCCCACAAGTCCAGGAGGCACCCCCCTGGCCGCGCCTGGCAGGCTTGTGAGCCCCTCGTGGCTCCGCCGCCTCCAATTCCAGCTCTATATATTCTCTCTCACCCGGAAAAAAATCAGAGAGAAGAGTTCATCACGTTTTACGACACGGAGCCGCCGCCACCACCTGTTCTTCCTCTGGAGGGCAGATCTGGAGTCCGTTCCGGGCTCCGGAGAGGGGAGATCGTCGCCGTCATTGATAACCCACAAGTATAGGGGATCAATTGTAGCCTTTCTCGATAAGTAAGAGTGTCGAACCCAACGAGGAGCTAAAGGTAGGACAAATATTCCCTCAAGTTCTATCGACCACCGATACAACTCTATGCACACTTTA
Organism: Hordeum vulgare subsp. vulgare; assembly: GCF_904849725.1. Lineage (NCBI taxonomy): Eukaryota > Viridiplantae > Streptophyta > Magnoliopsida > Poales > Poaceae > Hordeum > Hordeum vulgare. The sequence continues at coordinate 314,940,763 of NC_058518.1, forward strand.
CGTTCGCTTTACCTAGAACAAGTATGAAACTAGAAGTACTTTGTAAGGGTGATAGGATAGGCTTGCAAGAAAGTAAAGAACACATAAATAAAACTAGGGGTTGGTTAGATAAAGAAACAACTACGAGTATCTAACGAGTGTGGAGAAGTGGTGGTAGGAGTTGCGGAATTGTCCCTAAGCAATTGACTACGTTACTAGATCGATAGCAAGTATCATGTGGGAGAGGCCTCTGCTAGCATGTCATCCCTTACTTGGAATTCTATGCACTTATGATTGGAACTATTAGCAAGAGTCCGCAACTACTAACGTTCATTAAGGTAAAACCCAACCATAGCAATAAGATATATTGGTCCCCCTTCAATCCCATATGCATCAATTTCTATGCTAGGTTTGAAGCTTCCGTCACACTAGCCTGCCAATACATAGTCCTATCAACATACAACTAGCCCTATGGTGTGATCCACGCACGCGATCATATGATGGGCACCAAAGGACAGCAACACAACCACAAGCAAATTAAACCAATCATAGCAATTCATCAATCACCGATAGGACAACGATAATCTACTCAGACATCATAGGATAGCAACACATCATTGGATAATAATATGTAGCATAAAGCACCATGTTCAAGTAGAGGGTACAGAGGGTTGTGGGAGAGTGAACCGCTGCATATAGATGAGGGAAGATGATGGAGATGTTGGTGAAGATGACGGAGGTGTTGGTGTAGATCGCCGTCACACGATGATATCCCGGGCGGCGTTCCGGCGCCGCCGGGAGAGGGGGGAGAGATACCCCCTCCTTCTTCTTCTTCTTTTACCTCCTCCCTAGATGGGAGAAGGGTTTCCCCTCTGGTCCATGGTCTCCATGGCGGCGGACGGGTGAGAGCCCCTCCGAGATTGGATCTCTCTCTCTCTCTCTGTCCTTCTGTTTCTGCGCTCCCACATTCTGTGTTTCACCGTTTCTTAAATTCCCGGAGATCTGTAACTCCGATTGGGATGAAATTTTAACACGACTTTCTTCCGGATATTATCTTTCTTGCAGCGAAAGAAGGGATCCAACCGCCTTAAGGAGTGGCCACAAGCCTGCCTGCCGTGGGCCCACCCCCTGGCCGCGGCGACAGGGCTTGTGGGCACTCTGTGCATCGCCTCGCGTTAATTCTTCTTCCCAAAAATCATAAATATTCCAATGAAAAATCCCCGTAAGTTTTTATTATGTTTGGACTTCGTTTGGTATGGATATTCTGCGAAACAAAAAACATGCAACAAACAGGAACTGACACTGGGCACTGGATCAATATGTTAGTCCCAAAAATAATATAAAAAGTTGCCGAAAGTATATGAAAGTTGTAGAATATTGGCATGAAACAATCAAAAATTATAGATACGATGGAGATGTATCAGTCATCATCATCAACCATCCTTCATCACCAATTCCATGATGCTCTTCACCGTTCGTGAGTAATCTCATCTAGGCTTAGTGGACGATGATGGGTTGGATGAGATCTATCATATAATCGAGTTAGTTTTGATGGGGTTTGATCCCTAGTATCCACTATGTTCTGAGATTGATGTTGCTACTACTTTGCTATGCTTACTGCTTGTCACTAGTACCCGAGTATCATGATTTCAGATCTGAACCTATTATGTTTTCATCAATATATGTGTGTTCTTGATCCTATATTGCAAGTTGTAGTCACCTACTATGTGTTATTACCCAGCAACCCCGGAGTGACAATAGCCGGAACCACTCCCGGAGATGACCATAGTATGAGGAGTTCATGTATTCATTATGTGCTAATGCTTTGTTTCGGTTCTCTATTAAAAGGAGACCTTAATATCCCTTAGTTTCCATTAGGACCCCGCTGCCACGGGAGGGATGGACAATAGATGTCATGCAAGTTCTTTTCCATAAGCACGTATGACTATATACGGAATGCATGCCTACATTACATTGACGAACTGGAGCTAGTTACATATCTCCCCATGTTATAACTGTTACATGATGAATGTCATCCGACATAATTATCCATCACTGATCTAATGCCTACGAGTTTATCCTACTGGTCCTTGCTACGTTACTTTACCGCTGCTGCTGTCACTACTGCTACTGTTGCTATCACACTACTTTGCTACTGAAACTTTGCTGCAGATACTAAGTCTTTCAGGTGTGTTTGAATTGACAACTCAACTGCTAATACTCGAGAATATTCTTTCGCTTCCCTTTCTGTCGAATCAACAAATTTGGGTTGAATACTCTACCCTCAAAAACTGTTGTGATCCCCTATACTTGTGGGTTATCAGCGTGCTCCTGAAGCGACCCCCAAGGGTTTCCTGATCGGTGAAAGGAGACTAAAGTTGGGGGCTCGGTAGGACAGAGGTCACCCCCAAGGCCACCAGCGCATCATGAAGAGAAGCTTTTGCATGCGAAGACCACCTTTGTCAGGGCCAACTGCAGTTGTGTCCCCTTTCGAAATGGCCGTTGTGGCAACCCTTCTGCCAATGTTTTCGGGTGGAAGAGGACCAAGGCTAGTATATAAGAGAGGCCCAACCTCCGTAGAAGGGGATATGACCCCCGTCTTCTCCACTAGGGCAAGAACCTGCCTGTGTACTTTTCTTCCACCTCTAGCAATCCCAACAACAAGCAGGAGTAGGGTTTTACACTGCAAGATCACCCAAACTTGGGTAAACTGTCGTGTGTTCTAGCTCATCTTCCTAGCTCGTGCCACCGGAGAGTTGTCATGAGGTTGAGAGGTTGAACAGGGTTGGAGAGCGAGCGCACCCTAGAGTTCGAACCTTATCTTGGGTTTGCAGAGCCTCGATTCCGACACATAAGCCAAAGTTTGGGGAATGAGCCAAATATCATAAGATTCGCTTGACAGCCACCATGTGACTTTCCTTATGTGCAGATTGAAATCATGCACAAATTCCCACACTCAACATTATATTCGGTCTAGATGAACAAAGGTAAAGCAAAAAGCCAAGCATGTAACGATATACCTTTTGATCCATAGCTTTACCATTGGGATCCAAGTCAAGTTGGCATTTGAGAGGCATGGGAGTGTTTGCCTTGGCCGGTTTGAGATCATCCATCTTGAACCTCTTTAGCATGTCTTGGTAATATTTTGCTTGTTTGATAAAGGTTCCTTGACTTCGTTGCTTGATTTAGAATCTAGGGAAGAACTTCAACTCCCCCATCAAAGATATCTCAAATTCATTGGTCATTAGTGCAATAAACTCTTCATTAAAAGATTTGTTAGTAGAACCAAAGATAATATCATAAACATATAGTTGGAATATGAAGAAACTCCCTTTGACTTTTTTGTGAAAAGAGTGAGATCAATTTTCCCAACTTCAAACCCACAATCATGTAACATCTCGGTAAGGTGCTCATACCACACACGCGGGGCTTGTTTAAGTCCATAGAGTGCCTTATCGAGAATGTATACATGATTGGGGAACTTGGGATCCTCGAACCCCGGGGGTTGATTTACATATACCAACTACTTAAGTGAACCATTAAGAAATGCACTCTTCACATCCATTTGATATAATTTGAAGTTATGATGTGAAGCAAATGCAAGTAACATGCAGATAGATTCAAGGCAAGCAACAGGAGAAAACGTTTCACCGTAGTCGATGCCCTCGACTCGGGAGTAGCCTTGTGCTACCAATCTTTCCTTGTTGTAAAGGACGACATCCTCTGCATCTTGCTTGTTCTTAAAGATCCACTTGGTTCCAATGACATTGTGGTTTCCTTCGGTCTTGGCACCAACTGCCACACTTTGTTGCGCTCAAAGTTGTTGAGTGCATCGTGCATGGCTTCAAGCCACTCGATTTCTTCGAGCACTTCTTGTACCTTTAGGGGTTCAATGCAAAAAAATGCATGATGTGCACTAAAGTTTGTTAATTGTCTCTGAGTGGTTACCCCTCTCATCAAGATGTCATAGACATTCTCTAACACATGTTGATTCTTTTTAAGCTTGGCAGCATTCTTGGCGGCACGTCTTTCTTGGATCTCCTCCATGGAAAGTTGAGGAGGAACCTTCTTGTGACCTTGACCGCCATTGTGAGCTTGCTCTTGATCTTGAGCTTGGTATTGATTTTCAGCTTGATCTTGATCTTGAGCTTGCTTGGAGGTATGATATTGATCAAGGACATCACTTGGTGAACCACCATCATGTGGTTGATCATGTCCTTGATCTTGATCACCAGGTTGAGGGCCTTCACTTTGTTCTTCGGAAGCATGTGGGTCTTGCACCGGTGATGGTTCCACTTGACTGGAACATTGTCCTTCTTCTTCGGCTACAAGGGGTTCCTCAACGGGTAGGAAGTGTCCCACACCCATTCTTATTATGGCTTGGGGAGGAATTTCATCACCTACTTCACAAAGACCACTTTTCTCCACTTGGGAGCCATTATTTTCATCAAACTCCAAATTACACGTCTCCTCAATGAGTCCATTGGACTTGCCGAGGACACGGTAAGCACGAGAGTTTGTAGCATAACCAACAAATATGCCCTATTGAGCTCTAGGCTCAAATTTAGACAAACGAGCACCTTTCAACCAAACACCATGAAGTACTTGAGCTTGGGCTTGTTACTGATAAGAATTTCATAAGGAGTCTTGCTCAAGCCTTTGCAGAGGTAGATCCGATTAGATGCATGACATGTGGTGTTGATGGCTTTGACCCAAAAGTTATACGGAGATTTAAACTCTTTCATCATGGTCCTTGCCGTGTCCATCAATGTCCGGTTCTTACTTTCCACTACACCATTTTGTTGAGTGGTATATGGTGCGGGGTATTGGTTCTTGATCCTCTCATCACTCCGAAAATCATGCAAGGTGTAACTCTTGAATTTGGTGCCATTTTCACTTCTAATCATCAATATGTTTGCCTCATGTTGACTTTGAGCTTCATTGGCAAAGTCGATGATGGTTTGTTGGGTCTCACACTTCCTCTTGAACAAGTACACCCAAGTATATCTTGAGTAATCATCCACTATCACCAAGCAATACTTTCTTCCCCCAAGACTATCGGAAGATGGAGGACTACAGATATCCATGTGGAGGATCTCCAAAGTCTTATTTGAGTATATGGTAGCCGTGGGGTGGTGAGTTGTCTCATGTAGCTTTCCTTTCATACAAACTCTGCAAGCATGATCTTTGGCAAAACTCACATCTGTTAGTCCAAGAACGTGACCCCCTTTGAGTAGACTTTGCAAATATCTCATATTGACATGGGCTAGTCAGCGATGCCAAAGCCATCAAACATCAACTTTAGCCATTAGTAAAGTCACGGTCTTAGTGGGTCGCTCCAAAAAGTTAACCACATAGAGACCGTTCTTAACATGCCCAACAAATACTACTTTAAGAGTCTTGCTCCACAAAAGGGCCACGGAGTCAACACCAAAGAACGTACTAAAATCCATGAGTGGAAGTTGATGAACGCAAAGTAAATTGTATGCAAGGGTCTCAACAAGCATGGCATTTTAAACGGTAAGTTCCGGAGAGATTACCAACTTGCCAAGACCCAATACCTTTGAAATCGCATCATCCCCAAAGGAGACTTGGGTGGCCATGGATGGGTCGGGATGAACATCGACCACCAAGTCCTTGCTTCTGGTTATATGATTTGTCACTCCGCTATCAAGCAACCATGACACTCCAGCAGAAGCCAACTCCTACATAAGATCAATGCTTGGATATAGGTACCCATTCTTTAATGGGTCCTATCAAGTTAGTGACAAGGATCTTAGTAACCAAATAGACCATTCAATACTCATAAGGAGAACCAACAAATTTAGCAAAGACATTCCCATCAGTAGCACGACATAAAACTTAAGAGGGGTTAAAGTCGTGGGCATTGTTGGGAAGGAGGGTTTTGCCCTTCTTTGCATTTCCATCCTTAGCTTTGTCCTTCTTCTTATCATGAGTAACCCCCGACTTTAACAAAGGTTTCCTTAAGTGGGGGAGGTTGCTTGGTCTTGATCTTCTTGTTCTTCTTGTACTTGGGTGCAAACCCAACTCCTTCCTTTGAAACCACTTCCTTTTGATTGCTCAAAAGGTCATTAAAATTCATTTCGCCTTGGATGCATGCCACAAGGCCTTTCTCAAGCTGCTCTTTTAGTTTGGCATTCTCTTGCACAAGATGTACATGCTCAAAACATGGGTTAGTAGCATGGGCATTATCAACTAATACAAAATGAGAACATGTGGCTATTTACTTACTGAGTTTTACGTCGAGTTGAACATGAGACTCTTTTAAAGAAGCATGAACACTCTCCAAAGCCTTGTGAGCCTTGTACAGTATGGCAAGCTCTTCCTTCAGTCTATCAAGTTCAACCCCAAGTGCAACCTTTTTGGATTGGAGCACACGAGTAAGAACAAGAGCATGATCATGACCTTTTTGTAATTTAGCAAGGTCATCGTTGTGTGACTCCTCAAGAGCCAAACGAAGCCCTTGCTCTTCCTCAAGAGCAATGGAAAGGTCCGCTCTCTCATCAGCATAGTCACGACTATGTCCTTGTAACATAGATATAGTTCCTTCATGAGTTTCATTGAGGTCACTAGCCTCTCCTAGTTGTTCCAAGAGAGCAACAAAATGCTTCTCGGTTTTACCCTTCACCTCTCTCATGAATCTATCAAAGGAATTTTCCTCAACATTTACCTCCTCTTTTTCATCTCCACTATCCATAGGAGAAGGGGTAGTGGAAACGGTAGTTTTGATGTTAGAGGTTACCTTGTTGGATGCCTTGACCATTAAGGCCCTTGGCTATGCGGTTCTCATTGGGGGGCATTGAAGAGGGACACCTTGCCTGTAGAAGAGGATGCAATGGCCACCGTGGCCATTCCCATTACTTCACCACTTGCATCATCATCATCACCCTCATCGGAGAGGTACTTGGCCTTGTATTTGTGAATAAGCTTGCCACCATTGTCTTCCCTCTTCTCATATAGACAATCTTCCACAAAGTTACTCACATTGACACAATTGTAGCAGGTCCTCACACCTTGCTTGCCCATGGACCCACTTGAGTTGTTCTTGGAGAAGTTGGGCCTTGAGTTTCTCTTGTTGCCATAAAATTGCCTTGACGCAAGAGCCATATGCTCTTGATAAGCATATTTGGTGTCTTCGAGGATAATTAATTCTTCTTCATCATCATATTCCTCCAAAATAGCCTTGGCCTTCAAAGCAAGGTTGGTGGAGTCTTTTCTTGACTGCTGGACACGACCTAGAGCATTGTCAGTGGTCTAGTTCAATATGTTCATGGCAATGAACTCATCCAACACATCGCTTGAGGACAAGGTGTGAAAGTATGGCCTTTGACGGATGAAGGAGGACATGGACTTGTTGAAAGGCATGATATCCTTGAGAAACTTCCGCTTGATCCAATTTTCATCCACATCATTGCTTCCATGATCTTGAAGAGCAACGACAAGCGTTGTCACTCTTCGATAGATCTCACGAGGGTCCTCATCATCAATCATATAAAATTCATCGGCCTCAAAAAGAACCACTTCATAGTTAGACCATTGAATACTTGAGCTTCCCTTGTACATGGAAATTATGTGCTCACAATAATCCTTAGCATGAGTGAAGGGACGCAAGTGAGCAAGATCTTCAATGGGAACTATTGCTTGAAGGATGAACAAGGCGGAGTGATTGAGCTGATTGTCGACCTCTTCTCTTGGAGTCGGGTTTCTTGGATCATGTGGGTAGTAGCCTTGCTCAATGATTCTCCAAAGTTGGTTGAGTTGTGATTGAAATGAGCCTTGATACGAAAAACCCAATTAGTAAAATCATTCTTAACAACTTTAGGAGGAGGACCGAGGTTAATAATGTGAGGTGGGTGAACCGGTCCTCCAGAGACCGCTGGAGGAGGAAACAAGGGAAAGGTATTTGCCCCACTTGTTCCTTGAGGCAGCTTATTTTTTCATACTACCATTCTCCTTCTTGGAGTTGGTCTCCGAGTCCGAAGCTGTGGGATTAACCACACACAACAGGTTGGTAGAAAGTTTGAAGCCATCAAGGAAATCTTTGAGCAGGTTTTTGACCTCGATAGCCACTGAAGATCTAAGAGAGGAAATAGCTTCATTTAGATCATCTCGGTGACTGAGTTCACAACCCGGGCCTCGGGCAACTCCACAACTTATTCCCCATCGTCAACTATACTCTTTGGGTGGTGGAACCCTTAAAAAGAGACATAGCTCTGATACCAATTGAAAGGATCGATATGGTTGACTAGACGGGGTGAATAGGCAACTAACAATTTTAAGCTTTTCTTCAACAAATTAAGTTTAGCAACAAATAAGTTGTCTAGATATGCAACTAAGTGAGAAACCAATATGATGCTAGCAACAACAATAACAAACAAATAGCTAATACAAGTAAAGGTAAGAAGTAACCACAAGTGGAACCTATGAAGACGAGGATGTGTTTCTGAAGTTCCTTCCCTTCAAGGGGAAGTACGTCTCCGTTGGAGCGGTGTGGAGGCACAATGCTCCCCAATATGCCACTAAGGCCACCGTATTCTCCTCAAGCCCTCACACAATGCGAGATGTCATGATTCCACTATTGGTGCCCTTGACGGCGGTGACTGAACCTTTACAAACAAGGTTGGGGCAATCTCCACAACTAAATTGGAGGCTCCCAATGAAACCATGAAGCTTCACCATAATGGAATATGGCTTCGAGGTGACCTATTCCGTCTAGGGTGCTCAAACATCCAAGAGTAACAAGATCCACGAGGGATTAATGGGGGGAGCAACTTTCCTCTTGGTGGAAGTGTAGATCAAGGCCTTCTCCTCCAAACCATGGAGAATCAACAAGAATCGATGGCTAGGGAGAGAGATGAGGCAAGTTTGGTCTTAGAATCAACAATGGAGCTTAGAGAGGGAAAATGTAAAGTCTCTCGGGGGAAGAAGACCTATATATATAGTGGGAAAAATTGTTCGTTATTATGCCTAAAGTCGCACTCAAGCAGTAGTACCGCGCAGCGAACGGTACTTCCGCTTGCACGGAAGTACCAACCACCACAGGAAACAGAACACAGTCGGAGAGGGTGGTATTTCCACCAAAGCGGTACTACCTCTCATCTCCAAGTGGTACTTCTGCTTAATATAGACGACAGGGGCAAACGAAGCCACAAGGAAATTATAAGCAGAAAAAAGAATGGAAGGGGAGGGAGGAAGTACCGCTGGAGTGGTACAACCGCTCCCCCTAAGTGGTACTTCCGCTTAATGAGAGAGAAGGCCCTGTAGAAGCCAGAAGAAAAATATAACCGGAACAAAGGCCGGACCTGGAGGGCGGCAGTACCGCTGGAGCGGTACTTCCACTTATACAGCTTCTAGGTACTTAGAGGAAGAGTAGAGGCTCTGTTGCTCTAGGAACAGGATGGGGTGCAAGTGCGTATGAGTTTGTTCCTCCCAACCTTTCCATACACGGATCCCCTCTTGATAGTACGGGTTTACCTATGACTCAAGTGAACCAACACTAAATCGATAGACAAACACCGTGTTGACATCTGCCGTGACAAAACCACGACACACCATTTTATATTTCAACCACTGAGGGGTAAATAACCGTCTCGTGCCACCTGATAATCCTTTGGAAGTTTAATGCACATGATTAGTCCGCATGGGGCATCGTCATCAACCACCAAAACTACTTAGGATAAACTATGCTCTTACAAGTGTGATGGACAATAAGCCGTAACCATGTGAGAGCCTTGTAGAATAAATGCGCGAAGTATTTGCACGAAGAGGTTGGGTGGAGGGTAATCACTCCATGGTGGCACACATCTTCATTGCTATCTAGAGCTATTTTCATCAACTCGTGCACTTGCGAGGTTGACAATGAATCATGTGTACCTACATAACAAGGAAAAACATGAAACAAAGTGTGTGCGTGGTATATGTACACATCATCCATCATGATGTGTATGTGCACGTAAGAGTTAGCACAAGATAAGCAATTCTCAAATAAATTTGAGGCATGGTATATAAACATGTCATCCATCATGAAAGAATATTTATTATGCTCAACATGATATGGATGCAAATTATAGCAAGTATGTGGGACAAGCAAATCATTCATATCAATGTCGAGCTTATTGTGCACACAAATATAGGGATCATGCAATGGATGGGATGTAACAAAATCTCCTAACATGTATGAGGGGACTATGGGGATCTCCTCATGTGTAATAGCGGAAGCATAATTCTAAGAGCATGGAGAATATGGATAACATACAAAACAATGCATGTCGAAACATTGGTAGTCATGGCATGGTATGTGTGAATAGTTGCGCAGATGATGTAAATTAAGCATGGCAATATCATCACAAGAAAAGCAAATGCCAATAACCATGGGCTTGTCATCTATGCCATATTCGCAAATTGGATTAGTTTTTATGGGATATTCATAGTTACTACAATGAGATTGCAAAGATGCAAAATGGGTGATCTCATGCATAGCATATGACAAGTCAAGCGGATTATCAAACTAGATGTGACCAATAGAGTTGTCACAAGATATCCTATGGAGTATAGCATCACATCTAGGTAATTCGACATGCTCATCATCATATGCATCATAAATAGGTGGCACATCTAAGAATGAAGAAAACATAGCGTGTGAAGTATCCATAAGGTGATCAACATCATGCAAGCAATCAATGTCGAGATAGTCCACTAGTGGGACAATCAAAGAACCATCACCTATGTGATATAGGTGAGGTGGTAGAAACCAATGCATGGTCAACATCATGAAGGAACCATGAGGGGTGCATCATTGTCCACTATGGCCATCGTAATTCCCATTGGAGGGATTTACTCATCGAGGGTAGGCACATCATCATGTAGGAGACCTCGCACAAAAGAAGAAAACACACTAGGAGTAGAGGCGAAGTCGCTAGAAATCAAAGTGGCCTCATGTGCCATCTCAACTACCTCACTCACTAAGTGGTGTGGCTCACACACTCCCTCTAGTATGCTCACACTCATATGGTTGGTTGAATCACTCAAAGGGTGGTGATAGCTCTCAACCTCACATAGGAATTCTGGCATATGTACATGTATGGGGCTAGTGGTGGCCACACTCATCCTCTCATAGGAAATGCACTCAATGTCACATATGGTGGAGTCACTCATGTCACCAATATGGTGTTGGCTCTCCTGACATTTGAAATTGGGGCATCTCGTCGTATGTGGGTGTCGGAGAGATGTAGGTGCAAATGTCTCCATGCTCAACTCATTGTGCCACCTCGGTCGAATGGATAATCCCATTCTCAACCATGTCATCACCATCACCGTGGATGAAGGCCAAAGATGGCACATCATCACTCTCGCCTCCAAAGATGGAAGCATCGTCCTTGCTCTTCACCTTGTCACTCGCCTCCAAAGCATTCTCCATGAGTGGCTCCATAGTTATGATCGTTGCCATGTCGTCTTCAAAAAGAGTCAAGGTAGAATCGACATAGCCAATGCCACAAAGAGGGAGGGCGGTGAAATCGGACTTGGGAGCCTCTTCGTGGAGCTCGTCGGGCTTGGACATCTTGGTGGTACCGTCCTCATGCTTGTTGTCATGTAGCTTGGTCGTCGCAAAGTGTGCGCGGGGTCAAGTAGGCTTGACCTTGAGTTCTTGTTCCGCCTTAAGAGCACCAAAGTAGAGGTAATAGAGAGACTTGTAGGTGTTGTTGAAGATAGTCTTGGCGATGTCATTATTCAATCCAATCATGAAGTGGAACTTCATCCAAATGAGGTAGGGAACTCCGTCTCATCGCAAGGCTTTCTTCATCTCCATGAAGTACTCGTCGAGGGGTTTTGATCCTTGTATGGTATTCTTCAACTGGCGTTGAAGATGTTACATGTATGTAGAAGGAACAAACTCTCTCCGCATAGCTTTCTTCGTCTTGGACCAACTCATCTCGAATCTCTCCGAAGGTGTGTGAAGCCACCATGTCGATGCATAGTCGTGGAAGTTTCATGTGGCGCACTTCACTTGATCTTCAGAAGGGTATTGAAGTAGCTTGAAGTATGTGTCCATCTTGCGCTCCCACTCGGGGTACTCTTTGGGGTCTTGAGTCCGATAGAACGGAATCTCGAAGTCGGTGTCGAAGCCGTAATAGCTCGTGGAAGTCGCAGCCTTGATCTTGGGAAGCTTCACTTGATGTCCTTGTCGGTGAATATGTCGCATATCCAAAGGCGAAGATGCCAAGGTAGGTGGTGAAGTCATCGAGCAGTGGTTGGTGTCGAGATCATGGCCTTCATGCTTGTGTGTCGTTGGACACCTTTTTGTTGGCATTGCTATTTCTTCGTGTCGATGATGGTGTCTATGCCAGTTTGATCTTACCGAATATGGTAGCTTGGAAGCATTAGCACTTGAGCGTCTTCTCAAATATAAGGAAGATCTCGTGCGGTTGCTGATGAGGGCTTTGAGCTCCATTTGATCATCCATCTTGGCGTCGACAGTTTTCTTCATGGCATCAAACTCGTCGTTGTGGTTGTGGACCGAAGGAGATGTGCTTTGTCTAGCCATCACAAGACTCGAGCAAATTTGAGTGGGAGATCATATAAACAATACCAATATACCATTTCCCAAAGTTGAGTATGTATCCCGTTTCACTCAATGTGAAAGAGAGAATAGTGGAATTGGTATCGGACTTGCTCACTCACACCTATGAATAAAGCTTATCGAGTGGCTTGGTTAGGACAAGTGGCACAAATTCATGTAAATTAAAGTCCAAGATATTGTAAATCTTGAAATAAATCCAAGGTGTGTGAAGCCACCATGTCGACGCATAGTCATGGAAGTTTATTGTGGCGCACTTCACTTGATCTTCGGAAGGGACTTGAAGTAGCTTGAGGTATGTGTCCATCATGCACTCCCACTCGAGGTGCTCTTTGGGGTCTTGAGTCCCATAGAATGGAATATCGAAGTCGGCATCGAAGTCGTAAATATAGAGGAGGACAACAAAGAAACACATTTGGTGGGATAATGGGGCTTGTGCAACTATAGGGATGAGCAAAGCTTGTGTTGCACAAAAACAAGGAGAGACGCTAGCTTATTGCATGTTTGGGCACGATTCACCACTTGGCACCAATCCTATTCATGCAAGCAACACATTTCCTATTCATGTATCCTCATGCACAAGTATCTATTTTCTTCCTCAATTGTTTTTTGCTTATAAGCTTATGATCTTTCTTTCTTGCTTAGATGTTTTTTTTTCTTCCCTTCCTTTCCACTATTCTTATTGAGCCCCAACCAAATATATGAGACAATTATCACAATATATGCATGGTAGCAAGCAATTGCACTATATCATATTTCAAATGTTGCAACAATATGATATCGGATCACTATGGTGCACAAGTTTTCGCGAAACCCGGAATACTCGGATAGCTAGTCTCAATAGGTATAAAGGTAATCACAAAGGTGGTGGGTCTATCAAGATGTAATGGCAAGGAAGGAAAAGTATATGATGAAATGTATACCTTCATCACACTTAACCTTTCACGAAGATGGGGTAAACCCGCCTTGCTTCTGTTTGAAGATGGTCTCAAAGGATGGGTGGTCGTTGTCGATGTCGTTGGTCGATGATCGATGTAGATGATGGACCGATACAAGTCACCGGTGGTTGATGAAGAAGTAACCGTCCCTAAGTATCCGAAACACCTTAGGAGACTCAAACCACAACTCAAGCAACCACAAATGCAATGGTAACCAAAATGGGTTAGTTTGCGAAAGTCTTTGGTGGTAATGCAGATGATATGGTGGAGGGCCTAGGCAAACTTGCAAAAATCTGAAAAATATGATGATGTCAAATGATGGTGGAAATAATTTTATGGGATGATGGATGTCAATACCTATGAAATGAGCTAAAGAATGCCTAAATCAGACTCCGGATGAATTAGTTATGGCCGAAACAAGAAATCAGCTAAGTCAATTCTGGGGATACACGGACATCCGGGAGCGGTCCGGATGATCCGGGTTCAACTCTTGCGTATTGATGCGTGGGTTACCCGAACGTTCGGGAGGGGGTCCAGTTGATCCGGGTCGGGGTCCGGATGCTCTGGGCAGGTTAAACTGCTCGGGATTTCCACAGAGGGACGCGATTTTGGACGGAAATTTTGATCTCCAGGGGTCAAAATTGATGGAGAAAAAAAATTAGGGTAGATTAGGTGGTGGGAAAGCTAGATCTACTTTCCAAACACGAAATCCATGGATGAAAAACAACAAAAACTCACTAGAACAACAAAATGCAAGGAAGTTTTTGGGGCTCTTTTTGTGGAGGAATTTTTAGTTGAGACAAACACACACAAAATTAGGCTAGAAAATGAAGAGGAGGACTCCAAATTCGTGAGAAATGTGGCCCTTGATACCAATATGATACAGACAGACCCGTGGGTGTCAATCTTTCACGAATTGGAGGGGGGGAACCACAAGAACACGAAGAACACGGGGAGGAACTGGGAGAAATTACAAGACGAAACACTCAAGAAGGAGTCCAATCACACATCCACTAGACTCACCACACACAAGATCCACAAGATACAAGAACAACAAAGGGAAAGTAAGATACATGGTAGAGTTCATCCCAAATCCCATGGGAAGATGGGGCCTTGAATCCACTAGGGGGTCTTCCCTCGTAAGGGGCCTTGACATCCACCACGTGGTCTTCTCACATGGAGGCATCCCCATGGGAGGAGGGCAGTAGGTGGAGCTATGCTCAACAATCTCAAGTTGTCTACACATAATCTAATCCTATAAAGTAGGAGGAGGAGGCCTATAAATAGTGCTAGGGGCGAAGGCGTAAGTTAGGTGGAGATACAAAGCCAATGGGTGTCACACACTCACGTAAGTCCGGGTGATCCGCACGAGGTTCCGGATGATCCGGCTTCGCGTAGAAGCTACGGGTATTTTTGGTGGCCATAGTCGGATGATCCGGATGGGGGTCGAGATGATCCGAGCATCATCCAGATCGTCCATGAGGTCATCCAGATGTCTTGGCTTCTTCTTACCTACACTACCTTCTTCTCTTCCAGGCTTCCCTCGAGGATGGTGTAGTTGTACGTAGGTGTTGGCACTCCTCCTCGTCACCCATGAAGCTCCGACAATATATATGCATGCACACGAGAGGAGTGTCAAGTAGTATACCATCCTTCAAGGGGTCAAGTGAGCACGTGTAAAGGAGATGATTCATCTTTATGTATGTCAAGTAGATGTTGCACGTGTCACTTGCCAAACGGACTCTTGCCATGGTGATGTCCGGGGGGTGCTCTGTATCACTTTCCATGTGACAACATGGATTTTTTGAGATATAACAATATTATTGCTATGTAATTTAATGCACCTATATACTTGGTAAAAGGTGGAGGGCTTGGCCTTTTGCTCGGTGTTTTGTTCCACCTTTGTCGCCCTAGTTACTTGTGTACTGGTGTTATGTTCCATATTGAGCACTCCTAACATGCTTGGGATTGTTATGGGGACCCCCTTGATTTTCGTTATGGGATAAAACTCTTCCGGCACGGCCCAACATTGGTAGTGCATTTTCCTAATAACTTATAAAACTTGCATAGGGACTTTTTGGACCCCGTGGATAATTAATAAACAACCTGGGCCAGTGCTCCTCATGAGTGTTGGTCCAAACAGGGCGATGTATGGCGCCCCCTAGTCACCCTGGGTTCAGCCAACCCGGTGTCTTGTGCATCTTGTAATGCCCTGAGAAAGAGATACGCGCGGCTCCTATTGGGATCTGGCCTACCGGGCGGTCTTGCTGGATTTGTTTTACCCTTCTCGACCGTCTTGTGCACCGGGATTTCGAGGATACTTTGGGCTATCTTGAGGTTAAGTTTTTCCACCGGGATTCCGAAGAGACTACGGATTTTCCGTGGTTGAGGATTTCCAAGTAGCTTGTGGATAGTTTGTGATGGATGAGTTGGAGCACCCCAGAGGGTTAAATTTTTCTAAGAGTCGTGCCCGCGGTTATGTGCCAACTTGAAAACTTTGTTTAACACCCGGTCATAGCAAACTTGAAGTAAACTCGATTAAAATATGCCAACTGTGTGCGTAACCGTGACTGTCGCTACTCGTGAGTTCTGAATCCGAGAAACACAGTGGGGTTATGGTTGACACCTAAGTAGGTGTTCAGGATCACTTCTTGATCATCATTAGTTCACGTCCGATTATGCGTAGATCACCCCTTTTATTCTTGTACTTGTAAGTTAGCCACTCAAATAAATGATTATTGATTGTTGCAGCCTCGCCACTTAACCATACCTCACCCATTAAGTTTTGCTAGTCTTGATACCTTTGGAAATGAGATTGTTGAGTCCCTGTGGCTCACAGATTACTACAACAACAGTTGCAGGTACACGTAAAGCGATACTTTGACGTGAGCGCGATGATTGTTCTATTTGGATTTTCTTCTTCTTCTTCTTCTTCATCATCATCATCGATCATAGGATGGGTTCCAGGTCGACAAACTGGGATAGCTAGGATGGATGTCGTTTTTATCGTTTGATTTGTCTGTAGTCGGACCCTGCTCTTCTACATGGTGATTGAATGTATGTTGTATTGAAATGATTATGATTAGCTTGTGTCGAGTGTAACCCAACTCCATATACTCATATCTTCTTTACATGTACCTGTAACGATATCCATTCTTGCGAAACAACGAGATGCGCTTCTATCCCTGTCGAGGCCCTTGAGCCAAAATAAGGATATGATCACATCTTGGACGTTATAATAATAGTAGTATGTGTTAGTAAGTTTAACGGTCTACGTGTCACGATTGTAATGCCTATATTAGATTATGCTATCAATGATCATCATAATCTGTCAATTTCCCAACAATAATTTGTTTACCTTCGTTGTTATGCTTTTGAAAAATATGTCACTAATGAACCTATGGTCCTCGGTCTATCTTTTCATTAATACAAACTTGCTACAATTGCTATCTTATTTATATTTTTATTTATTTTGTTATTTATTATCTTGCAAACAGTTATCCTAGCACTATCATTTTTAATCGTGCAATTCCTATATTTAGGCTTGGTAATATATGTCACTCCCACCACCCTATCATGGTTATCTCAACATACTACTAACCCTAAAATGTGATCTACATGTACATCAAAGGACAGTAACATAACATAGAAGTCAAGTCAATCATACTATATCACAATCACCATAGGACAAAAAAGATCTGCTCGGAAATAATAGTAATGTGATAAACCATTGGATACTAATTTATAACATCGAACAACATGTTTGGGTAGGGGGTTACAAAGGCTTATGGATGTATGGACAACCATCGAGATGGTGATGCAGATGATGGTTAAATTGATGAAGGTGATGGAGACTGATGGCGGTGGTGATGGTTTCCTCGTCGGCATTCCAACGCAGATGGAAGAGAGGGGCCCTCCTTCTTCCTTGGCCTCCCTCCTAAGTGGGAGAAGGTTTTCCCCTCTCGCTCATGAAGTTTATGCCCCCCGAAGGGCAAGAGCCCCCTTTAAGATTGAATCTTTCTATGGTTGTATTTTTCTAGATGCCGAAATCCGAGTCCCGTCGCCATTTCATTGATCATGGGAGTTTCGTAACCCCGAAAAATCCTGCATGTCTGGTATTGATGTGAAATTTCTTCCATTGCAGCCAGAACCACAGAAAAATAAGAAGAAAAATGTCCGTCAGTCCTCCCACATGTTTGACTTTAACTTCTTTATGCCCGTCAGTCCTCCCACACGTTTGACTTTAACTTCTTTATGCCCGTCAGTCCTCCCACACGTTTGACTTTAACTTCTTTATGCCCGTCAGTCCTCCCACATGTGCGTTTAAGGTAGAGTGTTAGAGTGGTGTTAGACCAAACTTAATTTATGAAAGTAGAAACGGTGTGAAAAAACAAACAGGTAAGAGATCACGCACCACACACAAAAAAGTCAAGAGAACATCGTTCCTCGTCACGAAGCATTTTCCAGTGGTTGGGGCTTATCTTTTACCGGTACTGCTGCAGTGCTGCTCATGGTTAAATTCTACTGCAGTCCTTTGACTTCCACTGGTTCAGACATCTTTTCCGTAGTAATATCGTCCGTCGGTGTTGGACCGTGGATGTTAGCATGCCATTTACCACTTCAAACAAAAACAGCCTCAATGTTTCTCCAAATTTACTGCCTTCCTGTGAAATCATGAGAAATTCCGGTACCATTCATGCATCTCAAACAGACACTTCATAATTTGTTATCTTCATGTTCTCTCAAGACCAAAAGGGTTATCGCTTGGACGTATCACAAACTGAACCACAAAAAGAATGTGCTCTTATATGTCAGTTGCCATGCCTCACCTCATCAAAGAAGACAATCTGGCATCAACTTCCTATGCAACGGAACAGCGGAACAAGCTACGCTACACGCAGGAATCGTGCGTGACATAAGCCATGAGGCTGGGATTAACGAAAGGTCCCTTTAGGTTAGCTGGCCACACGTTGTCTAACAGAAATTCGGCACTTGGCAGATAGCATAACAGAAAACAGCTCCCTATTGATTCTTCGTCGAGCAATCATCGATGTAACCTGGAGGCTCATCGAAGTGCATCGAATACCCGAACTTCTAGATTTCATACCTAGGTGCATCGAATACAAACCTATACAGTATATCTGTGAATTACACTCCAGATGCATGTAGGTAACAGCACTGTAGCAGCTAGGAGGCATCCAGCTTCTGACTCTCTTTGGATCCTTGATCAGAAGTGACCTCCATTTCTTTCTTTCTCGTCGAAATTCAGAGTCAATTATATTTCCAGTAGTGTCTCATGGTGCTTTCTCTCCATTCAGTTTCACCGCAGCAGCTTCCTCCTGTATTTCAGAGGTAGTGCTAACATTACCCTCTTCTATGGGTCCTGTTCCTTTGATGCTTCCTACTTTCACATACTTGCTGGTGAACTTGTACTCCCAGTCCTGCAAGGCACTAAGCTCAAATGAACCAAGGCCAGATACATCACCTGTCAGATCTTGTGGCTCAAAGGACATCTTCGCCAATGCCCTACTGGCATCTTTACCAGCAAACAATGCATATGGTCCACCAGGCCCATAGAACAGTCTGCAAAGCAACAAATCAAATCAGCAACAGCCAATAGTGATGTAGATCAATGTCAAAAACCATGTCATGGCACAAATAGCAAATTAACAATTTCATCTTTGACGGCGAAAGGTTGAGTTAAAAACTTCGGATCGGAAGAAAAATAGCACTAATACTTTGGAGAAGGGATATGTGTTGTCTCATTGTACACCAGAAGAGAAAAAGAAATTATGTTTTCATACGATTTAAATTGGAGTAAGTTTCCAAAAGTTAACAGTCCATATAACGAAGTTCTAACCTTGTTGGTGCACTGCAAAAATATAATACAGTTAATTAGGCATGCAATTCCCTGTCTGTTATCAGTTTATCATGGTAGTTCCCATGAGCCTCAAGGCAACTCAAATGATAGTACTCCCTCCGATCCAAATTAGTTGTCGCAGCTTTAGTTAAGTTGTACTAAAGCTGCAAGTATTAATTTGGATCGAAGGAGCATTAAAGTTTATTAACTTGTCACTGGATTTTTCATTTAAGTATGAGGATAATAATATATATGGAATAGTGACGAATAAGTTAACTTGAACATACAATCTCTAAATACACCATGCAGATTAACATTGAACAACTGAACCCATATCAGCTCCAAACATACCAACAGCAGAAATGGTCTATGCCAGGCATCAGTATTGAGAAGCTCTAGTAGTCTATATGCAGCATGTACATTTTATATGCATGTCTGAATGTCCGTCAAATATTTCATGAACAACTGGTCCAATAGCTTCTAACACCGAAATCACTTACACCTTTCTTTGCTAACCACTTGGGCTTGCCAAAAAAGTCACTGCAGTTCCCATACATGAGAACAAAATATGAACTCAAGTCAATGCGTGTATTAATCGTCTTATTGCACAACTGCCTATGATTCTTCAAAATACCGCCTTTGACTTATTTTGCACAATTTCCTACGATTCTCATTTGGGTTGCTAGACAAACATGGTACGAGCATAGAAGAACTATTCATTTGCTTCCAGGTTTAGGCTATCAGCTCTTTGAGACTATGAAGAATGTTTTCACTTGAGAGAGTATTTTCTAGAGAACTTTGCTTGTAGGAGTACTAGACAACAAGAGATACCACTGATCAGTTGATCACAACCGAACTCTGAATGATATTTATTTTTCGAACAGAATTCTGAATGATTGAAATTGTGGTCATAGCTGACGGTCTGAATTCGAAGCAACAGAGCCAAAAATGGAGGTCCGTAGAATACAGGGCTCAAGGAAATCGACCTGCTCTGGGAGACGTCGTAGATCTGCCCCTTGATGGCCATGAGAAGCGGCTTCTCGGGGTCAGACCCGTCGTACTGCCGCAGCTCATCCGCCGTGATCTCCCCCACCTGCACTGGCTCCAGAGCTGGTGGCAGCGCCTCATCAGCCACCTCCTGCCGTCGTCGCGGCGGCGGAGGTGGCGGGGCGAGGAGGCCGGACGCCACCTTGTAGACCACCGCTGCGGCAGCCACGGCGGCGAGCACCGTCCCCGGAGGCGCGCTCCTCGCTGCCTGCCACAGCTCGGCCACTGCCACCGGACAATCGGAGGAGAAAACACATCAGGCTACGAAGGAAGTCCGAAACGAGGATCGGATCCTTGCTAAAACTCTAAAACAAAACGGAGAACTCACTCTTCCCCGAGATCCCGTGTCCGCCTGGAGCAGCGCTACACCGCACAACGCCGGAGACGCGCTTGCCGGGAAGCCGCGGCGACGCTGTAGCTCGCCGTCTGCTGACCGGCGCCGCGGCCGAGCGAAGGGTCGCCGCAGAGAGGGCTGAGCAAGCTGCCATACTACGATCCGACGAAAAGTACTGCCTACTGACGCAGTACAGGCACCCCCTCCTTGACCTTAAACTACCATCTGTACAGTCAGCTAGACAAATTAACAGTCCAGCCGGAGTAATTTGCTTAATAAAGAATTATAGTTATATTTTTGTGAAATGTTAGTATTACTACAGCAGCAGAAATTAAAAGGCATGCTACGCGTTGGTCGGTGGATCAAAAATCCGCTGCCTCGCGAGCCGTCGATTTTTTTGCACTAGTTTCTTTCAATAACTCTGGTTGTGAAAACTTCTTTTTTTATTATTTTCTGTAACAAATCCTTTGTTGTAAATTTTTTTTCTAATTTTCTGCAACGAGTCCTTGTTGCAAAACCTTTTATTTTTAAATTTTATGCAACAAGATCCTTGTTGTAAAAATTGGAAACACGTCTTTCCACGCGTTTATTTTCTATAACAAGACTCTTGTTATAAAAATTGCAACAACATATCCGGCAACAACACGTAATCTTTCGCTATCGTCGTTCCGCAACAATGTTGTTGTTGTAGAAACTTGGAGTGGATATGGAAGTTCGACGTTGTGGTATGGCTGCTGCTAGCGCTGGTAGTGCGAGGACGATGGTGAGGTAGATGACGCTCCACGCAGGTCATTCGATCCAAATCAAATCCGACGGTCACGAAGGAGGTCGATGCGCGCGCAAACATCCATCGGTTGAACAACAACGTTTTCTAGAAAAAACATTAATATTCACCTGACTGGTTTTCTTTGCTCCGTCCGCCGCCTCGTGGTTGCGCCATGTGCCCCATGGGATCACGCACCGCTTGCCTCTCGCGAGGGAGGCAACGATGACCACATGTGTGGGGCAATGATGTTGCTTATTTGCTTCTCAAATCATCCACGGGCCAGGCTCCAGCCATCATGAACGGTGGTGTCAATCTGCTTCCCCAGATTATCGATGGCCCAAGCTGTGTCCATGGTGGACGCGGGTCTCGTCGTCGGAGAAGATAGATGAAATTTGTTTTTGCAACAAAGGGTTTATTGCAAGACCTATTACAACTACAACATGGCTTTCGTTTTGCAAAAGGGCCCTGTTGCGGCATAAAAAACTCATAAAACTGATCCCGCAACAAGACATTTGTTGTGAAATTTTTATGCAACAAGACTTATATTGTAGAAAATGTTGGAAATATGCCCTAGAGGCAATGATAAAAGTTTTTATTATATTTCCTGTTTAAAAATAATCGTTTTATTATCCATGCTATAAATGTATTGTGTGGATACATAGACACAACAATGTCCCTAGCAAGTCTCTAGTTGGCTAGCCAGTTGATCAAGGATAGTCAAGGTTTTCTGGCTATGTGCAAAGTGTTGTTGCTTGATAACTGAATCACATCATTAGGAGAATCATGTGATGGACTAGACCCAAACTATGAACGTAGCATATTGATCATGCCGTTTTATTGCTATAGTTTTCTACGTGTCAAGTATTTGTTCCTATGACCACGAGATCATATAACTCACTGGCACCAAAGGAATGCCTTGTGTGTATCAAACGTCACAACGTAACTGGGTGACTATAAAGGTGCTCTACAGGTATCTCCGAAGGTGTCCGTTGAGTTAGTATGGATCAAGACTGGAATTTGTCTGGATGAGATCACGGACGTCATGAGGTTTTCAGGAATGGTCCAGAGAGAAGATTGATATATAGGATGACTTCATTTGGTTACCGAAAAGTTTTCGAGCATTACCGAGAATGTACCGGGAGTGACGAATGGGTTCCGGAAGTTCACCGGGAGGGGGGAAGACCTCCCGGGGGAAGCCCAAAGGACTTATGGGTGGCGCACCAGCCCTTAGTGGGCTGGTGGGACAGCCCAATAAGGCATATGCGCCATAGAGAGAAAACCAAAGAAAGAGAAAAAAAAGGTGGGAAGGAAGGGAAGGACTCCACTTTCCAATCCTAGTTGGACTAGGATTGGAGTAGGACTCCTCCTCCTCCTCTTGGCCGGCGCACCTTGGGGGCTTGGCCCTCAAGGCAAGTCCCTCCCCCTCCCTCCTATATATACTGGTGATTTAGGGCTGATTTGAGACAACTTTGCCACGTGCAACTCAGATCTAGACACCATGGTTTTACCTCTAGATCGTATTTTTGCGGAGCTCGGGCGGAGCCCTGCAGGAGTAGATCCTTCACCACCACCGGAGCGCTGTCACGCTGCCGGAGAACTCATCTACTTCTCCGTCTTGCTTGCTGGATCAAGAAGGTCGAGATCATCGTCGAGCTGTATGTGTGCTAAACGTGGAGGTGTCGTCCGTTCGGCACTAGATAGGAGCGGATCGTGGGACGGATCGCGGGACGGTTCGTGGGACGGTTCGCGGGGAGGATCGAGGGACGTGAGGACGTTCCACTACATCAACCGTGTTTCTTAACGCTTCCTGCTGTGCGATCTACAAGGTTACGTAGATCCAAATCTCCTCTCGTAGATGGACATCACCATGATAGGTCTTCGTGCGAGTAGGAATTTTTTTGTTTCCCATGCGATGTTCCCCAACATTGGCATCATGAGCTAGGTTCATGTGTAGATGTAATGTCGAGTAGAACACAAAAGGTTTTGTGGACGGTGATGTTCGATTTGCTGCCCTCCTTAGTCTTTTCTCGGTTCGGCGGTATTGTTGGATTGAAGCGGCTCGGACAGACATTATTCGTACGCTTACAAAAGACTGGTTTCATCGCTTGACATGCAACCTTGTTGCAAAAAGATGACAGGCGGGTGTCGGTTTCTTCAAGTTTAGTTGAATTGGTTTTGACCGAGGCGGTCCTTGGAGAGGTTAAATAGCAATTTGCACATCTCCGTTGTGGTTTTTGCCTAAGTAAGACGCGATCTACTAGATACCCATCGCAGCCACGTAAAACATGCAACAACAATTAGAGGACGTCTAACTTGTTTTTGCAGGGTATGCTTGTGATATGATATGGCCAATGACGTGATGTGATATATTGGATGTATGAGATGATCATGTTGTAATAGTTAATATCGACTTGCACGTCGATGGTACGGCAACCGGCAGGAGCCATAGGGTTGTATTAAAACTAACGTTTGTGTTTGCAGATGCGTTTACTATATTGCTAGTACGTAGCTTTAGTAGTAATAGCATAAGTAGCATGACAACCCCGATGGCGACACGTTGATGGAGATCATGGTGTGGCGTCGGTGACAATAAGATCGTGTCGGTGCTTTGGTGATGGAGATCAAGAAGCACATGATGATGGCCATATCATGTCACTTATGAATTGCATGTGATGTTAATCCTTTTATGCACCTTATTTTGCTTATAACGACGGTAGCATTATGAGGTGATCTCTCACTAAAATTTCAAGACGAAATTGTGTTCTCCCCAACTGTGCATCGTTGCTACAATTCGTCGTTTCAAGACACCACGTGATGATCGGGTGTGATAGACTCAACGTTCACATACAATGGGTCAAAAATAGTTGCACACGCGGAACACTCGGGTTAAGCTTGACGAGCCTAGCATGTGCAGACATGGCCTCGGAACACATGAGACCGAAAGGTCGAGCATGAATCGTATAGTTGATATGATTAGCATAGAGATGCTTACCACTGAAACTATCCTCAACTCACGTGATGATCGGACTTGAGCTCGTGAAATTGGATCATGTACCACTCAAATGACTAGAGAGATGTACTTTTTGAGTGGGAGTTTAGCAAGTAATTTGATTAGTTAAACTCTAATTATCTTGAACATAGTCTAAGTCCACTTTGAAAATATTTGTGTTGTAGATCAATGGCTCACGCGACAGTCACCCTGAATTTTAATACGTTCCTAGAGAAAGCTAAGTTGAAAGATGATGGAAGGAACTTTGTAGACTGGGCTCGTAATATTAAGTTGCTCCTGCAAGCTGGGAAGAAGGATTATGTCCTTAATGTTGCGCTAGGAGATGAACCACCCGCCGCGGCTGACCAAGATGCTAAGAACGCTTGGTTAGCACGCAAGGAGGACTACTAAGTAGTTCAATGTGCAGTCTTGTATGGCTTAGAGCCGGGACTTCAATGTCGCTTTGAGCGTCATGGAGCATATGAGATGTTTGAGGAGTTGAAGTTTATCTTTCATAAGAATGCCCGGATCGATAGGTATGAGACATCCGATAAATTCTATGCTTGCAAGATGGAGGAGAATTCGTCTGTCAATGAACATGTGCTCAAAATGTCTGGGGTACTCAAACCGTCTAGCTGAGCTGGGGATTGAACTTCCGTAAGAGGCTATCACTGACAGAATTCTTCAATAACTGCCACCAAGCTATAAGAGCTTTGTGTTGAACTATAACATGCAAGGGATGAACAAGTCACCCGGCGAGTTATTCGCGATGCTGAAAGTCGCAGAGTCAGAACTCCGTAAAGAGCATCAAGTGTTGATGGTGAATAAGACCACTAGTTTCAAGAGAAACGACAAAGGAAAGAAGGGTATGTAGCGACCCGACTCAAAACCTCTGTGTATCTGTGCCGTCCCTGGATCAGTATGGTGGCACACACAGTACATCAATGTATATATCAAAGTGCAATCACATGGAAATAGCGTAAAACAGATATATACCATAAATATCTCAGTGGAAGCAGTCAAGGGAGTGGAGTCCCAATAAACACCAACGGCAAGTTGAGTGTAGACCGTAACCCTGAATCGCACTCTTACTCGTCGAAGAAAAATATCTGCAACATAAGACGTTGCAGCCGTGTAGGTTAGCATATTGAATATGCCGGCAAGTCACATATGAGAGGGGGGGGGGTAAAATATCATCTATACTATATGCATATATGGCAGGTGGGGTTGTAAGTTTTAGCGTAAAGCAAATTTTCTCCTACAACAAGAGGGGCTAAAAGCAAAATATTACTATGCTGTTGGTTGTTAATGACATGGTTCCGCCAACCAATTCTCGTACCCGAGTTATCAATAATTCCCACATCAATATTATTATTTGTGTTGAGAATTTCAGATAACTTCAGTTCCTTTGGCTCAAGTTGTCCATGACCGTGGACACGGCTAATGGATTAGGTTTGAGTACTCTGCAGATTTTTGCACACGTTCCCCACAAGATTTGATCGCCTCCGTGTATGTCCTCGCACTTCAGGGTGTTTGAAGACCGGATGATCAAAACATGGTGTTTCAACGGGTCCCTCTGAATCCCTGTCGGTGCCCATCCAAATCCTACCGTTCTTCTACATCTGTTGGCACCGCCTGTCCAGAGTCGCCGCATTGTCCAACCAAGCCAGAGCCCATAATTACTTGTGGCTATGCACGTAAGCCTTGGGTCTTGAAAATATCCGTCCGTCTCTTTGAGCCTGGGTGAAGCTTTCCGCAAGATGTCATGGCACGTCTCCAGCATCCCGGGTCATCCACTGGTTTCTCCAGGGAGCTGATCAACCGTCCTTCACCCAGAGTTGCATTGCATCACGAGGTCTTGAAAAGTATTGACTTAACCGATCTTGGTTATTAAATTATTCTCGCATCACTCGTGATAAACTCTCAACCAGAATCCCGTCTACTCAAGCATAGCAATATGAAATTTGTCATCCCGGGCCAAGTAACGGGGTTGTTGGGTGCCTACCACATGATAGTACAATATGTAACCATAATTTCCAAGTACCTACTCAGCATGCAATCGGGCATAGGATGGTAGAACTACGATGCATAAAACATAGGTGATACATGATCAAATGACTTGCCTCGTGATGTTGACGAAGAAGAATTTTCGTTCTCGAGGAATAACTTGATAGACTACTCGTCACTCTTCGATCAAATCTATGTAACAACCATATCATTCACGTAAGCACTCATACTAGCAATCATTCTAGCAATCAAAAAAAAAGAGAGAGCGAATAAGAATCCGAAAGCAACTTCAAATAAACTAGGGAGTCTTCTACTACATCAAACACTAAATAGTTTTTGTCTAACAGAAAATAAAACATTAAATAACATAGAACTAAGATATAAATTTAACTAAGATAAAATAAAGTATTTTTCACAAAACTATTTGAAAGTATTTCCAAAGGGGATTTGAAACAGTAGAGAAACCAATTGCAAGTTATTAGAGAACTATAATTGATTTCATGATAACATATTAAAATAAAATCAAAACTTATTGCAAACCTAGTGTTAGCTAACAGAAACAAGACGTAATCTTTCTGAAATATAAAAAATAAATCTAAAAACAACTAAAGAAAGAAATATAGTCATAATCCTAAAAGAAGTGAAACAGAAAGTGTTTCACCATAAATAATGAGCTAAAATACTCAAACAATTCTGAAATTTTTACCACTGATAAATAAGATCACTAGTGATCAGTAGCAAAAAGAATTAATTAAAAATCTATTTTTAATCTCCCAGAATAAGCAAAACAAGGTTTAAACAAAATCTGATCTAATTCAACTTTTAATATTTAAAACATAGGCAAATAATATGTTTTTGAAAACTACAGAAAAATTGTGATCTACTGTAAAACAAATCAACCTCATTGGAGTTGTGGATCAAAAGTTATGAGCAAAATAAAATTGAAACTCTCTCTGTTTCATAATTAAAATAGAAAAGAGAGCCGATGACGTGGCACGATCTGATTTGATGAAAACCGTTCACTACTACAGCTTAACTAGCAAATGGCCGCTATATAACGGAAGTCCTCTGGCTAAACTATAAGTAAAGAAAAACTGTTTCGGTTTTTGGCTAAAAACTGAAGAGGTATTTCGATCTAATCTAACGCGTTGATTAAAGATCTAACGGTAGAAAAGCAAAACAAAAAAACAGAAAGTGAGAGATGAATCTCACCATTGCTGGCAGGGGGAAGAGTTCCTCCGGCGAGGCGGCTGCTTCGGCGAGGTGGCGAAGTTGCCGGCAGGGTGGGGTGGCGGAGGAGGGGGCGGTCGGCGGTGGGGTTCTCCGGCGGCTTCGGGGGGCGCTGGGGCGGCTGAGGCGATGGAGGCACGGGCAGGGGAGTTCCTGGAGTGGCTCGGCCTGCCGGCCTGGCAGTGTCTCCCGCGGTGAGGCGGCGAGGGGAGGTGTCTTCGGTGTAGGCGGAGGGGTGGTGCGGCAGATGGAGGAGGTTCCCGTCGAGGCAAGGGGCGCTGGGGGGGCGCGGCAGGGGCGGCCAAAAGGCTCCCGGAGCTTCGGCTCCAGCGAGGTTTGGGGCGGGCGGCGCGGTGACGTGGGGCAGGGGTGGTCAACGGTGGTGAGGAAAACGGAGTGCGGAGACCGGTGGGGTTCTTATAGGGGGCGAGGGAGGCGCGGGAAGGCAAGCGATCGACGGAATCGGGAAGGAGATCGGCGTTGGTTCCTGGCGCCATTGACTTCCTGGAAGGAACGACAGAGAAAGGAAAGTGACGGGAGGAAAGAGATGACGGGGTTATCGGGCCTGATTTTCTTACCTAACGCGTGCGGGCGATTTCCTATTAAAGCAAAATTTCCTTTTATCTAAAAACACGAAAGAAAAGGAAGGTTTTAGGGATCAAAATAATTCCAAAAATGGGAATATAATATCCCAAAATTATCAGAAGAAAATATAGAATTTGATTAACATTTTTCCAGTGCCAAAATAAAAAAAAATATTTTTTTTCTCAGAAAAACCCTAAAAGCTTTGTTTTTTTTGCAATTATTTTCCCTATAAAACTTTAGTTTTTCTTGGCTCAAATATTTTCAAAAGTGCCCCTGATTGGAGGGTCATATTCCTCCTCTCTTTCTTGCTTGCAAGAGTTATTTCGGGGTATTTCTCGGGTGAAGAAAAATAGAAATGCAAAAGCAAAATTGGAAAGAAATTCAAATGCAACTTCCATTCAAATTCTTTATAGTTGAGGAACTCATGTTAGCTTCTCTCGCTGATTTTTTTTAAAAGGATGAATTTGAATTCACGGGAAAAGGGGAAAGTCATTTTATTCCCTCTCATTCAAAAGTTTTGAAAAGTTTCAAATTTCACTCAAGCTTCAATCACTCAAGCAAACAAACAAACAATCTAATAATTCCAAATTTTGGGATGTTACAAACCTACCACACTTAAAATGAATCTCGTCCTCGAGATTCGGAAGGGCCAGAAAGAAAAGGTTAGGGTTTGGGGTGTTCTAACAAATCCAATCTCCTGCAAAGTGGGATGGTACCACACTTAAAATGAAGGTTACTGGTCCCTTAAGATTCTAACAATCCTGTGGGGTTTTGGCATCTGACTCCTCACAGTCTTCATATCTTCCGCTATATTCATAACGTTTCCATTAAAACGAGGGTCCTTCTGTTGATATAAGCTTCTTCCTTTACTGGGTCTTCTTAACTGGCAGTCTCGTGATCAATTCTAAATATCCTATCGATGATTCTCATGGTGGTCTACCATTTGTGGCTATCCTGCAAAGAGAGGGGCCTTGTCTTCATCCTCACCGTAAAATTTCCTATGCGTGACAACAAATGCCATGTACATGGGGCTTTCATCATACCATTCTAAGGCTTAAACAAAAGCTTCAAAGAACGTCATCTCTCTCTATGGGTAAGTCTCTCAGATTTACCTTTCCGAATAGCAAGAGAATGATAAGAGTAAGTCGTCATGGTGGCCAAACCATGTCGCACTGAAATCATTACCTTGTATAAGGTTTAGTGAATCTCGTATTCTAACACTTGGGCATCCTCACAAGCATTGCAGAGTTTCTCTTGTCCACGAACGAAATTCGGATAAACCATTGGTTTTGCAAGCTGAACAAAACATCTATCGTTTCTTCACGACTCTCGGGTTTTCGTATGCTCCTAAGAAAACTTTTGTTGATCCATCATAGCTTCTTCCAAGTTTCTTTCTTCATAAAGGTAGTGTTGGATCTTCATTAGTTCCTGGGTCTGTGGTTGCAGGCATACTTGGAGTTACTCCGCCTTTAAATTCCATAGTGTTTCATTCCATCATACTCTTGGGGTAACCATCATATAATAATAATCCTCGGACTTATTTTTGGTACACACTCCACTCTGTGGGATACTATCCATTGGTGTGTTTACCATGAAAAGGTATTGGTTCATCCATAAATCATCTTCATTTCATAACCAATCCTTTATTACATCCTTACTTTCTTCAAAATTCCAACTCAAAAGTAATTTATTACAAATGCTGCCATCCACATAGTTCGGTATGGTCAAGCATTTCTGCCAACTTTATTCATCTGTCTATATTGGAGGTACTTTAGTTCCACTGGAACTTTCTGAGGTGCTCCTTGAAATCATCCATCTTTTGCTTCATCATGGTGGCCATGAGCTTCATCTCCATCATCTCCGCACGTACCTCACTCAGGTATTCCTGGGTATGACGGAGTCTTGCTTCAAGTATTTCTCCAATCTTACGTATGGCTTCCATGGCAGCTTCACGAACAGCATCAAAGAAGGTTGCTCGTGGTACACGTGAAATGAAAAGTATTGCCCCATAGTCTTTGGACAAACTCCTTTCACATGGTGGAGGTGTACTTCCACGTACCAAAGTTCTACTCCACTTTCCATGAATGGGTAGCCTTTGTAGACTACATCTCCTTTAAGATGAATGTGCTTCATCATGTCCTTCAGGATTTTCGGGTAATCATGATCACTGGTCAGGGTCATGATCGTTTCAGGGCCCTTGAGGAATGACTCGTAGAGAGTTGTCATCTGCAGGTGTTAGTAAATAAGTACTCAGAGGAATGTATATGTCTCCTTGGTAGTTATGGTACATTCCTACTCAGTGGATCCTGTGGGTTTACCGATTACTACCACACTTAAAATGAATTATACTCATGCCTGCATAGACCATATTTTCTCATATCCTCATAATTGTTCAGAGATCTTTGTTCGAAGAGAAACAACGCATACAGTTTCAACACAGGTAATCATGAGACAATAAATTCCATTTATTCATGATGTTATTACAATCTCACGGACTTCTGTTACAAAAAAATTCACTCCATGATCTCATGAAAAACAAGAGTTCTTCAGATTACACTAATTGCCGCGGTCAAAACTTAACTACTCCTTTTTAGCTTTCTTCCTTTGTGGACAATCGTTAGCAAAATGTCCTGCTTCCTTGCAACGAAAGCAAATGAGTTTTGACAAGTCTCGAGGCGTCTTAGTGTTTGCTTTTGCTCCTTGGGTTTCCGGCTTCCTTCCTGAGCACATGTATTTGTGGTGGCCAAATTCCATACACTTGTAACATCTGACATGACTCAGGTCTATATCTGCAGAGATTTGGCTCTTCCGAGGGTACTTTTTTTTTCTTTCCGGACTCCTTTTTTTGGCCAGTTCTTCTATTTCAAGTGGATCAAACTCCACTTTTTCCATCAGGAAGTTTCCCAGATACTCTTGGCTTCCCTTCGTGCAATCCTGTGAATAATGTCCTTCTTCTCCACATGAGTAGCATGTATTAGAGAAAAATCTGGTCAGACCTTGTCCATCAGGGTCTTCAATATTTTCGTTCATCACCGGCTCTTCTAGAATCTTCTTCTTGAGGGTTTCCTTCATTACATCTTTCTGCTGCTTGACAACTTGTTGCACCCTGGGGTAAATGTGACATTGAGCTGGGTAGGGGGTGGTTCCTTCACAAAGGAAACAAGTCACCTGACTACTTGGGCACTCCTCAGCTGGGTGATTTTCTTCACAATGAGTGCATCCATCCTTGTGTTCTTCCTGGGTGTGTCCTATTTCTCCACAGATCTTGCATGCACAAGTCTTCTCCTTCGGATTATCATAGCTCTTCTGAATAAGTCAGGATCTTAACAGAGTGTCCTTGAATTCGTCCCAAGTTTCTGCTCCACTAAATCCTTGTATGGCATGGTGCATTTCCCACCAGATAGCAGCACTTTGGGTAAAGTACTGGAGAGCGTGTTCCACTTCATACTTCCTTGAGATCAAGTTGCTCCCGAAGTGGTTCTCCATGTTCTGAATCCATATTTCAGCCTCCAGCTGGGCCATAGGTCCAGAGAC
This sequence comes from Hordeum vulgare subsp. vulgare, assembly GCF_904849725.1. Lineage (NCBI taxonomy): Eukaryota > Viridiplantae > Streptophyta > Magnoliopsida > Poales > Poaceae > Hordeum > Hordeum vulgare. The sequence continues at coordinate 314,972,627 of NC_058518.1, forward strand.
TACAAGTCCAGCTTCATACTCCATCTGGTAGGGTTGAGGTTTTGGGGATGAGACGGGTAAGAGAGGGAGGGAGATACACACAATACAAACAATATTTTTGAGAATAGGTTTTATTTGTAGCTGTTGGAAAACACACACCAATGATGACTCACAAATCATCGTATCTAACGTGGGTATATAGCAGGGGTGTGGACTTCTAATGGTCATATAAATATTCGAACGCTTCAGGGTCTTCGAGTTCTTCGGGTCTTGAGAGTCTTCAATTAGTGTAGCTTCAATTCTTCAAATGCATGGTGGAATCCTTTTTACTTTGAAGTGGAACTCCGTTGATTCTTCATGAGGTCAAAGGGGTAAGGGGGTTGTATAACTATTTGAGGTGAGAGGGAACATTCGATGAAATCAGAAGAGATGAGAAGTAAAAGGTGTTGTTGAAAATAAAATTTTAGAGAGATCCATTACTAAGGGATTTCCAGTTTCTAGGGTCACGTCCTATAGTCAACATGTGCTCTGACACCATTTCTGTAGCGACCCGACTCAAAACGAGTCAAGCCTGTGTGTATCTGTGCCATCCCTGGATTAGTATGCTGACACACACAATACATCTATGTATATATCAAAGTGCAATCACATGGAAATAGCGTAAAACTGATATATACCTTAAATATCTCAGCGGAAGCAGTCAAGGGAGTGGAGTCCCAATAAACACCAACGGAAAGTTGAGTGTAGACACTAACCCTAAATCGTACTCTTACTCGTCGAAGAAAAATATCTGCAACATAAGACGTTGCAGCCGTGTAGGTTAGCATATTGAATATGCCGGCAAGTCACATATGAGAGGGGGGTAAAATATCATCTATACTATATGCATATATGGCAGGTGGGGTTGTAAGTTTTAGCGTAAAGCAAATTTTCTCCTACAACAAGAGGGGCTAAAAGCAAAATATTACTACGCTATTGGTTGTTAATGAGATGGTTCCGCCAACCAATTCTCGTACCTGAGTTGTCAATAATTCCCACATCAATATTATTATTTGTGTTGAGAATTTCAGATAACTTCAGTTCCTTTGGCTCAAGTTGTCCATGACTGTGGACACGACTAATGGATTAGGTTTGAGTACTCTGCAGAGTTTTGCACACGTTCCCCACAAGATTTGATCACCTCCGTGTATGTCCTCGGACTTCAGGGTGTTTGAAGACCGGATGATCAAAACATGATCTTTCAACGGGTCCCTCTAAATCCCTGTCGGTGCCGATCCAAATCCTACCGTTCTTCTACATCTGCTGGCACCGCCTGTCCAGAGTCGCCGTGTTGTCCAACCAAGCCAGAGCCCATAATGACTTGTGGCTGTGCACGTAAACCTTGGGTCTTGAAAATATCCGTCCGTCTCTTTGAGCTTGGGTGAAGCTTTCCGCAAGATGTCATGGCACGTCTCTAGCATCCCGGTTCATCCAGTAGTTTCTCCAGGGAGTTTATCAACTGTACTTCACCCAGAGTTGCATTGCATCACGAGGTCTTGAAAAGTCTTGACTTAACTGGTCTTGGTTATTAAATTATTCTCGCATCACTCGTGATAAACTCTCAACTAGAATCCCATCTACTCAAGCATAGCAATATGAAATTTGTCGTCCCGAGCCAAGTAACGGGGTTGTTGGGTGCCTACCACATGATACTACAATATGTAACCATAATTTCCAAGTACCTACACAGCATGCTATCGGGCATAGGATGGTAGAACTACGGTGCATAAAACATAGGTGATACATGATCAAATGACTTGCCTGGTGATGTTGACGAAGAAGAATTTTCGTTCTCGAGGAATAACTTGATAGACTACTCGTCACCCTCCGATGAAATCTATGTAACAACCATATCATTCACGTAAGCACTCATACTAGCAATCATTCTAGCAATCAAAACAAAAGAGAGAGCGAATAAGAATCCGAAAGCAACTTCAAATAAACTAGGGAGTCTTCTACTACATCAAACACTAAATAGTTTTTGTCTAACAGAAAATAAAACTTTAAATAACAGAGAACTAAGATATAAATTTAACTAAGATAAAATAAAGTATTTTTCACAAAACTATTTGAAAGTATTTCCAAATGGGATTTGAAACAGTAGAGAAACCAATTGCAAGTTATTAGAGAACTAGAATTGATTTCATGATAACATATTAAAATAAAATCAAAACTTGTTGCAAACTTACTGTTAACTAACAGAAACAAGACGTAATCTTTCTGAAATATAAAAGAAAAATAATTTAAAAACAACTAAAGAAAGAAATATAGTCATAATCCTAAAAGAAGTGAAACAGAAAGTGTTTCACCAGAAATAATGAGCTAAAATACTGAAACAATTCTGAAATTATTACCACTGATAAATAAGATCACTAGTGATCAGTAGCAAAAAGAATTAATTAAAAATATGTTTTTAATCTCCCAGAATAAGCAAATGAAGGTTTAAACTAAATGTGATCTAATCCAAATTTGAAAATTTGAAACATAGGAAAATAATATGTTTTTGAAAACTACAGAAACGTTGTGATCTACTGGAAAAATAATCAACCTCATTGGAGTTGTGGATCAAAACTTATGAGCAAAAGAAAATTGAAACTCTCTCTATTTCAGAATTAAAATAGAAAAGAGAACCAATGACGTGGCACGATCTGATTTGATGCAAACCGTTCACTGCTACAGCTTAACTAGCAAATGGCCGCTATATAACGAAAGTCCTCTGGCTAAACTATAAGTAAAGAAAAACCCGTTTTGGTTTTTGGCTACAAACCGAAGAGGTATTTCGATCTAATCTAACGCGTTGATTAAAGATCTAACGGTAGAAAAGCAAAACAAAAAAACAGAGAGTGAGAGATGAATCTCACCGTTGCTGGCAGGGGGGAAGAGTTCCTCCGGCGAGGTGGCGAAGTCGCCGGCGGGGTGGGGCGGCGGAGGAGGGGGCGGTCGGCGGTGGGGTTCTTCGGCGGCTTCGGGGGGCGCTGGGGCGGCTGAGGCGATGGAGGCGTGGGCAGGGGAGTTCCTGGAGTGGCTCGGCCTGCCGGCCTGGCAGTGTCTCCGGCGATGGGGCGACGAGGGAGGTGTCTCCGGTGCAGGCGGCGGGGTGGTGCGGCAGATGGAGGAGGTTCCCGTCGAGGCAAGGGCGCTGGGGTGGCGCGGCAGGGGCGGCCAAAAGGCTCCCGGAGCTTCGGCTCCGACGAGGTTTGGGGCGGGTTGCGCGGTGACGTGGGGCAGGGGCGGTCAACGGTGGTGGGGAAAACGGAGTGCGGAGGCCGGTGGGGTTCTTATAGGGGGCGAGGGAGGCGCGGGAAGGCAAGCGATCGACGGAATCGGGAAGGAGATCGACGTTGGTTCCTGGCGCCATCGACTTCCTGGAAGGAACGACAAAGAAAGGAAAGTGACAAGAGGAAAGAGATGACGGGGTTATCGGGCCTGGTTTTCTTACCTAACGCGTGCGGGCGATTTCCTATTAAAGCAAAATTTCCTTTTATCTAAAAACAGGAAAGAAATGGAAGGTTTTAGGGATCAAAATAATTCCAAAAATGGGAATATAATATCCCAAAATTGTCAGAAGAAAATATAGAATTTGATTAACATTTTTCCACTACCAAAATAATTATTTTTTTAAAAAATGTTTTTTTTCTCAGAAAAACCCTAAAAGCTTTGGTTTTTTTTGCAATTATTTTCCCTATAAAACTTTAGTTTTTCTTGGCTCAAATATTTTCAAAAGTGCCCCTGATTGGAGGGTCATATTCCTCCTCTCTTTCTTGCTTGCAAGAGTTATTTCGGGGTATTTCTCAGGTGAAGAAAAATAGAAATGCAAAAGCAAAATTGGAAATAAATTCAAATGCAACTTCCATTCAAATTCTTTATAGTTGAGGAAGTCATGTTAGCTTCTCTCGCTGATTTTTTTAAAGGATGAATTTGAATTCACGGGAAAAGGGGAAAGTCATTTTATTCCCTCTCATTCAAAAGTTTTGAAAAGTTTCAAATTTCACTCAAGCTTCAATCACTCAAGCAAACAAACAAACAATCTAATAATTCCAAAATTTGGGATGTTACAGGGTAATTCAAAGAAGAGCGACAAGCCTATTGCCAATCCAACGAACAAACCCAAAGCTGGACCTAAGCCTGAAATAGAGTGCTATTATTGCAAGGGCATGGGTCACTGGAAGCGCAACTGCCCCAAATATCTGGCTGATAAGAAGGCGGCCAAGGAAAAATCAGGTATATTCGATATACATCTTATTGATGTGTACTTAACCAGCTCTCGTAGTAGTGCCTCGGTATTCAATAACGGTTCTGTTGCTCATATTTGCAACTCAAAACAGGAATTGCGGAATAAGCAAAGGCTGGCAAAGGATGAAGTGACGATGCGCGTGGGAAATGGTTCCAAGGTTGATGCAATCGCCATCGGCACAGTTTCACTTCAGTTACCATCAAGATTAGTTATGAACTTAAATAAATGTTATTTAGTGCCTGCGTTAAGCATGAACATTATATCTGGATCTTGTTTATTGCGAGACGGTTACTCGTTTAAGTCATAGAATAATTGTTGTTCTATTTCTATGAGTAATATCTTTTATGGTCATGCACCCAATGTGAGAGGATTGTTCATATTGAATCTTGATAACGATGATACACATATACATAACATTGAGACCAAAAGAGTTAGAGTTAACAATGATAGCGCCATGTTTTTATGGCACTGCCGCTTAGGTCATATTGGTGTAAAACGCATGAATAAACTCCATACCGATGGAATTTTGGAGTCACTTGACTTTAATTCACTTGACACGTGCGAACCATGCCTCATGGGCAAGATGGCTAAGACTCCGTTCTCTGGAACAATGGAGCGTGCAAGTGACTTGTTGGAAATCATACATACCGATGTATGTGGTCCGATGAGTGTGGAGGCGCGCGACGGATATCATTATTTTATCACCTTCACCGACGATTTGAATAGATATGGTTATGTCTACTTGATGAAGCATAAGTCTGAAACATTTGAAAAGTTCAAGCAATTTCAGAGTGAAGTCGAAAATCATCGTAACAAGAAGATCAAGTTCCTACGGTCTGATCGTGGGGGTGAATATCTGAGTTTCGAGTTTGGTGCTCACTTGAGACAATGTGGAATTGTTTCAGAGTTGGCACCGCCTGGAACACCATAGCGTAATGGTGTGTCTGAACGTTGTAATCGTACTTTATTAGATATGGTGCGATCTATGATGTCTCTTACCGATTTGCCGTTATCGTTTTGGGGTTATGCATTAGAGACAGTTGCATTCACTTTAAATAGGGCACCATCAAAATCCATTGAGACGACACCATATGAACTGTGGTATGGCAAAAGACCAAAGTTGTCGTTTCTTAAAGTTTGGGGATGTGATGCTTATGTCAAAAAGCTTCAGCCTGAAAAGCTGGAACCCAAAGAGGAAAAGTGTGTCTTCATAGGTTACCCAAAAGAGACAGTTGGGTATACTTTCTATCTCAAATCTGAGGGCAAAGTGTTTGTTGCTAAAAACAAAGCTTTTGTTGAGAAGGAGTTTCTCTCGAAAGAATTGAGTGGGAGGAAGATAGAACTTGATGAGGTTGTCGAACCTCTAATTCCTCTTGATGGTGGCGCAGGGCAAGGGGAAACCCCAGTTGCTGCGGCGCCGGTTGAGGAACAAGTTGATGATGATGATCATGCAATTTTGGATCAAGTTATTGTCGGACCTCGCAGGTCGACAAGATCACGTACTACTCCTGAGTGGTACGGTAATCCTGTCTTAGCGATTATGTTGTTGGACAACAATGAACCTGCGAATTATGAAGAAGCAATGGTGGGCCCGGATTACAACAAATGGCTAGAGGCCATGAAGTCCGAGATAGGATCCATGTACAAGAACAAAGTGTGGACTTTAGAAGTACTACCGGAAGGCCGCAAGGCTATTCAGAACAAATGGATCTATAAGAAGAAGACATACGCAGACGGTAATGTGACCGTTTATAAAGCTCGACTTGTGGCAAAGGGTTTTTCACAAGTTCAAGGAATTGACTACGATGAGACTTTCTCACCGGTAGCGATGCTTAAGTCTATCCGAATCATGTTAGCAATAGCTGCCTTTTACGATTATGAAATCTGGGAGATGGATGTCAAAACGGCGTCCCTTAACGGTTTTCTTTAGGAAGAGTTGTATATGATGCAACCCGAAGGTTTTGTCGATCCAAAGAATGCTAACAAAGTATGCAAACTCCAGCGATCCATTTATGGACTGGTGCAAGCATCTCATAGTTGGAATAAGCGCTTTGATGAGGTGATCAAAGCATTTGGGTTTATACAAGGGGTTGGTGAATCTTGTATTTACAAGAAAGTGAGTGGGAGCTCTGTGGCGTTTCTAATATTATATCTGGACGACATATTGCTGATTGGAAACAACGTAGAGATTTTGGAGAGCATAAAGGGTTACTTGAATAAAAGTTTCTCTATGAAGGACCTAGGAGAAGCTGCTTACATTCTAGGCATTAAGATCTATAGGGATAGATCTAAACGCCTGATAGGACTTTCACAAAGCACTTACCTTGATAAATTTTTGAAGAAGTTCAAAATGGATCAGTCCAAGAAAGGGTTCTTGCCAGTATTACAAGGTATAAATTGAGTAAGACTTAGTGTCGAGCAACTTCAGAAGATAGAGAACAAATGAGTTCCGTCCCCTACGCTTCAGCCGTAGGTTCTATCATGTATGCAATGTTGTGCACTAGACCAGACGTCAGCTTGGCCGTAAGTATGGTAGGCAAGTTTTAGAGTAACCCAGGAGTGGATCACTGGACGGCGGTCAAGAATATTCTGAAGTACATGAAAAGGACTAAGGAAATGTTTCTCGTGTATGGAGGTGACAAAGATGTCGCTGTAAAAGGTTACGTCGACGCAAGCTTTGACACCGATCCGGATGACTCTAAGTCACAAACCGGATACGTATTTATTCTTAATGGGGGTGCGGTAAGCTCGTGTAGTTCCAAGAGAGCGTCGTAGCAGATTCTACATGTGAAGTGGAGTACATGGCTGCCTCGGAGGCCGCAAAGGAGGGTGTCTCGATGAAGCAGTTCATGACAGATCCTTGAGTTGTGCCAAGCGCACTAGATCCATTGACTCTGTTATGTGACAACAGTGGTGCCATTTCCTTAGCACAGGAACCATTGTTTCACAAGAAGACCAGACACATCAAACAACGATTCAACCTCATCTGCGACTACGTCGAAGGAGAGGACGTGAATATTTGCAAAGTGCACACGGATCTGAATGTAGTAGACCCGCTGACTAAACCTCTTCCACGGGCAAAACATGATCAACACCAGAACTGTATGGGTGTTTGATTTATTACAATGTAAATCGCATGGCCATGTGAGGACTAGATTATTGACTCTAGTGCAAGTGGGATACTGTTGGAAATATGCCCTAGAGGCAATGATAAAAGTTACTATTCTATTTCCTGTTTAAAGATAATCGTTTATTATCCATGCTATAATTGTATTGAATGAAACCATAGATACATGTGTGGATACATAGACACAACAATGTCCCTAGCAAGCCTCTAGTTGGCTAGCTAGTTGATCAAGGATAGTCAAGGTTTTCTGGCTATGTGCAAAGTGTTGTTGCTTGATAACTGGATCACATCATTAGGAGAATCATGTGATGGACTAGACCCAAACTATGAACGTAGCATATTGATCATGTCGTTTTATTGCTATAGTTTTCTACGTGTCAAGTATTTGTTCCTATGACCATGAGATCATATAAATCACTAGCACCGGAGGAATGCCTTGTGTGTATCAAACGTCACAACGTAAATGGGTGACTATAAAGGTGCTCTACAGGTATCTCCGAAGGTTTTCGTTGAGTTATTATGGATCAAGACTGGGATTTGTCACTCCGTGTGACGGAGAGGTATCTCGGGGCCCAGTCGGTAATACATCACCACACACAATCCTTGCAAGCAATGTGACTAAGTTTAAGTCATGGGATCTTGTATTATGGAACGAGTAAAGAGACTTGCTGGTAACGAGATTGAAATAGGTATGCGGATACCAACGATCGAATCTCGGGCAAGTAACATACCGAAGGACAAAGGGAGTGACATACGGGATTATATGAATCCTTGACACTGAGGTTCAACCGATAAGATCTTCGGAGAATATGTAGGATCCAACATGGGCATCTAGGTCCCGCTATTGGATATTGATCGAGGAGTACATCGGGGCATGTCTACATAGTTCTCGAACCCGCAGGGTCTGCACACTTAAAGTTCGGCCATGTTTTATTATAGTTGAGTTATATGCATGGTTACCGAATGTTGTTCGGAGTTCTGGATGAGATCACGGACGTCATGAGGTTTTCCGGAATGGTCCGGAGGGAAGATTGATATATAGGATGACTTCATTTGGTTATCGCAAAGTTTTCGGGCATTACCGGGAATGTACCGGGAGTGACGAATGGGTTTCGGAAGTTCACGGGGAGGGGGGCAACCCTCCCGGGGGAAGCCCAAAGGACTTATAGGTGGCGCACCAGCCCTTAGTGGGCTGGTGGGATAGCCCAATAAGGCCTATGTGCAATAGAGAGAAAACCAAAGAAAGAGAAAAAAAGGTGGGAAGGAAGGGAAGGACTCCACTTTCTAATCCTAGTTGGACTGGGATTGGAGTAGGACTCCTCCTCCTCCTCTTGGCCGGCGCACCTTGGGGGCTTGGCCCTCAAGGAAAGTCCCTCCCCCTCCCTCCTATATATACTGGTGATTTAGGCCTGATTTGAGACAACTTTGCCACGTGCAACTCACATCTAGATATCATGGTCTTACCTTTAGATCGTATTTCTGTGGAGCTCAGGCGGAGCCATGCAGGAGTAGATCCTTCACCACCACCGGAGCACCGTCACGCTGCCGGAGAACTCATCTACTTCTCTGTCTTGCTTATTGGATCAAGAAGGTCGAGATCATTGTCGAGCTGTATGTGTGCTGAACGCGGAGGTGCTGTCCGTTCGGCACTAGATCGGAGCGGATCGTGGGACGGTTCGCGGGGCGGATTGAGGGACGTGAGGACGTTCCACTCTATCAACCGCGTTTCTTAACGCTTCTTGCTGTGCGATCTACAAGGGTATGTAGATCCAAATCTCCTCTCATAGATGGACATCACCATGATAGGTCTTCGTGCGCGTAGGAAATTTTTTGTTTCCCATGCAATGTTCCCCAACAGAAAACACATAAAAATGATTCTGCAACAAGAACTTTATTGTGAAAAATTTCTGCAACAAGATCTGTCTTGCAAAAACATTTTGTAACAAGACTTCTCTTGTAGAAAATACTGCAACAACACACGTGTTGCAAAGTTGACTCCTCACGTAGGTAGATCGAACGTCCATCCACAACTCCATCGAGTGGTCACGGAGGCGGTCGATCTTTTTATATTATCCATCGACGGATGCATAGCATCGCCCCATAAAATTGCCTATAATCATGTGCAACATTCTCGAACTAAACATATTCAAGTGCGACATCATTTCATTTGTGATCATGTTGGTAAAGGAGATATAGATCTCAAGCATGTTCATACCGACAAATAATTAGCTGATATCTTTACCAAACCACTTGATGAGAAAGTATTTTTTTCATTTGAGGAGTGAGTTGAACATCATTGATGCTTCAAACTTGAGCTAGACTCACTCGGATGCATGCAAGGGCATGAGCTTACTTGATAATTCCATGATGCTTATGATATGTCACTATCTTATATCTTGGAAAAATATGCTCCCTTGCATTGCATCTAACCTTTTGTAGGTACTTGGAAGGACTACACTCCACAAGATTGCCATCAAATCACAATAAAAACAATCTTGTCATGGTCAAGTATCAACAATCTCTTCTTCGGAGATGAAGGAAGAAGGCAACAAAATCATATCCTTGACAACTACTTGATGAATACAATCACTCATGTCAATTGGATATATATTATGTTCTTCCTTGCATGACTAACCAATGTAGGTGAAAGTGAACCAAAATGAACTAGACTCACCTCGATGCTTCAAACATCATTGATGCTTCAAACTTGAACTAGACTCACCTGGATGCATGCCAGGGCATGAGCTTGATTGTCTATTCCATGATGCCATTGACTTGACACTATCTTATATATTGGAAAACTATGCTCCCTTGTATTGAATCTAACCTTTTGTAGGTACTTGGAATAAATATACTCCACAAGATTGCCATCAACTCACATCATACGCAATCTTGTCGTAGCCAAGTATCAACAACCCTTTCTTCGGAGATGGAGGAAGAAGACAACAAAAATCATATCCTTGACAATTATATGATATTGAAGTTCACTCATGTTATTTGGATATATTATGTTCTTCCTTGCATGACAAACCATTGTAGGTGAAAAGAGAACCAAAACAACAAGGATTGCTCCCAACTCAAGATGATCATCAACAACTTTGAGCATCCACAACAAGTTCACCTACATGCCACATCATCAACATCATTCGAAGGTATGTACTCATATCCTTGATAAAGCTTTGCACAAATTCAGGAGGTAAAGCAACTAAAGCGATTTGAAGACATTAAAAAGCTTAATCGAAAAATGGTAACCTCATTTTGCGCTTAAGATGAGTATGACCTATGATCAAGCATTCTTGCTTGACTCCTCAAGTCAATATACTCTAATATAGGTGACCTAGTCACCGCCCTAATCTAGATGGAGATTCCTGAATGGTTCACATTTGTCATTGCATACTTTCTTGGAACCATTCAACTCTCATCTATATGTATGTACATTTTATTTAAAAAGGTGTTCTCTATTATTTCCTTTTAATCTTTAGGTATTTACTTTTTCAAAGTCTGTGGATAACTTTCTCTTTGTTTGAGTTAAGAAGTTGATTTTCATAGCAACTCGGTCTCACCGATGTGGGAAATTCGGTCTAACCGATTCCTCCCAGAGGCCTACTACCATTCTCGGTTCTAACGAACCATACTGCCTCGGTGACTCCAACATTTATCATTGCCTATGATATTTAGATATTCAGTGACTCCGACATTTATCATTGCCTATGATGTTTAGATATTTCCGGACTTTTGCCTAAGGGGGAGAAAGATTTTCGATGGTCCCAAGTTTTATTACCTCCTAAGCTCTTATTGAACATTTCCATTTTTTGCCAAAGGAGGATATTATATTGCTTCCCAAAAAAATTGAGGGGGAGAAAAGTCAAATTCAAGGAACCCTGATCAAAGAGAGAATAATCAAGGATCCCTTTCTATCAATGAGCCCTTACCCTGTGATATTTTTGGAAATTAGTGCCAAAGGGGAGATTTATCAAAGCTTCCAATAAGCTTCAGTCAAAAGGGGAGATATATATACCTAAGGGGAGATCTGCCAAAGGGGGAGATATATCAAACCTTACATACTCAGGGGGAGTAATACAATTAAGGGGGGTGAGATATAATTGTTTTACTCCTATCTTTGGATTGAACTTGTCTCACCCTACCTACTCCCAATATCTACATGCTATGATTCAGGGGGAGAGGTAATCTTACATATTCATCCTTAAGTGAGAAAGTTCTGAATTCTCTTGGAGATATATCTATCATCAAATCGGATTTCTCATATTTTCTCCATATCTTGGTAATTTTTAAGTTGTTTGCATATTTACAATAGAGTACTTTTGCGTTAACTAACATTTTTCCCAACTGTACTTCTACTGCTAAGACGCTCAAGAACCTCAAGGTAAGTATATGCATCATATCCTTGTTCAGGATGATCTCTTGTCTCTTGCACATATTGTTTGCAAGGGGGAGTCTTGAACATGCAAGTTCTTCATTCACATATGTTTGATGCATACAACCAAGATTTGTATGACTTGTCTTGTCCTTCTATCATGTGTGTGCCCATGCAGTCCAAAGCAACTATCCTTTAAAAAGGGATTGCACACATTTAGGGGGTGCTTGTACTAGTCATGTATCTTTCAAAGGTGTCATATTCTAGTGCATATATTTATTTGAAGCTTTGATCTAATGTTTTCATCAATTAATAAAAAGGGGGGGGGGTTGAAAGCACAATTGCTCCCTAAGGTGGTTTCTGTAATTAATCACAATATATGAATCATTGGACTAATGATCTTATCCAAGTATATTTCAGAAAATTTCAAAGATGCCTTGGCTAAAGGATTGTGAGGAGAAACCCCTTGATGAACGAAAGGAATAGGAATGGCTCAAGCTTCAAGCAAGAGGACTCTACATTTTACATTTGTGAGAAATCACTTTAGAGTCCATAGGAAAGCCAATAGTATTAAAAGGGGGTGAGGCATTATGATGAATTGGTTGCTCAAGTGCTTAGAGATGGCCACCAAAAATATTTACTCATTGTCCCACAAATATTTCTGTCCCAAGCCAAACCAGAAAAATCGGTGCCACCATATTTTCCACTCGGCCCTACCGATTTTCCGAGTGACATATGCTTTGCCAAACCCTAATCTCTTGGTACCACCAAGTTTCAAATTGGTGCCACCAAAAGCATGTGACCAACTTTGTATTGAGAAAATTCCAAGAATTGGAATTTCCGAGATTGGAATCGGTCTCATCGAAATTTGGAAACTATTCTAGGTCATCATATCTGTACCACCGAGATTCATATATCGGTCTCACTGAGAATTCAAAAGTTGCTACATTTGGTGCAACTCGGTACCACCGAGATTCATTTTGGTGTCATCGAGTTGGGAAATAATGTTGTAATGGTTGGATTTTGGGGGATGCCTATATATACCCCCGCACCTCCTCTCATTCGTAGAGGAAGCACTCATAACACACACCCACTTGCCGGATCCATTTTCTGGGAGAGAGCCACCTACTCATGTGTTGAGATCAAGAGATTCCAATCCAACCATTTGAAACTTGATCTCTAGCATCTCCAAGTTGCTTTCCAGAAAATCAATCCCTCATACCCATGCCAAATCTATGAGAGAGTTATTGAGTGTTGAGGAGACTATCTTTTGAAGCACGAGAGCAAGGAGTTCATCATTCTACCGTATCTATTACCTTTTGGAGGGCGGTGCCTCCTAGATTAGTTAGGTGTCGCTTGGGAGCCCCATACTTCATTTTCTGGAGTTGAACCAAGAAGTTTGTACGGGCAAGGAGATCACCTACTTCATGGAGATCTATTGTGAGTGAGGCTAGTCCTGTGTGGACGTAAGCCATGGTGGAATAGACAAGGTCGCTTTTTCATGGACCTCTTGTGGGTGGAGCCCTTCGTGGACTCTCGCAGCCGTTACCCTCTGTGGGTTGAAGTCTCCACTAACGTGGACGTACGATAGCACCACCTATCGGAACCACGCCAAAAATCGTCGTGTCTTCTTTGCGTTTGATCTTCCTAAACTCTACTCCTTACTTACATGTGCAAAGTCTTTACTTTGTGCTGCCATATCCGATGACTAGAATGTGTAGGGTGCACTAGACTTGTTAGAATTGCTACAATCTTCCCACCATTAAAATTGGGAAAAGGCTAGGATTCTAATTTATGCAAGTAGTCTATTCACCACCCCCTCTAGACTCATCTTCTATCGGTCCAACACTTACCATTGATGAATGCACTTTTCACATCCATTTGATATAAGATGATATTGTGATGGTTAGCATAAGAAAGAAATATCCGAATAGCTTCAAGTCTAGCAACAGGTGCAAAAGATTCATCAAAGTCAATTCCCTTAACCTGTGTGTAGCCTTGTGTTACAAGACGAGCCTTATTCCTCACCACTTGACCATTACTGTCTTGCTTGTTGCGGTAGATCCACTTGTTACTGATGATGTTGTGCTTGCGGGGATCATGTTGCTTGATAAGTCCCACACGTTGTTGAGCTTGAATTGATGCAATTCCTCTTGTGTTTCTTGAATCCACTCAGGATCCATAAAAGCTTCATAAACCTTGGTGGGCTCTATGATAGCCATGAAAGTGAAGTCCCCACAAAAGTTAGTCAAATGTGAAGCTTTTGAGCGAGTGAGGGGACCTGGTACATTAATGTCGTTTAGGATTTTGTCAATCTGCACTTCATTTTCCACTCGTGATGAGCAGGTTGATGACTTTGTTGGGGATGAGGATTTTCATTAGATCCATTTTCCTCAAGAGTACCAGCGTGAATTTCTTCACTATTCAGGATGACTTCATCAGCTGGTAGTGGTTCTTCAGAGGGTATGATATCTTCAGTAGCCTTGAACCTAATGGATTCCTGAGGAGGCATTTCATCTAGCACACGAGGCAGGTGCTCTCTTTGCGAGCCGTTAGTTTCATCGAACCGCACATCTACAGTTTCAACAACCTTGGTGTGGTAGGTGTTGAAGACTGTGTAGGTGTGCGAGTTCTTTCTGTAACCAACCATAAAACCCTCATGTGCTTTTGGTGCAAATTTAGAACTGTGGTGAGGATCTCTAATCCAGCATTTTGCACCGAAGACTTTGAAATAACTCACATTGGGTTTCTTGTCAGTGAGGAGTTCATATGAAGTCTTCTTGAGGAATTTGTGAAGATAAACCCTGTTGATGATATGGCACGTAGTATTGATTGCCTCAGGCCAGAAACGACGAGGATCTGATATTCTTCAAGCATAGTGCGGGCCAACTCAACCAAAGTCCTATTATTGCGCTCCACGACGCCATTTTGTTGAGGAGTATATGGGACATATATCTCATGAGTTATACCAAGTTCATCAAGATAATCATCAAGACCGGTGTTCTTGAACTCGGTCCCATTATCATTCTCATTTGCTTGATCTTGACGTCAAAATTCGTCGCGGCCCTTGAGGAAAATTGCGTGCAGACTTCCTCCACTTTAGTTTTGTAATAGATAATATGCACCCAACTGTAATGTGAGTAATCATCAACAATGACAAAGCCATATAGAGATGCATCATTGGTTAGTGTGGCATAATGAGGGGGGCCAAAGAGGTCCATGTGAAGCAATTCAAAGGGATGAGTGGTAGTCATGATAGTCTTTGAGGGATTCTTGGATATAGTAATTTTTTCAGACTCACAAGCCCCACACAAGTGATCCTTGAGGAAATTGACTCCTTCAATGCCAATGGCATGCTTTTTCTTCACAAGTGTGTGCAAGTTCCTCATGCCAGCATGACCAAGTCGTCGATGCCATAGTTAGCCTTCTCAAGCTTTTGCAAGTAAACATGTGTTCGGATGTGGACTGCTACTTCTCAAACAACAGCGCCAAAAATTGACACATTGATGGAGACTTGCTTGCGTTGGTTTTTCCCTTGAAGAGGAAAGGGTGATGCAACAAAGGAGCAGTAAGTATTTCCCTCAGTTTGAGAACCAAGGTATCGATCCAGTAGGAGAGTCTCGTCAAGTCCAGAGCACCTGCGCAAACACAAACGAGCTTGCACCCAACGCTTCAAAGGGGTTGTCAATCCCTTCAAGATTGTTTGCAAAGTGAGATCTGAAGGCGGAAAGTGCAACGAAGTAAAAAGTGTAAGGCTGAAAATATGGTGTGGAGTAGACTCGGGGGCCATAGTGTTCACTAGAGGCTTCTCTCAAAATAGCAAATATCACGGTGGGTGAACAAATTACTGTTGAGAAATTGATAGAACCACGCAAAGTCATGACGATATCTAAGGCAATGATCATACATATAGGCATCACGTCTGAGGCAATGATCCAGCATGCATCTAGTGTATTAAGTCCAAAAGAACAGAGTAACGCCTTAAGCAAGATGACATGATGTAGATGGACAATCTCATATCAACGACAGAGCCCATCTTGTTACCCTTGATGGAAACTACTTAATGTGTGCCTTGCTGCCCCTATTGTCACTCGGAAAGGTCACCACATGGTAGAACCCAAAACCAAGCACTTCTCCCATTGCAAGAATCATAGATCTAGTTGGCCAAACAAAACCCAAGACTCGGAGAGACTTACAAGGATATCAAATCATGCATATAAGAAATCAACAAAGACTCAAATATATATCATAGATTATCTGATCACAAATCAACAATTCATCGGATCTCGACAAACACACCGCCAAAGAAGATTACATCGGATAGATCTCCATGAAGATCATGGAGAACTTTGTATTGAAGATCTAAGAGAGAGAAGAAGCCATCTAGGTACTAACTACGGACCCGTAGGTGTGAAGTGAACTACTCACGAGTCATTGGAGGGGCGATGATGATGATGAAGAAGCCCTCCAACTCCAAAGTCCCCTCCGACAGGGCGCCGGGAAGGGTCTCTAGATGAGATCTCGCGGAAACGGAAGCTTGCGTAGGCGGAAAAGTCTTTTCGAGGCTCCCCTGATTTTTTGCGGAATATTTGGGAATTTATAGGCCAAAGACCTAGGTCAGGGGGCGGCCAGGGAGGCCACAAGCCCTGCCATCACCGCCCCTGGTGGCGGAGTGGGGGCTTGTGGGCTCCCAGGAGCCCTCCTCGCTTGGCCCACACGCCCCCTGATCTTCTTCCGTTCGGGAAAAAATCATTTCAGGGATTTAATTCCGTTTGGACTCCGTTCCAAAATCAGATATGAAAAGAGCCAAAAACACAGAAAAACACGAACTCACACTTGGCACTGAATTAATAAGTTAGTCCCCAAAAAGATATAAACGGTACATAAAACATCCAAAGATGACAAGATAACAGCGTGAAACCATAAAAAATTATAGATACGTTTGAGACGTATCAGAGGTCCAGGGGGCCCACAAGCGTGTGGGCCGCGGCCTCCCCCTGGCCGCGGGGTGGGGGCTTGTGGGGCCCCTGAGGACCCCCTGCCTTGGCTCTCAAGTCTCCTGATCTTCTTCTGTTACAAAAAAAAAATCTTTTCGGGGATTTTATTCCGTTTGGACTCCCTTTCAAAATCTCCTCTGAAAGGGGTCAAAAACATGGAAAAAACAGGAACTGGCACTTGGCACTGAGTTAATAAGTTAGTCCCAAAAAATATATAAAATTCATACAAAATATCCAAAGTTTGACAAGATAATAGCATGAAACCATCAAAAATTATAGATACGTTTGAGACGTATCATGGACCTGTAGAGAAATCAACAATATACAAGTCTCCTTTCCTAAATCCTTCGAAGACTTTGGATTTGTCAGATTCCATAACGGCTATGCAACGATATTTGCCAAAGATAACAATCATATCAAGATCACAAAGCATTGAGGTTGACATGAGGTTGAATCCGAGGGATTCGACAAGCATGACTTTGTCCATGTGTTGGTCCTTCTAGATTGCAACCTTACCGAGACCCAATGCCTTGCTTTTTTCCTTTATCTGCATAGGTGATATGTTTCAGATGTGATGGAGCTAATGGACTCTTCATCAATAGATTCTTGTCACCAGTCATCTGATTAGTGCATCCATTGTCGAGGACCCACTCAGTTTCTTTAAGCGATCCATCCTGTAGATGAATTAGTGCGACTTACGAACTCATATACTTTAGAGTGAAGAATATGATATCAAATTCATCAAACTTGATTTTCATCAAATTGTGTCAAAGTACGATAACGTGAGGATGTTCAAAATGAATAACTCATTTCATCATGATTGGCTTGCGTCCTTTCAAGCATTTCCTCAGGTCTCCAGCAAATTCCTCATACGTTCAAGTTCGTCTAGAGACCTGACCTGCATAAGTGATTAGTTCATTTTCTTCACCACCCACATCTAGAGGGATGGCAAAGAGTTCATCATTCTACAAGCACCACATGAAATTTGGGCATTGAAGCTAATGCACTTTGTTCACGGTAGGGGCTAGTGTACTCAAATGCATATGCAGAGAAATGCTTCGAGGATTTATGAACATAATGATTTAAAGAATAATGCACATATTCATGACCCTCATAGTTTCCCTGCAAAACGAAAGTGTTATCACGTGCATGAGTAGAATTTCAACCATATGAGGAATTTGATCCGTGTGAAGACTTTGGTCCATTTGAGGAATTTGATTTGGGGTTCCTGTTCTTCATGGGTGGTGTCATGAGGACATTCACCTGAAGATTTTCCAAACAGCTTCTCGGAACCCATATTTTCCTCAAAGGTTGTCCATTCATGTAGTTAGTTCCAACATATCTAGCAAATACTTCACCATTCTGATTTTTGAATAGTTTATATTTGGAGCCAAGTGACTCATCAGAGGAATATGAAGATTCACATGTAAAAGCCAGATAATGTGGATGGATCTAGAGGAGTTCCTTTTGCAGCAACCCAAGAGGTTTTGGGATACTGCTCAGGTTTCCAGTATGATCCATCAGCATTCAATTTCCTCTTGAATGCAATACCCTATTTCGTGGGATTTCTGTTCATAATCTGCTTTTTGAGCACATCACAAATGGTTTGATGCCCTTTGAGACTTTTGTATATGCCTCTCACATACAATTCCTTCAACCCTGCATTTTCGTCGGTGACATTCGTGGCTTCCTCCGTTGAGGAATTTGTGACCACAGATATAGTTGAAGAATTTGCAGCAAGAAGCATTTGAACATTCACGTGAAGAATTAGCAATTTCACGGTCGAGTCATTTCAAGCAAGCAAATAATCGTTTTCCCTTTGAAGATCATCATGAGACATTCTTAGTTTCTCAAGATCTTGCTTTCTTTGTAGAAATTCATAAGAAATCTTCTCATGATCAGCTAAGAGAGTTTCATGACGACCTTGAAAGCTATCAAACTTAGATTGAAGACGTTGAAAGTCATGAGTCAGAGTTTGAGTCCGATCCATTTCCTCGTTCAATAGGTCATCGTTTTTGTCTAGCAGTTTTTGAAGCTTTTAAATAGCATTCTATTGCTTAGTAGCAATATTAGCAAGTTTACAGTAACTAGGTTTCTGATAATAATCAGGTTCATCACTTGAGTCAGATGAGGATGCATGATTGAGTACCTTAGCACCTTTTGCCATGAAGCAATAGGTGGGGGCAGAATCGTCATCACAGTCATTAGTGTCGTTGAAAATATCATGTGGTTCAAGGTTGAAGATGGACTTCCTCATGAACACGGAGGCAAGAGCTAGGCTTGCCACACCAGACTATGACTCCTCGTCAGATCCTTCTTCTTCTTCACATTTTTCAGATTCTTCCTCGGAATCCATTTCCTTGCCAATAAGAGCCCGAGCCTTTTTGTAACTTTTCTTCTTGTGCGATGAGGACTTTGAAGATTTCTTATTTTTCTTCGTGTGATCAGAACTGTCATCCTTGTATTTCTTCTTATTTGATTCCTTTACCCAGCAAGGACAATCAGCAATGTAGTGGCCAAACTTCTTGCATTTGTGACAAGTTCATTTCTTGTAATCCTCAAATGAAGATTCTCATTTCTTCATATATCCTCTTGAAGATTTTCCAAACTGACCTCTTGTGGAGAACTTCTAGAATTTCCTCAGGAGCATTGCAAGTTCCTGACCATGTTCTTTAGGATCACGAAGACTGCAATCAAATTCTTCTTCTTTAGATGAGGAAATTTCCTTTGCCTTCAGTGCATGAGATCTTCCATAGCTTGCCCATAGAGATCTCTTTTCTGAGACTATTAGAATTCATGAGTATTGAGTCTCTCAAGAATATCAGCATGATATAGTGACTTTTAATCTCCATGCTCTTGAATCATGAAAGCAAGTGTATCGAATGAGGAATCAAGATATCTTAGCAATTTCTTCACCACCTCATGGTCGGTGATATTAGTGACACAAAGAGCTTGGAGATCACTGGAGATATTAGTGAGGCGATCGAAAGTTTGTTGAACATTTTCGTTGTTAAGTCTTTTAAAGTTGTTGAAGATATTGCAAAGAACATCAACCCGGGAGTAATATCGAGTTGAGATTCCTTCGTTGACTATGGACATCATGTTCTAGATGAGCTTTGCATATCCCAAAGCATTCACTCTAGCATACTGACCTTTTCCCAGATGGCCACATATGATATTCTTCGCTTGAGAGTCGAGTTGCTTGAATCTCTTCACGTCAGCATTGTTGATAGATGGGGTGATGGAGGGAACACCATTTTTCACAACATACCAGAGATAGTTGTCAATTGTTTCAAGATGCATGTGCATCCTGTTCTTCCACTAGGGATAGTCTGTCCCTTCAAAGTTAGGACAACCCGCAGATACTTTGATCATACGTGTAATCAACATAAACGAGAAACATATCTTTAGTCCTTTTGTGACATCCTCAGCTTTTGCTACAGTAATATATGTAATTAAGCTACAGTGATCCCACACAAATGATGCCACGTCACCGTGATTTCTATCATTGATCTCGTGTTAGTCGGAACCGAGTCAAATTCAAAGTTTAAAAATAAGTCGAACGAGATAAGTTTTCGAATGTTAAAATAAAAATGTCGGATGAGTTGCAAATATTCCTTAACAATTTATCGAACTGAATCGGGCGTTTTTGCAATTAATTAAAAACTATATAATTAAAACGTAAACTATTAAGAAAAATAGTAATTAAAAAAAGAACAAAGAAAAACCTCAAAAGCCCCCGGCCCAACTTGGCCAAATGGCCGAGCCGGCCACACCCCATTCGGCCCACCCACGTGGGGGTATAAGACCCCCACGGGGGAACCCTAGCGCCAACCCACCCCGCTCCCAGCTCCCTGCGGCGCCGCCAGGAGCCTCCCCTCGCTCCCCACCAACCACGAGGGAACTGCGCTGGTTCCCTCCCCCTCGTCACCCCCACTAATACGTCTCAAACGTATCTATAATTTTTGATGGTTTCACGCTGTTATCTTGTCAACTTTGGATGTTTTGTTTACCTTTTATATCTTTTTTGGGACTAACTTATTAACTCAGTGCCAAGTGGCAGTTCCTGTTTTTCTGTGTTTTTGACTCTTTTCAGATCTGATTTTGGAACGGAGTCCAAACGGAATAAAATCCCCAAAATGATTTTTTCCAGAACGGAAGAAGATCGGGAGGCTTGAGGGCCAAGCAAGTGGGCCCACAGGGAGCCCACAAGCCCTGTTGCCGCGACCAGGGGGAGGCCGCGGCAACCAAGCTTGTGGCCTCCCTGACGCTCCCGTGCCCTAGGTCTTTGGCCTATAAATTCCCTAAAAATCCAGAAAAAATCAGGGCGTCTAGGGAAACACATTTTCGCCGCCGCAAGCTTCCGTTTCCGTGAGATCTCTTCTGGAGACCCTTCCCGGTGCCCTGACGGAGGGGACTTTGGAGTTGGAGGGCTTCTTCATCAACATCATCGCCCCTCCAATGACTCGTGAGTAGTTCACTTCAGACCTACGGGTCCGTAGTTAGTAGCTAGATGGCTTCTTCTCTCTCTGGGATCTTCAATACAAAGTTCTCCATGATCTTCATGGAGATCTATCCGATGTAATCCTCTTTGGCAGTGTGTTTGTCGAGATCCGAT
Source organism: Hordeum vulgare subsp. vulgare (assembly GCF_904849725.1). NCBI lineage: Eukaryota > Viridiplantae > Streptophyta > Magnoliopsida > Poales > Poaceae > Hordeum > Hordeum vulgare. The sequence continues at coordinate 314,993,996 of NC_058518.1, forward strand.
GAATTGTGGATTTGTGATCGGATTATCTATGATATATATTTGAGTCTTTGTTGATTTCTTATATGCATGATTTGATATCCTTGTAAGTCTCTCCGAGTTTTGGGTTTTGTTTGGCCAACTAGATCTATGATTCTTGCAATGGGAGAATTGCTTGGTTTTGGGTTCTTACTGTGTGGTGACCTTTCCCAGTGACAGTAGGGGTAGCAAGGCACACATCGTGTAGTTGCCATCAAGGGTAACAAGATGGGCTTTGTCGTAGATATGAGATTGTCCATCTACATCATGTCATCTTGCTTAAGGCGTTACTCTGTTCTTTTGGACTTAATACACTAGATGCATGCTGGATAGCGGTCGACGTGTGGAGTAATAGTAGTAGATGCAGAAAGTATCGGTCTACTTGTTTTGGACGTGATGCCTATAGATATAATCATTGCCATAGATATCGTCACGACTTTGCGCGGTTTTATCAATTGCTCGACAGTAATTCGTTCACCCACCGTCTACTTGCTTTCATGAGAGAAGCCACTAGTGAACACTACGGCCCCCGGGTCTATTCACACCTATCGTTTCCACTTTCGCTTTTTTTTACTTTGCTTTGTTACTTTGTTGCTTTCAGTTCTCACTTGGCAAACAATCTATAAGGGATTGACAACCCCTTCATAGCGTTGGGAGCAAGCTCTTTGTGTTTGTGCAGGCACTTGTGATACTCCTTCACTGGATCGATACCTTGGTTCTCAAAACTGAGGGAAATACTTACCACCGCTGCGCTACATCACCCTTTCCGCTTCGAGGGAACACCAACGCAAGGCTCCAAGGCCGCAGGGAAATCCTTTGCATATTTTCCTAGGAAGTCCCTAAAGGCGTAGCCGTAGCAGAAGGATTCCTGGTGCCGTTGCTGAGGAGTAAAGAATAGTCTCCCGTCAGCACTGTTTCTGGTGCCGTTGGAAGGTCTTTTGTTGCCGTAGCAAGAAGAATTTCTGGCGCCGTTGCCGGGGAAGGAGAGATCTATCCAAGTAGGTCTCACAAACTCATCTCTTGCATTTACTTTTTTTGCCAGTTGCCTCTCGTTTTCCTCTCCCCCACTTCACATTTGCCGTTTTCATTTGCCTTTCTCCTTTGCCCTTTTCTTTTGCCTTTTTTGTGTCCTCCTTTTCCGTTCTCTTTTGCCCGTTTCGCTCTCTTACTTCCTGCTCGTTTGTGTGTGGGATAGTCCTTCAATGGCTAGACCCACTACTCCAAACGATACCCCTGAAAACAAAGTTCTCAATTTCAGGCAAAATGAGGAAGAAAATTTAAAGGACGCTTGGTACCGGATTTGCAATGCTCAAAGTAGATCTAGTCGTAAGCAATCCACTACCGTTCTTCTTCACAGTTTCTATGTTGGAATTTCTCCTTGGAATAGGTATATCCTTGATACGATTGTAGGCGGGAATTTTTTGGGGAGCCATACTTTTGACTCCTATGGAGCTATCATGAATTTGGTAGGCTCACCCCCGCTCATGGTTAATGGAACTACCTTAACCTTGGAACACGTGATGCAAAGGCTTGACGCTATTGAAAACAAAATTGCCACAGTTGAACTTATTGAGGGTTTGGATAGAAAGATCCACAATTAAATTACTCAGTACGGATCGAAAGTGGGAATTTTTTTGAAAAATTTAAGGGAGAAGGAACTTATAGTTAATGATTCTTCTAGAATTGGCAAACTAGAAGATGTCATAACCAACTTGGGTTCCGCTTTTGCCGCTCTGCAAAATACTCCAAATCTCACTGTCAAAAAGACCGTCAAGTCTGTTTTTGTTCCTAAAGCTAGTGGCGAGTCATACAATAAAGATGAAGATCTTAAGATGATAAATGATCACACTACTTATGGTTTGAGCACCAAAGATGACTATACGTGATTCCATCACCTTTTGCCTAGCTAAGGGTGTTAAACAATAGCGCTTGTTGGGAGGCAACCCAATGAATCTATCCTTTTTATTTCTGTTTTGTGTTTTCCACACTTTCATAATTCTGTTATGATTGTGTTTTTTGTGTTTCTTTTTGCGTTTGTGCCAAGCAAAACCGTTATGATTAGTCTTGGGGATGATCGTTTGGTCATGCTGGAAAAGGCAAAAACTTTCTGCTCACAAAAAGAATTTTCATTTTTTTCTGTAGGAGATTTTGAGTTTATTCTTTTTTTTGCTGATTGCTACGCAAATTCTTCAGACTATCATAAGTTTTCAGAATTGTTGAAGTACCAGAAGTATACTAAATATACATATTTCTACAGACTGGTCTGCTGTTAACAGATTCTGTTTTTGTTGTGTTGGTTGCTTGTTTTGATGAAACTATGGATAGTATCGGGGGGTATTAGACATGGAAGATTGAAAATATAGTAACCCAACATCAACATAAGTAGAATTCAAGTTTTCTACAGTACCTAAGGAAGTGGTGGTTTGCTTTCTTATGCTAATGTTATCACGAGTTTCTGTTTAAGTTTCGTGTTGTGAAGTTTTCAAGTTTTGGGTGAAGTTCTTATGGACAAAAAGATAGAGAGTGGCAAGAGCTCAAGCATGGGGATTCCCAAGGCACCCCAAGATGATTCAAGGATGCCGTAAAAGCCTAAGCTTGGGGATGCCCCGGGAAGGCATCCCCTCTTTCGTCTTCAATCCATCGGTAACGTTACTTGGGGCTATATTTTTATTCACCACATGTTATGTGTCTTGCTTGGAGCGTCTTGTATCGTAGGAGTCTTTTATTTTTGTTGCGTCACAATCATACTTGCTACACACCTAGAGAGAGAGACATGCACTCACCGTGATTTTGTCGAACTCCACTTATATCCTTTGGTTAGACAATTCAGCTCACATGTGCTTCACTTATATCTTTTGAGCTAGATGCTTTTGCTCTATGTGCTTCACTTATATCTTTTAGAGCACAGCGGTGCATGGCTTGGTAGTTGATCTATGCTTTGAAAGTAGTCTCAAAAGGGGTAGTTATCCAAAGGGATACGAAAACTTCCACCATGTGCATTGAATAGTTAGAGAAGTTTGATTCATCTCAACTAGTTTTGAGTTGTGGTTATGGTAATATTGAAGTTATGCTAGTAAGGTGTTGTGGATCTAGAAATACTTGTGTTGAAGTTAGTGATTCCCGTAGCATGCACGTATGGTGAACCGCTATGTGATGAAGTCTGAGCATGATTATTCTATTGATTGTTATCCTTTGTGTGGCGGTCGGGATCGCGCGATGGTTTATACCTACCAACCCTTCCCCTAGGAGTATGCGTTGAATGCTTTGTTTTGATTACTAATAAAACTTTTGCAACAAGTGTATGAGTTCTTCATGACTAATGTTGAGTCCATGGTTTAGATGCACTTTCACCTTCCACCATCACTATCTTCTTTAGTGCCGTGCAACTTTTGCAGGTGCACAAAACCCACCATTAGCCTCCCTCAAAACAGCCACCATACCTACCTACTATGGCTTTTTCAAAGTCATTCCGAGATATATTGCCATGCAACTACCACCATGACATGTGCCACCACGTCTACATTGCCATTGTATGATCGTAAGATAGCTAGCATGATGTTTCCATTAATGTCCATGCCATGCTAGATCATTGTCACGGTACACTACCGAAGGCATTCCATATAGAGTCATCGTTGCTCTAAGTTTTGAGTTGTAAGTGTGATGATCATCATTGATGGAGCATTGTCCCATGTGAGGAAATAAAAGAGGCCAAATATGCCCACCAAAAAAAAGAGGCCAAAGAGCCCACCCAAAAAAATGAGAGAAAAAGAGAGAAGGGACAATGCTACCACTTTTCCACACTTGTGCATATTAACCACCATGATCTTCATGATTGAGAGTCTCTCATTTTGTCACCACCTTATAGCTAGTGGGAAATTTTCATTATATAACTTGGCTTGTATATTGCAATGATAGGCTTCCTCAAATTTGCCTTAGGTCTTCGTGAGCAAGCAAGTTGGATGCACACCCACTAGTTTTCTTTAAGAGCTTTCACATACTCTTAGCTCTAGTGCATCATTTGTATGGCAATCCCTACTCATTCACATTGATATCTATTGATGAGCATCTCCACAACTCATTGATATGCCTAGTTAATGTGACCATCTTCTCCTTGTTTTTCTTGCAACCTCCACCACACTCCACACCACTTATAGTGCTAAAACCATGGCTCACGCTCATATATTGCGCGAGAGTTGAAAAAGTTTGAGAAAGTAAAGGTGTGAAAACAATTACTTGGCCAATACCGGGGCTGTGCATGATTTAAATTCGTTGTGCAATGATGATAGAGCATAGCCAGACTATATGATTTTAAAGGGATAACTTTCTTTTGGCCTTGTTATTTTGAAAGTTCATGATTACTTTGCTAGTTTGCTTGAAGTGTTATTGTCTCCACGTCAATAGCAAACTATTGTTTTGAATCTAATGGATCTGAACATTCACGTCACATAAGAGGAGTTACAAAGGACATCTATGCTAGGTAGCATGAAAGCTTCAAAAATTTATTCTTTATCACTTCCCTACTCGACGACGAGCAGGAGTTAAGCTTGGGGATGCTTGATACGTCTCAAATGTATCTATAATTTTTTGATGGTTTCACGCTGTTATCTTGTCAACTTTGGATGTTTTGTTTACCTTTTATATCTTTTTTGGGACTAACTTATTAACTTAGTGCCAAGTGCCAGTTCCTGTTTTGTGTGTGTTTTTGACTCTTTTCAAATCTGATTTTGGACGGATTCCAAACGGAATAAAATCCCCAAAATGTTTTTTTCCAGAACGGAAGAAGATCGGGAGGCTTGAGGGCCAAGCAAGTGGGCCCACAGGGAGCCCACAAGCCCTGTTGCCGCGGCCAGGGGGGCGCCGCGACAACTAAGCTCGTGGCCTCCCTGGCGCTCCCCTGCCCTAGGTCTTTGGCCTATAAATTCCCTAAAAATCCAGAAAAAATCAGGGCATCCACAAAAACACTTTTCCGCCGCCGCAAGCTTCCGTTTTCGCGAGATCTCATCTGGAGACCCTTCCTGGTGCCCTGCCGGAGGGGACTTTGGAGTTGGAGGTATTCTTCATCAACATCATCACCCCTCCAATGACTCGTGAGTAGTTCACTTCAGACCTACGGGTCCGTAGTTAGTAGCTAGATGGGTTCCTCTCTCTCTTGGATCTTCAATACAAAGTTCTCCATGATCTTCATGGAGATCTATCTGATGTAATCCTGTTTGGCGGTGTGTTTGTCGAGATCCGATGAATTGTGGATTTGTGATCGGATTATCTATGATATATATTTGAGTCTTTGCTGATTTCTTATATGCATGATTTGATATCCTTGTAAGTCTCTCCGAGTTTTGGGTTTTGTTTGGCCAACTAGATCTATGATTCTTGTAATGGGAGAAGTGCTTGGTTTTGGGTTCTTACCGTGTGGTGACCTTTCCCAGTGACAGTAGGGGCAGCAAGGCACACATCGTGTAGTTGCCATCAAGGGTAACAAGATGGGCTTTGTCGTAGATATGAGATTGTCCATCTACATCATGTCATCTTGCTTAAGGCGTTACTCTGTTCTTTTGGACTTAATACACTAGATGCATGCTGGATAGCGGTCGACGTGTGGAGTAATAGTAGTAGATGCAGAAAGTATCGGTCTACTTGTTTTGGACATGATGCCTATAGACATAATCATTGCCATAGATATCGTCACGACTTTGCGCGGTTCTATCAATTGCTCGACAGTAGTTCTATCACCCACCGTCTACTTGCTTTCATGAGAGAAGCCACTAGTGAACACTACGGCCCCCGGGTCTATTCACGCCTATCGTTTCCACTTTTACTTTTACTTTGCTTTGTTACTTTGTTGCTTTCAGTTCTCACTTGGCAAAAATCTATAAGGGATTGACAACCCTTCATAGCGTTGGGAGCAGGCTCTTTGTGTTTGTGTAGGCACTTGTGATACTCCTTCACTGGATCGATACCTTGGTTCTCAAAACTGAGGGAAATACTTACCACCGCCGCGCTACATCACCCTTTCCACTTCGAGGGAACACCAATGCAAGGCTCCAAGGCCGCGGGGAAATCCTTTGCATATTTTCCTAGGAAGTCCCTAAAGGCGTAGCCGTAGCAGAAGGATTCCTGGTGCCGTTGCTGAGGAGTAAAGAACAGTCTCCCGTCAGCACTGTTTCTGGCGCCGTTGGAAGGTCTTTTGTTGTCGTAGCACCCACCAACTCCCCACCTCGTCTTCCCCCGTCGCTCCCTCCTCACTCTCCTAGCAACGAGCACCATGAGCCCACTACCCCTGGATCACTGTCGCCCCTGCTCCCTCCTCTCCTCTCGTATCCCTCCTGTCGCCAGGAGCGCCCGTCACCCCGCAGTCTCCCCTAGATCCATGCGCCTCCCGCTCGAATCCCCACGTCGCCGCGGTGCACCACGCCTCCCTCCTCCTCGGGCCGACCCCGCCGCCAACCGGCCGGCCCTCCGGCGGATCTTCACCGGCCGCCTCCCTCCTTCAACTCTCCACCACGCCAGATCCGCCCTGTCCCGGGGCCCCTCGACGTCGACACCGCCCCACATCACCGGAGCCATCCCATCGACCTCACCGGCCTCCTCACCTCTTCCCCACCGGATCCACCGAGCCTCGCCGCCCTGATCCCCGGCAACGCCGGTGAGCTCCGGGCACTGGCCACCCACTCCTCCTTTCCCCGTTCCGGTTCCTTCCCGACGTCCCAACACCGTTGATCTCCTGTATGAGGAGGTGGAGGTTGCCTCCTCTCTCTCTCTGTTGAGAGAGATGTCAGTGAGTTGGACAGAGATGACAGAGAGTTAGAATAGGAAAAAGAAAATAGAAATGGATGTATGTATTATGTATGTATTACGTATGTATGTATGTATGTGTGTATGTATGTATGTATGTATCATGTATGTATGCATGTATGTAAAAAAATAAACATAAAGTATATGTACATAATGTATGTGTATGTGTGGACTCGCTGTCCCAATGACAATAGGGCCCCACCACTCCCACCAAATGTCAGGTGGGGTCCCCCCTAAAGACATAAAAAATAATAAAATAAATCTAAATATATATATGTTTTTATTAATAAAATAAATAAATAATTTGATATATTATTTAATTAATTAAATAGATAAATTAGTAATTTATTAATATAGATAAATAATTATCCTATTAGAGTATGACACGTGGGTCCTCCACTAATTTAATCTGATTAATTAATATTTAACCTTAATTAATAAATTGTGTCAATGACACGAAGGACCCACTTGTCAGTTGACCAGTCAACTGGTGATGTCACCAAGACATCATGATGATGCCATAATAGCATTTAATAATTAATTAAATCTGTTTTTAATTCCTAAATATTAATAAAATTTTGAAAATTAATATAAAATAAACTGTAAGTCATATCAAAATATTTTTAACATGAAAATTGATGAGCAGAACGAGACGTATTTGGATACGCCATCCGTTCGTCTGTCGCGCGTCTCTAGCATAGCAAACGTGGAACTTTTCCATCATTTTCAGTCTGCCCGGTAGTAGTCAAAGACCCGGGAAATATCATCTGATATTTTCCCCACGCGTCTATAACGGATGTTACCGCGTTAGCTCATGCCTAGCCTGCATACTGCCATGTCATGCTTAGTATTGCACCTGTTGTTGCTATTTATTGTTTCTCCCCCCTCTTCTTACCGATAGACCCCGAGACTGGATACACCTACCCTCCTGACGACTAGCCTTTGGCCGCAGAGCAACAAGGTCAGCAAACCCCTCTTGATCATCCCTATATCGCCTATGTCTTTCTTCCTCCTGCTTGCATTAGAATTTTGCTAATGTTGTAGTTAGCTCCCATATCTGATGCATAGCCTAATTTTGATGAACTGCTACTTTCAGTACCTGCACCTTTAAACTGTTTAGTATAGGTGGATCAGTCATCCCTCTGACCCCTTAGTTCAGTTGACCCGCTTAATTGTCGAGTCTCGATCCCTGATCGACGAGCCACAGCCGACACAACACTTACACCCCCTTAGTTGTACGACGCTATAGAGTTACTATCGGGTACCGAGGGTGACACCTCGCTAAGTACTCATGATGATATCTCTGTAGTACAGCTAGTCGGTCCTGATTATCGAGGGTGATTCCTCTTTCACCATTCCCGACGATGCCTCTGTCATGCAACCCCTCAAGTGTGGGACCCTCGAGGGTGATTCCTCTAGGTCCACCTTGACGATTACGTCGTTCGGGATCCAACGAGGGTGATGCCTTGGATCCCCCTGATGTTACAACCACACAGTTACTTGACCATGTTACTGGGATCTTTGATGAATAGATGTTAGGTGGGTGGATTCCCGCGTGTTTGTGCCGATGACTTAATTAAAATGATAATGGATTTGGGTATTTGATCTGGGTTGGTCGAAAGGCCTTATTACGCACTAACTGTCTGCGTGGGAAGAATTACGGGTACTCGATGTCGCGGTATCAGCCGAAGCTCTTTAGACATCAGCGATGGAGCGGCGCGCGCCCGAGTGGTCCCAAGATGCATCTCTCTTGTATTAAGGGGTGCTAGGACTGACATCGGCCGCCCACGCATCATGTAGGAGCGCGGAGGGCAAGTGGGCCCATGAACCCTTTGTGCTTAGGAGTTAGAACGGCGGACTGGCCTGCTGAGCTTAGGTGGGGCTGCGACGTGTCGATATTCCGAGGCCGGGCATGACCCAAAAAAGTGTGTCTGGCGAGAGTGTTATCGAGCGCGTCGGGGAATATGTTGTGCACCCCTGCAGGGAAGAACTTATCTATTCGAATAGTCGTGTCCATGGTTACAGGACGACTTGGAGTTGTGCCCTGATCTTATAAAACTACAACTGTTACTTAACTGGAATTAGTTGCCCCGGGATTGCTTCTTCACAGGGAGTCGAGGGAGAATCTCTGGGCGTGACCTCACTTTAATTATTGCTGCAAGAATATGACTATTAATTGTGTTACCTTGCTCTACTGTCGTCTATTGCTGCAAGACCCTTGAAGATGCTAGTCTTTGATATGACTAGGCCTTCTCTCTCTATTCTCGCATTGCTGCAGTCAGTCCACATATAAAACCCCTTCTTTGATGCTGATACATACTTAGTATAGTTCTGATATAAGTCTTGCGAGTACTTTGGATGAGTACTCACCGTTGCTTTGCTCCCCCTTTGCCCCCTTGATCCATTGTTGCGAACATATGATGGAGCCCAGGAGTTGGAGTATCCCGCCGACGATGACTGCTACCCCGACGGTGCCTACTACTACGGGGAGGCCGCTGAAGACCAGGAGTAGTTAGGAGGTTCCCAGGCAGGAGGCCTCGCCTCGTTCGATCGTGTATCTTTTCTGCTAGCGTTCTCTAAGGCACCCCATGTTTAATGTATGTACTTAGATATTGTTGCTTCCGCTGACTCGTGTGTTTCTCGAGCTTCCGTATTCTAGCCCTCGAGGCCCCTGGCTTGTAATATGAAGCTTGTATGCTTTATTTGTGTCTTTAGTTGTGTTGTGATATCTTCCCATGAGTCCTTGAGTTTGATCATACGCATTTTCGTGTATGACTAGCGTACGATTAAATCGAGGGCGTCACACCTTTTCAGGTACTTTAGGATATTCTTGACCACTGTCCAGTGATTCACTCTGGGATCACTCTCGTACCTCCCTACCAAACTTATGGCAAGGTTCACATCAGGTTTGGTACACAACATGACATACATGACAGAGCCTATGGTTGAAGCATAGGGGACCGTACTCTTCTTTTCTCTATCTTCTGCCATGGTCGGGCGTTGAGCTGTGCTCAACCTCACACCTTGTAATACAGGAAAGAACCCCTTCTTGGCCTTATCCATATTGAACTTCTTCAATATCTTGTCAAGGTATGTGCTTTGGGAAAGACCAATGAGGCTTCTCGATCTATCTCTATAGATCTTAATGCCTAATATGTAAGCAACTTCTCCAAGGTCCTTCATTTAAAAACACTTATTCAAATAGGCCTTTATGATTTCCAAAAGTTCTATATCATTTCCCATCAACAATATGTCATCCACATATAATATGTTAAATGCTAGAGAGCTCCCACTCACTTTCTTGTAAATACAGTCTTCTCCAAAAGTCTGTACAAACCCAAATGCTTTGAGCACCTCATCAAAGCGAATGTTCCAAATCTGAGATGCTTGCCCCAACCCATAGATGGAGCGCTGGAGCTTGCATACTTTGTTAGCATTATTAGGATCGACAAAAACTTTTGGTTGTATCATATACAATTCTTCCTCAAGAAAGCCGTTCAGGAATGCCGTTTTGACGTCCATTTGCCAGATCTCATAATCATAAAATGCGGCAACAGCTAATATGATTCGGACCGACTTTAGCATCGCTACGGGTAAGAATGTCTCATCGTGGTCAATCCCTTGAACTTGTCGATAACCCTTAGCGACAAGTCGAGCCTTATAGATGGTCACATTGTCATCCACGTCAGTCTTCTTAAAGATCCATTTATTTTCTATGGCTCGCTGATCATCGAGCAAGTCCACCAAAGTCCATACTTTGCTCTCATACATGGATCCTATCTCGGATTTCATTGCTTCAAGCCATTTGTTGGAATTCGGGCCCGCTATCGCTTCTTCATAGTTGGAAGGTTCACTGTTGTCCAACAACATGATTTCTAGGACAGGGTCGACGTACCACTCAGGTGCGGAACGTGTCCTTGTGGACCTTCAAGGTTGAGTAGCAACTTGATCTGAAGGTTCATGATCATCATCACTGACTTCTTCTCTAGCCGGTGCAGGCACCTCAGAAACATTTTTTTGTGTTGCGCTACTCTCCGGTTCTAGAGGAGGCACGATTACCTCATCAAGTTCTACTTTCCTCCCACTTACTTCTTTCGAGAGAAACTCTTTCTCTAGAAAGGATCCGTTCTTGGCAACAAAGATTTTTTCCTTTGGATCTAAGATAGAAGGTATACCCAATAGTTTCCCTAGGGTATCCTATGAAGATGCATTTTTCCGCTTTGGGTTCGATCTTCTCAGGTTGAAGTTTCTTCACATAAGCATCGCAGACCCACACTTTCAGAAACGACAGCTTAGGTTTCTTACCAAACCATAATTCATACGGTGTCATCTCAACGAATTTATACGGTGCCCTATTTAAAGTGAATGCGGCAGTTTCCAATGCATATCCCAAAATGATAGCGGTAAATCAGTAAGAGACATCATAGATCGCACCATATCCAATAAAGTGTGATTATGACGTTCTGACACACCGTTACGCTGCGGTGTGCCAGGAGGCGTGAGTTGTGAAACAATTCCACATTTCCTTAAGTGCGTGCCAAACTCGTGACTCAAATATTTTCCTGCATGATCAGATCGTAGTAACTTTATTTTCTTGTCATGTTGATTCTCTACCTCACTATGAAATTCCTTGAACATTTCAAAGGTTTCAGACTTGTGTTTCATTAAGTAGACATACCCATATGTGCTTAAGTTGTCAGTGAGGGTGAGAACATAATGATAGCCATCGCGAGCCTCAACACTCATTGGAACGCATACATCGGTATGTATTATTTGCAACAAGTTGGTTGCTCTCTCCATTGTTCCGTAGAACGGAGTCTTGGTCATCTTGCCCATGAGGCACGGTTCGCATGTGTCAAATGATTCAAAATCAAGTGACTCCAAAAGTCCATCTGTATGGTGTTTCTTCATGCGCTTGACACCGATATGACCAAGACGGCAGTGCCACAAGTATGTGGGACTATCATTATCAACCTTACATCTTTTGGTACTCACACTATGAATATGTGTAACATCACGTTCGAGATTCATCAAGAATATACCATTGACCAGCGGGGCATGACCATAAAACATATCACTTGTATAAATGGAACAATCATTATTCTCAGATTTAAATGAGTAGCCACCTCGCATCAAGCAAGATCCCGATACAATGTTCATGCTCAAAGCTGGTACTAAATAACAATTACTATGCTTTAAAACTAATCCCGCGGGTAGATGTAGAGGTAGCGTGCCGACGGCGATTACATCGACCTTGGAACCATTCCCGACGCGCATCGTCACCTCGTCCTTTCCCAGCCTCCGCTTATTCCGCAGTTCCTATTTTGAGTTGCAAATGTGAGAAACATCACCGGTATCAAATACCCAGGAGCTACTACAAGCGCTAGTAAGGTACACATCAATAATATGTATATCATATATACCTTTGACTTTGTCGGCCTTCTTATTCGCTAAGTACTTGGGGTAGTTCCGCTTCCTGTGACCGGTTCCCTTGCAATAATAGCACTCAGTCTCAGGCTTGGGTCCTTTCTTTGGCTTCTTCCTGGCAACTAGTTTACCGGGCGCGGCAACTGCTTTGCCGTCCTTCTTGAAGTTCTTTTTACCCTTGCCTTTCTTGAAACTGGTGGTCTTATTCACCATCAACACTTGACGTACTTTCTTGATTTCCACCTCCGCTGATTTCAGCATTGAATACAACTCAAGAATGGTTTTATCCATCCCTTGCATGTTGTAGTTCATCACAAAGCCCTTATAGCTAGGTGGAAGAGACTGGAGGATTTTGTCAATCACCGCGTCATCCAGAAGTTCAACTCCCAACTGAGACAAGCGGTTGTGCAACCCAGACATTCTGAGTATGTGCTCACTGACACACCCATTCTCCTCCATCTTACAACTGAAGAACTTGTCAGAGACTTCATATATCTTGACCCGGGCATGAGCTTGAAAAACTAGTTTTAGCTCTTGGAACATCTCATATGCTCCATGTTGCTCAAAACGCCTTTGGAGCCCCGGTTATAAACTGTAAAGCATGCCGCACTGAACCAGGGAGTAGTCATCACTCCATGACTGCCAGGCATTCTGAACGTCCTGGGCTTCCGCGGGAACGGGAGGGTCACCTAGCGGTGCATCAAGGACATAGCATTTCTTGGAAGCAGTGAGGATGAGCTTTAAATTACGAGCCCAGTCCGCATAGTTGCTTCCATCATCTTTCAGCTTGGTTTTCTCTAGGAACACATTGAAGTTCAGTGGGACATTTGTGTGGGCCATTGGATCTACAATATTTGTAAAGACAATTTTTTCGACTAAGTTCATGATAATTAAGTTCATCTAATCAAATTACTTAATGAACTCCCACCCAGATAGAGATCCATCTAGTTATCCAAGTGTTACATGATCCACGTCGACTAGCCCGTGTCCGATCATCACGTGAGACGGACTAGTCATCAATGGTGAGCATCTCCATGATGATCGTATCATCCATACGACTCATGTTCGACCTTTCGGTCTCTCGTATTCCAAGGCCATGTCTGTACATGCTAGGCTCGTCGAGTCAACCTAAGTGTTTTGCGTGTGCAAATCTGGCTTACACCCATTGTATGCGAACGCTAGAATCTATAACACCCGATCATCACGTGGTGCTTCGAGACAGCGATCCTTTGCAATGGTGCACACTTAGGGGAATACTTATCTCGAAATTTAATGCGGGATCGTCTTATCTTTGCTACCATCGTTCTAAGCAATAAGGTGAAAAACATAATAGACACCACATGCAAATCATATAGTGACATGATATGGCCGTGATCATCTTGCTCCTTTGATCTCCATCTTTGGGGCACGACATGATCATCATTGTCACCAACATGACACCATGATCTCCATCATTGTGTCTCCGTGAGGTCGTCTCGCCAACTATTACTTCTACTACTATGGCTAACGGTTAGCAATAAAGTAAAGTAATCACATGGTGTTGCATCTCATACAATAAATTAAGACAACTCCTATGGCTCCTGCCGGTTGTCATACTCATCGACATGCAAGTCATGAATCCTTTTACAAGAACATGATCAATTTCATACATCACGTATATAACATCACATCCTTTTGGTCATATCACATCACATAGCATACCCTACAAAAACAAGTTAGGCGTCCTCTAATTGTTGTTGCAAGTTTTAGGTGGCTGATTTGGGTTTCTAGCAAGAACGCTTCTTACCTACGTGACAGCCATAACGTTGATATGGCAATGCTATTTACCCTTCATAAGGACCCTTTTCATCAAATCCAATTCGACTAAAGTGGGAGAGAGAGACACCCGCTAGCCACCTTATGCAACAAGTGCATGTCAGGCAGTGGAACCAGTCTCACGTAAGCGTACGTGTAAAGTCGGTCTGGCCCGCTTCATCCCACAATACAACCGAAAAAAGATTGGACTAGTAACGGCAAGAAATTGACAAAATCATCGCCCACAACTTTTGTGTTCTACTCGTGCATAGAATCTACGCATAGAACCTGGCTCAGATGCCACTCTTGGGGAACATAGTAGTATTTCAAAAAAATTCCTACGTTTCACGAAGATCCATATAGGAGAAACCAGCAACGAGCAAGGGGTAGAGCATCTTCATACCTTTGAAGATCGCTAAGCGGAAGCGTTACTATGAACACGGTTGATGGAGTCGTACTCGTAGCGATTCAGATCACGGAAGATTCCAATCTAAGCGCCGAACAACGGCACCTCCGCGTTCAACACACGTGCATCCCAGTGTCGTCTCCTTCACCTTGATCCAGCAAGGAGAGAGGAGAAGTTGAGGGAGATCTCAGGAAACATGACGACGTGGTGACGGTGGAGCTGCGTGGTACTCCGACAGGGCTTCGCCAAGCGTTACGGAGGACGAGGAGGAGGAGAGGTAGGGCTACGCTGAGGGAGAGATGAACTTGTGTGTCTAGCAGCCCTAAACCCTTGCATATATATAGGAGGAGGACGAGGAGGAGGGCCGGCCACCCTAGGGTTTCCCCTAGCCCCTAGGTGGTGCGGCGTCCAAGAGGAGGAGGGGCGGCGCCCTAGGGGTGGCTTGCCACCCAAGGCAGCCACCACGCCCTAGGGTTTACCTGTCCTATTTGCATTGGGCCTTGGTGGGTGGCGCACCAGCCCAACTAGGGGTTGGTTCCCATCCACTTTTTGGTCACGTGGCCTCTCGGGGCTGGTGGCCCCTTCCGGTGGTCCCGGTACAATACTGACGATCCCCAAAACATTTTCGACGATCAAATCTCCACTTCCTATAGATGAATATTTACCTCCGAACCATTCCGAAGCTCCTCGTGACGTCCGGGATCTCAGCCGGGACTCCGAACAACTTTCGGTAACCACATACTATTCCCATTACAACTCTAGCGTCATCGAACCTTAAGTGTGTAGACCCTATGGGTTTGGGAACCATGCACACATGACCAAGACACATCTCCGGTCAATAACCAGCAGCGGGATCTGGATACCCATATTGACTCCCACATGTTCCACGATGATCTCATCGGATGAAACACGATATCAAGGATTCACTCAATCCTGTATGCAATTCCCTTTGTCTACCGGTATGACACTTGCCCGAGATTCAATCGTCGGTATCCTATACCTTGTTCAATCTCGTTACCGGCAAGTCTCTTTACTCGTTCCTTAACACATCATCCTGTGGCTAATTCCTTAGTCATATTGAGCTCAGTATGATGATGCATTACCGAGTGGGCCCAGAGATACCTCTCCGACACACGGAGTGACAAATCCCAGTCTCGATTCGTATCAACCCAACAGACACTTTGGGAGATACCTGTAGTGCACCTTTATAATCACCCAGTTACGTTGTGATGTTTGATACACCCAAAGCATTCCTACGGTATCCGGGAGTTGCACAATCTCATGGTCTAAGGAAATGATACTTGACATTAGAAAAGCTTTAGCAGACGAACTACATGATCTTGTGCTATGCATAGGATTGGGTCTTGTCCATCACATCATTCTCCTCATGATGTGATCCCGTTATCAATGACATCCAATGTCCATGATCTTGAAACCATGACCATCTATTGATCAACGAGCTAGCCAACTAGAGGCTCACTAGGGACACATTGTAGTCTATGTTTTCACACATGTATTACGATTTCCGGTCAATACAATTATAACATGAATAATAGACAATTATCATGAACTAGGAAATGTAATAATAACCACTTTATTGTTGCCTCTAGGGCCTATTTCCAACAGTTTCTTGACATAAGCATCGCATCCCCAATCTTTCACAAACGACACCTTAGCTTTCTCTAGGAACGCGTTGATGTTCAGTGGGATATTTGCGTGGGCCATTGGATCTACAATATAGATTGTAAAGACAATTTTAGACAAAGTTCAGGATAATTAAGTTCATCTAATCAAATTATTTAATGAACTCCCACTCAGATAGACATCCCTCTAGTCATCTAAGTGATACATGATCCATATTGACTAGGCCGTGTCCGATCATCATGTGAGACGGGCTAGTCATCAATGGTGAACATCTCCATGTTGATCGTATCCGCCATACGACTCATGTTCAACCTTTCGGTCTCTCGTGTTCCGAGGCCATGTCTGTACATGCTAGGCTGGTCAAGTCAACCTAAGTGTTTCGCGTGTGTAAATATGTCTTACACCCCTTGTATGCAAATGTTAGAATCTATCACACCCGGTCATCATGTGGTGCTTCGAAACAACGATCCTTCTCAACGGTACACACTTAGGGGGAGCACTTTTTTTGAAATTTTAGCGAGGGATCATCTTATTTACTACCGTTGTTCTAAGCAAATAAGATGTAGAAACATGATAAACATCACATGCAAATCATAGTGACATGATATGGCCAATATCATCTTGCGCCTTTGATCTCCATCTTCGGGGCGCCGCATGATCACCATTGTCACCGGCATGACACCATGATCTCCATCATTGTGTCTTCATGAAGTCGTCTCGCCAACTATCACTTCTACTACTATGGCTAATGGTTAGCAACAAAGTAAAGTAATCACATTGCGTTTTGATTGACACGCAGGTCATGCAATCAATTAAGACAACTCCTATGGCTCCTGCCAGTTGTCATACTTATCGACATGCAAGTCGTGAATCCTATTACAAGAACATGATCAATCTCATACATCACATATATTTCATCACATCATTTTGGACATATCACACCACATATCATACCCTGTAAAAACAAGTTAGACGTCCTCTAATTGTTGTTGCAAGTTTTACGTGGCTGCTATGGGTTTCTAGCAAGAACGTTTCTTACCTACGTCATAGCCACAACGGTGATATGCCAATTGCTATTTACCCTTCATAAGGACCCTCTTCGTCGAATCCGATCCGACTAAAGTGGGAGAGACAGACACCCGCTAGCCACCTTATGCAACAAGTGCATGTCAGGCGGTGGAACGAGTCTCATGTAAGAGTACGTGTAAAGTCGGTCCGGGCCGCTTCATCCCAAAATGCCGCCGAATCAAGATAAGACTAGTAATAGTAAGCAAATTGACCAAATCATCGCCCACAACTTACTTGTGTTCTACTCGTGCATAGAATCTACGTATAGACCTAGCTCTGATACCACTGTTGGGGAACGTAGCAATAATTCAAAAAAATCCTACGTGTCACCAAGATCAATCTAGGAGCTGCTAGCAACGAGTGAGGGAGAGCATCTTCATATCGTTGAAGATCAGAAAGCGGAAGCATTACTTTGTACGTGATTGATGGAGTCGTACTCGCGGCGATCCGATCCAGGCACCGAATGAACGGTGCCTACGCGTTCAACACACCTACAACACGGGGACGTCTCCTCCTTGATCTTGCAAGGGTGAAGGAGAAGTTGAGGGAGAGCTCCGGCAGCACGACGGCGTGGTGTGGGTGGAGCTTGTGGTTCTCCGGCACGGCTTCGCCAAGCACCGCAGAGGAGAAGTGGAGAGGTAGGGCCGCCCGAAGGCGAGAGGTTCAGGGGTGTGTGCAGCCCTCCCAAACCCCCGGTATTTATAGGAGGGAAGGTAGAGGGGGCCGACCACCCTAGGGAACCCTAGGAGGGGCAACGGCAGTCCTAGGAGGGGGGCGGCGGCAGCCCTAGGGGTGGCTTGCCATTCAAGTTGGAGGGAGGCAGCCCCACGCCCTAGGGTTTTAGCCTTTGTGCCTTGGGCCTCCTATGGTGACTCACACCAGCCCACCAAGGGGTTGGTTCCCTTCCACTTTCGGCCCATGTGGCCCTCCGGGACGGTTGGACCCTCCCGGTGGACCCCCGATACCCTTTGGTGGTCCGAGTACAATACCTATAAACCTCGAAACCTTTCCGGTGAACTAAACTGGACTTCCCATATATAAATCTTCACCTCCTGAATATTCCAGAACTCCTCGTGACTTCCGGGATCTCATTCGGGACTCTGAACAACCTTCGATAACCACATATACAATTCCCACTACAACTCTGGCGTCACCGAACCTTAAGTCTGTAGACCCTACGGGTTCGGGGACCATGCATACATGACCAAGACACCTCTGCGACCAATAACAAACATCGGGATCTGGATACCCATGTTGTCTCCCCATGTTCCACGATGATCTCATCGGATGAACCACGATGTCAGGGATTCACTCAATCCCATATACAATTCCCTTTGTCAACCGGTATGATACTTGCCCGAGATTCAATCGTCGACAGGGGCGGACCTACATAGGTCTGAGTGGGTGCCCAGGCCCCCACTTAATTTTTGAAATTTCAGTAAAAGTAGCTTATATTTCACAAGATATTTTTGAAATTGTTCAAATTTGTACAATAAGTGCCCCCACTCTGATTATTTGCCCCCAGTCCACAAAATTTCTGGGTCCGCCCGTGATCGTCGGTATCCCTATACCTTGTTCAATCTCGTTACCGGCAAGTCTCTTTACTTGTTCCGTAACACATGATCCTGTGGCTAACTCCTTAGTCACATTGAGCTCATTATGATGATGTATTACCGAGTGGGCCCAGAGATACCTCTCCGTCACACAGAGTGACAAATCCGAGTCTCGATTCGTACCAACCCAAGAGACACTTTCGGAGATACCTGTAGTGCACATTTATAATCACACAGTTATGTTGTGACGTTTGATACACCCAAAGCATTCCTACGGTGTCCTGGAGTTGCACAATCTCATGGTCTAAGGAAATGATAATTGACATTGTAAAAGCTCTAGTAGACGAACTACACGATCTTGTGCTATGCTTGGGATGGGGTCTTGTCCATCACAACATTCTCCTAATGATGTGATCCCATTATCAACGACATCCAATGTCCATGGCCAGGAAACCATGCCCATATATTGATCAACGAGCTAGCCAACTAGAGTCTCACTAGGGACATGTTGTGGTCTATGTATTCACACATGTATTATGGTTTCCGGTTAATACAATTATAGCATGAAAAATAGACAATTATCATGAACAATAGACAATTATCATGAACAAGGAAATATAATAATAACCATTTTAATATTGCCTCTAGGGCATATTGCCAACAGGAAGTGACTAGATGAAATCCATGTGTTACCTCAGAACGCTTTGGCTATTATAAGAAACCTTTCGGGCATGTCCTTTGCCACAAAAGGATTGGGCTACTCATGGGGTTATAGTCCCAGGGTAGGGTCATAGGTCTGCCCTATAGGTCCTACCCAAGGACTACCCTTCATAGGGGACAAGGCCCTTAGACAGTTTCGACTGAACTAAGGACGCCCCCATCATCCAGTCGGCGATGATCCACTCGGAAGATATCTAATGTACCGACTGGAATCCACTCCGCACATCGTAACCTCCTAGGAGGGCAACGGTCATATGTTTTCATACACCATAACTAGCATTTAAGGCTTACGTTACCAGTAACGCCACCGTTTACTCGCCACTACTCCACCCTTGTCCACCGGACCATTATGAAGGGCAGCGCACTCTATATAAGCCTCCCTTCACCACTGGTACAGGGGTTGGCACTTGCTGTAATCCCTTAATACACTCGACACAAAGCTCCCAAGAGCACTGAGACGTAGGGCTTTTACCTCCACCGTAGAGGGGCCTGAACTCACACATCCTCGCCGTAGCTAAGGCTCTGCCCATATACTTTCGTACCCCGTACTTCTACTGTCAGACTTATACCTAGGACAGTTGGCGCCCACCGTGGGGCAGGCGTCTAAGCGACTTCCGGCGAGTTTGCGATATCATCTTTTCGTCATGTCATGTGGCGAAGATTTGTGCATGAGTCATGAGATCCTCTTCGGTGCACTCTCCTTCATCGCCGATGATTCGGCATGGCTTCAGGAAGCGCCCCTCGTCATCGAGACGCTTCCAAGTCGCGGGGCTACGCACTTCCGTGCCAGTTCCTGCGGCGTTCTTCTTCTCCAACCATCGACCCCGGTGTCAATCTTCGCCCCCGTCACGCGCCGCAACAAGCGATCCGGTCGTTCGCGGCTCCAACGTTGGGTGCGACACGCCCTAACGCGACAAAACATGTCCTCTCAAGTGGCGGTGCTCGAATTGGTTGTGGTCCCGCGGTCATCCCAGTGCTTGGAGTCAGTTCCGACTGAACTAACTTCCGAGTATCAGGGTCACGGGCCTGTAGCCGAAGTACTCATGGCCGATTCCCACGAAAGTCCCTCCGGGACTGGTCGAAACGAGAGTGAGATTGGAGAATCATCCGGCGCTCGTCGTCAGCACCCTCGTTCTTCCAGTCGACGCGCTCGCCAGAGCAACGTCGAGGTGTTCCGCACACCCATCCTCAAGTTGGCTGCAGCCACTAGGATCGCTGATTCTCTCCTGACGACTGATTCGGAGGCTGGTAGAGGAATCGAGCAGATCCGTGCCTTGTTACATACGGCCGAGCAGCAAAACTCGGTAGTCTCTCAGTCGCACAACAAGATCCACAACAGTTCCGTTCAAGCGAACACACATCGGTCGGTTTTCAGTCCCGGCTCTCACCAGCGTCACAGAGGGGGCAGCCTCTAGAACGATCGTTCGAGGGACCAGAGTCAGAATCCGCTTTCTATTCGGTCTCATCCCGAAGATCGTCGCCGTTCGCGTACTCCTCCGCGGAGTGGGCCTTACGGACCCCGGCATTATGATGATCATCGTTCGGCCGGTAACGCACATGATCAAAGGCCTGATGCAAGAGGGTATATCACTCAGAAGAAGGTTGATAGAAGCCGAGCCCACCGTGATGGTCACGATAGAGGTCATCCGAGTGGAAGCAGGACCGTTGTTTTTGGTCCCGAGTGTTTTAGTCGGGCCATTCGCTCGGCTGACATCCCTCCCAACTTCCGATTGGCGACGGGAATCACCAAATTCACAGGAGAATCCAAACCAGAAACTTGGTTAGACGACTACAGAGTGGCGGTCCAGATCGGTGGCGGAAATGACCATGTCGCCATGAAACATCTCCCACTAATGCTCGACAGTTCGGCTCGAGCTTGGCTAAACCAGTTAGCTCCATCAAGCATTTATAGTTGGGAAGATCTGTCCCGAGTCTTCATCAGGACCTTCGAGGGTACGTGCAAACGCCCTGCTGGTCTCACAGAGCTTCAGCACTGTGTCCAGAAGCAAAACGAGCCCTTGCGCGATTTCATGCAGCGCTGGACAACCCTCTACCATGCGGTGGAGAATGTTACAGAACACCAAGCAGTCTGCGCCTTCAAGGCAGGCGTTCGGTACACAGATCTATACCTGAAGTTTGGTCGGACATGCGACATCTCCATGAGCAAGATGATGGAGATAGCCGCGCGCTATGCGAATGGCGAAGAGGAGGACCGCATACGTAGCGGCAAGCATAAGTCAGTCGCCGACGGAGATGTGAGCAGCAGTCGGAAGCAGAAACAGAAAGCCCAATCCACTCCGCAAGCAGAGGCGGCAGTCGTTACAAACGCTAAGTTGAAAGGCAAGGGGAAACCACAGTACACTCCCAAGAAGAAACAGTCAGGAAATTCCATCCTAGATCAACCGTGTCCAATCCACACGAAGACGGATGAAGAAGGCAATGTCATATTGCCGAAACATACCACTCGGCAGTGTCGCCTCCTGATCCAAGGATTCGGTGAAGGACAGCCGAGTGAGAAAGACACCGAGCAAGATGATGAGGACAAGGGGGATCCGTTCCCTCAAGTCCATGCAACGTTAATGATTTTTGTTGATGTAGAAAACAAAAGTCAACTGAAGCTGGTCAACGGGGAGGTAAACATGGCAACCCCATCCACTCCCACGTTCCTCAAGTGGTCACAGACTACAATCACTTAGATCAGTCAGACCACCCAGCACACGTACCCACCCCAGGGAGGCAAGCTCTGGTCGTCGACCCGGTGGTGGAAGGAGTTAGGCTGCGCAAAGTCCTCATGGACGGCGGCAGCGGCTTGAATATCATGTACGCCGATACTCTCAAGGGAATGGGCATTCCGATGTCCAGACTTAGAGAGGTGCAATTCCATGGAGTCGTCCCAGGAAGAAAGGCCAAATCACTCGGCCAAATTGCGTTGGATGTCGTTTTCGGCTCTGACAATAACTTTCGCAAAGAGAAGTTAACATTCGAGGTGGTAGATTTCCAGAGTGCATACCATGCCATTCTGGGCCGTCCGGCATACGTACGTTTCATGGCCCGTCCATGTTACGTATATTTGAAGCTGAAGATGCCTGGTACCAAAGGCGTGATTACTGTCACAGACAATCGGCAGCGGGCCGAGGAGTGTCTGCAGCAAGGGTCGAGAATTGCAGACCATCAGATGGCTGTACTCGAGTTGGATGAGTACAAGAAGATTGCCGACCCCGCCGACCTGATGCGTTCAAAGAAGCCAGCTTCCGAGTCCGCATTCCAGTCGGTGGGAGACACGCAGAAAGTAAGCATCCACCCGACGGATGCCACCACCACCCCAACAAACATCTCCACCACCCTTGATCCAAAATAAGAAGCCGAGCTCATCCAATTCCTCCGTGAGAACTGGAACATTTTTGCATGGAAGCCTGCTGACATGCCAGGTGTACCCAGGGAGTTGGCTGAGCACCGACTGCATGTGGATCCTGCCGCTCGGCCCGTCCGAGAACGCCTGCGTCGGTCCGTCGCACACAAGAGAAAAGCAATTGGAGAGGAGGTAGCTAAACTTCTGGCAACCAACTTCATTCACGAGGTACACCACTCCGAGTGGCTCGCTAATGTTGTCATGGTGCCCAAGAAGGACAAGTCTCTCCGTATGTGCATCGATTTCAAGAACCTTAATAAGGTCTCTCCGAAAGACCACTTCCCGCTCCCCCGCATTGATCAAATCGTTGATTCGACTGCGGGTTGCGAGCGGTTATCCTTCCTTGATGCCTATTCGGGCTATCATCAGATCCGTCTGTATGGTCCAGGTGAATTAAAAACATCTTGTATCACCCCATTCGGGTGCTTATGTTACATCACTATGCCATTCGGTTTGAAAAATGCAGGAGCAACTTTTATGCGAATGATCCAAAAATGCCTCCTAGACCAGATTGAACGAAATGTGGAGGCATATATGGACGATATCGTAGTCAAGTCACGCAAAGGTTCCGACCTGCTAACTGACTTGGTAGAAACATTACCAACCTACGTAGGTATGATATAAAGCTCAACCCAGCCAAGTGTTCATTCGGCGTTCCCAGCGGGAAGTTACTCGATTTCTTTGTTTCCGAACGAGGGATCGATGTCAACCCCGAAAAGATCGGGACCATTGTTCGAATGGAGCGGCCGGTAAGAGTAGATGACGTACAAAAGCTTACAGGTTGCCTAGCGGCTTTGTGCAGGTTTATCGCTCGACTCGGTGAGAAGGCGTTACCTCTGTATCGACTCATGAAGAAGTCAGATACCTTCGAGTGGACAGACGAATCCCAAACCGCATTCGACGACCTCAAAGCCCTGCTTTCCACCCATCCGGTTCTTACTGCCCCGCTCAGTAAAGAACCCCTTCTTCTGTACATCGCGGCTACAAATCAAGTCGTCAACACCGTTTTGACAGTCGAACGCGAAGAAGAAGGCAAAGCGTACAGGGTTCAACGGCCAGTATATTATGTTTCCGAAGTCCTGACTCCTTCCAAGCAGAGGTATCCCCATTATCAGAAGCTTATTTATGGGATCTACATGATTGCAAAGAAGGTGGCTCATTATTTCCAAGACCACTCGGTATCTGTCATATCTGATGCTCCGTTGTCGGAAATTCTCCACAATTGGGACGCATCAGGCTGAGTGGCAAAGTGGGCAATGGAGATGCTATACTGCGACATCAAGTTCGAAGCCAAGAAAGCTATAAAGTCTCAAGCTCTTGCTGACTTCATAGCAGAATGGGTAGAACAATAGCAACCGACTCACATCTACTCGGCTCATTGGACCATGTTCTTCGATGGGTCCAAGATGTTGAATGGCTCCGGCGCTGGCGTAGTGCTCATAACCCCGAAAGGTGATAAACTCAAGTATGTGTTGCAGATCCATTTTGATTCTTCCAACAACGAAGCAGAGTACGAAGCTCTCCTTTACGGGTTGCGCATGGCCATCACACTCGGCGTCCGTCGCCTGATGGTCTATGGCGACTCAAATCTAGTGGTTAATCAAGTAATGAAGGAGTGGGATGTAAGGAACCCACCATGACTGCATACTGCAACGCAATAAGAAAGCTCGAAAAGAAGTTCGAAGGTCTGGAACTTCACCATGTTCCCCGACTGAAAAACCAAGCAAGAGATGAATTGGCAAAACTTGGATCCACACGGAGACCTGTCCCGAGTGATGTCTGCCTCGAGCACCTACACCTCCCCTCGGTAAAAGAAGATTCTTCTACAAAGGAACCGGTGCAACCGAAGAGCTCAACAGATCAGACTGAATTCGAGGTTCCCGTTGTGGTTGACCTGATCATGGAGATTCTGGCTGTCATTCCCGAATGGACTGTGCCATTCATTGCGTACATCCTGAGGCAAGAGTTACCAGAAGACGAGGTCCAAGCTAGGCAGATCGTTCGCAGGTCAAAGTCCTTCACCGTTGTTGATGACCAGTTATACAGAGAAAGTGTTTCAGGCGTCCTTGAGCGGTGTATCTCTCCTGAGGAGGGTCGGTTAATTTTGGAAGAAATTCACTCTGGAACCTGCGGCCATCATGCCGCCTCAAGGGCAATCGTCGCCAAAGCATTCAGAGCTGGTTTCTTCTGGTTGCAGGCGAATGAAATGGCAAAAGATATAGTCGACCATTGCGAAGGTTGTCAGTTCTATTCAAACAAGTCCCACAAGCCAACGTCCACGCTGAAGACAATTCCCCTTTCTTGGCCATTCGTCGTGTGGGGATTAGATACAGTCGGACCATTCAGAACAAGCCAAGGAGGATTCACCCATCTGCTGGTAGCAATCGACAAGTTTACCAAGTGGATTGAAGCCAAGCCAATCAAGAAGCTTGATGCCCTTACGGACATCAAATTTATTAGAGACATCATTGCCAGATACGGGATTCCACATACATAATCACCGACAATGGCACAAACTTTAACTCGGACGAGTTCAAAGGTTTTTGCGCAGGCCAAGGTATCCGAGTGGATTTTGCATCCGTTGCGCACCCCCAAACAAATGGACAAGCGGAGCGGGCGAATGGACTCATTCTTCAAGGGTTGAAGCCTCGACTCCTGCGGGAAGTTGGACATGCCGCCGGCGCATGGGTCACCAAGCTGCCTTCGGTGCTGTGGGGCCTCCGAACAACTCCGTATAGATTGACAGGACGATCCCCGTTTTTCCTCGTTTATGGAGCAGAGGCAGTCCTTCCGAGTGACTTGCTTCACAACTCTCCACAAGTCGAACTCTTCTCCGAAGCCGAAGTAGAGCAAGCCAGGCAAGACGGAGTAGACCTTTTACAAGAGGAGCGCGAGATGGCATTGATCCGTTCAACAATTTATCAGCAAGATCTGCGGCGATTTCATGCGCGGCACGTCAGGAGTCGCACGTTCCAAGCTGGCGACTTGGTGCTCCGAGTGGATCAATAGAGACCACACAAGTTGGCTCCCGCCTGGGAAGGACCGTTCATCATTTCTAAGGTGCTGAACAACGGAGCGTATCGACACTACAACCTCGACAGGGAGACGGACAAGCCGCGAGCATGGAATGGAGATCTACTGAAGCGCTTCTACACATAACCGCTGACAGAGACAATGTAAAGAACAAATGTCATCGAAGTAAAACAAAGTGGATTAATTTCTTGCCGATTCAAAATTCTTCCGCGTTTGCAGACTCCGGTCTAAAAAACTAACTCCGAGTGTGCACCAAAAGTCACACTCGGAGACTTAGCTGCGACCCAGAGTCGCCTAAGTAAACAACTTGCTCTGAGTGTGCACTAAAAGTCACACTCGGAGACTTAGCTGAGACCCAGAGTCGCCTAAGTAAACAAATCGCTCCGAGTGTGCACCAAAAGTCACACTCGGGGACTTAGCTGCGACCCAGAGTCGCCTAAGTAAACAACTTGCTCCGAGTGTGCACCAAAAGTCACACTCGGGGACTTAGCCGCGACCCAGAGTCGCCTAAGTAAACAACTCGCTCCGAGTGTGCACCAAAAGTCACACTCGGGGACTTAGCTGCGACCCAGAGTCGCCTAAGTAAACAACTTGCTCCGAGTGTGCACCAAAAGTCACACTCGGGGACTTAGCTGCGACCCAGAGTCGCCTAAGTAAACAACTCGCTCCGAGTGTGCACCAAAAGTCACACTCGGGGACTTAGCTGCGACCCAGAGTCGCCTAAGTAAACAACTTGCTCCGAGTGTGCACCAAAAGTCACACTCGGGGACTTAGCTGCGACCCAGAGTCGCCTAAGTAAACAACTTGCTTTGAGTGTGCACCAAAAGTCACACTCGGGGACTTAGCTGCGACCCAGAGTTGCCTAAGTAAACAACTTGCTCTGAGTGTGCACGAAAAGTCACACTTGGGGACTTAGCTGCGACCTAGAGTCGCCTAAGTAAAAAACTTGCTCCGAGTGTGCACCAAAAGTCACACTCGGGGACTTAGCTGCGACCCAGAGTCGCCTAAGTAAACAACTTGTTCCGTGTGTGCACAAAAAGTCACACTCGAGGACTTAGCTGCGACCCAGAGTCGCCTAAGTAAACAACTTGCTCCGAGTGTGCACCAAAAGTCACACTTGGGGACTTAGCTGCGACCCAGAGTCGCCTAAGTAAACAACTTGTTCCGGGTGTGCACCAAAAGTCACACTCGGGGACTTAGCTGTGACCCAGAGTCGCCTAAGTAAACAACTTGCTCCGAGTGTGCACCAAAAGTCACACTCGGGGACTTAGCTGCGACCCAGAGTCGCCTAAGTAAACAACTTAGTCACAGTGTGCACAAGAAGTCACACTCGGGGACTTAGCTGCGACCCAGAGTCGCCTAAGTAAACAAGTTGCTCCGAGTGTGCACCAAAAGTCACACTCGGGGACTTAGTTGCAAACCAGAGTTGCCTAAGTAAAGAGCTTCCTCCGAGTGGGCACACAAGTTACACTCGGAGGCTTAGCTGAGTCGCCTAAACAAAAACCACGAGCCAAAATAGTGTCAAAAAAAACTCAGCGAAAGAAGAGCAAAAGATCCGGTTTGAATTCAAATTGAGTTCAACGATCAGTCGGCTCAGTGTGAATCAAGTTTATCCACACTGAGCCATGAATGTACCGGCCAACAGCGATGGCCAAAGTTTAATACAAACTCCACTCGGCATACCGAGGTAAATGCGCGTTCACCATAAAGTCAATCAAGCATCGTCGGGGCTGGCAGGCTCCACGAAGGTGTCGAGGTCGATTCCATCTGCAATCCGAGTGGCCGTGTCGAGGAAGGTCTCCATGAAGTCTTCAAATCGAAGCTTCTTGCTATTGGCGACCTGCAACGTCCTCAGCTTGTCTTCACGGGCTTCCTTACAATGCACTCGGACGAGAGACAGCGCCACGTCCGCGCCACACCGAGCGACAGACTTCTTCCATGCCTGCACTCTGCTCCTCCAGTCGAGTCATCAACCCCTCTATCGCATTCCGGGAGTCATCTTCAGGCCACAGCTCTTTGTCAATTCGGCCGACAACTTCTCTCAGGCGACCAATGAAAGGACCCACCTTGTTAAGGCGGGAATTTAGTCGGAACATGTCCCGGTTAGCTTCATCACCGAGTGGAACATTCGGTTGCCCAAGCGCCCGTTCAATTTCGGCGGTCTCGGCTTCAACGTCCCGACAGAAATCTGCAAAGAAAAGACAGGGAGAAAATAAGCGCGGAGTGAACTCCAAAGTCAAAGAGCACTCGGCAAGCAACTTACCACCAAGCAGTGTGACCATCTTCTTCGCCCAGTCGCCGACGTATTTCTCCTGCGCTTTGCACCGAGCGTTCATTGACTTCAGCTGGCCCACCCATTCAGATCTATCCTTCTTCATATTTTCTAACTCAGCTAACAGTGCCTTGTTAGTCTCCCGAGATTTCTCCAAAGATTTTTCTCATTCAGCGAGAGCCTTCTTCATGCCAGCCATATCATTCGCAGCTACCTCCAAGTTGGCAGCAAGTTGAGTCTTCTCAGCCATCAGAGCAGTATAGGCCGATCCCACTTCACAAGTCTTCTATCCAAGAGACACAAAGGGAGGATCACCCAGATTCAACAAGGAAAAGTCTCGACAGATATGACAAAACAATCAAAACTCAAGATTCGTCAGACCCCTGCCGATGCAAGCAATCGACAGCGGTCTCGGGGACTACACCCAGTGGGTTCACTCGGAGTGACCCCACTGGTATGAAGCTTGAACAGGTCAGTCCCATTGAGCTCCATAGCAAACCAACAACACTATGATACTACTATTACTCGACCCGAATAACACTACTCTCGAGGACTACACCTAGTGGGTGCACTCGGCGTGCCCCCACTGGTACCATTCGGGCAGATCAGCTCTGATCTGTAGAGATTATGGAATATACATATAAAGACAACTGTCGGTGCAAACACTCGACAGAAGTCTCGGGGACTACACCCATTGGGTTCACTCGGAGTGAACCCACTGGAAAATTAACCTACTGTATCCGAGTATCTCGCCAAAACCCCCAGTGGGCACCAAGAGGAATGTAAACACTTACTAGCGCACTTACTCGGATATCATTCCGAAGCTCCAAGCTCTTCTTGTACAGGGACGCAATGGAGTCATATGCTCCCTTGGCTTCGCCCACCGCCAGCTCCACTTGTACCATGGCGTCCTTGGCGGCTCCTACTTCATCTTCCGGGAGGCGTCGGTAGTGAACAGTCGATGGACCCGGCGTGGCAGAAGGCGCCCTAGGCATCCCGAGCTCCCTGGGCATCCCGAGCTCTGCTCGAGTCGGTTCCGCCGTGAAGGCCACCGTCTCAGTCGGCGGCACGCTCATGGCGGGGTTGCCAGTAGGTTGGATAACCCCAGGGACAGGCGCCAAAGCTGGTTCTGACCCCCTTTGGTTGTCGTCGTCCAGATGGATCACCTCCGAAGGAAGCCCGACTGAACAAAAAAAATACAGAAAAAGATCAAGATCAAAGACAACACTCGTGAAACGGTAATACAACTCTCGGAGTTGTGAAAACGTACCTTGCTAGGACGTGGCGGCGTCATCAGTGTCCATGGGATCGACACCCTGACGTGGCAGAGAGGTGGCGGAGGTAGCAGCTCTGTTGAGTGAAATCCATTTGACGGGTAAACATGAATTCCCAAAAAGAAGAGTCCATTTGGATACTGAAGGAAGATGGAAGAGCAAAGATACTTATGCTGAGGCGACCGGAACAGCGATCCTCATCCGGGGCAAAGCTTTCTGAGGTTTAGACCCGCTGGGTTTAGCCACCTTGGACGGCTGATCCACGGGCTCGGCAGAAGAACCCCTGGTTCTCTTCACACTCCGAGCACTCGGGGCCACGGGAGGAGCCGGCGGAACAGCGGGGTCATGACAGTGCTTGGTTCGGCGTTCTGGTGGTGAGGGTGATGAGCTCTGCTCTTCACTCTCCTCCTCCTCCTCTTCTGCTTCCTCCTCCGTCTCCCTACTGTCAGAGACGTACACGGCACTACCCCCGCTACCCTCCATGCTGCCTTCTTCTTCCTCGACCGGATCCCCACCTGAGACTGCAGAATGCCAGTTCGTCCACTCCTACACAAAACACAGTCGACAACGTCAGTCGGCGAGACAAGAAAAGCAATAAACTGAGAAGGTTAAAAGCACTCGACAACATGTACTCACCTCATTCGGAGGAGGATTTTGGGCGTGGAAGGCCTTGACCCGCCGAGCTCCCACGGGGTTATCACATGTGCCCGTGATGCTGCGGACCCACGCACCCACGGTCTCCTCGCTCACGTCTTCAGGATGGGACCGAGTGGTATCCGAAGGCCCCGTGTAATGCCACATTGCGTGGTCTCGGGCCTGGAGCGGCTGGATGCGTCGACCCAGAAAAGTCTCTAACAGGTCCATGCCGGTGACTCCGTTCCGGACGACGGTTATCAGCGCGTCGATCAAAGGCTGGATCCGGGTTTTTTCTCCCTTAGAGAGCACTAGCTTCCTGGGAGGGCCCGAACGGTCTAAACTAAAGGGTGGTAACCCACTCGGAGCATTCGGGCAGGCAATGTTCTGGCAATAGAACCAGGACGATTGCCAGTTCCTAACCGACTCGGATAGCTTAAGGGAGGGATAACTACTTTTCGCTTTCTTCCGAAATCCTAAACCCCTGCAGAGCTGGAGGATGTGTGTCTTATCATCAGACTGGCTAAGTTTCTTAACCGTTTGAGATCTAGCAGAGAAAACATATTTGAAGAGCCCCCAGTGGGGAGGACATCCTATGAAACACTCGCAGAGGGTGATGAATGCGGAAAGATGAGCTATCGCATTCGGCGGAAAGTGATGGAGCTGCACCCTGAAGTAGTTCATAATACCTCGGAAGAAAGGATGGGGAGGCAGGGAGAAACCTCTGGCCACGTGGCTGAGCAGCAGGACACACTCCCCCTCCCTCTGCGCCGGCTCCATCTCGCCTTCCGGCAGCCTTCAAGACTTATTGACGACCATGCCGTGCTCCACCAGCTCCAGCACGTCGGTCTCCCTCACCGTGGAGGGGAGGAAGTCCCCCTGGATCCAGCCCGCCGGCAACGCCCGCTTCCGCTGCTGAGTGGAGGCCGCACCCTTCTTCTTCTTCTTCGCCTCAAGCTTGCTGGTCTGCCCCTTCGTCATGGCGAGGGTGACGGATCCACAAAGGAGGAGGGGAAGGAGGTGGCTAGAGGTGTGCATGGAGTTGGGGGGGGACGAGATCAATGGGAGGAAGACGAGCAGTGCAACAGGAAGGTCCGCCAGGAAGGCTTTAAAAGGCCTCCGACTGAGTCACCTACAGGTGGGCCCAAGATCTTATCCTCCCAACCGGCCGCTGCAAGATTAGTGGAGAAGATTGCGGTGCGATAATCGAGGAGGCGAAATCTACTCGATGGCGATGACGTCATCCCCGCTGAGCGCGCGGCAACCAAAATTTGAGAATCCCGGAAAATCCGGCGCTGTCACTATGACCGGTCACGTCGAAAGATTCCACGGAAGCAATCGGTCCCTCACGGTTTGTTTCGCTTGCATATTCACTCGGATCACTAGCCGCAAAGATAAAATGGATCAAGGCAGACAACGCTAAGATCACCTCAATACCAGTCGGCTCCAAACTCCGGACATCACTTCATCGTTCCAGCCCCGATCCATTCCGGGACTAATGATGGGGTTATAGTCCCAGGGTAGGGTCATAGGTCTGCCCTATAGGTCCTACCCAAGGACTACCCTTCATAGGGACAAGGCCCTTAGACAGTTCCGACTGAACTAAGGACGCCCCCATCATCCAGTCGGCGATGATCCACTCGGAGCATATCTAACGTACCGACTGGAATCCACTCTGCACATCATAACCTCCCAGGAGGGCAACGGTCATACGTTTTCATACACCATAACTAGCATTTAAGGCTTACGTTACCAGTAACGCCAGCGTTTACTCGCCACTACTCCACCCCTGTCCACCGGACCATTATGAAGGGCAGCGCACTCTATATAAGCCGCCCTTCACCACTGGTACAGGGGTTGGCACTTGCTGTAATCCCTTAATACACTCGACACAAAGCTCCCAAGAGCACCGAGACGTAGGGCTTTTACCTCCACCGTAGAGGGGCCTGAACTCATACATCCTCGTCGTAGCTAAGGCTCTGCCCATATACTTTTGTACCCCGTACTTCTACTGTCAGAGTTATACCCACGACAGCTAGCTTGCTGCATTTATTGTTACTATTGCTACTCGTTACTTGTTACAATTATATTGCTATCAAACAACTTGTTACCGATGTTTCAGTTCTTGCATAAATTACCTTGCTGAAAGCCGCTTGTCATTTCCTTTTGCTCCTCGTTGGGTTCGACACTCTTACTTATCGGAAGGACTACGATTGATCCCATATACTTGTGTGTTATCAACAAGATAAGCATGTGAAGAACAAGGTGAATGAAGAATTTCATATGAGGAAATTGAGAAAGTCTTCATTCAAAGTCTTCAAACAGTGACAATCAATTTCATCAACGAGTATTTGAGGAAATGAAATAGTTGAGGTAATAGAACTAGGAGCTCGGTGAAGACAATGGTCTGATGACCCAGTTCCAACTATTGTGAAAGTCGTACGTATGGTTTGGAGTGGCTTGGTACTTAAACAAAGGACACACAATCCTTACTATATTCTCCTTGAGTTAAGGTTACACAGACCTTGCCCAACACTAGTAGTAAGTCTTCAGGGCAGACTTCCTAACCGTCACAAACTCGATCAATCGACAATCCACAATTTCCACTTGGATGCTCTAGACCATGACGCCTAACCGCCTGGAAGATATGCAGTCTTCAAATGTAACAAGCATCGGTTCCATGGAGGAACAATCTCTTTAGTAATGCTCAATCACTTTGTTTTTTTGGGGGGGGGGGTCTGGGTTTTTGGGTTTTTCCTCGTTGATGATTTTCTCTCTCAAAGTCTTCACGGGATGGGTTGCTCTCAAATGAAAAGTGTCAGGGTCACTCTTGGAACAGCCAACCAACTAGTGGTTATGGGGGCGACTATTTATAGAGAGGGTGCAATCCGACATGATATGACATAAATGCCCCAATGATATGACCGTTATGTGGATAAGGATTTGGGAACAGGTGGTGCGAATCATGATAATGGTCAGAATTTCGAACTATGAAAATCATCACATTTATCATGTTCCTCACTTGTAGGCAATTCGCACCGGCAAAATCCTAACTCCTCAGTCAGAGCAATTTCCTCATAGACGAGAAGAACTGCATCTCTATCACTGAAGAATTTCACCGAACTGCAAGAGATTTCCAAAGGCTTCACTTGAAGGATTGGTTATGTGTAGGCTTTGAGATGAGCATCACATGGAAATTTTTCTTAGTATTACCTCGACCCCCTTTAATAGTATGGTGTTCCTATGACTCAAAAGAAGGAAATGGAACTACGAAAACAAAAGTCTTCACGCTTCATAGTCCTCGCATCAATATCTTCAAGTACACACCAATTTCCCCACTTTCAAAGTCTTGAGGAAAATATCAAAGTCTTCAGTCGAAGACATTCATTTTTAGGGGGTGATATTATTCGAATATATCAAACTCCTCAGTGACTTATCGAGCATGTGTACACTCACAAACATATTAGTCCCTTAACCTATGTCTTCAATACACTAAAATCACTAAAGGGCACTAGATGCACTTACATCCCGACGGTCGCCACGAAGTTAGAGGCGCATCCTTCACTACCTCGGTGGTGGCCGCAACAGCAGTGGTGGCAACAATTTCTCCTCTTGAAGTGCCTTAACAACACATGAGAGTGTGAATAGGGAGTGGCAATGACGGAACATCTGAAACGTCTCACGCCACGCGGAGTTTGCGGACTCCGACCTCTCGCTGTCTCCAATCCTCAAGGACCCGGTGCTCGTAGTGGCATGGGTCATCGAGTGGTCAAAGCCACGATCGAGACGAACAATCATCGTCTCCGCCGCCTCGATGAGGAGATGCTGAAGTACGCTGAGGAGTGGTCTCCGAGCGAGACCACCGCTGCCAACTCTGGTAAATACCGTCGCTCGTCTCTTCCCTCGCCCACGTCTACGGTGGCCACGGCCGCACTGCGCATGGTGCATGAGAAAGCTGAGAGGGTGATCTGCGAGCATCATGCAACGTTCGGGAAGCCCTCGTGTGACCTTGCGCACGATGCAAGAGCAAGCACAAAGAATCATCCTCGAGCGTCATGCGACGTGCGGGAAGTCGTGGTGTGACCTCACGCCCTTCCACCGCTGGAAGCCCTTCCACCGATGAGAACGACGCTGACATAGGTGTCGCCGGCCAGCCCAACCATGCATACGAGGTCACTTTCAAGTATGTGGTAGTTCAGGTTTTTTTGTTTTGGTTCACGAGAGAAACAATGGTCCGGTTTTATGTAAAAACTATATAAGTTTGAAAGAAAATCGTCCAATTTTTTAAAATTTTCATTAAATTTGTTTCTTTTGGTTAAGTTTCGTTTAAAATGTGACTGTACATATATAACTAGTTTTAGATGGTCAGCTTTCGTATCAAAGTCCAGACCGGTCCGCGAACAAATGTGGTGTCCATTTTAGAGATCCGTGTAGTAGATGCCCTAAATAACATAGCACTAGTTAAATAACAGTGCGTTGCTAAGGGGTGAAACAATGTTTGAAGAGTGATGAGGTGTGACGGATTGTCTTCGATTGCGGTGATGTTGACTGTATTTGATGACGCTGGTGGCTAATTATTCTAGATTCATGTGAAGCGTTAAATTATGGGTTGTCTTGGAAAGAATCTCTACTATTGAGGAAAATAGGATTGGAAAAAAAATCTCTACTACTCCCTCTATCCAAGTGCATAAGAACATAGTGATAGGCTAGTGTTATGTTTGTTGAGAATTAAACATGTAATCAATTGTATGGGAGGGATGTCTTTCAGGAGGTGTC
The DNA here is from genome assembly GCF_904849725.1 of Hordeum vulgare subsp. vulgare. Lineage (NCBI taxonomy): Eukaryota > Viridiplantae > Streptophyta > Magnoliopsida > Poales > Poaceae > Hordeum > Hordeum vulgare. The sequence goes on from NC_058518.1 coordinate 315,028,812, forward strand.
TCCTGGGGAAAAGGTGTCTCCCCAACACACTCCTTCATCTTGTATGTAAGTGGATCTCCTATATTACAATCGAACCAGTGAATCATTTGGAATCTTTTTTATCTCTTTTACATTCGCTCTATAATTCGTTATCAGCACTTTGCTCTAAGTTGAGAGGAAAAAGGCATTAGCGCGTTACTCTTTGCTCATAGAGGAAAAGTACATCCCATGGATGACGACGGTTACCCACAACCCCTACCGTTAAGCAACGAGGATGCCCAGCGGGCCTCTCTCCGCATGTCGTCGATGGAGACGGCTGGTTGCTGGGTGTTGGGCGCGGCGCGAGGTGCGTGGCGCGATCGCACAGTAGCAAGAGACTGGCTGCAAGCCTGCAACAGAAGGTCTGGCAAGCATCGGCATGGATACATCCGTAAAGAAGAAAAATCAATCAGGATTTCGGATTTCAATAGCAAGTCTATTTGATTTTATCTTCTTCCCATCAATCATGGTTGTAATTACTAATGCTTCTTTATTACTTGTATACAATTGCTTGCGAGCTTCACAAGATTGATCGATTCCCGCGGAAGTAGGAACTAGAAGAATTTCTTCACGAAGAAAGTGGAGGCTCCGAAAAGGCAACGCGACATGGCTCCCTGACGGATGCGGCACTCGCGCAAGGCTCTTTCGGCCGGCGTGCGGCTATTGCGTACTTTGGTGCTCTTCCACGGCAAGAACGCGTGCTGGGAGATCTATCAGTGATCACTACTTACGCCTAGTTTTATTTGTTTTGTGACTAAGCAAGGAACTAATCGTGCATGCTCGATTGCATTTTTCATGTACACGGGAGGAGTAATGGCAAGATGAAAATGGATGAATCATAACGGCTCCGACGCCCTCCAGCGCTTAGCTCGTTGTGCCCGTGTCCTTGACGTCCCAGTGGCGACCCTAGCAACCATAGCCTGCATCCTCACGGTGCGGTGGTGCAGCCACCCCCAAGCGCTCTAGCCGTACCATACCGATGTTGACAGCGATTACTTGCTCCCATGGAATTGGTAATCGCACGGGCAGGAAGGAGAACCCTGTTTCTGTGGGGACCCTAATTTACGAGTCGAGATCGTCGAATGAACGTGGTCAGTGATCCTAGAGATCAATGCTCATCGAACACACAGATACTGAATATTAAGAGTCTTACATCCATCATACCAAAAATAATACATCAAATGACCATCAAGGTCAAGTTCACATAGGTAGGGCCTATAAGGCCAAATCACACCGTTACATATACTAGCGGAAATCTTAGGGCTAAGCGGGTGCCCATGCCATCAACCTACACCAACACGCATTCTGACTCGGAAGCGTCATAGTTCGCAATTCTGTCTCTCACGACGAATTATTCTCCAAACTCCGGTCCTTCCATGTCTGGTCAATAACATAACCAGTGGCAAGCCAGCGAAGACTTTGAATGTACTCGCAAACAGCCCATGATATGGATAATGCAGTTGGTACGATAATAAGGGATATGCAGCATTCGCGGAAAGCAAACTTTGAAGGTAAATAAACCTAATAATAGATGGGTATGTATATGCATCATAAGCTAGATGGTATTTAGAAGAACAGGTTACAGATATCAACATATCTGTTGTGGGCTGAACACTCCGGGTTCACCCGATATGCCAAGTCGCCAAACTTGGTCATATCAACTCTTACTCAGATAACCCTTGAACACACACACTCACACTTGGTTTATGCGGAAATAACTGGACGTAGTTTAAGTAGCACCACCCTACTGTCCTTGACCGTGGACACGGCTATCCGAATAGTTTTACACTCTACACAGGTTGTACGCTATACCCACGAGACGTGGAAAACTTCTGTGTCATCCACGACTCGCGGTATATAACATACCCGAGGTAAGAACCCGATCAATGACTTCCCGTGACGATACTAGACAAAGAGATCCACTCGATTGGTACAGAGCCCACGTGATGTACGTCTTACGAGCACCAACTCTGGACAGTATCATCCATACGGGGACCAACGGTGTGTCCGGAACACGTAAAAACGGCATAGTCGACCTACATAGTACGACCCCGTCACGAGAGTGACCACATATCACTCCCGCCACTAGTAATGTGGCTCTTTGCTAACATCGACCAAAGTAATCAACAAAGCCCCGTCCCATAAAGGGGTAATGTGGTCGCATATGTAGGGTTCGGACGGCCGACACATTATAAATCTAATCCCATTTCTGAAACCACTCACACCAAAAATAACCGGTGCACCGCTGCTTCACAAGTGGCCACCTAACTCATCATCACCCTTGGGCATTAGTGGCACCCGAGGGGATTTTCATAAACCTTTTATATTTACCATCATCATGCTCATGCTTCAACTATGCTTAGCTTTACTTGTCAACATGATATTAGTGTGACTCTCATAGGTGGTAGGACCATGCTCAAATGCAAGTGCTCCGGAGGAGCCATCGGAAACATCATATCGATGATTTACCGAATATTCATGATCATATGCAACGGAAATAATTGCTCTATTAGGATGCAATATAATATTTTCTTAAACATGCTCAAAGGGCTGCTTGCCTTGATCAGCTAAGTATCAGGGGTCTTCGGGGTCTTTGAGTCCGACTCCTTCGTCAAACGTGGTATCTATCGGCGTAGTAAATAAGAAAATAATAAGTATCTCACTCAAAAACAGAGCACAAACTCACTTTAAAAATATTACCCTATTCTGGTAAATCTATATTATAATTTTGAAAATATTTGTCACTGGTTTTGGTAAAATATTATTTTTAAAAATCAATTTAAGAGAAGCTAACGTGTTCAAATAAGCCTTTTAATTATATCTATACAGGAAAGTTTTCATAAAAAATTGATCTAGGGCTGTGTTAAATTCTACTCATTTTTAGAAGAATTGTGGTGAAAAAATAATTAAATTATATTGCATAACAAATTCCACAAAAATCTTATAAAATAGGATCAAAACAGAAAAAGAAAAAGGGCTCAGCCCTGGCCTGGCTCGGCCTATAGCTGGGCCAGCCCAGATGGCCAACCAGCCAGCCAGCCGAGGCGCGCACGCCGTCAGGTTCAAACCTGACGCACGGGCCCCTAGGGTCAGCGGCTCAAAGGAGAGAGGGGGAGAGAGATAAGCCACCGACAGGTGGCGCACACCGGTCAGGATCATCTTCCACCTCTGGACAAAGGGGAGGGGAGGCACGACGGCGGCAACACCGACGCCCTCGAGCCCCAATGATGGCAGGAATGGAACCAGCACGTCATCGTTGTCGGTGTTCTAGGGATGGGGGTACCGAGACCTACCTGCATGTGGCCCAAGGCCGTCCCACTTCATCAAGCGAACCAACGAGCCCGGCGCCACTCAAGGTAAGGCCCTCATGAGGGGCCAAGCCACACGAGGGGGAACAACATCAAGGCCCGCACGGGGCCTCCTCATGACCCCTCTGGGCGGCTGATACTCGGAGGTGAGGCCCGGCCTCACGAGTCAAGGGTGACGCAAGGGGAGGACAGACGAGCAGTAGACAACAGGGTGGTGCAGTTTCCCCTTTAGTGCAAAGGGGGCAAGGTCGTACCGGGGGCCCAAAGGCATCTTCCAAAGGTTTCCCTTCTGGTGCAACCAGGCCGTCGCCGCCCGCTAGCCGGACAGACTTCATCCCCGGGCCCGTCCCTGCAGCGCGGGCAGCCACTTTGCAGACGAAAACCACCTTTGGGCAAGGAGCATGTTCCCCTATTCCCCTTCAAAATTGGCCACTGTGGGATCCCTTCCCGCCGAAACGATAAGGGGAGAGGACCGGGGCCACCACTATAAATAGAGGATAGATTGCTTCATAGAAGGGATCGGATTCCCGAACCACCTATTCACCCACTAGCACTCCGCAAGGTCATCGAGCCCCCGGAGGTGCCCAAGCATTGTACTAGTTCATCCACCAACCTCCACGAGAGGCAATCCACCAAAGTAGGAGTAGGGTTTTACGCTTCACAGCGGCCCGAACCTGGGTAAACTGTTGTGTTCTATGTTTCCCTCCCCGTCGAGTGAGTTTCTAGCCATCCGAAGCGACCAGTGAGCTAGGGGAGGAGAATCAGTGAGAGATCCTCGTACACGCCCCTGAGTTTGGATCTTTAGGGTTTTGCGGAGTCTGAAATCCGACATTTGGCGCGCCAGGTAGGGGGCGTGTCAAGGTCTTCTCCAGGTTGCGTCTCCACCAAGCTTCGTTGCTCCGATGGTTGACGCTTGCTGGGCTTGCTCCGAACGTCGCGCCTCCCCTAGGCCCCGTCGGTGCACGCTGGTCGGCATCGCCCGTGATGAACGCCGCCACGGGCCCCGATGCTCAAGAACAACAGGGCTCCTCCCAACCGGTTACTGAGCACCGCGATGGCCGCACTGCCACTCTGTCGCTCGTCCAGGGCTCCGAGGCGACCTCACACGCCCGACTGGAGATGCCACACGGACGGCGCGCGCTTGCCATGGCCACCGAGCTGCTCCGCTACTGGCCCGCTCCTGACCGCCACCACGACTGGCTCCAGCGCATCAAGGAGCTTGTTGCTTCCGCCGACAACTCCGCGACACTCTCCTGTTCGTTTCGATCCCAATCGTCCCAAGCAAACGACAAAGAACAAGATGCGCCGCCCCCGCCACTGCGGCGAGACGTGCGCCCTGAGCCGAGACAAGAAGCGTGTCCCCGCGGCCAACCTCGTGAGCCCAAGGCAGGGCCAGGAGATGACGCAAGCTGTCAGGTGGTCCCTCGGCCACGCGCTGACGCGCGTGCGCCCCCAGCACTACAACTCATGCGTCGTGAGCATGCCCCGCTCGAAGCAAACCCGGTGGAGCAACAAGATCCAATCGCTCCCGCACGTGTCGCACCCGTCGGTCCAGTGGGCTGCCTCACCATCGCCCCTGAACTCTACCCAACAGTGTGGCCCTGCAAGTTCAAGCCCGACCTACCAACGCGCTACAACGGCACCCTGGACCCGGCAGAGTTCCTGCAGCTTTACACGATGAGCATCAGGGCGGCAGGAGGAGGCGACAAGTTCATGGCGTGTTGGTTCCCCATGGTGCTCAAGGGTGGAGCGTTCTCTTCGCTCCTCAACCTCCCGAAGGCGTCCATCACCTCGTGGGACAGCCCGCGTGAGCGCTTCATCACCAATTTCCAGGGCACTCGCGACCGCGCCCCCACCGTGAATGACCTGCAACACATCAAGAAGCATGTAACACCCCAATTTTCTTAAATTCGGATGTTAATAGACCATTATATGCATCTCATATTTTTCTATGCATTATTTGCTCTTCTGAGAATTCTATTCACTATGCAACTGCGGGAAATTTATTGGAGTGGAGATAATGTGACTTCTCCCTTGTCAAATAAAAGTGCATAATGTTCCGAATGTTATTTGGAGTTACCGATTTGGTTTTGCAAATTTTTATAATGCCCGAAATTATTTTTAGTTAAGTTTTTAAATGCTTTTTGTGTGGCCTATTGCATAAAAACTTATTTTAAAATTTCATTAGGAGGAAGTAGGGATCCTTTATTATTTATTAGGTGGATTTATTTTATATTTATTTATGTCTATATTAGCATTTTAATATATATATATATATATATATATATTACTATATGCCTATATATCTTTACCTTTATATATATATTGTATATGTATATATTTTTGTATACGTATATTGTTATTATTTTCTGTTTGTTTTTCTTTTAAAAAAATTATTTAGTTATTTACTTTTGTGGTTTTACTTAAAAAAATTTATATGGCCAGGCCGGACCGCACCAGCCAGCAAACCCCAGCGGACGAGCAGCCCCTGCGTTGACCGAGCCCCAGCTCCCTGTTTCCCATCGTGCCCAGGACCGAGGCCACTTGCCCCACGTGCTCCAGGTGCCCAGCAGTGAGCCCCAACACGATTCCAGCGAGGCAGCACCAGCACCGAGTCCCAGGGACTCCTGTCCCGAACCAGCATGGCTCGACAACCTCGCCTCGTTTTCTCTCAGGAACCGAGCAGGACTCTTGTTCCTCGCGAGGCAATAAGTCCCACAACCGAATCCCCTGCTCCGATTTCTTTTCCCTGCTCCTGATTCGCCCCGCCGCCGTTTCGCACGCACAGCGCCACCGCCTCGCACACGCAGTAGCCTCGAGCATCGCAGGAACACGCCGCGCACGTCCGAGTTCGTCCGTGTTCGTCGGAGTACGCGGAGCCGCCGTCACAGGAGTCCGTTCGACCGCCACCGGAGCACCATCGGAGGAGCCACACCGAGACGGTTCCGTTTTTCCCCGCTGTTCGTGGTGAGAACGCACGCACCAGCTGATTCATCAAGTCCTGATGAACAGCTTCAGGACGAAATTTAATCTGTTTTTAGCTCTGTCAGATTCTCGGTATAATTTTGAAACGTGTTTATCTTTTTACTCGTAACTCCGATTCAGGAAATTCTTTTTCCTGTGATCTCGTATTGATGAGTAGAACATGTTAGAACCAGTAGTTTTCAGTTTTACAAAAATTAATTTTTTTGTTAAAACAGATTATTTTAAACCTACCGGAGGCCATATTTTGCAAACCGTTCATCCGGTTTAGTTGATTCTTTTTTGCGTTGTCATCGTATCAGCATGTAGATGATTTTATACCTGCTTCCATGCTATTTATGCTTTGGTTTTAAACAAGTTGTTTTATTGCCGATGGTTTTATTTCGTGTTATGTGATTGTGGTGATTGATTGGTGTGATTGTTTGCAACATGTAGATTGTGCGGAGTGCGACGCAAACTATTGTCAGGAGTGTGACTTTCTGAACCAGAATCAAGGCAAGTTACATGTTGATCATCCTTTACCTATTATTTTCTATGCATGTAGTATTATGTCACCCTATGAAAATTATGCATGTATAGAAATATTATCATTGCTATGCTATTGAGCTATATCCCTCGTCATTGAAGATCGTGTTAGATATATTTTGCTATGCTATGTAGAAGGGGATTGGTTTCTGTATTCATTGAGTTTATGTGAGGATTACTACAAAATAAATTGAGTAGTAATTCAGGATGTAATACACCTCTGGGCGGATGTGGTATTGCTGGGTGGTTTCAAGAACATCATGGTTTCTACCCTCTGAATGTAAGTGGATGCCGTCGAGGTTCAAAAAGATCAAACAGACTTAGTGACTAGTAGCTTCCTTGTGCGACCACTGGCTATTATGGGCTCTGGCTTAGTTGATCAGTCGTGGAAACCTTACCCGGATGTGCCAGCTGATGTAGCTATGATATGTGGGATGGGCCTCCTGTGGGACTAGGTGACTGCTTCTGAAAGACTTCGTCTCAATCTTCGGGTTGGGTCCAGTGGGTACAGCGTACTAACCTCTACAGAGTGTATAAACTAATCATGATTAGCCGTGTCCCCGGTTATGAACAATTTTGAGCAGCTAGGCCATTACAGTTGTTGGATGATCTTGACAGATGACACACTTAATAAAACTTGGTGGGAAACTTAATAATGGTGATAGGTTGGAGTTGGAGATGCCAATTCAACCATATGTGAGTTATTGTAGCAAACAAATTAAAACTTGACTACTGGCTAGTTATGAGGATAAAATCAGCTTTCTGCAAAATAACCATAAGCATTTCTCTTGTTATACTATGCATATACATGTAGGTCTGTTATATTATTTTTCCTGTGTAACTTGCCAATACATTCAAAGTATTGACCTATATGGCTGCAACGTATCATGTTGCAGGATATTCAAACGAGGAGTAAGGTACTGTTAGGGTCGTGAGTCTTCACTCAACATCGCCAGTGGGCTATGATGGGACTCATCGTTATTATTCTGCTACTTTTCCGCTGTTTAATAGAATAAAGCTAGCTAAGTGCTATGCAGATTGTTATATTTTATAAATTCTGGATCATACGTTATTATAAATGATGCACTTTCTATATCTGGTTTTCGTCTATACTGTGTGTGCTAGCGAGTCGACCCAGGGACTAGCACAGTAAAGCACAGAGACTCAAATCCTTCGAGGTTTGGTCGTTACAGATGGCATCAGAGCAATGCGTTGACTGTAGGTCGTGGCCCTAGAAAATGGATTAGAAAAGCTATAGGAGTGAAAGTTTATTCTATTAACTTTGTCTACATCTTACTCTTTCATTAGACAACCACTCTAGTATCTTGACCAGCTTAAGTAGGAACTAGTGCTGAGACCACCACTTATCTTGTTTTTATTTGCGCTATTAACGTGTTAGCGTATCTGTTTATGCCCGCTTTGTGGCATGACGATGCTAGGTTGCTTGCTTGATTGTTATTTTGCTTGTTTGTTAAACTAGGATCTTGTTGGAATTATTCGACTATATATATAGATATGTTTGATTATTGTTATGCTTATTTGTGTTATTTGTTATGATGTTTTGTTGCCTCATATATATTACCTTGATCATACTATGCATATGGGTAGAATATCTATATTCCTTTAGACCTACTCTATCTATTACTTATCTATTCTTGCCAACCAAAACCCTTAGTATGCCTATTAGAGTGAGTTCCCCCGGAGCTGAGATGATAGCAGGTGTTGGTTGTCATTTGTTAAACTTGTCTATTGGGAAGCATGAGTTCCCTACAGATTTGATCATATTGAAGTCACAAGGTCTGGATATTATTTTGGGTATGGACTGGTTACAATTATATGAAGGAGTTATCTATTGTGCTAGTCGATCTATCTCTCTCAGTGCACTAGGAGGGAAGAGAATCAAATATGTATGTAAGTACCAGCATAAGAGGATGCAGGTGAACAATCTTAAGGGGGGTAGCCTGGAAGAGGTGCCAGTTGTAAAGGATTATCCAGATGTGTTTCCGGAGGAGTTGCCAGGTATGCCACCAGATAGAGATATTGAGTTTCTTATTGATTTAATACCTGGTACTGGACCTATTGCAAAGAGACCATACAGAATGCCTCCTCAAGAGTTGGAGGAATTGAAGAAGCAGTTGAGGGAGTTACACGCACAAGGATTTATTTGCCCAAGTTCATCACCTTGGGGAGCCCCTGTTTTATTTGTGAAGAAGTGTCATGCCGAGATGGCAGACGTTCCCTTGAGAGATACAGTGCCACTTGAGGCAATTTAGTTGGAGACTGACTTGACATATGAGGAGAAGCCTGTTAAGATTCTGGAGAGAGCAGAGAGAGTTACTCGCACCAAGACAATCAGATTATGCAAATTTCAGTGGGATCATCATACCGAAGAAAAGGCTACTTGGGAACGAGAGGAGGATCTCAAGCAGGAACACCCACACCTATTTGCTAGCCAACCCGAATCTCGAGGGCGAGATTCATCTTAAGGGGGGTAGGTTTGTAACATCCCAATTTTCTTAAATTCGGATGTTAATAGATCATTCATATGCATCTCATATTTTCCTATGCATTATTTGCTCTTCTGAGAATTCTATTCACTATGCAACTGCGAGCAATTTATTGGAGTGGAGATAATGTGACTTCTCCCTTGTCAAATAAAAGTGCATAATGTTTCGAATGTTATTTGGAGTTACCGATTTGGTTTTGCAAATTTTTATAATGCCCGAAATTATTTTTAGTTAAGTTTTTAAATGCTTTTTGTGTGGCCTATTGCATAAGAACTTATTTTAAAATTTCATTAGGAGGAACTAGGGATCCTTTATTATTTATTAGGTGGATTTATTTTATATTTATTTATGTCTATATTAGCATTTTAATATATATATATTACTATATGCGTATATATCTTTATCTTTATATATATATATATATTGTATATGTATATATTTTTGTATACGTATATTGTTATTATTTTCTGTTTGTTTTTCTTTAAAAAAATTTATTTAGTTATTTACTTTTGTGGTTTTACTTAAAAAAATGGACTAGCCGGCCCCGCTGGCCAGGCTAGGCCGGACCGCACCAGCCAGCAAACCCCAACGCACGAGCAGCCCCTGCGTTGACCGAGCCCCAGCTCCCTGTTTCCCATCGTGCCCAGGACCGAGGCCACTTGCCCCACGTGCTCCAGGTGCCCAGCACCGAGCCCGAGCATGATTCCAGCGAGGCAGCACCAGCACCGAGTCCCAGGGACTCCTGTCCCGAGCCGGCATGGCTCGACAGCCTTGCCTCTTTTTCTCTCAGGAACCGAGCAGGACTCTTGTTCCTCGCGAGGCAATAAGTCCCACAACCGAATCCCCTGCTCTGATTTCTTTTCCCTGCTCCTGATTCGCCCTGCCGCCGTCTCGCACGCACAGCGCCACCGCCTCGCACACGCAGTAGCCTCGAGCATCGCAGGAACACGCCGCGCACCTCCGAGTTCGTCCGTGTTCGTCGGAGTTCGCGGAGCCGCCGTCACCGGAGTCCGTTCGACCGCCACCGGAGCACCATTGGAGGAGCCACACCGAGACGGTTCCATTTTTCCCCGCTGTTCGTGGTGAGAACGCACGCACGAGCTGATTCATCAAGTCCTGATGAACAGCTTCAGGACAAAATTTGATCTGTTTTTAATCTGTTTTTAGCTCTGTCAGATTCTCGGTATAATTTTGAAACGTGTTTCTCTTTTTACTCGTAACTCCGATTCAGGAAATTCTTTTTCCTGTGATCTCGTATTGATGAGTAGAACATGTTAGAACCAGGAGTTTTCAGTTTTACGAAAATTAATTTTAAACCTACCGGAGGCCATATTTTGCAAACCGTTCATCCAATTTAGTTGATTCTTTTTGCGTTGTCATCGTATCAGCATGTAGATGATTTTATACCTGCTGCCATGCTATTTATGCTTTGGTTTTAAACAAGTTGTTTTATTGCCGATGGTTTTATTTGGTGTTATGTGATTGTGATGATTGATTGTTGTGATTGTTTGCAACGTGTAGATTGTGCGGAGTGCGACGCAAACTATTGTCAGGAGTGTGACTTTCTGAACCAGAATCAAGGCAAGTTACATGTTGATCATCCTTTACCTATTATTTTCTATGCATGTAGTATTATGTCACCCTATGAAAATTATGCATGTATAGAAATATTATCATTGATATGCTATTGAGCTATATCCCTCGTCATTGAATATCGTGTTAGATATATTTTGCTATGCTATGTATACGGGGATTGGTTTCTGTATTCATTGAGTTTATGTGAGGATTACTACAAAATAAATTGAGTAGTAATTCAGGATGTAATACACCTCTGGGCGGATATGGTATTGCTGGGTGGTTTCAAGAACATCATGGTTTCTACCCTCTGAATGTAAGTGGATGCCGCCCAGGTTCAAAATGATCAAACAGACTTAGTGACTAGTAGCTTCCTTGTGCGACCATTGGCTATTATGGGCTCTGGCTTAGTTGATCAGTCGTGGAAACCTTACCCGGATGTGCCAGCTGATGTAGCTATGATAGGTGGGATGGGCCTCCTGTGGGACTAGGTGACTGCTTCTGAAAGACTTCGTCTCAATCTTCGGGTTGGGTCCAGTGGGTACAGCGTAATAACCTCTGCAGAGTGTATAAACTAATCATGATTAGTCGTGTCCCCGGTTATGGACAATTTTGGGCAGCTAGGCCATTACAGTTGTTGGATGATCTTGACAGATGACACACTTAATAAAACTTGGTGGGAAACTTAATAATTGTAATAGGTTGGAGTTGGAGATGCCAATTCAACCATATGTGAGTTATTGTAGCAAACAAACTAAAACTTGACTATTAGGTAGCTATGAGGATAAAATCAGCTTTCTGCAAAATAACCATCAGCCTTTCTCTTGTTATACTATGCATATACATGTAGGTCTGTTATATTTCTTTTCCTGTGTAACTTGCCAATACATTCAAAGTATTGACCTATATGGCTGCAACGTATCATGTTGCAGGATATTCAGACGAGGAGTAAGGTACCGTTAGGGTCGCGAGTCTTCACTCAACATCACCAGTGGGCTATGATGGGACTCATCGTTATTATTCTGCTACTTTTCCGCTGTTTGATAGAATAAAGCTAGCTAAGTGCTATGCAGATTGTTATATTTTATAAATTCTAGATCATACGTTATAATAAATGATGCACTTGTTATTCTTGTTTTCATCTATACTGTGTGTGCTAGCGAGTCGATCCAGGGACTAGCACAGTAAAGCACAGAGACTCAAATCCTTCGAGGTTTGGTCGTTACACAGCAGGAGGCACAAGTTCATACATCGCTTCACGGTCATGCGCCTCAAGATCCCTAAGGCGTCGGATGAGGCCGTCATCTCGGCCTTCTCTAATGGAGTCACCGACCTCAAGATGAAGGAGGAGCTCGTCATGAGTGACGAAATGAGCACCGCACTGGAGATGTTGAACCTGGAAAACAAGTGCGCCATGGCCGAGGAAGGTCGCGTGTCTCTCCTCGGGCCTCAGGCGGCGGAACCAGAGGAGGAGAATGCCAAGGCCAAGGAGGTGAAGCGAAGGCCCCTACGATGCTTACAGCCGAGCCTGAGACAATGTACGGCCGAGGAGGAGAGCGCCTGTCAAGAGGGGGACCACTGTGCATCTTCCATGGCACCAACGGCCATGACACCTGTGAGTGTCAGGAGCTCCGGTTGGCCCGTGTAGAGCATTTCAGCAGGCGCCCTAGGCGGGTAGACAGAAGCCCCGCCTGCGGCGGAGGCCGCGGCAGAGGCCGCTGGGACGCCCGAGAGTCGCGTTAGGGGTGGCGCGAGCAACCTCATGAGGACCGTTGGCATCGCCAGCCTCAGGAGGACCGCTGGCGTGACGACCCTCAAGAGGGGCAATGATGCAGCTAGCCTCGTGAAGTCCGCCCTTGTGAGGCTGGGCTGCCTCCTCTGCCTGCGCCACCCAGGAGGAGGGATGAAGATAGGCAGGACGATGGGGCTGGGAGCTTCGAGGAGGTTAGGGCGGTGGCCTCCATGTTGGGTGGTGCCCAGACCCTAGCCTCCAACCGCGCCTTCAAGCAGTTCGCACGGGAGGTGAATACCGCTCCTCCGAAGCCTGAAGCGATACGCCCCCTCAACTGGTCCGAGACCACCATCGCCTTCGACCCCAGCGATCAGCTCAGGTGCTCGTTCATGGCCGGCAAGCTCCCCATGATGTGCACCCCAACCATCAGCAACGTCCTCGTCACAAAAAATCATATCGACAGTGGAGAGGGGCTCAACGTCCTCTCGGTCGAGACCTTCGAGAAACTCCAGCTGCCGTACGCACAACTCCTACCGACCAAGCCCTTCTCAGGAGTCACAGAGGGGTCCACCATGCCTATCGGGCAGGTGCACCTACCAGTTACCTTCGGCGAGCGCAAGAACTACCATACTGAGGTCATCGTCTTTGACATATGATGTTTTGTTGTGTATCCCTTGCAATGGCGCCAGAAATAGTTGTGTCGATGGCACCAGGAATCCTTCAGCTATGGCTACGCCTTAAGGGGCTTCCTAGGCAAGTATGCAAAGGATTTCCCCCGTGGCCTTGGAGCCTTGCGTTCGTGTTCCCTCGAAGCGGAAAGGGCGATGTAGCACAGCGACGGTAAGTATTTCCCTCAGTTTGAGAACCAAGGTATCAATCCAGCGAAGAGTATCTCAAGATCATGCACAAACACAAAAGCTTGCACCCAACGCTATGAAGGGGTTGTCAATCCCTTATAGATTGTTTGCCAAGTGAGAACTGAAAGCAACAAAGTAACAAAGCAAAGTAAAAGCGGAGTTGTAAACGATGGGTGTGAATAGACCCGGGGGCCGTAGTGTTTACTAGTGGCTTCTCTCATAAAAGCAAGTAGACGGTGGGTGAACAAATTACTGTCGAGCAATTGATAGAACTGTGCAGAGTCGTGACGATATCTATGCAATGATTATTTCTATAGGCATCACGTCCGAAACAAGTAGACCGATACTTTCAGCATTTACTATTATTACTCCACACGTCGACCGCTATCCAGCATGCATCTAGTGTATTAAGTCCATAAGAACAGAGTAACGCCTTAAGCAAGATGATATGATGTAGAGGGATAATCTCAAACCAATGATAAAAAACCCATCTTTTTACCCTTGATGCCAACTGCTTGATGTGTGCCTTGCAGCCCCTACTGTTACTGGGAAAGGTCACCGCATGGCAGAACCCAAAACCAAGCACTTCTCCCATTGCAAGAATCATAGATCTAGTTGGCCAAACAAAACCCAAGACTCGAAGAGACTTACAAGGATATCAAATCATGCATATAAGAAATCAGCAAAGACTCAAATATATATCATAGATAATCTGATCACAAGTCCACAATTCATCGGATCTCGACAAACACACGGCCATAGAAGATTACATCGGATAGATCTCCATGAAGATCATGGAGAACTTTGTATTGAAGATCGAAGAGAGAGAAGAATCCATCTAGCTACTAACTACGGACCCGTAGGTCTGAAGTGAACTACTCACGAGTCATTGGAGGGGCGATGATGATGATGAAGAAGCCCTCCAACTCCAAAGTCCCCTCCGGCAGGGCGCCGGGAAGGGTCTCCAGATGAGATCTCGCGGAAACGGAAGCTTGCGGCGGCGGAAAAGTATTTTCGAGGCTCCCCTGATTTTTTGCGGAATATTTGGGAATGTATAGGGGCAAGACCAAGGTTAGGGGGCGGCCAGGGAGGCCACAAGCCCGCCCACCGTCGCCTCCCCCTGGTGGCAGAGTGGGGGCTTGTGGGCTCCCTGGAGCCCACCTGGCTTGGCCCAAAAGCCCCGTGGACTTCTTCCGTTCGGGAAAAAATCATTTCGGGGTTTTTCTACCGTTTGGACTCCGTTCCAAAATCAGATCTGAAAAGAGTCAAAAACACAGAAAAACAGGAACTGGCACTTGGCACTGAATCAATAAGTTAGACCCAAAAAGATATAAAAAGGTACATAAAAATACAAGGAAGACAAGATAACAGCGTGAAACCATCAAAAATTATAGATACGTTTGCGACGTATCAAGCATCCCCAAGCTTAACTCCTGCTCGTCCTCGAGTAGGGAAGTGATAAGAATGAATTTTTGATGCTTTCATGCTACCTAGCATAGGTGTCCTTTGTAATTCCTCTTATGTGACGTGAATGTTCAGATCCATTAGATTCAAAACAATAGTTTGCTATTGACGTGGAGACAATAATAATTCAAGCAAACTAGCAAAGTAATCATGAACTTTCAAAATAACAAGGCCAAAAGAAAGTTATCCCTACAAAAGCATATAGTGTGGCCATGCTCTATCATCAGTGCACAATGAATTTAAATCATGCACAACCCCGGTATTTGCCAAGTAATTGTTTCACACCTTTACTTTCTCAAACCTTTTCAACTCTCACGCAATACATGAGCGTGAGCCATGGTTATAGCACTATAGATGGTGTGGAATGTAGTGGAGGTTGCAAGACAAAAAGGAGAAGATAGTCACATTAACTAGGCGTATTAATGAGCTGTGGAGATGCTCATCAATAGATATCAATGTCAATGAGTAGGGATTTCCATACAAATGATGCACTAGAGCTACAAGTATGTGAAAGCTCTTAAAGAAAACTAGTGGGTGTGCATCCAACTTGCTTGCTCACGAAGACCTAAGGCAATTTTGAGGAAGCATATTATTGGAATATACAAGCCAAGTTATATAATGAGAATTTCCCACTAGCTATATGGTGGTGACAAAAAGAGAGACTCTCAATCAGAAAGATCATGGTGCTCAAAATGCACAAGTGTGGAAAAAGTGGTAGCATTGTCCCTTCTCTCTTTTTCTCTCTCATATATATATATATATATATATATATATATATATATATATATTGGTGGGCTCTTTGGCCTCTTTTTTTATGGGCTTCTTTGGCCTCTTTTATTTCCTCACATGGGATAATGCTCCAATAATGATGACCATCACACTTTCAACTCAAAACTTAGAGCAATTATGACTCTATATGGAATGCCTTCGGTAGTGTACCGTGGCAACGATCTAGCATGGCATAGACATCAATGGAAACATCATGCTAGCTATCTTACAATCATGCAATGGAAATGTAGACGTGGTGGCACATGTCATGGTGGTAGTTGCATGGCAATATATCTCGGAATGACTTTGCAAAAGCCATAATAGGTAGGTATGCTGGCTGTTTTGAGGGAGGCTAATGGTGGATTTTGTGCACCGGCGAAAGTTGCACGACACTAAGAAGATAGTGATGGTGGAAGGTGAAAGCGCATCTGAACCATGGACTCAACATTAGTCATGAAGAACTCATATACTTGTTGCAAAATTTTTATTAGTAATCGAAACAAAGCATTCAACGCATACTCCTAGGGGAAGGGTTGGTAGGTATAAACCATCGTGCGATCCCGACCGCCACGCAAAGGATGACAATCAATATACTAATCATGCTCAGATTTCATCACATAGCGGTTCACCATACGTGCATGCTACGGGAATCACTAACTTCAACACAAGTATTTCTAGATCCACAACACCTTACTAGCATGACTTCAATATTACCATAACCACAACTCAAAACTAATTGAGATGAACCAAACTTCTCTAACTATTCAATGCAAATGAAGGTGGAAGTTTCGTATCCCTTTGGATAACTACCCCTTTTGAGACTACTTTCAAAGCATAGATCAACTACCAAGCCATGCACCGCTGCGCTCTAAAAGATATAAGTGAAGCACATAGAGCAAAAGTATCTAGCTCAAAAGATATAAGTGAAGCACATGTGAGCTGAATTGTCTACCAAAAGATATAAGTGAAGCTCGACAAAATCATGGTGTGTGCATGTCTCTCTCTCTTGGTGTGCAGCAAGGATGATTGTGACACAACAAAAATAAAAGACTCCTACGGTACAAGACGCTCCAAGCAAAAACACATAACATGTGGTGAATAAAATTATAGTCCCAAGTAACGTTACCGATGGATTGAAGACGAGAGAGGGGATGCCTTCCCGGGGCATCCCCAAGCTTAGGATTTTACGACATCCTTGAATCTCTTGGGGTGCCTTGGGCATCCCCAAGCTTGAGCTCTTGCCACTCTTTATCTTTTTGTCCATAAGAACTTCACCCAAAACTTGAAAACTTCACAACACGAAACTTAAACAGAAACTCGTGATAACATTAGTACAAGAAAGCAAACCACCACTTCCTTAGATACTGTAGCAAACTTAAATTCTACTTGTGCTGATGTTGGTTTACTGTACTTTCAATCTTCCATGGATAATACCCCCCCGATACTATCCATAGTTTCATCAAAATAAGCAACCAACACAACAAAAAACAGAATTTGTTAACAGCAGACCAGTCTGTAGCAATCTGTATGTTTTGTATACCTCTGGTACTTCAGAAATTCTGAAACATTACGACAGTCTGAAGAATTTGTGTAGCAATCTGCAGAAAAAAGAATCAACTCAAAAGCTCTTACAGAAACAAAATGATAATTCTTTTCGTGAGCAGAAAGTTTCTGTCTTTTCCAGCATGACCAAACGATCATCGTCAAGACTAATCATAACGGTTTTGCTTGGCACAAACGCAAAAAGAAACACAAAATCACAATCATAACAGAATTATGAAAGCGTGGAAAACACAAAACAGAAAGAAAAATGATATATTCGTTGGGTTGCCTCCCAACAAGCGCTTTTGTTTAACGCCCTCAGCTAGGCATTCGATGATGCTCTCACAAAAGATAAGAATTGAAACACAATGAGAGCATCCTAAAGCATGTGAAAACCACATCTAAGTCTAACATACTTCCTATGCATAGGCATTTTATAGGAAAACAGATTGTCAAGACAACCAATAGCTGACATATGCAAGGAAGAAGAAAGAGACAAGAGCAATCTCAACATCACGAGAGGTGATTTGGTAACATGAAAGTTGTTACCAAAATATTTTCCTCTCTCATAGCAATTACATGTGGGGTCATATTCAAATTCAACAATGTAACTATCACATAGGATATTCTTTTCATGATCCACATGCATGCAAAGGTGATGCTCTTCAAAAATAGTGGGATTATCATCAATTAAGTCATGACGTCTCGAAACCCACTTTCAGTAATATTGCAAATATCATATTCATCTTGAGGCTTGAACAAATTTTCAAGATCATAAGAAAGATCATCACCCCAATCATGATTATTGCAACAAGTAGTGGTCAAAGCAAAACTAGCATCCCCAAGCTTTGGGTTTTGCATATTTTTAGCATGATTATCACTAATAGAATTTATAGTGAAACCATTGCAATCATGCTTTTCATCCAAGGAGCCCTCGTGAATCACTTCATGAATTTCTTCCTCACAATTTTCAGATTCACGCATCTGACGCAAAACTCCAAAGAAATAGTCAATTGCCCTCAACTCACTAGCAATTTGTTCCACACGAGTGGGTCTCTTAAAGAGATTAGCTAGTGGATGACGATCCATATCAATGGATTTTTCGCAAGCAAAGATGCAAGCTAAAAGAAGGCACATGGTAACACAAGCAAACAGAAAGTGAGCGGAAAAAGGCAAATGAAAACGACAAATGTGAAGTGGGGGAGAGGAAAATGAGAGGCAACTGGCAACAAAAGTAAATGCAAGAGAAGAGTTTGTGAGACCTACTTGGATAGATCTTGATTTCTCCTCCCCGGCAACGGCGCCAGAAATACTTCTGATGTTTTGCTGTGTATCCCTTGCAATGGCGCCAGAAATAGTTGTGTCAACGGCACCAGGAATCCTTCAGCTATGGCTACGCCTTAAGGGACTTCCTAGGCAAGTATGCAAAGTGTAACGACCCAACCTCGAAGGATTTGAGTCTCTGTGCTTTACTGTGCTAGTCCCTGGATCGAATCGCTAGCACACACAGTATAGATGAAAACCAGAATAGCAAGTGCATCATTTATTATAACGTATGATCCAGAATTTATAAAATATAACAATCTGCATAGCACTTAGCTAGCTTTATTCTATCAAACAGCGGAAAAGTAGCAGAATAATAACGATGAGTCCGATCATAGCCCACTAGGCGATGTTGAGTGAAGACTCGCGACCCTAACGGTACCTTACTCCTCGTCTGAATATCGTGCAACTTGATACTTCGCAGCCATATAGGTCAATACTTTGAATGTATTGGCAAGTTACATAGGAAAAGAAATATAATAGACCTACATGTATATGCATAGTATAACAAGAGAAAGGCTGATGGTTATTTTGCAGAAAGCTGATTTTATCCTCAAAGCTACCTAATAGTCAAGTTTTAGTTTGTTTGCTACAATAACTCACATATGGTTGAATTGGCATCTCCAACTCCAACCTATTACCATTATTAAGTTTCCCACCAAGTTTTATTAAGTGTGTCATCTGTCAAGATCATCCAACAACTGTAATGGCCTAGTTGCTCAAAATTGTCCATAACCGGGGACACGGCTAATCATGATTAGTTTATACACTCTGCAGAGGTTATTACGCTGTACCCACTGGACCCAAACCGAAGATTGAGACGAAGTCTTTCAGAACCAGTCACCTAGTCCCATAGGAGGCCCATCCCACCTATCATAGCTACATCAGCTGGCACATCTGGGTAAGGTTTCCACGACTGATCAACTAAGCCAGAGCCCATAATAGCCAGTGGTCGCACAACGAAGCTACTAGTCACTAAGTCAGTTTGATCTTTTTGAACCTGGGCGGCATCCACTTACATTCAGAGGGTAGAAACCATGAAGTTCTTGAAACCACCCAGCAATACCATATCCGCCCAGAGGTGCATTACATCCTAAATTACTACTCAATTTATTTTGTAGTAATCCTCACATAAACTCAATGAATACAGAAACCAATCCCCGTCTACATAGCATAGCAAAATATATCTAACATGATCTTCAATGACGAGGGATATAGCTCAATAGCATAGCAATGATAATATTCCTATACATGCATAATTTTCATAGGGTGACATAATACTACATGCATAGAAAATAATAGGTAAAGGATGATCAACATGTAACTTGCCTTGATTCTGGTTCAGAAAGTCACACTCCTGACAATAGTTTGCGTCGCACTCCGCACAATCTACACGTTGCAAACAATCACACCAATCAATCACCACAATCACATAACACCAAATAAAACCATCGGCAATAAAACAACTTGTTTAAAACCAAAGCATAAATAGCATGGCAGCAGGTATAAAATCATCTACATGCTGATACGATGACAACGCAAAAAGAATCAACTAAACCGGATGAACGGTTTGCAAAATATGGCCTCCGGTAGGTTTAAAATAATCTGGTTTAACAAAAAACTTAATTTTCGTAAAACTGAAAACTATTGGTTCTAACATGTTCTACTCATCAATACGAGATCACAGGAAAAAGAATTTCCTGAGTCGGAGTTACGAGTAAAGAGATAAACACGTTTCAAAATTATACCGAGAATCTGACAGAGCTAAAAACAGATTAAAAATAGATTAAATTTCGTCCTGAAGTTGTTCATCAGGACTTGATGAATCAGCTTGTGCGTGTGTTCTCACCATGAACAGCGGGGAAAAACGGAACCGTCTCGGTGTGGCTCGTCCGATGGTGCTCCGGTGGCGGTCGAACGAACTCCGGTGACGGCGGCTCCGCGAACTCCGACGAACACGGACGAACTCGGACGTGCGCGGCGTGTTCCTGCGATGCTCGAGGCTACTGCGTGTGCGAGGCGGTGGCGCTGTGCGTGCGAAACGGCGGCGGGGCGAATCAGGAGCAGGGAAAAGAAATCGGAGCAGGGGATTCGGTTGTGGGACTTATTGCCTCGCGAGGAACAAGAGTCCTGCTCGGTTCCTGAGAGAAAACGAGGCGAGGTTGTCGAGCCATGCTGGTTCGGGACAGGAGTCCCTGGGACTCGGTGCTGGTGCTGCCTCGCTGGAATCGTGCTGGGGCTCGGTGCTGGGCACCTTGAGCACGTGGGGCAAGTGTCCTCGGTCCTAGGCACGATGGGAAACAGGGAGCTGGGGCTCGGTCAACGCAGGGGCTGCTCGTGCGCTGGGGTTTGCTGGCTGGTGCGGTCCGGCCTGGCCCGGCCAACTGGGTCGGCTAGTCCATTTTTTAAGTAAAACCACAAAAGTAAATAACTAAATAATTTTTTTTAAAGAAAAATAAACAGAAAATAATAGCAATATACGTATACAAAAATATATACATATACAATATATATATAAAGATAAAGATATATACGCATATAGTAATATATATATATATATAGATATATTAAAATGCTAATATAGACATAAATAAATATAAAATAAATCCACCTAATAAATAATAAAGGATCCCTAGTTCCTCCTAATGAAATTTTAAAATAAGTTTTTATGCAATAGGCCACACAAAAAGCATTTAAAAACTTAACTAAAAATAATTTCGGGCATTATAAAAATTTGCAAAACCAAATCGGTAACTCCAAATAACATTCGAAACATTATGCACTTTTATTTGACAGGGGAGAAGTCACATTATCTCCACTCCAATAAATTGGCCGCGGTTGCATAGTGAATAGAATTCTCAGAAGAGCAAATAATGCATAGAAAAATATGAGATGCATATGAATGATCTATTAACATCCGAATTTAAGAAAATTGGGATGTTACAAACCTACCCCCCTTAAGATGAATCTCGCCCTCGAGATTCGGGTTGGCTAGCAAATAGGTGTGGGTGTTCCTGCTTGAGATCCTCCTCTCGTTCCCAAGTAGCCTTTTCTTCGGTATGATGATCCCACTGAAATTTGCATAATCTGATTGTCTTGGTGCGAGTAACTCTCTCTGCTGTCTCCAGAATCTTAACAGGCTTCTCCTCATATGTCAAGTCAGTCTCCAACTGAATTGCCTCAAGTGGCACTGTATCTCTCAAGGGAACGTGTGCCATCTCGGCATGACACTTCTTCACAAATAAAACAGGGGCTCCCCAAGGTGATGAACTTGGGCAAATAAATCCTTGTGCATGTAACTCCCTCAGCTTCTTCTTCAATTCCTCCAACTCTTGAGGAGGCATTCTGTATGGTCTCTTTGCAATAGGTCCAGTACCAGGTATTATATCAATAAGAAACTCAATATCTCTATCTGGTGGCATACCTGGCAACTCCTCCGGAAACACATCTGGATAATCCTTTACAACTAGCACCTCTTCCAGGCTACCCCCTTAAGAGAGTTCACCTGCATCCTCTTATGCTGGTACTTACATACATATTTGATTCTCTTCCCTCCTGGTGCACTGAGAGAGATAGATCGACTAGCACAATCGATAACTCCTTCATATAATTGTAACCAGTCCATACCCAAAATAATATCCAGACCTTGTGACTTCAATATGATCAAATCTGTAGGGAACTCATGCTTTCCAATAGACAAGTTTAACTGATGACAACCAACACCTGCTATCATCTCAGCTCCGGGGGAACTCACTCTAATAGGCATACTAAGGGTTTTGGTTGGCAAGAATAGATAAGTAATAGATAGAGTAGGTCTAAAGGAATATAGATATTCTACCCGTATGCATAGTATGATCAAGGTAATATATATGAGGCAACAAAACATCATAACAAATAACACAAATAAGCATAACAATAATCAAACATATCTATATATATAGTCGAATAATTCCAACAAGATCCTAATTTAACAAACAAGCAAAATAACAATCAAGCAAGCAACCTAGCATCGTCATGCCACAAAGCGGGCATAAACAGATACGCTAACACGTTAATAGCGCAAATAAAAACAAGATAAGTGGTGGTCTCAGCACTAGTTCCTACTTAAGCTGGTCAAGATACTAGAGTGGTTATCTAATGAAAGAGTAAGATGTAGACAAAGTTAATAGAATAAACTTTCACTCCTATGGCTTTTCAAATCCATTTTCTAGGGCCACGACCTACAGTCAACCTGGCTCTGATACCATCTGTAACGACCAAACCTCGAAGGATTTGAGTCTCTGTGCTTTATTGTGCTAGTCCCTGGATCGACTCGCTAGCACACACAATATAGATGAAAACCAGAATAGCAAGTGCATCATTTATTATAACGTATGATCTAGAATTTATAAAATATAACAATCTGCATAGCACTTAGCTAGCTTTATTCTATCAAACAGCGGAAATGTAGCAGAATAATAACGATGAGTCCGATCATAGCCCACAGGCGATGTTGAGTGAAGACTCGTGACCCTAACGGTACCTTACTCCTCGTCTGAATATCGTGCAACTTGATACTTCGCAGCCATATAGGTCAATACTTTGAATGTATTGGCAAGTTACATAGGAAAAGAAATATAATAGACCTACATGTATATGCATAGTATAACAAGAGAAAGGCTGATGGTTATTTTGCAGAAAGCTGATTTTATCCTCAAAGCTACCTAATAGTCAAGTTTTAGTTTGTTTGCTACAATAACTCACATATGGTTGAATTAGCATGTCTAACTCCAACCTATTACCATTATTAAGTTTCCCACCAAGTTTTATTAAGTGTGTCATCTGTCAAGATCATCCAACAACTGTAATGGCCTAGTTGCTCAAAATTGTCCATAACCGGGGACACAACTAATCATGATTAGTTTATACACTCTGCAGAGGTTATTACGCTGTACCCACTGGACCCAACCCGAAGATTGAGACGAAGTCTTTCAGAAGCAGTCACCTAGTCCCACAGGAGGCCCATCGCACCTATCATAGCTACATCAGCTGGCACATCCGGGTAAGGTTTCCACGACTGATCAACTAAGCCAGAGCCCATAATAGCCAGTGGTCGCACAAGGAAGCTACTAGTAACTTAGTCTGTTTGATCTTTTTGAACCTGGGCTGCATCCACTTACATTCAGAGGGTAGAAACCATGATGTTCTTGAAACCACCCAGCAATACCATATCCGCCCAGAGGTGTATTACATCCTGAATTACTACTCAATTTATTTTGTAGTAATCCTCACATAAACTCAATGAATACAGAAACCAATCCCCGTCTACATAGCATAGCAAAATATATCTAACACGATCTTCAATGACGAGGGATATAGCTTAATAGCATAGCAATGATAATATTCCTATACATGCATAATTTTCATAGGGTGACATAATACTACATGCATAGAAAATAATAGGTAAAGGATGATCAACATGTAACTTGCCTTGATTCTGGTTCAGAAAGTCACACTCCTGACAATAGTTTGTGTCGCACTCCGCACAATCTACACGTTGCAAACAATCACACCAATCAATCACCACAATCACATAACACCAAATAAAACCATCGGCAATAAAACAACTTGTTTAAAACCAAAGCATAAATAGCATGGCAGTAGGTATAAAATCATCTACATGCTGATACGATGACAACGCAAAAAGAATCAACTAAACCGGATGAACGGTTTGCAAAATATGGCCTCCGGTAGGTTTAAAATAATCTGGTTTAACAAAAAACTTAATTTTCGTAAAACTGAAAACTATTGGTTCTAACATGTTCTACTCATCAATACGAGATCACAGGAAAAAGAATTTCCTGAGTCGGAGTTACGAGTAAAGAGATAAACACGTTTCAAAATTATACCGAGAATCTGACAGAGCTAAAAACAGATTAAAAATAGATTAAATTTCGTCCTGAAGTTGTTCATCAGGACTTGATGAATCAGCTTGTGCGTGTGTTCTCACCATGAACAGCGGGGAAAAACGGAACCGTCTCGGTGTGGCTCGTCCGATGGTGCTCCGGTGGCGGTCGAACGAACTCCGGTGACGGCGGCTCCGCGAACTCCGACGAACACGGACGAACTCGGACGTGCGCGGCGTGTTCCTGCGATGCTCGATGCTACTGCGTGTGCGAGGCAGTGGCGCTGTGCGTGCGAGACGGCGGCGGGGCGAATCAGGAGGAGGGAAAAGAAATCGGAGCAGGGGATTCGGTTGTGGGACTTATTGCCTCGCGAGGAACAAGAGTCCTGCTCGGTTCCTGAGAGAAAACGAGGCAAGGCTGTCGAGCCATGCCGGCTCGGGACAGGAGTCCGTGGGACTCGGTGCTGGTACTGCCTCGCTGGAATCGTGCTGGGGCTCGGTGCTCGGCACCTGGAGCACGTGGGGCAATTGTCCTCGGTCCTGGGCACGATGGGAAACAGGGAGCTGGGGATCGGTCAACGCAGGGGCTGCTCGTGCGCTGGGGTTTGCTGGCTGGTGCGGTCCGGCCTGGCTTGGCCAGCTGGGCCGGCTAGTCCATTTTTTTAAGTAAATCCACAAAAGTAAATAACTAAATAATTCTTTTAAAAGAAAAACAAACAGAAAATAATAACAATATACGTATACAAAAATATATACATATACAATATATATATATAAAGATAAAGATATATACACATATAGTAATATATATATATATATTAAAATGCTAATATAGACATAAATAAATATAAAATAAATCCACCTAATAAATAATAAAGGATCCCTAGTTCCTCCTAATGAAATTTTAAAATAAGTTTTTATGCAATAGGCCACACAAAAAGCATTTAAAAACTTAACTAAAATAAATTTCGGGCATTATAAAAATTTGCAAAACCAAATCGGTAACTCCAAATAACATTCGAAACATTATGCACTTTTATTTGACAAGGGAGAAGTCACATTATCTCCACTCCAATAAATTGCCCGCAGTTGCATAGTGAATAGAATTCTCAGAAGAGCAAATAATGCATAGAAAAATATGAGATGCATATGAATGATCTATTAACATCCGAATTTAAGAAAATTGGGATGTTACACAAAGGATTTCCCCCATGGCCTTGGAGCCTTGCGTTGGTGTTCCCTCGAAGCGGAAAGGGTGATGTAGCACAGCGATGGTAAGTATTTCCCTCAGTTTGAGAACCAAGGTATCAATCCGGCGGAAGAGTATCTCAAGATCCTGCACAAACACAAAAGCTTGCACCCAACGCTATGAAGGGGTTGTCAATCCCTTATAGATTGTTTGCCAAGTGAGAACTTAAAGCAACAAAGTAACAAAGCAAAGTAAAAGCGGAGTTGTAAACGATGGATGTGAATAGACCCGGGGGGCGTTGTGTTTACAAGTGGCTTCTCTCATAAAAGCAAGTAGACGGTGGGTGAACAAATTACTGTCGAGCAATTGATAGAACTGTGCAGAGTCGTGACAATATCTATGCAATGATTATTTCTATAGGCATCACGTCCGAAACAAGTAGACCGATACTTTGTACATCTACTACTATTAGTCCACACGTCGACCGCTATCCAACATGCATCTAGTGTATTAAGTCCATAAGAACAGAGTAACGCCTTAAGCAAGATGACATGAGGTAGAGGGATAATCTCAAACCAATGATAAAAACCCCATCTTTTTACCCTTGATGGCAACTTCTTGATGTGTGCCTTGCTGCCCCTACTGTCACTGGGAAAGGTCACCACATGGCAGAACCCAAAACCAAGCACTTCTCCCATTGCAAGAATCATAGATCTAGTTGGCCAAACAAAACCCAAGACTCGGAGAGACTTACAAGGATATGAAATCATGCATATAAGAAATCAGCAAAAACTCAAATATATATCATAGATAATCTGATCACAAGTCCACAATTCATCGGATCTCGACAAACACACCGCCAAAGAAGATTACATCGGATAGATCTCCATGAACATCATGGAGAACTTTGTATTGAAGATCCAAGAGAGAGATGAAGCCATCTAGCTACTAACTACGGACCCGTAGGTCTGAAGTGAACTACTCACGAGTCATTGAAGGGGCGATGATGATGAAGAAGAAGCCCTCCAACTCCAAAGTCCCCTCCGACAGGGCGCCGGGAAGGGTCTCCGGATGAGATCTCGCGGAAACGGAAGCTTGCGGCGGCGCAAAAGTATTTTCGAGGCTCCCCTGATTTTTTGCGGAATATTTGGGAATATATAGGCGCAAGACCTAGGCTAGGGGGCGGCCAGGGAGGCCACAAGCCTGCCCACCGCCACCTCCCCCTGGTGGCGGAGTGGGGGCTTGTGGACTCCCTGGAGCCCACCTCGCTTGGCCCAAAAGCCCCGTGGACTTCTTCTATTCGGGAAAAAATCATTTCGGGGTTTTTCTTCCGTTTGGACTCCGTTCCAAAATCACATCTGAAAAGAGTCAAAAACACGGAAAAAACAGGAACTGGCACTTGGCACTGAATCAATAAGTTAGTCCCAAAAAGATATAAAAAGGTACATAAAACATACAAAGAAGACAAGATAACAGCGTGAAATTATCAAAAATTATAGATACGTTTGAGACGTATCAACATTGCGCACATCCACCCGCCGTACAATGCGATCCTTGGATACCCGACTCTCGCCAAGTTCATGGAAGTGACCCACCATGGATACAACATCCTCAAGATGCAGGGGAGCGGCGGCGTCATCACCATTACCTGCGACAAGAAGGATGTGTATGTGCACTCGAGTGCGCTTACCGCGCAGCGGCAGCACAGCGCTCGGACGAGAAGAAGACGAACTGCCTTGCGAGGACCCACGCAAGAAGAAGAAGGATCTCCTCCCCACGGAGCGCCTGGGGGCTACGGGCTTCGTTCCTGGGGACGAGGCCCTGCTCCCCATCGCATAGGAAGGCGCGCTCGGTGCCCCCTTGGGTCGGGCCCGGGGGCTCCCACCAGGGAGATCCCCGGCTTGGCCAGTGAGAAAAGGGAGGAGCTCGAGCACAACTCGAGGCCGTGCACCGGCGCGCGCCAGCTCAGCTCTCGCGAGTCCATCATCAGAGCAATCCGAGAACTTCGAGAAGCCCAAGTCGTGCGAGGCGGGGGTTGCCCTGCACCACCAATCGCAGCCGCCATCGACGGTACGGTCGACCGGCCTCACGTCTGCATCAACGCGCTCGCAATCACCAGATCCACGGCCCAAGGACCTTTCTGGCCCGTGCCGGTGCACACATTCCCTTCGAGCAGGGAAACATGGTTGCCACCTATCAGCGGCTATAGCGGGCCATGCTCATGCCCGGCCCGCTCGGCATGTCAGGGAGGAGGAGGAGGCGCACGGGCCGAGCGAAGGCCCCGAGCCAATGACGGCGGACCCATGAGGGTCGCGACCGCAACGACAAAAGATCGGATAACGACGGCGCTCTCGACACTTCAGCAGTATGGTCGCCAGGTGACTTTTTGTTGGCTGCTGCCAGGTAAATTTTTGGCTCACCTCGTCCGAGGATGCCCACAAGGCCATGCGGTCTCCAGGAGCTTAGACACTCCCAGACGCTACTTTCATTTAAGCACCTTTTAGTTGTTTCTACATCACCCGCTTCAAACCCTAACGCTCTAACTTGCTTACATCTTTGGGCGGTCGACCCTCGCACGGGGGCTCTAGTCGAAGCTTATCCTTGTAGGCTGCCTGAGACATCAAACACCCAATCTCACTCCCAAAGAAAAGAAATCGACAGGGTTTACCAATGACCCAAAAGAAGCTCAGTCCATCAATGACTCGGGGGTAGGGACACTCGCGAGGCCAAAGCGTCCTCGCGACCTCCGAGATACACCCCCGCCGTGACACTCTCACGTAATAACGAGTCGAGGTTGTATACGCCGAGGGCCCCCCGAGGTCGTGGAGGGGTCCATCCCACGCCTAGTGGCAGCCCTATGCTCTGTGCTGGGGAGAAGATCAGTCCACCAATGACTCGGGGGTAGGGACACTCGCGAGGCCAAAGCGACCTCGCGACCTCCCATATACACCCCCACCGTGACACTCTCACGTAATAACGAGCCGAGGCTGTATACGCCCAGGGCCCCCCGAGGACGCGGAGGAGTTCACCTCACGCCTAGTGGAAGACTGATGCTCCGCGCTGGGTATAGATGGAGGCAATCAACACAGCCCGCCAATGACTATGCCCTTAGCTAGCACCAACGCAGTCCGCCAATGACTATGCCTGCGGCTAGCACCAACACAACCCGTCAATGGCTAGACCCACTCCCGACAAGGAGATTAGCACAGTCCACCCACGAGTACAGCCACACCAAGTGCATTGGGCAAACAGCTAGAGGTACGGAGCCGCTCGTACGTCAAGGGGGACCCCTGAGCATCTCGACTCACGGGCCTAACTGCGCCCGTAGGCCCTTCCCCCTTTGGGCTGTCCTTGGTTTCCGGTCAGTTCAATTGCGGGGAGGTACGCATGGCGCGGGCCCTGCCAAAGCATAGCCTAGTACGCTCAACAAGCCACCTCAGATCACTTAGGAGGGACATTGGAATCACTCGAACATCAAGGGGGGGGGGCTGAGCATCGCGACTCATGGGCCGAACTATGCTCGTAGCCCCTTCCCCCTTTGGGTCGTCCTTTGTTTCCGGTCGGTTCAATCGCAGGGAGGTACGCGCGGGGCGGGCCCTACTGATGCAGAGTGCTGAAAGTGTTCTAATGTTTTACATTCCTTGTCGCGTTCTCCTCATGAGGGCAGCTCGCGCGCCAAGGGGGACACCTGAGCATCATGACTCAGGGGCCTAACTACGCTTGTAGCCCCTTCCCCCTTTGGGCTGTCCTTGGTTTCCGATTAGTCCAATCGCGGGGAGGTATGCGCGGGGCGGGCCTTGTCGACGCGGAGTAACACACCAAACATGAAAGGAACGAGGTGAAGAAAACATTCAAGCATTCTGTTATTACAAGCCTTGACAAGTTCATGAAAACGCAAATAAGTTTAACGCCTCCACAAGGCACGATGTGCATTGTAGGGAAAAGACAGAGACAAGAAATCAGGAGGAGCCATCGCCGGCCGCCCCCTCCACAGGGGGCTGATCGTCAACGTCAGAAACACCGTCTTCCCCGTCATCGACTTTAGCGGCACCTGGAGACGAAAGAGCTGCGATGCGGGCGAACCTCCTGACCAATGCCTCCACGGAGCCCTTCACCGCCTCCGCAGCGCGGTCGCGGGCCTCGGCGAGGACCGGCAAGATCAAGGAGCCGAGATCAAATCCTGGCTCGTGAAGATGAAGGTGGCCGAAGACGCGAGTCGCAACCGCGAAGAAAAGATCACGACACTCATTGTCCAAGATCTTGTCCACCTGCATGGCGGCGCCCTCCACCGCCACGACGAGCTTCTTTGCGAGTGGGAAAAAGTCGTCCTCACGCGTGGCCAGAGGCTCGTCGGACCCGTCCCGGCAGAGGGAGCGGAGCGCCTTGCGAAGCTCAAGCTGAATGTCTTGGAAGCAGGCTAGTTATGTGGCCTTCTTCTCCTCGGCCGTGGCGAGGGCTTTCTCCTGGCCATCAAGGAGGGCCTTCCTCGAGGCGGCCTCCTTCTCCCGCTCTTCCAAGAGACTCGCCTCCTCGGACAACTCTTCCTCCCGAGCGGCGAGCTTGGCCTCGCGGGCCTTAAGATCCTCGTCCTGCAGGCGGTGCTGCTTAGCTAGCTTGGCCTGCTTCCCTCGAAGGGCCTGCAGGCGAGCCTCCACCCCTTCACAGCGTTCGTCCGTCACCCTGGCTCCCTCCAGCGCCTCCTCATGCGCAGTGCGGGCGGCCTTGGCTTCCCTCTCGGCCTTCCCCATCTTGGCTGCAACCTTGCCCGGGGCAGTGAAGGCCGCGTTCAGGAAACCCTGGGCGAGTACCGAGGTCCTCCCAACCTTCTCCTGGAGAGCCTCAAATTGTTGGGGAACGTTGCATGGGAAAACAAAAAATTTCCTACGCACACGAAGACCTATCATGGTGATGTCCATCTACGAGAGGAGATTTGGATCTACGTACCCTTGTAGATCGCACAACAGGAAGCGTTAAAAACGCGGTTGATGTAGTAGAACATCTTCACGTTCGTCGATCCGCCGCACGAACCGTCCCACGAACCGTCCCGTGATCCGTCCCACGATCCGTTCCGATCTAGCGCCGAATGGACGGCACCTCCGCGTTCAGCACACGTACATCTCGACGATGATCTCGGTCTTCTTGATCCAGCAAGCAAGACGAAGAAGTAGATGAGTTCTCCGGCAGCGTGACGGCGCGCCGGTGGTGGTGATGATCTACTCCTGCAGGGCTCCGCCCGAGCTCCGCGGAAATTCGATCTAAAGGTAAAACTATGTGGTCTAGGGTTGAGTTGCACTTGGGAAAAGTTGTCCCAAATCAGCCCTAAATCACCGCTATATATTGGAGGGAGGGGGAGGACGCTTGCCTTGAGGGCCAAGCTCTCAATGGTGCGCCAGCCAGGGAGGAGAGGAGGAATCCTACTCCAATTAGGATTGGAAAGTGGAGTCCTTCTCTTCGTTCCCACCTCCCCCTTTTTTTTCTTTGGTTTTCTTCTCTTGGCGCCAAGGCCCTCGAGGGTTGTCCCACCATCCCACTAAGGGCTGGTGCGCCACCCCTAAGGCCATTGGGCTTCCCCTAGGTGGGTTGCCCCCGTCCCAGTGAACTTTTGAAACCCATTCGTCACTCCCGGTACAATGTCAGTAATGCCCGAAAACCTTCTGGTAACCAAATGAACCATCCTATATATCAATCTTCGTTTCTGTACGATTCCGGAAACTCACGTGACGTCTGTGATCTCAACCGGGACTCCGAACAACATTCGGTAACCACATATATAACTCAACCATACTAAAACATCATCGAACCTTAAGTGTGCAGACCCTGCGGGTTCGAGAACTATGTAGACATGCCCCGAGGCACTCCTCGGTCAATATCCAATAGCGGGACCTGGATGCCCATATTGGATCCCACATATTCTCCGAAGATCTTATCGATTGAACCTCAATGTCAAGGATTCATATAATCTTGTATGTCATTCCCTTTGTCCTATGGTATTTTACTTGCGTGAGATTCGATCGTCGCTATCCGCATACCTATTTCAATCTCGTTACCGGCAAGTCTTTTTACTCGTTCTGTAATACAAGATCCTATTCCTTACACTTAGTCACATTTCTTGCAAGGCTTGTGTGTGATGTTGTACTACCGAGTGGGCCCGGAGATACCTCTCCATCACACGGAGGGACAAATCCCAGTCTTGATCCATACTAACTCAACGTACACCTTTGGAGATACATGTAGAACACCTCTATAGTGACCCAGCTACGTTGCGACGTTTGATGCACACAAGGTATTTCTCCGGTGCTAGTGAGTTATATGATCTCATGGTCATAGAAACAAATACTTGACATGTAGAAAATAATAGCAATAAAACGGCATGATCAATATGCTACATTCATAGTTAGGGTCTTGTCCATCACATGATTCTCCTAATGATGTGATCCCGTTATCAAGTGACAACACTTGTCTATGGTTAGGAAACCTTGACCATCTTTGATCAACGAGCTAGTTAACTAGAGGCTTACTAGGGACAGTGTTTTGTCTATGTATCCACACATGTATTTGAGTTTCCAATCATTACAATTATAGCATGGATAATAAACGATTATTGCGAACAAATAAATATAATAATAACTAATTTATTATTGCCTCTAGGGCATAATTCCAACAGTCTCCCACTTGCACTCGAGTCAACAATATAGTTCACATCACCATGTGATTTTGGCAAATCCAACACCCATATAGTTCTGGGGTGTGATCACGTCTTGCTCGTGAGAGAGGTTTTAGTCAACGGTTCTGAATCTTTCAGATCCGTGTGTGCTTTACAAATCTTTATGTCATCTTATAGAAGCTGGTACTACGTGCTATTCGGAAATAATCCAAATATCTACTCTACTATATGAATCTGTTTTACTACTGATAGTTATTCGGATTAGTGTCAAAGCTTGCATCGACGTAACCCTTTACGACGAACTCTTTAACCACCTCCATAATCAAGAAAAATTCCTTAGTCCATCAGTTACTAAGGATAACTTTGACCGATGTTCAGTGATTCAATCCTGTATCACTCTTTGTACCTCTTAACAGACTTGTGGCACCGCACACATCAGGTGCAGCACACATCATGACATACTTTAGAGTATATGGCTAAGGCATAGGAGACGACCTTCGTCCTTTCTCTTTCTTCTGCCGTGGTCGGGTTTTGAGTCTTTACTCAAATTCACACCTTACAACATAGCCAAGAATTCCTTCTTTGCTGATTTATTTTGAACTCCTTCAAAAACTTGTCAAGGCACGCATTTCATTTGGAAGTTATATTAAGTGTTTTGATCTATCTCTATAGATCTTGACGCTCAATGTTCAAATATCTCTATACAGGTCTTCCTTTGAAAAACTCCTTTCAAACAACCTTTTATGCTTCACAGAAATTCTACATTTCTTTCGATCAACAATATGTCAACCACATATACTTATCAGAAATTCTATAGTGCTCCCACTCACTTCTTTGGAAGTACAAGTTTCTCATAAAACTTGTACAAACCAAAAAGCTTTGATCATCTTATCAAAGCGTATATTCCAACTCCGAGATGCTTGCACCAGTCCATAGCAGGATCGTTGGAGCTTGCACATTTGTTAGCATCCTTAGGATCGAAAAAAACCTTATGGTTGTATCAGATACAACCTTTCCTCAAGGAAACCGTCGAGGAAACAATGTTTTGACATCCTATGTGCAATATTTCATAAATAATGCAACAACTACTAACCTAATTCCAACAGACTTTTAGCATCGCTACGATTGAGAAAGTCTCATCATAGTCAACTCTTTGAACTTGTCGAAAACATCTTTGCGACAAATCGAGCTTTTCTTAATGGTGACTTTTCACTATCATCATCTGTCTTTATTTTAAAGATCCATCTTTACTTAATAGTCCTACGACCATCAAGTAGTTCTTTCAAAGTCTACACTTTGTCTTCATACATGGATCCTCTCTCGGATTTCATGGCCTCCGGCCTTTTGTCGGAATCCGGGCCCACCATCGCTTCTCCATAGCTCGTAGGTTCATTGTTGTTCAACAACATGACCTCCAAGACAAGGTTACTGTACCACTATGTAGTAGTACGTGACCTTGTCAACCTACGAGGTTTGTAGTAACTTGATCCGAAGCTCAATGATCACCATCATCAGTTTCCACTTCAATTGGTGTAGGCACCACATGAACAACTTCCTGCGTCATGCTACACACTGGTTGAAGTGACGGTTCACTAAGCTCATAAAGTTCTACCACTCTCTAACTCAATTCTTTCGAGAGAAACTTTTCCTCAAGAAAGGACCCATTTCTAGAAACAAACACTTTGCTTCCGGATCTGAGATAGGAGATGTATCCAACTGTCGTGGATATCCTATGAAGATGCTTTTATCCGCTTTGGGTTCGAGCTTATCAGACTGAAACTTTTTCACATAAGCGTCACGGCCCCAAACTTTCAAGAAACGACAACTTAGGTTTCACCAAACCATATTCTATACTGTGTCATCTCAACGAAAATACGCGGTGCCCTATTTAAAGCGAATGCGGTTGGCTCTAATGCATAACTCATAAACAATAGTGGTAATTTGATAAGAGACATCATAGTATGCACCATATCAAATAGGGCGCGGCTATGACGTTCGGACACACCATCACACTTTGGTGTTCTAGGCGGCATCAACGGCGAAACAATTTCCACATTGTCTTGACTGTGTACCAAAACTCGCAACTCAGATATTCATCTCTATAATCATATCGTAGACAGTTTATCCTCTTGTCACGATGATCTTCACTCTGAAATAGCTTTGAACTTTTCAATATTTCAGACTTGTGATTCATCAAGTAAATACTCCTGTATCTACTCAAATCATGAGTGAAGTAAGAACATAACGATATCCACTGCGTGCCTCAGCACTCATTAGACTGCGCACATCAAAAATGTTTTGCATCCAACAAGTTACTTTCTTGTTCCATGTGGTATGATTTTGCATGTCTCAAGTGATTCAAAATCAAGTGAGTCCAAACGATCCATCTGCATGGAGTTTCTTCATGCGTTTATACCAACAGGTATGGTTTGCATGTCTCAAACGTTTCAAAAAATGAGTGAGTACAAAGATCCATCATCATGGAGCTTCTTCATGCATTTTACACCAACATGACTCAAACGGCAGTGCCACAAGTAAGTGGTACTATCATTATTACTTTGTATCTTTAGGCACCAATATTATGAATATGTGTAACACTACGATCGAGATTCAATAAACCATTGAAGGTAATTATTCAAGCAAATAGAATAACCATTATTCTCTTTAAATGAATAATCGTATTGCAATAAATACGATCCAATCATGTTCATGCTCAACACAAACACCAAATAACAATAATTTAGGTTTAACACCAATCCCGATGGTAGAGGGAGTGTGCGATGTTTGATCACATCAACCTTGGAAACACTTCCAACACGTATCGTCACCTCGCGTTTAGCTAGTATCCATTTATTCCGTAGCTTTTACTTCGAGTTACTAATCACTTAGCAACCGAACCGATATCTAATACCCTCGTGCTACTAGGAGTACTAGTAAAGTACACATCAATATCATGTATATCAAACATATATTTGTCGACTTTGCCAGCCTTCTTATCTACCAAGTATCTAGGGTAGCTCCGCCTCAGTGACCGTTCCCCTCATAACAGAAGCACTTAGTCTCGGGTTTGGGTTCAATCTTGGGTTTCTTCATTGGAGCAGCAACTGATTTGTCGTTTCATGAAGTATCCCTTCTAGCCCTAGCCCTTCTTGAAACTAGTGGTTTTACTAACCATCAACAATTGATGCTCCTTCTTTATTTCTACTTTCACAGTGTCAAACAATGTGAATCGCTCAAGGATCATCATATCTATCCTTGATATGTTCTAGTTCTTCACGAAGCTCCAGCAGCTTAGTGGTAGTGACTTTGGAGAACCATCACTATCTCATCTGGAAGATTAACTCCCACTTGATTCAAGCGATTGTTGTACTCAGATAATCTGAGAACATGCTCAACAATTAGATCTTTTCTCCTTTACTTTGTAGACAAAGAATCTTGTCGGAGGTCTCATACCTCTTAACAAGGGCACGAGCATGAAATCTCAGTTTCATATCTTAGAACATCTCATATGTTCCGCAACGTTTCAAAACATCTTCGGCGCCTTGCTTCTAAGCCATTAAGTATTATGCACTGAACTATCATGTAGTCATCAAAAAAGTGTATGTCAGATGTTCGCAACATGAACACATGACGCTCGAGGTGCAGCACACCGAGTGGTGGATTAAGTACATAAGCCTTCTGCGCAAAAATGAGGACAATCCTCAGTTTCACAGACTCAGTCCGCAAAGTTGCTACTATCATCTTTCAACTAAATTTTCTCTAGGAACATATAAAAACAGTAGAGCTACAGCGCAAGCTACATCATAATTCGCAAAGACCTTTTGACTATGTTCATGATAATTAGTTCAATTAATCATATTACTTAAGAACTCCCACTCAAAAAATACATCTCTCTAGTCATTTGAGTGGTAGATGATCCAAATTCACTAACTCAAGTCCGATCATCACGTTAGTTGAGAATAGTTTCAGTGGTAAGCATCTCTATGCTAATCATATCAACTATACGATTCATGCTCGACCTTTCGGTCCCATGTGTTCCGAGGCCATGTTTGCACATGCTAGGCTCGTCAAGTTTAACCCGAGTGTTCCGCACATGCAACTATTTTGCACCCATTGTATGTGAACGTTGAGTCTATCACACCCGATCATCACGTGGTATCTCGAAACGACGAACTGCCGCAATGGTGCACAGTCGGGGAGAACACAATTTCATCTTGAAATTTTAGTGAGAGATCACCTTATAATGTTACCATCATTCTAAGCAAAATAAGGTGCATAAAAGGATTAACATCACATGCAATTCATAAGTGACATGATATGTCCATCATCTCGTGCTTCTTGATCTCCATCACCAAAGCACCGGCATGATCTTCTTGTCAACGGCACCACACCATGATCTCCATCAACGTGTCTCCATCGGGGTTGTCGTGCTACTTATGCTATTACTACTAAAGCTACGTCCTAGCAATATAGTAAACGCATCAGCAAACACAAACGTTAGTTTAAAGACAACCCTATGGCTCCTGCCGGTTGCCGTACCATCGACGTGTAATTCGATATTAACTATTACAACATGATCATCTCATACATCCAATATATCACATCACGTCATTGGCCATATCATATCACAAGCATGCCCTGCAAAAACAAGTTAGACATCCTCTAATTTGTTGTTGCATGTTTTACGTGGCTGCTATGGGTATCTAGTATGATGGCATCTTACTTACGCAAAAACCACAACGGAGATGTGCAAATTGCTATTTAACCTCTCCAAGGACCGCCTCAGTCAAAACCAAATCAACTAAAGTTGAAGAAACCAACACCCACCAGTCATCTTTATGCAACGAGGTTGCATGTCAATCGTTGAAACCAGCCTTTCGTAAGCGTACGAATAATGTCGGTCCGGGCCGCTTCAATCCAACAATATCGCTGAATCGAGAAAAGACTAAGGAGGGCATCAAATCGAACATCACTGTGCACAAAACCCTTTGTGTTCTACTCGAGATAACATCTACGCACGAACCTAACTCATGATGCCACTGTTGGGCAACGTTGCATGGGAAACAAAAAATTTCCTACGCACACGAAGACCTATCATGGTGATGTCCATCTATGAGAGGAGATTTTGATCTACGTACCCTTGTAGATCACACAACAGGAAGCGTTAAAAACGCGGTTGATGTAGTAGAACGTCTTCACGTCCCTCGATCCGCCCCACGAACTGTCCCACGAACCGTAGAGGCACGCGGTCCGATGAGCGTAGAGGCACGAGGCGGATATCGTTATTTTCTCACCTTCATTGACGATTTGAGTAGATATGGTTATGTCTACTTAATGAAGCACAAGTCTGAAACATTTGAAAAGTTCAAGCAATTTCAGAGTGAAGTTGAAAATCATCGTAACAAGAAGATCAAGTTCCTACGGTCTGATCGTGGGGG
This sequence comes from Hordeum vulgare subsp. vulgare, assembly GCF_904849725.1. NCBI lineage: Eukaryota > Viridiplantae > Streptophyta > Magnoliopsida > Poales > Poaceae > Hordeum > Hordeum vulgare. Next base: position 315,066,588 of record NC_058518.1, read on the forward strand.
TGAATATCTGAGTTTCGAGTTTGGTGCTCACTTAAGACAATGTGGAATGGTTTCACAGTTGACACTGCCTGGAACACCACAGCGTAATGGTGTGTCCGAACGTCGTAATCGTACTTTATTAGAGATGGTGCGATCTATGATGTCTCTTACCGATTTGTCGTTATCTTTTTGGGGTTATGCATTAGACACAACTGCATTCACTTTAAATAGGGCACCATCAAAATCCGTTGAGACGACACCATACGAACTGTGGTATGGCAAAAGAACAAAGTTGTCATTTCTTAAAGTTTGGGGATGTGATGCTTATGTCAAAAAGCTTCAGCCTAAAAAGCTGGAACCCAAAGCGGAAAAGTGCGTCTTCATAGGTTACCCAAAAGAGACAGTTGGGTACACCTTCTATCTCAAATCCGAGGGCAAAGTGTTTGTTGCTAAAAACGGAGCTTTTCTCGAGAAGGAGTTTCTCTCGAGAGAATTGAGTGGGAGGAAGATAGAACTTGATGAGGTTGTCGAACCTCTCATCCCTCTGGATGGTGGCGCAGGGCAAGGGGAAACCCCTGTCGTTGCGATGCCGGTTGAGGAGGAAGTTAATGATGATGATCATGAAACCCCGGTTCAAGTTCCTATCGAACCACGCAGGTCGACAAGACCACGTGCTGCTCCAGAGTGGTACGGTAATCCCGTTTTGTCAATCATGTTGTTAGACAACAATGAACCTCAAATTATAAAGAAGCAATGGTGGGTCCAGATTCCAACAAATGGCTAGAGGCCATGAAGTCCGAGATAGTATCCATGTATGAAAACAAAGTGTGGACTTTGGAAGTACTACCTGAGGGCCGCAAGGCTATTCAGAACAAATGGATCTTTAAGAAGAAGACGGACGCTGACGGTAATGTGACCGTTTATAAAGCTCGACTTGTGGCAAAGGGTTTTTCACAAGTTCAAGGAGTTGACTACGATGGGACATTCTCACCCGTAGCGATGCTTAAGTCCGTCAGAATCATGTTAGCAATAGCTGCATTTTTCGATTATGAAATCTGGCAGATGGATGTCAAAACGGCGTTCCTTAACGGTTTCCTTAAGGAAGAGTTGTATATGATGCAACCCGAAGGTTTTGTCGATCCTAAGAATGCTAGCAAGGTGTGCAAGCTCCAGCGATCCATTTATGGACTGGTGCAAGCATCTCAGAGTTGGAACATACGCTTTGATGAGGTGATCAAAGCATTTGGGTTTATACAAGTGGTTGGAGAATCTTGTATTTACAAGAAAGTGAGTGGGAGCTCTGTGGCGTTTCTAATATTATATGTGGATGACATATTGCTGATTGGAAACAACGTAGAGTTTTTGGAGAGCATAAAGGATTACTTGAATAAATGTTTCTCTATGAAGGACCTAGGAGAAGCTGCTTACATTCTAGGCATTAAGATCTACACGGATAGATCAAAACACCTGATAGGACTTTCACAAAGCACATACCTTGATAAAGTTTTGAAGAGGTTCAAAATGGAACAGTCCAAGAAAGGGTTCTTGCCAGTTTTACAAGGTACGAGATTGAGTAAGACTCGGTGCCCAGCAACTGATAAGGATAGAGAGCATATGAGCACCGTCCCCTATGCTTCAGCCATAGGTTCTATCATGTATGCAATGATGTGCACTAGACCGGACGTTAGCATGGCCAAAAGTATGGCAGGCAGGTTCCAGAGTAATCCAGGAGTGTATCACTGGACGGCGCTCAAGAATATCCTGAAGTACCTGAAAAGGACTAAGGAGGTGACGAAGAGCTCGCCGTAAAGGGTTACGTCGATGCAAGCTTTGACACAGATCTGGACGACTCTAAGTCGCAGACCGGATACGTATTTATTCTTAATGGGGGTGCGGTAAGCTGGTGCAGTTCCAAGCAAAGCGTCGTAGCAGATTCTACATGTGAAGCGGAGTACATGGCTGCTCGGAGGCGGCTAAGGAGGGTGTCTGGATGAAGCAGTTCATGACAGATCTTGGAGTGGTGCCAAGCGCACTGAATCCAATAACCTTGTTCTGTGACAACACGGGTGCCATTGCCTTAGCAAATGAACCACGGTTTCACAAGAAGACCAAACACATCAAACGACGCTTCAACCTCATCCGTGACTACGTCGAAGGGGAGGACCTAAATATATGCAAAGTGCCCACGGATCTGAATGTAGCAGACCCGCTGACTAAACCTCTTCCACGGGCAAAGCATGATCAACACCAGAACTGTATGGGTGTTAGATTTATTACAATGTAATTCGCATGATGATGTGAGGGCTAGATTATTGACTCTAGTGCAAGTGGGAGACTGTTGGAATTATGCCCTAGAGGCAATAATAAATATAGTTATTGTTGTAATTCCTGTATCAAGATAATCGTTTATTATCCATGCTATAATTGTATTGAATGAATACTTATATACATGTGTGGATACATAGACAAAACACTGTCCCTAGCAAGCCTCTAGTTGGCTAGCCAGTTGATCAAAGATAGTCAGGGTCTTCTCATTATGAACAAGGTGTTGTTGCTTGATAACTGGATCACATCATTAGGAGAATCACGTGATGGACTAGACCCAAACTAATAGACGTAGCATGTTGATCGTGTCATTTTGTTGCTACAGTTTTCTGCATGTCAAGTATTTGTTCCTATGACCATGAGATCATATAACTCATTTGAAAAGGATCGAGATGGACCTAGAGGGGGGTGAATAGGTACAAATCCAAATTTTAATAATTACTTAGCAATTTTAGGCTAAAGTGCGGAATATAAGTGTAAGCCTAATAATTGCTATGACAAAGAGTAAGCTATTAGGAGTGAAGCAAGGCAAGCGGTAAACAATAAGCAAATACAAGTATGTAATAAGTATTAACACAAGTTGAGAGTTAGGGTTAGGAATAACCAAAACTCCGAGAGAGACAAGGATGTATCCCGATGTTCACTTCCTTGGAGTGAAGCTACGTCACCGTTAGAGGGGCGGATGTTACCACGAAGGAACACCAACGCCACGAAGGCTCACCCTATTCTCCCTTTGAGATAACTCCACGACGGCGTTTCTCAACCACTAGTGGTAAGCCTTGAGGTGGCTTCCAAACCTTCACAAACTTTCCGGGGGATATCACAATGGTTTGATTCCTCTCCGAAGACTCCTACTGCCTAGGAGTCTCCAACCTCCAAGAGCAACAAGATCACGGGGATTGCTCAAAACTTGCTCAAATCACAAATCACTTTGGTGGGAAGGAGGAGAGGGAGACGATCTATCTTTTGATTGGAACAACACTCAAAAGGACTCACAAATGCTCTTGGGATCTAGGATTTGGTGTAGACAAGAGTGAGTGAGAGGAAAGGTGTTCTTGGGTGTATCTGAGCTGTGTTGAACACCCTTTCACGAGGTGCGAGAAGAGTATTTATAGTGTCGAGTGAAATCCAGCCGTTGGAGGTGCAATAAGTCACACAGGGTCCGGACGTCTAACACTTGTCGGAAGTCCGGGCGTCCGTGAGGGGCCGGACGTCCGACAGAGGTCGGTCGTCCGAGACCTGTAGGCATGACTGGAACTCTTCTGAATTCATCAGCGGCCGGACGTCCGAGAGGGGTCGGTCGTCCGAGGCCTGTAGATGTGCCTGAACATATTTGAATTCATCAGCATACGGACGTCCGGAGTGGCCTGGAAGTCCGTGATATACAACACAATTTCTACTGGTGGTGGCTTCCGGATTTCTGATGGGTGTCGGACATCCGGCGCTCGGACATCCAGAGGCAGCCGGATTTCCGAGATATAGGGCTCACATACTACTGGTGTTGACTTCCAGATTTCCGGAGCTTGGCTGGTCGTCCAGCCCTCGGACGTCCGGAGGGAGCCGGATTTCCGAGATATAGCCCTTACAAACTACTGGTGTCTGGCTGCGGATTTCCGAAGCTAGCCGGACGTCCGACCCTCGGACGTCCGGAGGGAGCCGGATGTCCGAGGTAATTGGACATGTATTGAATTGAAGACAATGGATAGTATGTGGTGTTTGATATGGTTGTAGAGATGTGGTATGAGCAAGTTTATCGCAAAGCCTGTGATCCCCTCTTAATAGTGCGGGATCCCTATACTCAATATCAGTAAACTCAAAAGACTATTCTACGACATCTCTTCTTAATCCCGAGTCTTCTCAAAATATAAATCACCAATCTTTTCAGGCAACCTTTGGCACATAAATCTTAATCTACTAAAGTACTTGCCGTCCTGAGATACACTCAACAAATAGGATTAGTTTCCTATGTATGTGTTGTCATTAACACCAAAAGACGATTAGGGGCATAGCATGCACTTTCAATCTCCCCCTTTTTGGTAGTTGATGACAACATATACATAGGTCTCAAAAATATTAACCATACATTATAGTCTAGGAGATATTTAGTACGGAGCTCCCCCTTAGGATATGCATGATAAAGAAATCGAAGCTCAAAATGGATCAACATGGAAGGATAATAGATCATCATAGAAATAAAGGAGCAAGACATAATAGTCTATGATGATAGCATAGCAAGTCACAACCATTCATAAGTAGCCATACATGAGTTTTATCCATTACATTAAATCTCCAAAGACTAAAAATGACGAGAATAAAAATTTAACTACGACACATTACTCCCCCTTTGGCACCAAGTACCAAAAAGGGAGCCATCAATAGCACCAACCAAACTCAAAGCTCGTCACCATCATCATCAGTATCATCAGCCAAACCACTGCCCCCAGCCTCGTCAAAGAATTCAGACCACTCAGGACCAGAAGGGAAGCCAAAATCAATGGAAGGAGCAGCAGGAGGGGCCTCATCATCAGTCACATCAAGAGCGCCCGAGGCTCTCAGACGAGCCTTGAGGGCATTCTGGGAGGAAACTAAGCGGGAAACCACATCATGGGTTTGACCACACTGAAAGGAGACAGCCTTCATCAAAGCAGAGTGAGCTTTGCCAACGAATTTGGCAATGCGACCGAGAGAAGCGGAGCTAGATGAAGGGGTGGCGGCCCGTGCAGGAGTGCGGCGAGTGGTAGTAGAGGAAGAAGGGGCGTTCTTGGGAGCAAAGTCATCCGCCATGTGAGCGGGAATGGACCACTTGCGATGGATGTGAGTGGTAGCCACAGAGAAATCAGCAACGTGGTTAATAAGTGCCTGGATGAAAGGAGCGTGAGGAAAGGCTCGCTTGTACTGAAAGCTAGCAAGCCGAATCTCATGCCATAGGAAATGGGGCACATTGATTTTGCTCTTGGGGTTCTCGAACAAGTGGTACATGATGTCGATACAATAGCCACTGCAAGAACCCTTATCACCCATCTTGGGATAGATGGTGCGGATGACACACTGAAAGATAATGAAGTAAGGTGAGCGCCAGATGGATACCTGGTTAAGGTCCTTCAGGCGCTCATCCACATCAAGCTCACGTAGTGGTTTGAGTAGGTGTCCGCACACGTCAATAGTCTTAGGCGCATGGTTAGGATCATCCTTATGTATTTTATAACCAGAATGGGGAAAACCCAGTGCGGCAACAAAAGTAGCATAAGTGGCTTTGAAGCGAACGTCAGAGGTGATCCAGGTGACAGTGTTGTCGGAGCCAAAATGACATGTGGCATAGAACTGGTGAATAGCAGCAGCATTATAGTCGCAATGAAAAGCAAACGGGGCGGCAAGCCCCGATGACTCAATAAGCTCAATGGCACCCGGATATTTCGCCGGGTGCATGCGAATATGCTCAACATCAATGTAAAGATGATTAGATAACCCCTTAGGAACTATGACGGTGGAAAAGATGTCCACCTGGACGTTTGTGCGGAAACGTGAATCCGTAGAATCACTGCCGACCTCGTATTGATTTACGTCGCGGCGGAAAGTAAGATAGGAAGCTGCCCCAAGTGTGGTGAAGTTTGTGATATTACGACCTAACATGGTAGGAGGATCTAAGGAGATGCGGCGAGCTTCACCTGCAGGATGGGCAGGAGGCGGTTGTGGCATGTAGGATGCCCTGCGAGACCCGAGCTTGGACCTTCGAGCGACGGGTTGAGGAAGTTCCTCGGCGGCAAGCTCCTCCTCGAAGTCGGGGTCAGCATCATCAGACGACGAGGGAGACGGCGAACGCTGGGGCGGAGAACGCCGGGCAGTCCGTTTGAAGGGACAGTGTGGCTCATTCGATTCCGACCCCGTGTTGATAGGGGTGCGACAGGATGAGCCGGCCACGGTCTTCCGAGCGGTGTGCTTGGTCTTGCCCATGAAGCCCTATGCGGATGAAAAATCCCCAAATGAGGAACGAACATGGAGATACATGGGAGAAATCAAATCCAACGCGAAAGGAGACGGAGGAGCGACCTGAGGATGGATCCCGCGAAGAATACGGAGGAATAAGTAGGGGATCCGCGGAGGAGATCGGCTCGATCTCGAGGATGGCGGCGCTGGGGAGGAGCTCCTCGAGCAGTTCCCTGGGCTGGCGGCGGCGGTTGGGGGAAAAGGGGCGCTGGGGGTTAGGGCAAAAGCCCAGCCCCGCGCCCAACTTTATATAGGGGCCTCGAGGCGTCGGACGTCCGAGAGGCGTCAGACGTCCGGAGGTTGTTCTTGCGTTGGACGACCGACACTGGTCGGACGACCGGAGGAGGTTTTGCCGCGTCGGACGTCTGAGAGGCGTCGGACGTCCGGAGGATGTTCTGGCGCCGGACGTCCGAGATGAGCCGGACGTCCGAGAGAGAGGAGAAGGGAGAGGCCAGTTCTGATAATTTTTGTATTGATGATGATGACTTGCATGGTATATATAAAAAAATACGAGCACTATTTTCCTAGAAGCATTACATGCATGAAATGATTTGTGCGTACGTTGTAAGCTTAAAAACACATAGAATTACGACGCACTCCCCTTAAATATATGCGCACATCAAGACACAACCATAATCTGAGTGTATGTATGTGTGCAAGATTTCAAGATATGTTGTCAAGCTCCAAGATATCAAGTTCACGCCTAAGTTGACAGAACCTAGCTACGCTAAGTGGCTTGGTGAAAATGTCGGCTAACTGCATGTCGGTACCCACATGGGTAATATCAATGTCACCCTTTTGCACATGGTCTCTCAAGAAGTGATACCTAATATCAATATGTTTTGTGCGAGGGTGATCAATGGGGTTCACGGAGATCTTTATGGCACTTTCATTATCACAGAGAAGAGGAACGTGTCGATACGTGATACCATAATCCTTCAGTGTTTGACTCATCCATAGCAATTGAGTAGCACAGCTTGCGGCTGCAATATATTCGGCCTCGGCCGTGGAGAGAGAAACACAGTTCTGCTTCTTCGAGGACCAACTTACCAACGAGCGTCCAAGAAACTGACATGCACTGGAAGTGGATTTCCGTCCCACTTTATCACCGGACCAATCTGCATCAGAATACCCAATAAGATCAAACTTTGCATCCTTAGGGTACCATAAGCCTAACTTTGGGGGTGTGAACAAGGTATCTAAGAATGTGCTTAACTGCCGTGTGATGGCTTTCCATAGGGGATGCTTGAAATCTAGCACATATTCCTACACTTAACATGATGTCCGGTCTAGATGCACAAAGGTAAAGCAGCGAACCAATCATGGAGCGATAAGTAGATGGGTCAAAAGGAATACCGTTTGAGTCTTCATTTAGAACTACATCGGTGGCCATAGGTGTCTTCATTGGTTTAGCATTTGTCATATCAAATTTCTCAAGAATGTCCTTGAGATACTTAGTTTGAGATAATAAAATCCCTTCTTGAAATTGTTGTATTTGAAAACCAAGAAAGAACTTCAAGTCCGTGTTGAGTGACATCTCAAAGGTCTTGGTCATGGAGGCCGCAAACTTCTTGCACAAATGGATGTTAGGAGAACCAAAAATGATGTCATCTACATAGATTTGGCATAAGATCAAATCACCATTTTCCCTCTTAGTAAAAAGAGTGGGAGCGATCACCCCCACCACAAAGCCATCATCGAGTAGGAACTTCTTAAGATGATCGTACCAAGCACAGGGTGCTTGTTTAAGACCATAAAGTGCCTTGTGAAGTTTATATACATGGTCTTTGTGATGAGGGCCAACAAACCCAGGTGGTTGTGATACATATACCTCTTCTTGTAGAGGACCGTTAAGAAAAGCACTTTTCACATCCATTTGATGCAAGGTAAAACCATTGAAAGCAGTATAGGCCAATAAAATGCGAATGGACTCAAGACGAGCAACAGGGGCGAAAGTTTCACCAAAGTCCAAACCTTCAACTTGGGAGTACCCCTGTGCTACTAACCTTGCCTTGTTGCCTAGAACAGTCCCATTCTCATCTTCCTTGTTCTTGAAAATCCATTTAGTTCCAATGAAATTATGTTCCTCAGTTGGTCGTTCTACCAATGACCATACTTCGTTGCGTATGAAACTGTTTAGCTCCTCTTGCATAGCAAGTAGCCAGTCATTGTCACATAATGCATCCTGAACCCTGTGTGGCATGATACTAGAGACAAACAAAAAGTGAGCACAAAAGTTTGTTAATTGTTTACGAGTCACTCTACCTTCCGATACGCGTGTGAGGATTTGATCAATATCAACACGACCGGCCACACGTGGCATGATGGAGGTCAAGGTTTCACGAGGTTCAACTTTGTTTCCATCATCAATGTCCTCAACATATGGATCATGTATGTGCGGAGGAAGATATTCCTCTTCGCGTTGCACCTGTTGATGTTCATCATCAAGCATACCCATACTTTGGTCTACCTCTTGAAGATCAACTTGTTCTTGAGTGTCATCAGGGTGAGAGACATGTTCTCCCACTTGATCCTCAACAACTGGCATGATGGGTGTGCTAATATCTTGTGGAGGCACGGGCAGTGAACTGTCTTGAGGATGCGAGATGTTCTCATCATCTTCATCATCATCATGGGGTCTTTGTTCCATAGGCAGAAGTGCACCTACACCCATGTTTAAGATATCTTGTGGGGAGTCTTCTTCACCTGCATCATTTAGATCAACTTGCTCCCCATGGGAGCGGTTAAATTCATCAAACGTCACGTCACAGGTTTCTATAACACATCCAGTGGATTTGTTGTAGAGTCTGTAGGCGTGAGAGTTTGACCCATAGCCAACAAAAATCCCCTCAGTTGTTTTGGATTGAAATTTCCCTAACCGTTCCCATTTGTTGAGGATGAAGCATTTGCATCCAAACACACGAAAGTACTTAACATTGTGCTTGTTCCCAATTAGGAGCTCATATGGACTTTTCTCCAATATTGATCGGAGGAAGAGCCGGTTTGATGCATGACATGCTGTGTTGACGGCCTCAGCCCAAAAGCTATGTGGTGACTTGTATTCATCTAACATGGACCTTGCCATTTCCACAAGTGGCCGGTTCTTCCTCTCTGCCACACCATTTTGTTGGGGGTGTAAGGTGCGGAGTACTGATGTTCAATCCCCTCATCACTAATAAATTCTTCTAGGGTGTAGTTCTTGAACTCAGAGCCATTATCACTTCTTACTGCCTTAATGTCCTTGTCAAACTTCCGCTGGGCTTGTTTGGCAAAGTCAATGAAAGTGACCTTCGTCTCGTCCTTGGACTTGAGAAAGAACACCCATGTATATCTTGAGTAATCATTAACAATGACTAGGCCATACTTTTTCCCTCCAAGACTTGCCCATGAAGGAGGCCCAAATAGATCCACATGAAGAAGCTCTAACGGCCTCGAAGTGGATACAACGTTCTTGGGTGGATGTCTTGATTGATGTTGCTTCCCAGCTATGCATGCACTACACACACGATCTTTCTTAAAAGATACATTTGTTAGTCCAAGAATGTGATTACCGTTTAAGAGATTTTGAAGATTTTTCATGCCAACATGGGCGAGCCGGCGATGCCATAGCCATCCCATGTCGGCCTTGGCCATTAGACAAGTTGTATGGAAAGTGCTCTCTTTCGAGAAATCAACCGTGTAAAGGTTGCCATCCAACTCTCCAACAAAAGCCACTTCAAGAGTGTCTCTCTTAAAGACTTTCACATCCGTTAGTCCAAATAGTGTGTCATAACCGACGGAAGCCAATTGGCGAACTGAAAGTAAATGATATTGAAGAGATTGGACAAGCATGACATTTGCAATAGACATGTCATTAGTGATTGCCACCTTGCCCAACCCAATTACCTGCCCTTTCGACCCTCCACCAAATACAATGCTCATGTATGGTCGAATGGCTTGCATGAAGTCATAGAGAAAGTTACTATCTCCGGTCATATGATTGGTGCATCCACTGTCGATCACCCATTTTGCTCCACCGGAGAAAACAGCCTGTAAAGAATTAAGACTTGGTTTGGGGTACCCATTTTGTCATGGGGCCTTTCACATTAGTTACAAGAGTCTTAGGGACCCAAATAGCATAGAATCGAAATGCATTACGGGGACCAACGAATTTAGCATAGACCTCTCCTTCCTTTGATTTGCGTAGTACATAGGATGGCGGCATGAATTCGGTTGTCTTGTTGTGAGTAGACGGACCCCTAGTGGCCGATCCACTCACAACCTTACCTTTCTCCGTGTGTCCCTGTGGTACAAATATTTCCTTAAGAGGAGTGGTACACTTCAGAGGAGATGCACCTTTCTTGGCAGTGCTTGGGTTGAACCCAAGCCCTTCCTTGGCGACACCTCCATTGTGTCGACTTAAGATCTCATTGAGAGTCTTTTGTCCTTGTGCACATGTCATGAGACCTCTGTCTAGCTGTGCCCTTAACGAACAGTTTTCCTCAAGGATAGATGTCAGTCCACTACTAGGGTTAGTAGTGCAGGTATCAACATTGATAATAGGTGAGGAGTAGGCCTTAGCTAGAGTGTCAAGATAAGTGACCTTAAGTGCCTCAAAGCTCTTTGTAAGAAAAGTGAATTTCTCTTCCTTGTCTTTGAGAGACAAGGATAGACGCTCACAGTCCTTAGAAAGAGAAGCATGAGAGTTCACAAGTCGGTCTTTATCATTTAGTAATTCTCTGCACACATTTTCAGCCTTTTTCAAGGAGGCAAGATCATTAGCATGTTTATCAAGGTTTTCACCTACTTTTGAACATAATGCATCATTTTGTGCTTCCTCATAAAGGACTTTCTACTCAAGGAGTTCATTTCTCTCCTTCTCCTCAGTGACGAGGGTTTCGAGTTCCTTGATGGTATTGGTGTGCTTACTCACCATTTCCATAAGTATGCGAAACATAGTGAGCTTCTTTCCTTTAAGAGAGCACATAAATTTGTTCATTTTAGCAAACATGGGATGATCTAAATCATTATCCTCATAATGATCTTCCGCATCAAGATACTCATCAGAAGGGGTAGAAACTAGACTGAAAGAGTTTAACCGTGGGGTTACCTTAACCTTATCATGGGAGCTTTGGTCTTCCCCCATCTCCCATGGTAGTCTTTGCCATCAAACACTTGTGAGCGTTGCCCTTGTAGTCCTTCATATAGTTGTAGTGAACAACATCACCACTTTTGTTGACTAGCCTCAAGGTACTCTGTGTATCTTGAGCTACTCCTGCAACTCCACCAACATCTTCCGGATCTGATTCTTCTTGTGCAACCATTGCTCTTCCATCTGTCCTCTTGGACTTGGAGTTCATAGGGTTTGGTAATTCTTCTTTACAAAGGTCTTTGGAAACCTTGGTTTGTCTTCTCTCTTCTCATAAGGGCAGTCGTTGGAGAAGTGGTTGGTTTCCTCACAGTTATAGCATTTCCTTACCTTCTTCTTTGGAAATCTTCCCTTGAACTTCCCTGCACTGAACTTCTTCACAAAGAGAGCAATGTCCTCAAACGATGGGCTTTCATTAGATTCAACATCATCACCATCTTGACAGTCATCATCACATTCTTCTTCTTCACTTTCTTCTTCGTCATACTCATGCTTGGCTTTCAAAGCAAGATTGATCTTTGATGTTGAAGTGCCATGCATGGCTAGGTGCTTTGTTGCATTTGCCTTTGACTCTTCAAATAATTGGAAAGTGGATATGATGTCATCCGGAGTCATTTCTTTGAAAGCATGATGTTGTCTCATGTCCCATACAATTTGATGGTGATATGGAGCAAGAGCGTGAAGTAACTTGTCCACAAGAAATCTCTTGGTCAGATTGAAACCATCTTGCGTCTTGTCAGAGTCACATGGCTCAATGTCTGTGGCGAGAGTCATGAGCCGTTCTAGTAGTTGCTTGGGAGATTCACCCTTTTCCATACAGAAATTCTGTAATTGCCCCTTGGCAATTTCATATTGAGCAAGCCGAAGAGTGGAGGTACCGGTCTTGGTCCTTATGATGCTGTCCCACAATTCCTTGGCACTTGTGATGTGAATGTAAGGTCTTCGTTGCTTGTCATTCATTCCCTTTCTTATGCACATGATCGCAGTGTCATTGAGATGCTTGTCATAAGTTTCTCTGGGCGTGAGGCATCTTGGATCAACAGGATTGTACCCATGCTCGAGGATGTCCAGCATCTCATCATTGGCGTACCTAAGATGATCCTGCATACCAACTCTCCACAAAGCAAAATCGGAATTGTCATCAAGCAAGGGAGGTTTTCCTCCAGGATTGTACTTAGGTTTCTCAATTTGAGATTTAGCATAAAGCCATGGAACACTGGTTTGGTTCCTCTCCGGAGGAGGCTGGCCAAATGAAGTACCGTGCACGTGGGGCCCTGAGGCCCACGGGGACGTGGCTGTCCCCGTGGTTAGTGCTGCTAGTCTCATTTGAATTATGGACTCAAGAGAAGCATCATGCTCCTCTTTTTGCTTGGCAAGGGCCCGTTCAAGGTCCTCAGAGGTGAAAGACTTGACTTCCGCGGAAGTCTCGTCCCTCTGCACTGGAGCTACCGCAGCTGGATCCACGTCCATCTCGCTCTAGGGCGGTTAAGCCACACAAATAGAGCACGAGGCTCTGATACCAATTGAAAAGGATCGAGATGGACCTAGAGGGGGGTGAATAGGTACAAATCCAAATTTTAATAATTACTTAGCAATTTTAGGCTAAAGTGCGGAATATAAGTGTAAGCCTAATAATTGCTATGACAAAGAGTAAGCTATTAGGAGTGAAGCAAGGCAAGCGGTAAACAATAAGCAAATACAAGTATGTAATAAGGATTAACACAAGTTGAGAGTTAGGGTTAGGAATAACCAAAACTCCGAGAGAGACAAGGATGTATCCCGATGTTCACTTCCTTGGAGTGAAGCTACGTCACCGTTAGAGGGGCGGATGTTACCACGAAGGAACACCAACGCCACGAAGGCTCACCCTATTCTCCCTTTGAGATAACTCCACGACGGCGTTTCTCAACCACTAGTGGTAAGCCTTGAGGTGGCTTCCAAACCTTCACAAACTTTCCGGGGGATATCACAATGGTTTGATTCCTCTCCGAAGACTCCTACTGCCTAGGAGTCTCCAACCTCCAAGAGCAACAAGATCACGGGGATTGCTCAAAACTTGCTCAAATCACAAATCACTTTGGTGGGAAGGAGGAGAGGGAGACGATCTATCTTTTGATTGGAACAACACTCAAAAGGACTCACAAATGCTCTTGGGATCTAGGATTTGGTGTAGACAAGAGTGAGTGAGAGGAAAGGTGTTCTTGGGTGTATCTTAGCTGTGTTGAACACCCTTTCACGAGGTGGGAGAAGAGTATTTAAAGTGTGGAGTGAAATCGAGCCGTTCGAGGTGCAATAAGTCACACAGGGTACGGACGTCCGACACTTGTCGGAAGTCCGCGCGTCCGTGAGGGGCCGGACGTCCGACAGAGGTCGGTCGTCCGAGACCTGTAGGCATGACTGGAACTCTTCTGAATTCATCAGCGGACGGACGTCCGACAGGGGTCGGTCGTCCGAGGCCTGTAGATGTGCCTGAACATATTTGAATTCATCAGCATACGGACGTCCCGAGTGGCCCGGAAGTCCGTGATATACAGCACAATTTCTACTGGTGGTGGCTTCCGGATTTCCGATGGGTGTCGCACATCCGGCGCTCGGACGTCCGGAGGGAGCCGGATTTCTGAGATATAGGGCTCACATACTACTGGTGTTGACTTCCGGATTTCCGGAGCTTGGCCGGTCGTCCGGCCCTCAGACGTCCGGAGGGAGCCGGATTTCCGAGATATATGCCTTACAAACTACTGGTGTTTGGCTGCGGATTTCCGAAGCCAGCCGGACGTCCGGCCCTCGGACGTCCGGAGGGAGCCGAATGTCCGAGGTAATTGGACATGTATTGAATTGAAGACAGTGGATAGTATGTGGTGTTTGATATGGTTGTAGAGATGTGATATGAGGAAGTTTATCGCAAAGCCTGTGACCCCCTCTTAATAGTGCGGGATCCCTAAGTAAACTCAAAAGACTATTCTACAGCATCTCTTCTTAATCCCGAGTCTTCTCGAAATATAAATCACCAATCTTTTCAGGCAACCTTTGGCACATAAATCTTAATCTACTAAAGAACTTGTCGTCGTGAGATACACTCAACAAATAGGATTACTTTCCTATGTATGTGTTGTCATTAACACCAAAAGACGATTAGGGGCATAGCATGCACTTTCATCATTAACACCGGAGGAATGCTTGGTGTGTATCAAATGTCGCAACGTAACTGGGTGGCTATAAAGATGCTCTACAGGTATATCCGAAGGTGTTCGTTGAGTTAGTATGGATCGAGGTTGGGATTTGTCACTCCGTGTGACGGAGAGGTATCTCGGGGCCCACTCGGTAATACAACATCACACACAAGCCTTGCAAGCAATGTGACTTAGTGTAAGTTGCGGGATCTTGTATTACGGAACGAGTAAAGAGACTTGCCAGTAAACTAGATTGAAATAGGTATGCGGATACTGACGATCGAATCTCGGGCAAGTAACATACCGAAGGACAAAGGGAATGACATACGGGATTATATGAATCCTTGGGACTAAGGTTCAAACGATAAGATCTTCATAGAATATGTGGGATCAAATATGGGCATCCAGGTCCCGCTATTGGATATTGACCGAGAAGTCACTCGGGTCATGTCTGCATAGTTCTCGAACCCGCAGGGTCTGCACACTTAAGATTCGACGTTGTTTTATGCGTACTTGAGTTATATGGTTGGTTACCGAATGTTGTTCGGAGTCCCGTATGAGATCACGGACGTCACGAGGGTTTCCGGAATGGTCCGGAAATGAAGATTGATATATAGGATGACCTCATTTGATTACCGGAAGGTTTTCGGAGTTACCGGGAATGTACCGGGAATGACGAATGGGTCCCGGGTGTTCACCGGGGGGGCAACCCACCCCGGGGAAGCCCATAGGCCTTGGGGGTGGTGCACCAGTCCTTGGTGGGCTGGTGGGCAAGCCCAAAGAGGCCCCTACTTAGGAGATAAGAAAATCAAAGAGAAAAGAAAAGAAAAAAGGGGAAGTGGGAAGGAAGGGAAGGACTCCACCTTCCAATCCTAGTTGGACTAGGATTGGAGGAGGAATCCTCCTCCCCCCCTTTGGCCGAACCCCTTGGGGCCTCTTGAGCCCCAAGGCAAGGCCCCTCCCCTCCCACCTATATATACAGAGGTTTTAGGGCTGATTTGAGACAACTTTTCAAGGGCAGCCCGACCACATACCTCCACGGTTTTACCTCTAGATCGCGTTTCTGCGGAGCTCGGGCGGAGCCCTGCCGAGATCAGATCACCACCAACCTCCGGAGCGCCGTCACGCTGCCGGAGAACTCATCTACCTCTCCGTATCTCTTGCTGGATCAAGAAGGCCGAGATCATCGTCGAGCTGTACGTGTGCTGAACGCGGAGGTGCCGTCCGTTCGGCACTAGATCGTGGGACGGATCGCGGGACGGTTCGTGGGACGGTTCGCGGGGCGGATCGAGGGACGTGAGGACGTTCCACTACATCAACCGCATTCACTAACGCTTCTGCTGTGCGATCTACAAGGGTACGTAGATCGGAAATCCCCTCTCGTAGATGGACATCACCATGATAGGTCTTTGTGCGCGTAGGAAATTTTTTGTTTCCCATGCGACGTTCCCCACCATTCCTCACTCCTCGTACAATGCCGGTAATGCCCGAAAACCTTCTGGTAAACGAATGAAACCATCCTATATATCAATCTTCATTTCCGATCCATTACGGAAACCCTCGTGACGTTCGTGATCTCATCCGGGGCTCCAAACAACATTCGGTAACCACACATATAACTCAACTATACTAAAACATCATCGAACCTTAAGTGTGGAGACCCTGCGGGTTCGAGAACATGTAGACATGCCCCGAGGCACTCCTCGGTCAATATCCAATAGCGGGACCTGGATGCCCATATTGGATCCTACATATTCTCCGAAGATCTTATCAGTTGAACCTCAGTGTCAACGATTCATATAATCCCGTATGCCATTCCCTTTCTCCTTCGGTATGTTACTTGCCCGAGATTCGATCGTCGGTATCCGCATACCTATTTCAATCTCGTTACCGGCAAGTCTGTTTACTCGTTTCGTAATACAAGATCCCGTGACTTACACTTAGTGACATTGCTTGCAAGGCTTGTGTGTGATGTTGTATTACCGAGTGGGCCCCGAGATACCTCTCCGTCACACGGAGGGACAAATCCCAGTCTTGATCCATACTAACTCAATGGACACTTTCGGAGATACATGTAGAGCACCTTTATAGTGACACAGTTGCGTTGCGACGTTTGATGCACACAAGGTATTCCTCCGGTGCCAGTGAGTTATATGATCTCATGGTCATAGGAACAAATACTTGACATGCAGAAAACAATAGCAATAAAACGACACGATCAATATGTTACGTTCATAGTTTGTGTCTTGTCCATCACATGATTCTCCTAATGATGTGATCCGTTATCAAGTGACAACACTTGTCTATGGTTAGGAAACCTTGACCATCTTTGATCAACAAGCTAGTCAACTAGAGGCTTACTAGGGACAATGTTTTGTCTATGTATCCACACATGTATTTGAGTTTCCAATCAATACAATTATAGCATGGATAATAAATGATTATCACGAACAAAGAAATATAATAATAACTAATTAATTATTGCCTCTAGGGAATATTTCCAACACAAATATCATCGTGGACAGTGCCGCCGGGGAGGCGGCATCATGGAAAATACGGGGCTCCGAAGATTGCCTGGAGATTGCAGGCGTTGGTGCATCAACAAGCCGCGGGGCCTCTAGAGCCCGCCCTCAGGCAACAGCGTCACCACGGCCGCCTCAGGGCACTTTGGGGGCTCGGGGGCGCAATGCTCAGGGCCTGGGAGGTTGCCTTGCGAGCCTCCTCCTCTCCATTGGCAGGCGACGATGCGTTGCACAGAACTGGCGATGCATCAGGAGCTGCCTTCGGCTTGATGCCACACTTTTTCCTCCTTGTCTTTGGCGAGACGACGTCCCTGGGCATCAGGCAAAATAGGGAATCGGCTAAGCAAGGACTTCGAACGCACATAGCGTGCCAAGACAAGTGACTTACTCCTCGGGGTTGATCCACCTTTTCCTCTTTACCGCCCCCGCGCCGGCGGGAGCAACAGGACCCCCCATGGAGGGGGCGAGCCCGGCACCTTAGGTTTTCCATCGGCGGAGGCGGGATGCACCAAGGATGACCTATCCTCGCACTTCGGGGGGGCGAGCACACACGCAGACCGCGTAGCACACGGGGTCGACGCGGGTCCCCGCGAGGTCCGGATCGGGCGCGAGGGAACCCCCATGGAGACCCCACCGACAGCATCATCATCCGCGAGCTCGCGTAGAAGGATAGCCTGTGACAGGAGGGGCATGCTCGTCATAGAGTCATGTACCGTCTTCTCCGAGTCCCCCTCACCGGAGGTATCACCGGACGACACCTCTACCTGACCGGAGCCCGCGGCTGGGAGGAGCCCACGCTCATCAAAGACGGACAGCCCGACAATCACGTCGGCCTGGTCGTCAAAATGGTACAACGGACCCAGAGCCTCAGGCAAGTCACCAGGGTCGCCGCCCAGCAAGATTGCCACGACCCTGCTCAGCTCATCAGCAGCGAGGTCTTGGGACCAAAGCATGAGCTCATTGTCACGAGCGTGGTAGCCCCACAGGGGCCTGTAGTGCGCCTAAAGGGGCGCTAGGCGCTACGCCAAGAACTCCTTCACTATCATCCCACCAGTCAGCCTCTTGGCGCTAATGTCGCGGGAGAAGCGCTCCGGGATGGGCGCAGCCCGAGGATAGGAAAGCTTCACCTAGCTCCATGTGGAGGTCTTCTCCGGTAATCCCTTCGACTCCTCCAACCGGAGGTTGACATCCTTGAGTCCCATAAGAACCCAGCGTTGCCTAAAGTTTTCCACCTTCTTCCCAGCCTTCAGGAATAGGTTGCCGCTCTAGGCCGCCACTAAGGAGACACACGCCAAAAAACGGGCGTCGTCATGCAGATGCAAGCTGAAGAAGTAGCGGAAGATGGCCTCCGAAGGCTGCACTCCTACGAAAGCCTCGCGGTAGAAAGCAAAGACGAACAGGAGCAAGACAGAGTTGGGCTGGAGATGAAGAGCCTGGATCCCGTAGCGGTTCAAGATGGCAGCAAAGAACGGGGAGAAAGGTGGCACCAGTCCGGTGAAGATGCTATGGAGGAAGAATGGGTACACCGCCTTCGACACGGGCCGCTCCTCTATGGCTCCAGACCAGATCGAGGTCCTCCCGAACTCGTTGGACTCGGCCACAGTCCAGGGAAGCACGGGGGCGAGATCCACCTCTTTGGAAAGGACACACTCCAAGAGTGGAGAAGCCGGGGCTAGACCTTGGTCTTCTGGCTTCTACTTGTCGGCGGGCGCCATCGCTGGACTGACGAAGGAGCAGCACGGCGCTAGATCTGGGGATGCCGGTTGGAGTTGGAGACCAAGGAGGAAAAGCGAACGTGGAAGAAGGAAAGCAATAATGCACGGACGCAACAAGCAAGCCTCCTAATAACTCGGACAATGACTGAAGGCAAGGAAGACTCAACGCCAGCTGCGTGACGTGCGTCGGCCAGACCCACAAGCATTTAGGGCCCGCGGAGTCTCGGGTCGCCCCTGAGGCTTCGCCTAGAAGCTAACCCGAGCGCGCCGTGGGACCGGGGGCTACTGTCGGTGTTCTGGGAATGGGGATACCCAGACCTGCCTGCACGTGGCCCAAGGCCGGCCCACTTCATCAAGCGAACCAACGGGCTCGGCGCCACCCAAGGCAAGTCCTTCATGAGGGGCCAAGCCTCATGAGGGGGGACAACATCAAGGCAAGCAGGGGGCCTCCTCAGGACCCCTCTGGGGCGGCGGATATTCCGAGGTGAGTCCAGCCTCAGGAGTCAAGGGTGATGCAAGGGAAGGACATGCGAGCAGTGGACAGCAGGGTGGTGCAGGTTCCCCTTTAGTACAAAGGGGTAAGGACGTACCAGGGCCCGAAGGAATCTTCCAAAGCTTTCCCTTCCGGTGCAACCAGGCCGTCGTCGCCCGCCAACCGGATAGACGTCATCCCCGGGCCCGTCCCTGCAGCTCGGGCAGCCACTTTGCATACGAAGACCACCTTTGGGCAGGGGAGCATGTTCCCATGTTCCCCTTCAAAATTGGCCACTCGGTATCCCTTCCCGCCAAAATGATAAGGGGAGAGGACCGGGGCTGCCACTATAAATAGAGGATAGGTTACTTCGTAGAAGGGATCGGATTCCCGAACCACCTATTCACCCACTAGCACTCCGTAAGGTCATCCAACCCCCGGAGGCGCCCAAGCATTGTACTAGTTCATCCACCAACCTCCACGAGAGGCAATCCACCAAAGCAGGAGTAAGGTTTTACGCTTAGCAGTGACCCGAACTGGGTAAACTGTTGTGTTCTGTGTTTCCCTCGCCATCGAGTGAGTTTCTAGCCATCCTAAGCGGCCCCTGTGACTCACTGAGAGGGAGAGGGAGTGAGGAGGAGTGTGCATGCGTGGCCGCGTTCTTCTAGCCTAATCTGGCGCGCGTGGGCATGCGTCGCTCCGGTCAACAGAGCGAGGGAGGAGGGGCCCTGAGGCTGCCCTGATGCAGGAGGGTTGTGGGGGACGCGGATAGGCATCGAGGGGAGGCTTGAACCGGCCAGGGCTAGCCACCTTTGCCTCGAGTGCACCCTGTAGCATGCCCAAAGCATAGTTTTGGCATGCCTCGGCATGCTAGCGCCCTCTAGGGTGCCTTGTCCTTGTCTAGCGTGTCCTGGGATGTGCTGGAAGATCCTTAGCCGTTTGAGAGCCGAGAGACTCCCTGTTGGTCAAGGGAAGTGATTAAAGAGATGATGCCAGACTTGAACCAAAAACTAAAATGGGGATTTTGGCTCCTCTGCTTCGAATCAAGGAGGGGCCACTAATGTGCAGTTGGGGAGTGGTGCTCGTTGTTTGGTCTATGAGTTTGGAGGAAAGTGTATGGGTGTGGAGTGAGGTAGGAGCTATTTTACTAATCTGGCAGAAGGTGTTCGACAGGTGTTTGGGGTGGCTACACTTCACCACTCGTGATGAAAGTTAACAAGATTAAGTTTGATGCAAAAATAGGATGTTCCACCAAATTTTAGCTTCATTGGACAAGTTTGGCAATGCAAACTTGAAATCACCCCCAAATGGGCAGATATGTCCCTTCCAAAAGGGAATGTGGGTAGATTACCCCCTGCAAATCCCATTTTTGGCGGAGACTCCTCATTTGGGGTGTTGAGCACTACTAAAGTTTCAAGCCATTTGTATAAACTTTCTTATGTAGAGTTGATTCAACTTGATTCTGGACAAAGAGGGTTTTAAGATTATTTGGTGAACCAAAACACCTTGGAGTGGGGTGAAACTTGGCATGGCCACCAAATATATCTTGGTGAGATTGCTGGAATTTTCTAGGAATTTATTGGAAATATTTCCTTTTTCAAAATGTCAAAACAGACATATTAGGTTTTCAAGAGTTTGCTCAAATATTTTGAACATAAATAGGGGTTGAAAATCTTATGTATGGAAAATATATGTCCTGTGAGTATCTCCAAGAAAATTCAGATTTTTCTAAGGCAGAAAAATAATTTTTCATATAGAAATATCATTTCTGGCCTCAGAGATGGACATGCAAATAAAATAGGAAAATATTTTGAAAAATAATTATTTTATGATATTGGAGAGTAAAAATAGTCTTTGGATCCTCTCTTTGGGTAAAGGCACCCCCTTGTCATCACGGACTAGTAGTGCAAACCCAAAGCAAGGTTTTAAAATAGTCAAAAATAAGAAAAAGAATTTTTTGAAAATAACATGCTATAAAAATATGGTTTTTGGATCCACTCCTTCAAGCATACAAACAATGCCAATCATGACACTCATAGCATTTGTTTTGATTTTTTTAATAAGTTCAGATTTTGAAACTACAGTTGAAGTGAGGTAAAAACAGGGTGTGACAGACCTATCCCCCTTACAATAATCTCGTCCCCGAGATTCCTAAGCTAGGTGCTAAAAAGGTGCGGAAATTTGGATCGGATATAGTCTTCACGCTCCCATGTCGCTTCTACTTTGGTGTGGTTGCTCTACTGAACCTTGAAGTACTTGATGGTGCGGCTTCTCGTGCAATGCTCTGCTTCGTCGAGGATGCGGATCGGCCTCTCATGATAATTGAGATCTGGTTGGGGGTCAATGGCTTGATGATCAATGTCCTTATAAAGATCTGGACGGTTCGGCGCTTGTAGACACTTCCGAATTTGTGACACGTGGAAGACATTGTGCACACCCGAAAGTTCCGGAGGTAGCTCCAACTGGTAAGCAACTTCTCCACGCCTTGCCATAATCTTAAAAGGTCCAATGAACCTTGGAGCAAGTTTCCCCTTGACGTGGAAACGCTTGGTTCCCTTGAGAGGTGTGATGTGGAGGTACACCTGGTCTCCGGGATTGAACTTTACTTCTCTGCGGTGAAAATCCGCATAGCTCTTTTGTCGCGACTTGGCCGCCTTCAAGTTTTCCCGGACAAGTTCCACTTTTTCTTCTGCTTCATGAAGAACTTCATGTCCGAAAATCAACCATTCACCAGTTTCAGACCAGTTGAGCAGGGTGGGGCACTTCCGTCCGTATAACACTTCAAATGGGGCCATCTGGAGACTGGACTGGTAGCTATTGTTGTATGAGAACTCAGCGAACGGTAGACAGTCTTCCATTTGGTCCCATGTGCCAAGACACAAGCACGGAGCATATCTTCAAGTATCTGATTCACTCACTCTGTTTGTCCCCCCGTTTGCGGATGGAGGGCGGTACTGAAAGAGAGCTTGGTTTCGAGAGCCTCTTGGAACTTCTTCCAGAATCTTGAGGTGAACTTCGTGCCTCGGTCAGATACAATTTCCTTGGGAACTCCATGGAGGCTCACAATATGATGGATATACATGCTAGCCAATTGGCTACCATCATAAGTGGTGTTGACCGAAATGAAATGGGCCACCTTGGTTAGGTGGTTGACAATGACCCATATGGAATTGTGGCCTTTGCTTGATCTAAGCAGACCAGTGATGAAGTCCATACCGACTTTGTCCCACTTCCATTCGGGCACTTGGAGAGGTTGTAGCAATCCAACGGGTCATTGGTGCTCAGCCTTGACTCACTGGCATACGTCACACTTGGCGATATAGGAAGCTATTTCCCTCTTCATGCCATGCCACCAAAATCATTCTCGGAGGTCTTGATACATCTTGGTGCCACCGGGGTGAATAGAGTAGGGTGTGTCATGAGCTTCTTGTAGAATCAGATCCTTGATTTTTGCCTTGCTGAGTACGCATAAACGTTTCCCAAACCACACCACGCCCTGTTCATCCACTAAGAATTCTGGGGCCTTGCCTTCCTGGATCTTCTTCTTGATGCCTTCAACTCTTGTGCCCCTTCTGGGCTTCTTTGATGTCGTCTTCCAGAGTGGGTTTGACTTCGAGGTTAGCTAGGAATCCCGGTTCAACTAGTTCCAACCCGAAGCTTTCCAGCTCTTCATATAAGGCGGGTAGCCTTTCCTTGAGCATAACCTTCAAGGTGCTGGCCTTCCGGCTTAAGGCATCGGCCACCACATTGGCCTTACCGGGGTGGTATTGAATGCTAAGGTCGTAGTCTTTGATTAGCTCAAACCACCTTTGTTGCCTCATATTCAATTCCTTTTGAGTAAAGATATACTTTAGACTCTTGTGGTCGGTGTATATTTCACAGCGCTTCCCCAGAAGGTAATGTCGCCATGTCTTCAGGGCATGCACTATGGGTGCTAATTTGAGATCATGTGTGGCATAGTTTTCCTCATGCGGGCACAGTTTCCGTGACAGGTAAGCCACGACCTTGTTGTCTTGCATTAGGACTCCACCGAGTCCGGTTCTTGAGGCATCACAATATATCACAAACTCCTTGCTGATATCTGGAGTAGCCAATACGGGTGCAGTAGTCAATCTCTTCTTCAACTCCTGGAAGCTTTCTTCGCACTCCGGCGTCCATTCAAACTTCTTGCCCTTCTTCAAGAGCTGAGCCATTGGTCGAGCGATGCGGGAGAATCCTTCCACGAACTTGCGGTAGTATCCCGCGAGTCTAAGGAAGCTTCTGACTTCCTTCACATTGATTGGCGATTCCCAGTTGGTTATTGTGGTAATCTTGGAGGGATCGACCGCCAATCCGTTTTCTGTCATGGTATGACCCAAGAATCCAACTTCGTGCAGCCACAATTTGCATTTGCTAAACTTGGCATAAAACTGGTGCTCTCGAAGCTTTTCCAACACTAACCTCAAGTGTTGCTCATGCTCTTCTTCAGACTTGGAGAAGATTAATATGTCATCGATAAAGACAACGACAAACTTATCCAGGTATTCCATGAAGACTTTGTTCATGAGGTACATGAAGTATGATGGGGCATTGGTCAACCCAAATGACATGACTGTGCACTTGTATAGACCGTACCGGGTCACGAATGCAGTCTTAGGTATGTCTTCGGGCGGATCTTCACTTGGTAATATCCAGATCTGAGATCGATCTTGGAAAATACCTTGGCTCCATTTAGCTGGTCAAATAGGTCTTCAATCTTGGGGAGTGGGTACTTGTTCTTGATCGTGACTTCGTTGAGAGAACAGTACAGGTGTTGCACTCAGACGGGTGAATCCCTTCCTGAGTTGCTCATCCAACTGCTTCTTCACCTCTGCTAGCTCTTCGGATCCCATCCTATAAGGCTTCTTATATATAGGCCTTGATCCGGGCATGAGCTCAATGATGAACTCGATATCTCGGTCGGGAGGCATCCATGGCAGCTCATCAGGAAAGACGTCCGGCTACTCATAGACTATTGGCACTCGGTCCAACTCTTCTCCGATAGGAAATTTACCCCAGGGACTTGACTGGATGTAGGCTCAGGGACATACTTGACTTTGACCCCTTGGTCGCTTGTTATGGTAATAGCCCCTTTGGCACAGTCCAATATGCTTTGGTGCTTGGCCAACCAATCTATTCCAAGGATCACGTCCAAGCCTTGTGACTTAATGACGATGAGATTTGATGTGAAGCTTATCCCATTAATGTTGATCCGGACTCCTCTACATCCTAGGTTGGTCCTTAGCACTACTCCCGGGGTATGTACTGCCATTTTCCCATTAAGGAGGGTAGGCTACAAACCATATTTTTCCGCAAACTTCCAAGTAACAAAAGAATGCAAAGCACCACAATCAAACAATACTGTTGCTGGGGTGGAGTTGATGAGGAACGTACCCAGAATGCAGTCCGGGTCTTCGTGTGCTTCTTCTATGGAGATGTGATTAATACGTCCCCTGCTGTGGTACTGCTGGTTGCGGGGAGCTTGGTTCCTGCCTGGTGCTCCTTGACCTTGTCCTTGATTAGGCGCATTGGGGCGCGGTGCATCGGGCTTCTTGTTGGGGCACTGCCTGGAGTAGTGCCCAGTCAGACCACATCTAAAGCAGATAACCTTCCCTGGGATGTTGGGCTTGACTCCACCTGTTATTGGGCGGGTCAATTGCTGGCTTGGTGTTGACTTGCTGATGGGACTGGAAGTTCTGGTGGAACGTTGGTGCCTTGTACTGTTGTTGCTGATAGTTGGGTCTTGCTGGGGTTGACTGCCATGGGTGTGGCCTCGGGTTACTAGGTCCTCCATTACCCACTAGACTGCGCTTGCGGGTATCATCCATTGCACGACGCTTATCCTCCAACATGAGGGTTGTTCACTAGATCGCAAAAGGTTCGACATTCACACACAACCACCTGATACTGAAGCGACTGATGTAGTCCTTCCATAAAGCGTTCCACCTTCGCCTCTGTCGTGGTATTTCTGGGATAGATGCCAGGGGTGGCTTAAAGAGGTGAGAGCAAGACCGCGGTGGAGATCCGGAACGGGTTGGGCAACAGCACGCGGTGGTTTATCCAGGTTCGGGGCCCTCGCGTGGAGGTAACACCCCTACTCCTGGATGAGTGTATATATGGAAAGTATATAGTTGTACATGGTGCTCCTTGAGCTGTCTGGAGGAAGAAGAAGGAGGCTGGGAGCTCTCCTCCTCTCCTGGAGAGTGGGGAATGAAAGAATGGGGGAGCCTAGGATAATCATCCCCCGTGTACGTGTGTGTCTGTCTCTGCGGGTCTTTGTGGCCCCTCCATGCGTCTCCATGCCCCTCCCCGTGGGCTGGCTCCCTCGTTCACCTAATAAAGGGGTGCCCAGAGGACAAGGGGGGCCAATGGGGCCTAACTTTTACTGTTGGACATGACGTTGCAGCTGTCCTCGCGAGGCTCCACCCGAACAGGCTTCTAGTCGGACAGTATCCAGCCGGATGGGTTCCAGCCGGCCACGTTCCACCCGGACAGTCTCCAGCCAGCCAGGGTTCCAGCTGGCCAAGTTCCAGCCGGCCTGGGTTCCAGTCGGCCACGTTCCAGCCGGACAGTCTCCAGCCAGCCAGGGTTGCAGCCGGACAGTCTCTAGCCGGTCAGGTTCCCGTCGGCTGAGTTCCAGCCAACCGGTCTTTTCTCTTTACTTCTTTGATTGTCTTTGTTGATTCGCGGGGTATGACGTATCGGGGATAACTCCTGATACGTCTCCAACGTATCTAAAAATTTCTTTGGTTTCATGCTATTATCATGTCAAACTTTGGATGTAATTCACCATAGACCTACGGGTCCATAGCTAGTAACTAGATGGCTTCTTCTCTCTCTTGGATCTTCAATACAAAGTTCTCCATGATCTTCATGGAGATCTATCCGATGTAATCTTCTTTTGCGGTGTGTTTGTTGAGATCCGATGAATTGTGGATTTATGATCAGATTATCAATGAATCTTATTTGAGTTTCTTCTGATCTCTCCTATGCATGATTTCATATCCTTGTAATTCTCTTCGAGTTGTGGGTTTTGTTTGGCCAACTAGATCTATGATTCTTGCAATGGGAGAAGTGCTTGGTCTTGGGTTCATACCGTGCGGTGACCTCACCCAGTGATAGAAGGGGTAGCGAGGCACGCATCGTGTTGTTGCCATCAAGGGTAAAAAGATGGGGTTTTCATCATTGGTTTGAGATTATCCCTCTACATCATGTCATCTTGCTTAAGGCGTTACTCTGTTCGTCATCAACTCAATACACTAGATGCATGCTAGATAGCGGTCGATGTATGGAGTAATAGTAGTAGATGCAGAAAGTATTGGTCCACTTGTCTCGGACGTGATGCCTATATGTATGATCATTGCCTTAGATATCGTCATGACTTTGCGCAGTTCTATCAATTGCTCGACAGTAATTTGTTTACCCACCGTGATATTATCTATTTTGAGAGAAGCCTCTAGTGAACACTATGGCCCCCAGGTCTACTACACACCATATTTTCAGCCTTACACTTTTTACTTCGTTGCACTTTCCGCCTTTAGATCTCACTTTGCAAACAATCTTGAAGGGATTGACAACCCCTTTGAAGCGTTGGGTGCAAGATCGTTTGTGTTTGCGCAGGTACTTTGGAATTGACGAGACCCTCCTTCCGTATCGATACCTTGGTTCTCAAACTGAGGGAAATACTTACTGCTCCTGTGCTGCATCACCCTTTCCTCTTCAAGGGAAAAACCGACGCAAACAAGAGAAGTAGCAAGAAGAATTCCTGGCGTTGCTTGGGAAGGACTTTTGTTGCCGTAGCAGAAGAATTTCTGGCGCCATTGCCGGGGAGGAAGATCAAGTCAAGAACTCATCCAAGTAGGTGTCGCAAACTCATCTCTTGCATTTACTTTGTTTGCCAGTTGCCTCTCGTTTTCCTCTCCCCCACTTCACCAATTTGCCTTTTTTGTTTGCCTTTTCATTTGCCCTTTTCTCTCGCCTGCTTTCTGTTCGCCTGTGTGGGATAGTCTGTCTGTCCTCATGGCTAGATCCACCACTTCGAACGATACTCCCGAGAGCGAAGTTCTCAATTTCAAACAAATTGAGGAAGAAAACTTAAAGGATGCTTGGTATAGGATTTGCAATGCTTAGAGTAGATCTACTCATAAGGAATCCACTATCATCTTGCTCCGCAGTTTTTATGTGGGTGTTTCTCCTTGGAATAGGTATATTCTTGACACCATCGTAGGTGGAAATTTCTTGGGTAGCCATACCGTTGATTCTTACGGAGCTGTAATAAATTTGGTAGGCTCACCCCCACTCATGGTTAATGGAACTACCTTAACTCTAGAACATGTGATGCGTAGGATGGACGTCATTGAAAATAAAGTTGCTACGATTGAACTCATTGAGAATTTGGATAAAAAGATCCACAATCAAATCACTCAGTACGGATCCAAGGTGGGAATGGTTTTGAAAAATCTAAAGGAGAAGGAACCCATAGTTAACGAAAAATTAGGTCATGATTCCGCTAGGATTGGCAAAGTAGAGGACGTTATAACCAACTTGGGTTCCGCTTTTGCCGTTGTGCAGAATACTCCAAACTTTGCCCACAATAAGGTCACCAAGTATGTTTTTGTTCCCAAAAATAGTGGTGAATCATCTAGCAAGAAATATTAAAACCTTAAGATGATAAGCGATCACACCACTTATGGTTTGAGCACCAAAGACGACGATACGTGATTCTATCGCTTTTATGCCTAGCTATGGGTGTTAAACAATAGCGCTTGTTGGGAGGCAACCCAATGAATTTATTTTTTTCTTTATGTTTTTTTGCGTCCACACCATCATAATTCTGTTGTGATTGTGTTTTTTGTGTCTTTTTGTGTTTGAGCCAAGCAAAACCTTTATGACTAGTCTTGGTGACGGTTGTGTGATCCTACTGGAAAAAGACAGAAACTTTTCGCTCACGAGATGATTTTTAATTTTTATTCAGAAAGAGATTTTGAGTTGATTGTTTTTTCTTATGGTTTATATGCCTTTTTCCCAGGCAGTCATAATTTTTCATATTTTTTGAGGTAACAGAAGTATACGAAGTATACAGATTGCTACAGACTGGTCTGTTTTTGACAAATTCTGTTTTTTGTTGAGTTGGTTGCTTGTTTTGATGAAACTATGGTTTGTATCGGGGGGTACTTGTTGGAATTATGCCCTAGAGGCAATAATAAAAGTATAGTTATTATTATAATTCCTGTATCAGGATAATAGTTTATTATCCATGCTATAATTGTATTGAATGAAGACTCATTTACATGTGTGGATATATAGACAAAACACCGTCCCTAGCATGCCTCTAGTTGGCTAGCCAGTTGATCGATGATAGTCAGTGTCTTCTGATTATGAACAAGGTGTTGTTGCTTGATAACTGGATCACGTCATTGGGAGAATCACGTGATGGACTAGACCCAAACTAATAGACGTAGCATGTTGATCGTGTCATTTTGTTGCTACTGTTTTCTGCGTGTCAAGTATTTATTCCTATGACCAAGAGATCATATAACTCACTGACACCGGAGGAATGCTTTGTGTGTATCAAACGTCGCAACGTAACTGGGTGACTATAAAGATGCTCTACAGGTATCTCCGAAGGTGTTAGTTGAGTTAGTATGGATCAAGACTGGGATTTGTCACTCCGTGTGACGGAGAGGTATCTCGGGGCCCACTCGGTAATACAACATCACACACAAGCCTTGCAAGCAATGTAACTTAGTGTAAGTTGCGGGATCTTGTATTACGGAACGAGTAAAGAGACTTGCCGGTAAACGAGATTGAAATAGGTATACGGATACTGACGATCGAATCTCGGGCAAGTAACATACCGAAGGACAAAGGGAATGACATACGGGATTATACGAATCCTTGGCACTGAGGTTCAAACGATAAGATCTTCGTAGAATATGTAGGATCCAATATGGGCATCCAGGTCCCTCTATTGGATATTGACCGAGGAGTCTCTCGGGTCATGTCTACATAGTTCTCGAACCCGCAGGGTCTGCACACTTAAGGTTCGACGTTGTTTTATGCGTATTTGAGTTATATGGTTGGTTACCGAATGTTGTTCGGAGTCCCGGATGAGATCACGGACGTCACGAGGGTTTCCGGAATGGTCCGGAAACGAAGATTGATATATAGGATGACCTCATTTGATTACCGGAAGGTTTTCGGAGTTACCGGGAATGTACCGGGAATGACGAATGGGTTCCGGGAGTTCACCGGGGGGGCAACCCACCCCGGGGAAGCCCATAGGCTTTGGGGAGACACACCAGCCCATAGTGGGCTGGTGGGACAGCCCCAAGGGGGCCTATGCGCCAAGGGAAGGAAATCAAAGGAAAAGAAAAAAAAAGAGGGAAGAAGTGGGAAGGGAGGGGGACTCCTCCCACCAAACCAAGTCCAACTCGGTTTGGGGGGGGGAGTCCTCCCTCCCTTGGCTCGGCCGACCCCTTGGGAGTCCCTTGGACCCCAAGGCAAGGTCCCCCTCCCTCCTCCTATATATATGGGGCTTTTAGGGCAGATTTGAGACGACTTTCTCACGGCTGCCCGACCACATATCTCCATAGTTTTTCCTCTAGATCGCGTTTCTGCGGAGCTCGGGCGGAGCCCTGCTGAGACGAGATCATCACCAACCTCCGGAGCGCCGTCACGCTGCCGGAGAACTCTTCTACCTCTCCGTCTCTCTTGCTGGATCAAGAAGGCCGAGATCATCGTCGAGCTGTACGTGTGCTGAACGCGGCGGTGACGTCCGTTCGGTACTAGATCGTGGGACTGATCGCGGGATTGTTCGCAGGGCGGATCGAGGGACGTGAGGACGTTCCACTACATCAACCACGTTCTCTAACGCTTCTGCTGTACGATCTACAAGGGTACGTAGATCACTCATCCCCTCTCGTAGATGGACATCACCATGATAGGTCTTCGTGCGCGTAGGAAAATTTTTGTTTCCCATGCGACGTTCCCCAACAGTGGTATCAGAGCTAGGTTCATGCGTAGATGTCTTCTCGAGTGGAACACAAAAAGTTTTGTGGGCGGTGATGTGCGTTTTGCTGCCCTCCTTAGTCTTTTCTTGATTCCGCGGTATTGTTGGATTGAAGCGGCTTGGAACGACATTACTCGTACGCTTACGAGAGACTGGTTTCATCGTTACGAGTAACCCCCTTTGCTCAAAGATGACTGGCAAGTGTCGGTTTCTCCAACTTTAGTTGAATCGGATTTGACCGAGGAGGTCCTTGGATGAGGTTAAATAGCAACTCATATATCTCCGTTGTGGTGTTTGCGTGAGTAAGATGCGATCCTACAAGATACCCTTGGTCACCACGTAAATCATGCAACAACAAAATTAGAGGACGTCTAACTTGTTTTTGCAGGGTATGATTGTGATGTGATATGTCCAATGATGTGATGTGATATATTGGATGTATGAGATGATCATGTTGTAATAGAAATATCGACTTGCACGTCGATGGTACGGCAACCGGCAGGAGCCATAGGGTTGTCTTTATACTAACGTTTGTGCTTGCAGATGCGTTTACTATTTTGCTAGGATGTAGCTTTAGTAGTAATAGCATAAGTAGCACGACAACCCCGATGGCAACACGTTGATGGATGATCATGGTGTGGCGCCGGTGACAAGAAGATCGTGCCGGTGCTTTGGTGATGGAGATCAAGAAGCACGTGATGATGGCCATATCATGTCACTTATGAATTGCATGTGATGTTAATCCTTTTATGCACCTTATTTTGCTTAGAACGACGGTAGCATTATGAGGTGATCTCTCACTAAAATTTCAAGACGAAATTGTGTTCTCCCCGACTGTGCACCTTTGCTACAGTTCGTCGTTTCGAGACACCACGTGATGATCGGGTGTGATAGACTCAACGTTCACATACAACGGGTGCAAAACAGTTGCGTACGCGGAACACTCGGGTTAAGCTTGACGAGCCTAGCATGTGCAGACATGGCCTCGGAACACATGAGACCGAAAGGTCGATCATGAATCATATAGTTGATATGATTAGCATAGGGATGCTTACCACGGAAACTACTCTCGACTCACGTGATGATCGGACTTGGGATAGTGTAAGTGGATCATGAACCACTCAAATGACTAGAGAGATGTACTTTTTGAGTGGGAGTTTAGCAAATAATTTGATTAAGTTGAACTCTAATTATCTTGAACATAGTC
Organism: Hordeum vulgare subsp. vulgare; assembly: GCF_904849725.1. Lineage (NCBI taxonomy): Eukaryota > Viridiplantae > Streptophyta > Magnoliopsida > Poales > Poaceae > Hordeum > Hordeum vulgare. Next base: position 315,098,119 of record NC_058518.1, read on the forward strand.
TAAGTCCACTTTGAATATATTTGTGTTGTAGATCATGGCTCACGCAAGTGTCATCCTGAATTTTAATACGTTCCTAGAGAAAGCTAAGTTGAAAGATGATGGAAGCAACTTTGTAGACTGGGCTCGTAATCTTAAGCTAATCTTACAAGCTGGAAAGAAGGATTATGTCCTTCATGCTGCGCTAGGAGATGAACCACCCGCTACGGCTGATCAGGATGTTAAGAACGCTTGGTTAGCGCGTAAGGAGGACTACTCAATAGTTCAATGTGCAGTCTTGTATGGCTTAGAACCGGGACTTCAACGTCGCTTTGAGCGTCATGGAGCATTTGAGATGTTCCAGGAGTTGAAATTTATCTTTCAGAAGAACGCCCGGATCGAGAGGTATGAGACCTACGATAAATTCTATGCTTGCAAGATGGAGGAAAACTCGTCTGTCACTGAACATGTGCTCAAAATATCTGGGTACTCAAACCGTCTAGCAGAACTGGGGATTGAACTCCCGCAAGAAGCTATCACTGACAGAATCCTTCAATCACTGCCGCCAAGCTATAAAGGCTTTGTGTTGAACTACAACATGCAAGGGATGAACAAGTCTCCCGGCGAGTTGTTTGCGATGCTGAAAGTCGCAGAGTCTGAACTCCGTAAAGAGCATCAAGTGTTGATGGTGAGCAAGACCACTAGTTTCAAGAGAAATGGCAAAGGCAAGAAGGGCAATTCGAAGAAGAGCGGCAAGCATGTTGCCAATCCGCCGAAGAAACCCAAGGCTGGACCTAAGCCCGAAACAGAGTGCTTCTATTGCAAGGGTATGGGTCACTGGAAGCGCAATTGCCCCAAGTATCTGGCAGATAAGAAGGCGGGCAAAGAAAAATCAGGTATATTTGATATACATGTTATTGATGTGTACTTAACCGGCTCTCGTAGTAGTGCCTGGGTATTCGATACCGGTTCTGTTGCTCACATTTGCAACTCGAAGCAGGAACTGCGGAATAGACGAAGGCTGGCGAAAGACGAAGTGACGATGCGCGTAGGAAACGGTTCCAAGGTTGATGCAATCGCCGTCGGCACAGTGTCACTTCAACTACCATCGGGATTAGTGATGAACTTAAATCATTGTTATTTAGTGCCTGCGTTAAGCATGAACATTATATCTAGATCTTGTTTATTGCGAGACGGTTACTCTTTTAAGTCTGAGAATAATGGTTGTTCTATTTCTATGAGTAACATCTTTTATGGTCATGCACCGAATGTGAGAGGATTGTTCATATTGAATCTCGATAGCGATACGCATATACATAACATTGAGACCAAAAGAGTTAGAGTAAACAATGATAGCGCCATATTTTTGTGGCACTGCCGCTTGGGTCATATTGGTGTAAAGCGCATGAAGAAACTCCATGCTGATGGACTTTTGGAGTCACTTGACTTTGATTCACTTGACACATGTGAACCATGACTCATGGGCAAGATGACTAAGACTCCGTTCTCCGGAACAATGGAGCGTGCAAGTGACTTGTTGGAAATCATACATACCGATGTGTGTGGTCCGATGAGCGTGGAGGCACGCGGCGGATATCGTTATTTTCTCACCTTCACTGACGATTTAAGTAGATATGGTTATGTCTACTTGATGAAGCACAAGTCTGAAACATATGAAAGGTTCAAGCAATTTCAGAGTGAAGTGGAAAATCATCGTAACAAGAAGATCAAGTTCCTACGGTCTGATCGTGGGGGTGAATATCTGAGTTTCGAGTTTGGTACTCACTTAAGACAATGTGGAATTGTTTCGCAGTTAACACCGCCTGGAACACCACAGCGTAATGGTGTGTCCGAACGTCGTAATCGTACTTTGTTAGAGATGGTGCGATCTATGATGTCTCTTACTGATTTGCCGTTACCATTTGGGGTTATGCATTAGAAACAGATGCATTCACTTTAAATAGGGCACCATCAAAATCCGTTGAGACGACACCATACGAACTGTGGTATGGCAAAAGACCAAAGTTTTCGTTTCTTAAAGTTTGGGGATGTGATGCTTATGTCAAAAAGCTTCAGCCTGAAAAGCTGGAACCCAAAGCGGAAAAGTGCGTCTTCATAGGTTATCCAAAAGAGACAGTTGGTACACCTTCTATCTCAAATCCGAGGGCAAAGTGTTTGTTGCTAAGAACGGAACTTTTCTCGAGAAGGAGTTTCTCTCGAGAGAATTGAGTGGGAGGAAGATAGAACTTGACGAGGTTGTCGAACCTCTCATCCCTCTGGATGGTGGCGCAGGGCAAGGGGAAACCTCTGTCGTTGCGACGCCGGTTGAGGAGGAAGTTAATGATGATGATCATGAAACTCCAGTTCAAGTTTCTGTTGAACCACGCAGGTCGACGAGATCACGCGCTGCTCCAGAGTGGTACGGTAATCCCGTCTTATCAATCATGTTGTTAGACAACAATGAACCTGCAAATTATGAAGAAGCGATGGTGGGCCTAGATTCCAACAAATGGCTAGAAGCCATGAAATCCGAGATAGGATCCATGTATGAGAACAAAGTGTGGACTTTGGAGATACTACCTGAGGGCCGCAAGGCTATTCAGAACAAATGGATCTTTAAGAAGAAGACGGACGCTGACGGTAATGTGACCGTTTATAAAGCTCGACTTGTGGCAAAGGGTTTTTCACAAGTTCCAGGAATTGACTACGATGAGACTTTCTCTCCCGTAGCGATGCTTAAGTCCGTCAGAATCATGTTAGCAATAGCTGCATTTTTCGATTATGAAATCTGGCAGATGGATGTCAAAACGGCGTTCCTTAACGGTTTCCTTAAGGAAGAGTTGTATATGATGCAACCCGAAGGTTTTGTCGATCCTAAAAATGCTGACAAGGTGTGCAAGCTCCAGCGATCCATTTATGGACTGGTGCAAGCATCTCGGAGTTGGAACAAACGTTTTGATGAGGTGATCAAAGCATTTGGGTTTATACAAGTGGTTGGAGAATCTTGTATTTACAAGAAAGTGAGTGGGAGCTCTGTGGCGTTTCTAATATTATATGTGGATGACATATTGCTGATTGGAAACAACGTAGAGCTTTTGGAGAGCATAAAAGGTTACTTGAATAAAAGTTTCTCTATGAAGGACCTAGGAAAGCTACTTACGTTCTAGGCATTAAGATCTATAGGGATAGATCAAAACGCCTGATAGGACTTTCACAAAGCACATACCTTGATAAAGTTTTGAAGAGGTTCAAAATGGAACAGTCCAAGAAAGGGTTCTTGCCAGTGTTACAAGGTACGAGATTGAGTAAGACTCAGTGCCCAGCAACTGATGAAGATAGAGAGCATATGCGCTCCGTCCCCTATGCTTCAGCCATAGGTTCTATCATGTATGCGATGTTGTGCACTAGACCGGATGTTAGCCTGGCCATAAGTATGGCAGGCAGGTTCCAGAGTAATCCAGGAGTGGATCACTGGACAGCGGTCAAGAATATCCTGAAGTACCTGAAAAGGACTAAGGAGGTGTTTCTCGTGTATGGAGGTGACGAAGAGCTCGCCGTAAAAGGTTACATTGATGCAAGCTTTGACACAGATCCGGACGACTCTAAGTCGCAAACCGGATACGTATTTATTCTTAATGGGGGTGCAGTAAGCTGGTGCAGTTCCAAGCAAAGCGTCGTAGCAGATTCTACATGTGAAGCGGAGTACATGGCTGCCTCGGAGGCGGCTAAGGAGGGTGTCTGGATGAAGCAGTTCATGACGGATCTTGGAGTGGTGCCAAGTGCACTGGATCCAATAACCTTGTTCTATGACAACACTGGTGCCATTGCCCTGGCAAAGGAACCAAGGTTTCACAAGAAGACCAGACACATCAAACGACGCTTCAACCTCATCCGCGACTACGTCGAGGAGGAGGACGTAAATATATGCAAGGTGCACACGGATCTGAATGTAGCAGACCCGCTGACTAAGCCTCTTCCACGGCCAAAACATGATCGACACCAGAACTGTATGGGTGTTAGATTTATTACAATGTAATTCACATGGTGATGTGAGGGCTAGATTATTGACTCTAGTGCAAGTGGGAGACTGTTGGAATTATGCCCTAGAGGCAATAATAAAAGTATAGTTATTATTATAATTCCTGTATCAGGATAATAGTTTATTATCCATGCTATAATTGTATTGAATGAAGACTCATTTACATGTGTGGATATATAGACAAAACACCGTCCCTAGCATGCCTCTAGTTGGCTAGCCAGTTGATCGATGATAGTCAGTGTCTTCTGATTATGAACAAGGTGTTGTTGCTTGATAACTGGATCACGTCATTGGGAGAATCACGTGATGGACTAGACCCAAACTAATAGACGTAGCATGTTGATCGTGTCATTTTGTTGCTACTGTTTTCTGCGTGTCAAGTATTTATTCCTATGACCATGAGATCATATAACTCACTGACACCGGAGGAATGCTTCGTGTGTATCAAACGTCGCAACGTAACTGGGTGACTATAAAGATGCTCTACAGGTATCTCCGAAGGTGTTAGTTGAGTTAGTATGGATCAAGACTGGGATTTGTCACTCCGTGTGACGGAGAGGTATCTCGGGGCCCACTCGGTAATACAACATCACACACAAGCCTTGCAAGCAATGTAACTTAGTGTAAGTTGCGGGATCTTGTATTACGGAACGAGTAAAGAGACTTGCCGGTAAACGAGATTGAAATAGGTATACGGATACTGACGATCGAATCTCGGGCAAGTAACATACCGAAGGACAAAGGGAATGACATACGGGATTATACGAATCCTTGGCACTGAGGTTCAAACGATAAGATCTTCGTAGAATATGTAGGATCCAATATGGGCATCCAGGTCCCGCTATTGGATATTGACCGAGGAGTCTCTCGGGTCATGTCTACATAGTTCTCGAACCCGCAGGGTCTGCACACTTAAGGTTCGACGTTGTTTTATGCGTATTTGAGTTATATGGTTGGTTACCGAATGTTGTTCGGAGTCCCGGATGAGATCATGGACGTCACGAGGGTTTCCGGAATGGTCCGGAAACGAAGATTGATATATAGGATGACCTCATTTGATTACCGGAAGGTTTTCGGAGTTACCGGGAATGTACCGGGAATGACGAATGGGTTCCAGGAGTTCACCGGGGGGGGGGGGGGCAACACACCCCGGGGAAGCCCATAGGCTTTGGGGAGACACACCAGCCCTTAGTGGGCTGGTGGGACAGCCCCAAGGGGGCCTATGCGCCAAGGGAAGGAAATCAAAGGAAAAAAAAAAGAAGGAAGAAGTGGGAAGGGAGGGGGACTCCTCCCACCAAACCAAGTCCAACTCGGTTTGGGGGGGGAGTCCTCCCCCCCTTGGCTCGGCCAACCCCTTGGGAGTCCCTTGGACCCCAAGGCAAGGTCCCCCTCCATCCTCCTATATATATGGGGCTTTTAGGGTAGATTTGAGACGACTTTCTCAAGGCTGCCCGACCACATATCTCCATAGTTTTTCCTCTAGATCGCGTTTCTGCGGAGCTCGGGCGGAGCCCTGCTGAGACGAGATCATCACCAACCTCCGGAGCGCCGTCACGCTGCCGGAGAACTCTTCTACCTCTCCGTCTCTCTTGCTGGATCAAGAAGGCCGAGATCATCGTCGAGTTGTACGTGTGCTGAACGCGGAGGTGTCGTCCGTTCGGTACTAGATCGTGGGATTGATCGCGGGATTGTTCGCGGGGCGGATCGAGGGACGTGAGGACGTTCCACTACATCAACCGCGTTCTCTAATGCTTCTGCTGTACGATCTACAAGGGTACGTAGATCACTCATCCCCTCTTGTAGATGGACATCACCATGATAGGTCTTCGTGCGCGTAGGAAAATTTTTGTTTCCCATGCGACGTTCCCCAATAGTACTAGCCATGGAAAAGTGAGAATACAGTATCTCAACACCAATATAGATGGAATTCAAGTTTTCTACAGTACCAGAAGAAGTAGTAGTTTGTTTTCTTGTGCTAATGTTATCACGAGTTTCTGTTTAAGTTTTGTGTTGTGAAGTTTTCAAGTTTTGGGTGATGTTCTCATGGACAAAGAGATAAGGAGTGGAAAGAGCTCAATCTTGGGGATTCCCAAGGCATCCCAAGCCAAATTCAAGGACACCAAAAATCCTAAGCTTGGGGATGCCATGGGAAGGCATCCCTCTTTCGTCTTCAATCCACCGGTAACATTACTTGGAGCTATATTTTTATTCACGACATGATATGTGTTTTGCTTGGAGCCTCTTGTATCATAGGAGTCTTTTCTTTTTGTTGTGTCACAATCATCCTTGCTGCACACCTTTTTGAGAGAGAGAGATACATGCACTCATCGTGATTTTACTAGAATGCTCATAGTGCTTTACTTATATCTTTTGAGCTAGATACTTTTGCTTTATGTGCTTCACTTATATCTTTGAGAGCACGGCGGTGCATGACTTGGTATTTGGCTTATGCTATGAAAGTAGTCCCAATTGTGATAGGTACCCAAAGAGGATCCAAAAACTTCCATCTTCATGTGCATTGAGTAGAAAGAGAAGTTTTGATTCCTCTCAATTAGTTTTGAGACATGGATTCGGTAATATTGAGAGCTATGTTAGTAGGGTGTTGTGAATCTAGAAATACTTGTGTTGAAGTTATTGATTCCCGTAGAATGCACATATGGTGAACCGCTATGTTAGGAAGTCGGAGCATAATTGATCTATTGATTGTCATCCTTTGTGTTGAGGTCGGGATCGCGCGATGGTTAACACCTACAAACCCTTCCCCTAGGAGTATGTGTTTAGCACTTTGTTTCGATTACTAATAAAAACTTTCACAACAAGTATGTGAGTTCTTCATGACTAATGTGAGTCCATGGTATAGATGCACTTTCACCTTCCATCATTGCTAGCCTCTCTAGTGTCGCGCAATTCTCGCAGGTGCACAAACCCACCATATGCCTCCCTCAAAACAGCCACCATACCTACCTACTATGGCATTTTCATAGCCATTCCGAGATATATTGCCATGCAACTCCCACCGTTCCGTCTCATGACTTGTGCCGTCACTCTCATATTGGCATTGCATGATCGTAAGATAGCTAGCGAGATGTTTTCAACGTCATACGCCATGCTAGATCGTTGCACATCTCGGTACACTGTCAGAGGCATTTCCTATAGAGTCATCATCATTTTGAGCTTTGAAGCTGTGAGTAAATAAAAGTGTGATGATCATCATTATTAGAGCATTGTCCCATGTGAGGAAATATAAAAAAAGAGGCCAAAGAGCCCAAAAATATAAAAAAAAGGGAGAAAAGAAAAAAAGAGGCCTAAGAGCCCAAATGATAAAAAGAGAGAAAAAGAGAGAAGGGACAATGCTACTATCTTTTTCCACACTTGTGCTTCATAATAGCACCATGTTCTTCATGATTGAGAGCTTCTTGCTTTGTCACTACCATATGTTAGTGGGAATCTTCATTATAAAACTTGGCTTGTATATTCCAATGATGGGCTTACTCAAAATTGCCCTAGGTCTTTGTGAGCACGCAAGTTGGATGCACACCCACTAGTTTTCCTTTTGAGCTTTCACATACTTATAGCCCTAGTGCGTCTCTTGTATGGAAATCCGTACTCATTCACATTGATATCTATTAATGGGCATCTCCATAGCCCTTTGATAAGCCGAGTCAATGTGTCCATCTCCTCCTTTTTTGTCTCACAACCACCATCACACTCCATTCCACTTATAGTGCTATATCCATGGCTCACGCTCATGTATTGCGTGATAGTTATAAAAAGTTTGAGAAAGTCAGAGTGCGAAAACAATTACTTGGCCAACACCGGGGTTGTGCATGATTTATATTAGTTGTGTGAGGATGATGGATCATAGCCAGACTATATGATTTTGTAGGGATAACTTTCCTTGGCCTTGTTATTTTGAAAGTTCATGATTACCTTGCTAGTTTGCTTGAAGTATTATTGTTTTCATGTCAATAGCAAACTATTGTTTTGAATCTTATGGATCTGAACATTCATGTCACGTGAAAGAAGTTGCAAAGGACAACTATTCTAGGTAGCATTCCACATCAAATATTCATTCTTTATCACTTCCCTACTCGAGGACGAGCAGGAGTTAAGCTTGGGGATGCTTGATACGTCTCCAACGTATCTATAATTTTTGATGGTTTCATGCTATTATCTTGTCAAACTTTCGATGTTTTGCATGCCTTTTATATAGTTTTTTGCGACTAACTTATTAACTCAGTGCCAAGTGCGAGTTCCTGTTTTTCCCATGTTTTTGACCCCTTTTAGAGGAGATTTTGAAACGTAGTCCAAACGGAATAAAATCCCTGAAAAGATTTTTTCCGGAATGGAAGAAGATCAGGAGACTTGAGAGCCAAGGCAGGGGAGCCCCAGGGGCCCCACCAGCCCCCACCCCACGGCCAGGGGGGAGGCCGCGGCCCACAGACTTGTGGGCCCCCTGGGCGCCCTTTGCCCTAGGTTTTGCGCCTATATATCCCCAAAAATTCCAAAAAAAATCAGGAGATCATCGAAAGTACTTTTCCGCCGCCGCAAGCTTCTGTCTCCGCAAGATCCCATCTGGGGCACGTTCTGGTGCCCTGTCGGAGGGGGGATTCGGACACGGAGGGCTTCTTCATCAACACCATGACCTCTCCGATGATGCGTGAGTAGTTCACCATAGACCTACGGGTCCATAGCTAGTAACTAGATGGCTTCTTCTCTCTCTTGGATCTTCAATACAAAGTTCTCCATGATCTTCATGGAGATCTATCTGATGTAATCTTCTTTTGCGGTGTGTTTGTCGAGATCCGATGAATTGTGGATTTATGATCAGATTATCTATGAATCTTATTTGAGTTTCTTCTGATCTCTCTTATGCATGATTTCATATCCTTGTAATTCTCTTCCAGTTGTGGGTTTTGTTTGGCCAACTAGATCTATGATTCTTGCGATGGGAGAAGTTCTTGGTTTTGGGTTCATACCGTGCGGTGACCTCACCCAGTGACAGAAGGGGTAGCAAGGGACGCATCGTGTTGTTGCCATCAAGGGTAAAAAGATGGGGTTTTCATCATTGGTTTGAGATTATCCCTCTACATCATGTCATCTTGCTTAAGGCGTTACTCTGTTCGTCATGAACTCAATACACCAGATGCATGCTGGATAGCGGTCGATGTGTGGAGTAATAGTAGTAGATGCAGAAAGTATCGGTCTACTTGTCTCGGACGTGATGCCTATATGTATGATCATTGCCTTAGATATCGTCATGACTTTGCGCGGTTCTATCAATTGCTCGACAGTAATTTGTTTACCCACCGTGATATTTGCTATTTTGAGAGAAGCCTCTAGTGAATACTATGGCCCCCGGGTCTACTCCACACCATATTTTCAACCTTACACTTTTTACTTCGTTGCACTTTCCGCCTTCAGATCTCACTTTGCAAAAAATCTTGAAGGGATTAACAACCCCTTTGAAGCCTTGGGTGCAAGCTCGTTTGTGTTTGCGCACGTACTCTAGACTTGACGAGACCCTCCTTCTGGATCGATACCTTGGTTCTCAAACTGACGGAAATACTTACTGCTCCTGTGCTGCATCACCCTTTCCTCTTCAAGGGAAAAACCGACGCAAACAAGAGAAGTAGCAAGAAGAATTCCTGGCGTTGCTTGGGAAGGACTTTTGTTGTCGTAGCAACTCCCCCGATGTTTTTTGAACTATTGTATCGTCTTCTTTAGCCTACCCGGGGTCATCCCCCCGACAGTAGGGTCCGAGCCTCCGTGGGACTCGAAAAGTCGCTCAAAGCCTTTTAGTCGTTGTCGTAGAAAATGACGGTGTCGAGGCACGACCAGGTGCGGACGAGGAGTCCGTCGGCACTTGCGCATGAAACGTTACCGTGTGCGGACGCGGAGTCCGCTGGCTCTTGTGCGTGGGGAACTACCAAGTGCAGACGCCTAGTCCGCTGGCTCTTGCGCGTGAAGCGCTGCCGTGTGCGCACGCGTAGTCCGCTGGCTCTTGTGCGTGGGGCACTGCCATGTGCGGAAGCGGAGTTCGATGGCTCTTGCGCGCGAAGCGCTGCCGTGTGCGGACGCGGAGTCAACTGGCTCTTGTGTGTGGGGCACTACCAAGCGCGGACGCGGAGTCCGGTGGCACTTGTGCGCGGGGCATCGCCATGTGCGGACGCGGAGTCCGATGGCTCTTGCGCGCAAAGCGCTGCCATGTGTAGACGTGGAGTCCGTTTGCTCTTGTGCGCGGGGCACTGCCAAGCGCGGACGTGGAGTCTTGTGGGCTTGTGCATGGGGCACTCCCATGTGCGGACGCGGAATCCGATGGCTTAAGTGTCGTCGTTGTCGAGGCTGAGATTGCCGATGGCAACCGACTGCGGGGGCGCGCCAGCGCACCCACTGGGTGTTGCCTCCAAGATTCGGGCCGGCTGCGTGGGAGCCGGGCCAAATCTTTGTCCTCTGAATTTTTTGTCTTCCTCGCGGGATGACATGGCTTTCTTCCAGCGGGGGCGCGCTAGCGCGCCCACTGGGTGTAGCCTCCGGGCGACTCAAGAGTCATGCGGAGGCTTCTTGCTATTGATGTAGCAAAAAGGTTGTCGATGGCGACCGGCTGTGGGCTGCAGCCGGCGTAGCTCTCTTCCAGTGGGGGCGCGCCAGCACACCCACTGGGTGTAGCCTCCGAGCCTCCGGGCGACTCGAAGAGTCGTGCAGAGGTTTCTTGTTGTTGGTGTAGCAAAAAGGTTGCCGATGGCGACCGACTGCGGGTTGCAGCCGGCGTAGCTTTCTTCCAGTTAGGGCACGCCAATGCACCTACTCGGTGTAGCCTCCGAGCCTCCGGGTGACTCGCAGAGTCATACGGAGGCTTCTTGGTGTAGGTGTAGCAAAAAAGGTTGTCGATGGCGACCGACTACGGGCTGCAGTCGGCGTAGCTTTCTTCCATTGGGGGCGCGCCAGCGCCCCCACTTGGTGTGGCCTCCGAGCCTTCGGGCGACTCAAAGAGTCGTGCCGAGGCTTCTTGCTCTTGGTGTAGCAAAAAGGTTGCCGACGACGACCGGCCGCGGGCTGCAGCCGTCGTAGCTTTCTTCCAGTGGGGGCGCGCCAGCGCACCCATCGGGTGTAGCCTCCGGGTGACTCGAAAAGTCGTGCGGAGGCTTCTTGTTGTTGGTGTAGAAAAAAGGTTGCCGATGGCGACCGGCCGCGGGCTGCAGCCAGCGTAGCTATATTCTAGTGGGGGCGCCAGCGCACCCACTTGGCATAGCTTACGAGCCTCCAGGCGACTCGAAGAGTCATGCAGAGGCTTCTTGCTATTGGTGTAGCAAAAAGGTTGCCGATGGTGACCGGCTGTGAGCTGCAGTTGGCGTAGCTTTCTTCCAATGGGGGCGCGCCAGCGCACTGACTGAGTGTAGCCTCTGAGCCTCCGGGCGACTCAAAGAGTCGTGCTGAGGCTTCTTGTTGTTGGTGTAGCAAAAAGGTTGCCGTTCACGATCGGTTGGGGATGCAACCCACTTAGTTGTCTCTCAATGAGCATGCTCCAGCCGGGCAGAATCCAACCGGACATACTCCAGCCGAACAGGTTTCCCGGTAGCAGCCGACAGCCTGTAGCAGGATGGGTTCCAGCCGGATGGGTTCCAGCCGGACAGAATCCAGCCAGACAGAATCCAGCCAGACAGACTCCAGCCGGACAGGTTTCCAGCCTGTAGCCGGACAGGTTCCAGCCGGACGGGTCCAGCCGGCAGTCTGCAGCCGGCAGCCAACAGTGTGCAGCCGGACAAAATCTAGCCGGACAGGTTTCCAGCCAGCAGCCGGTAGCGTGCAGCCGGACAAGTTCTAGCCGTACGGGTCCAAACGTCAGTCTACAGCTGGTAGCTGGCAGCCAGCAGTCTGTAGCCGGACATAATCGAGTCGGACAGGTTTCCAGCCGGTATCCGGAGGCAATGGTGGTTCGCCGCGAAGATGATCGTGCAAGATACAAAGTTAGTTAGTATAGATTTATCAAATATTTAACTTTGTCCGTGCAAGTTTTATGCGGGTGGATTGTCGACTCGGTGTTGTCTGAGCCCCTTGGGTCATTTCGTGTCCCCTCGGCTCTTTGGCTTTTGCTCTTGCTAGCCGGACAGCCGCGATATGGTCTGTAGCTCAGACGAAGAGTTGGCCGCAGAGGGGAGCCCATAGTACTCTAACCCCGGGAGCAGGCTCGACCGGGTAGAAATTACACAAAGGAAATGGCTGGTTCGCGCGAACCATTTTCTCCCCGGACATTGTTCGCGAGGTGACCTCTAGCTTTTGCTCTTGCTAGCCAAACAATCGCGATACGGTATGTAGCTGAGATGAAGAGTGGGCCTTTGGTACCGTAGACGCTACTAGCTCTGTCTGCGGGGAGGAACGAATCAGGCCAAACGGCCAGCACCCGGGCCGAGACTAGCCAGCGCCGCGTGAGCAGCAAAGTAGCTGAAATGAATGCGGTGATGGCCCCCAAGTGTTGCTCGAGGTATTTTCTTTTGCACGTGGTGCGAGGATGCACAGATGGGAGCTCACATTGCTTTTCGTGCAGACGAGGTTGTTGTTGACGACAGCCGGCGCAACCTTTTGCGAGCGAAGCGCGCCGGCGCGCCCACTGGGTGTGGCCGCCGAGCCTTCGACGGTCGATGCCGGTGGCACCCGGCCGGTCCCGACGGCCGAACGTCAGAGCGGATGGGCGACAGCGTCGGCCTAGTATTGAAGTAGGCGGCCGGACTAGCCGGGCCGCGACGCGGGCGGGCCAGCCGACCGAGCGGCGACGTTGACGCGCAGACGCGAATGGCCTTGTTTTCTTGCCAACTGTATTTTCTGGTCTTCTCTCATATGGAGTTTTTTTGGGCAGATGGGTATGGCTTTTCTTTTGGGTAGCCAGCCCTCATCCTTTGCTATTCTTCTTGCCGCATCAGGCTGGGGGCGCATGGGGCGCAGCCGGCGCTGACTGGGGGAGGCGAGGAGGCATGTGCAGGAGCCGACATCCCGCAGCCGGACCGTTTCCAGCTGGCAGCCGGCAGCCGGGCAGGTCTGCAGCCGGCAGCCCACAGTCTTCAGCCAGCAACCGGACAAGTCTCCAGCTGGCAGCCGAACATGTCTGCACCCGGCAGCCGGACAGGTCTCCAGCCGGTAGCCGAACATGTGTGCACCCGGCAGCCGGGCAGGTCTGCAGCCGGCAGCCCGTAGTCTGCAACCAACAGCCTGCAGCCCGCAGCCAGCAGTCGACAGCCAGCAGTATTGCTTTCATGCAGATGAGGTGGTTGTTGTCGAGAGTGGCGAGGACAGCAGCGACGAGCCAACACTAGGGTGCGGCTGCGTGGGACACGGGAGGCCTAGGCCAGCCAGCCACGCATCAGCACAGTACACGTCCATGGATCCATCCAGTACCGCGACGGTCGGCATATCGGTGGTAGGCCGGCGACCGGGAGGAGCGCACGTTGAGGTCGGGCGCGGATGTCGTGACGGACAGCCAGTGTCGCAATGGTGGTGACGAAGAGGGCCAAGCCAGCGATGAGGATGCGCAGCTCCGCGCAGTCGCCTCGGAGGGGTGTCTATGTCGGCCCCCTCGAGCTCTATCGGAGATATGACAGAGACGCCACGGCGAGGATGACGAGAAGGGTCCTGCTCGGACTGCAGTTCCAGCAGCAGCATGCCCCATGGTGGGCGCCAACTGTCGTGGTATTTCCGGGATAGATGCAAGGGGGTGGCTTAAAGAGGTGAGAGCAAGACCGCTCTGGAGATCCGGAACGGGTTGGGCAACAGCACGCGGTGGTTTACCCAGGTTCGGGGCCCTCGCGTGGAGGTAACACCCCTACTCCTGCATGAGTGTATATCCTTGAGGTGTCTGGAGGAAGAAGGAGGAGGCTGGGAGCTCTCCTCCTCTCGTGGAGAGTGGGGAATGAAAGAATGGGGAGCGTGGGAGAATCCTCCCCCGTGTACATGTGTGTGTGTCTCTGGGGGTCTCTATGCCCCCTCCATGCGTCTCCATGCCCCTCCCCGTGGGTTGGCTCCCTGGTTTACCTTATAAAGGGGTGCCGAGAGGACAAGGGGGCCCATGGGGCCTAACTTTTACTATTGGACATGATGGGTGAGAGGTCCGCCTGGCCTAACTTTACTGTTGGAGGTGACCGGTGCGCAGTGATACAGACTGGGCTGTCGGGGAGCAATGATGCAGGCTGCAGCGTCCTCCCGTCCCATCTGATGGGACGTTGCAGTTGTCCTTGCTGGGCTCCACCCGGACAGGCTTCGAGTTGGACAGTATCGAGCCGAATGGGTTCCAGCTGGCCAGGTTCTAGCCGGCCAGTCTCCAGCCGGCCAGGGTTCCAGCCGGACAGTCTCTAGCTAGACAGTCTCGAGTCGGCCAGGGTTCCAGCCGGCCAGGTTCTAGTCGGACAGTCTGCAGCCGGACAGTCTCCAGTGGGACAGTCTCGAGGCGGACAGTTTCCAGCCGGCCAGGGTTCTAGCCAGCCGGTCTTCTGTCTTTACTTCTTTGATTGTATTTATTGATTCGCGAGTATGACGTATCGGGGTTAACTCCCCCGATGTTTTTTGAAATGTTGTATCATCTTCTTTAGCCTACCCGGGGTCATCCCCGTGACAGCGGCTTCAGTGTTGACGTCTTCTGGTGCATACCTTGACAGGAGATTAAACTTCTGCAGATACTCCTTGACAGTTCCACTGCCTTGCCTCAAGGCTCGGAATTCCCGCTTCTTAATAGTCATCATTCCAGGGGAATGTGAGCAGCGTGGAATCCTTCCTTGAATACTGCCCAGGTGATAGCTTCCCCTTCCCGCATGATTAGGAACCCATCCCACCAAGCTCTGGTCGTGCCTCCGAGACAGTGAGAAGCATAAAGGACTTTATAGCGATCATCGGTGCACTTGACCAACGCGAGGAGGTCTTCGATGGTGCGGATCCAGTCATCGGCATCCAATGGTTCAGTTGTCTCCGTGAATATAGGAGGCGTAATCCTCATAAACTCAGACAGAGTAAAGCGATTGTTGCCATTCCCGTTTTGTGGTGGATTGTTCACCAAGACTTGAGCCAACTGTTGGATGGCGGCATTGTTGGGCTAACGTTCCTCTCGGAGATCTTGGAGGAACTGAGCCACTGTCAGGCTCTCCGGAGGAGGCGGTGGCGGGGGAATATCGCCTTGCTGCTACTCGAGGTGATCTCCAGCTTGAGCATTCCCATCGGTTCCCTTCTGCTGGCTAGAGGTGGCAGAGTTGGGGTTGTCGAAGGTGCTGGTGCATGTTGAAATCACCATCCTGTTGGGGGGAGCAGACAGGTCAATATGCCGAAATGGTCGGCGAATCATAAGGGATGATGCTCCTAAATAAGGGGGGTTTGGTAATGTGTTCGTGTGCGAGTTGAACAAAGGTTTTGGGAAATCTAATGCATTGAATTTAAAACAAGTGATGTAGTCGCTTACAAGCTGCCTAAGGCAGAAATGCGGCTTGCACCAAACATAAACACACAACAATCATGGTTCTCATGAACCGATACACGGACTCAACTACGCATGGGGACACTCCTAATTGGCCTTAGGCGTTCCTCTAGGCGGCGGACTGTTCGGTCTCATATGCAGGCTCTGCAGGGTCTTCCTCTTCATCCTCATTGGTACCTTCCTCCTTCAAAGGTGTGGGAGATGGGAGCGGTCCATCACGGTGTCTCTTGGTTGGTGAAGCGGTGAGGAGCTCAGTGTATTCTTCCGCGGTCGGACGGCAACTCTGAATAGGAGTGGCCTGGAGCGGTGGTATCCCTCCTCGGAAGGCAATGGTTGACTGCCCTTCGGGTGCTCCTTCCTTCTTGACCTTGCGGGTCTTCATCTTTTCCACGCGAAGTAGGTCCTTGAGTTGGTGCAGTTCTTGGCGAAGCATCACGGACTCCTTGATCATAAGGTGAGTCAAGGTGTTGGCGGACAGGCTGAAGTAGGTCTGAAACCTGAGTGGCGTTCCGTCCTCCGAGGATGGGTTAAGCGTCCAACTCCCATCAATCTCGTCTTTAATAAAAGGAAGGTGACGATTAGCCGGCTCATTGGCCATCTCGGGAATGAGGTCGCGGAGACGCACGAGCGCCTCGCGTGCGGCTGTCTCCACTGCCAGCATCAGATTCTCCATCTGTGGTCCTTCAAAGAACCAACTAGTTGGGGAGTCGTTAGCCTTCACTATCACGTCCACGTGATATTCTTTTGTGTCGACGTTGACCCAGTACTCGTGGTAGAGAAAAATGGGCGTGCGGCGTACTTGACACTTCTCCAGGCTATCTCCCAAGAGTAGGGGAAATCCCGTCTCGAGAAGCATCTCAGGTACGGCGGCCATCTACAAGGTTGTAGGAGAGGGTTAGAAATTTTTGTGGGTGTGGAAAATCTCAAGTGTAAGGGCTGAGTGTACTACTCGTCTCGGTTGTCGTCCATGCTACCTAAGGCTTCCTACAGTCAGGATGGCTCTGATTCCAGCTTTGTGGGGACCCCGACTTAGGAGTCGAGATCGCCGAATGAACGTGCTCAGTGATCCCAGAGATCAATGCTCACCGAACACATAGATACTGAATATTAAGAGTCTTACATCCATCGTACCGAAAATAATACATCAAATGACCATCAAGGTCAAGTTCACATAGGTAGGGACTATAAGGCCAAATCACACCGTTACATATACTAGCGGAAATCTTGGGGCTAAGCGGGTGCCCATGCCATCAGCCTACACCAACAAGCATTCTGACTGGGAAGCGTCCTAGTTCGCAAGTCCGTCTCTGACGACGAATTATTCTCCAAACTCCAGTCCTTCCATGTCTGGTCAATAACATAACTAGTGGCAAGCCAGTGAGTACTTTGAATGTACTCGCATACAGACCATGATATGGATAATGCAGTTGGTACGATAATAAGGGATATGCAGCATTTGCGGAAAGCAAACTTTGAAGGTAAATAAACATTATAATAGACGGGTATGGATATGCATCATAAGCTAGATGGTATTCAGAAGAACAGGTTACAGATATCAACATATCTGCTGTGGCCTGAACACTCCGGGTTCACCCGATATGCCAAGTCACCAAACTTGGTCATATCAACTCTTACTCAGATATCCCTTGAACACACACACACACACACACTTGGTTTAAGTGGAAATGACTGGACGTAGTTTAAGTAGCACAACCCAACTATGCTTGACCATGGACATGGCTATTCGAATAGTTTCACTCTGCAAAGGTTGTATGTTGTACCCACGAGATCCGGGAAACTTCCGTGTCATCCACGACTCGCGGTATATAACATACCTGAGGTAAGTACCCGATCAATGCCTTTCCCGTGATGATACTAGACAAAGAGATCCACTCAATTGGTACCCAGCCCACATGATGTACGTCTTACGAGTACCAACTATGGAGAGTATCATCCATGCAGGGACCAACGGTGTGCCCGGAACACGTAAAACGGCATAGTCGACCTACCTGGTACGACCCCGTCACGAGAGTGACCACATATCACTCCCGCCACTAGTAATCTGGCTCTTTGCTAGCACCGACCAAAGTAATCAACAAAGCCCCGTCCCATAAAGGGGTAACATGGTCGCACATGTAGGGTTGGGACGGTCGACACATCATAAATCTAATCCCATTTCCGAAACCACTCACACCAAAAATACCCGGTGCACCACTGCTTCACAAGTGGCCACCTAACTCATCATCACCCTCGGGCATTAGTGGCACCCGACGGGGTTTTCATAAACCTTTGTTATTTACCATCATCATGCTCATGCTTCTACTATGCTTAGATCTACTTGTCAACATGATATTAGCGTGACCCTCATAGGTGGTAGGATCATGCTCAAATGCAAGTGCTCCGGAGGAGCCATCGGAAACATCATATCGATGATTTACTGAATATTCATGATCATATGCAACAGAAATAATTGCTCTACTAGCATGCAATATAATATTTTCTCAAACATGGTCAAATGGATGCTTGCCTTGATCAGCTAAATATCCGGGGTCTTCGAGTCCAACTCCTTTGTCAAACGTGGTATCTATCATCGTAGTAGATAATAAAATAATAATTAGCTCACTCAAAAACAGAGCACAAACTCACTTTGAAAATGTTACCCTATTATGATAAATCTATGTTATAATTTTCAAAATATTTGTCACTGGTTTTGATAAAAGATTATTTTTAAAAATCAATTTAACAGAAGCTAAAGTGTTCAAAATAAGTGTTTTAACTATCCCTATACAGGAAAGTTGTCATAAAAATTTGATCAAGGGCTCTATTAAATTCTACTCATTTTTAGAAGAATTGTGGTGAAAAATAATTAAATTATATTGGATAAAAAATTCTACAAAAATATTTTAAAATAGGATCAAAACACAAAAAGAAAAAGGGCTCAGCCCTGGCCTGGCTCGGCCTGTGGCTGGGCCGGCCCAGCTAGCCAACCAGCCAGCCAGTCCAGGCGTGTGCGCCGTCAGGTTCAAACCTGACGGGCGGGCCCAGTGATTAGTGGTTGATAGGAGAGAGGGAGAGAGAGATGAGCCACCGACAGGTGGGGCACACCTGTCAGGGTTGTCTTCCACCTCTGGACAGAGGGGAGGGGAGGCACACCGTAGGGCGACACCGACGCCCTCGAGCCCCAACGATGGCAGGAATGGAACCAGCACGTTGTTGCCTACCTGCTGATGGTCGAAGGGACGACGGGGAGGCCCTGGTTTACTGTAGACGAGGTGGCTGCGGCGGAGCCGAATCGGGAGGTAGATGAAGTGGGTGCTACCGGCGAGGATTAGCTTGGGGAAGCTTCCTGAGCTCACTACGGTCACACAGGAGGAGAGAGGAGCGCTGGAGCTGTCCTGTAGCCCGAGATTGACGGAGCTCTGAAGCGGCGAGGCCTCGATCGATCTCGAGCACCGAAGCTTGTTGTGCTCGAACGGAGTGGCTAGGGGTTCGATTTAGGCTTTGAAGGAGTGAGGTGAGGGTGCTCGAGCGAGGGGGAAGGCATATTTATATGTCCTTGATGGTGCACCGAGCGGGAAGCGCCGGTGGTTTCACCATGGCTCGCGGGAGGGGCAGAGAGAGCTCGGGGTCGAAACCACGGTATTGCGGATGTGGTTTAGGACCCGTGTGACTCACTGAGAGGGAGAGGGAGCGAGGAGGAGCGTGCATGCATGGCCGTGTTCTTCTGGCCGAATCTGGCACGCGCGGGCATGCTTCGCTCCGGTCAACAGAGTGAGGGAGGAGGGTCCCTGAGGCTGCCGTGATGCAGGAGGGTTGTCGGGGACGCGGAGAGGCATCGAGGGGAGGCTTGAATCGGCTGGGGCTGGCCACCTTTGCCTTAGGTGCGCCCTGTAGTGTGCCCAGAGTGCAGTATTGGCATGCCACGGCATGCTGGCGCGCTCTAGGGCGCCTTGGCCGTGTATGGTGTGTCCTGAGGCTGTTCTAGAAGATCCTTAGCCGTTTGGGAGCCGAGAGACTCCCTGTTGGTCAAGGGAAGTGATTAAAGAGATGATGCCAAACTTGAACCATAAACTAAAATGGGGATTTTGGCTCTTCTGCTCGGAATCAAGGAGGGGCCACTCATCTACAGTTGGGGAGTGGTGCTCGCTGTTTAGTCTATCAGTTTAGACGAAAGTGTATGGGTCTGGAGTGAGGTAGGAGCTGTTTTACTAATCTGGCAGAAGGTGTTCGACACGTGTTTGGGGTGGCTACATTTCACCACTGGTGATGAAAGTTAACAGATTAAGTTTGATGCAAAAATAGGATGCTCCACCAAATTTGAGCTTCATTCGACAAGTTTGGCAATGCAAACTTGAAATCACCCCCAAATGGGCAGATTTGTCCCTTCCAAAGAGAATGTGGGTAGATTACCCCATGCAAATCCCATTTTTCGCAGAGACTCCTCATTTGGGGTGTTGAGAGCTCCTGCAAAGTTTCAAGCCATTTTGATAAACTTTGCTATGTAGAGTTGCTTCAACTTGATTGTGGACACAGAGGGTCTTAGGATTATTTGGTGAACCAAACCACCTTGGAGTGGGTTGAAACTTAGCATGGCCACCAAATATAGCTTGGGAAGATTGCTGGAAATTTCTAGGAATTTATTGGAAATATTTCCTTTGGAAATATTTCAACAGGTCAAAACACACATATTAGGTTTTCAAGGGTTTGCTAAAATATTTTGAATATAAATAGGGGTTGAAAATCTTATGTATGGAAAATATATGTCCTCTTAGTATCGCCAAATTTTTCTCAGATTTTTCTAAGGCAGAAAAGTAATTTTTCATACAGAAATATTATTTCTAGCCTCAGAGATGGACATGCAAATAAAATAGGAAAATATTTTGAAAAATAATTATTTTATGATATTGGAGAGTTAAAATAGTTCTAAAACCATATTACCATCTTTGGGTAAAGGCACCCCCTTGTCAGGGACTAGTAGTGCAAACCCAAAGCAAGGTTTTAAAATAGTCAAAAATAAGAAGAAAAAAATGAAAATAACATGATATAAAAATATGGTTTTTGGATCCACTCATTCAATCATACAAACAATGACAATCATGACACTCATAGCATTTGTTTTGAATTTTTTAATAAGTTCAGATTTTGAAACTACAGTTGAAGTGAAGTAAAAACAGGGCGTGACAGTTTCCTTTGCTATTTTACAAATTAGCGTGTGGACTATTCCTTACTATTTTATAAGTCCATGCAGTTTTTGCTTCAGCCGTCAGGCTTATAATGCTGAGATTTAACCCTCGGGCTTATAAAAAAACTACAAACGAGTCATCATGCTCGTTGGACATAACAGTTTAGCCCTCAGGTTTACTGTTTTTCAACACTTTAACCATATGGTTATTGGTATTTGCGTTTTATGCCTAAGGCTCGAGAGCAAATACATACGATAGATCCTCAGGTCTTGCTGAGTTGCATAATAATTGATTGTGCATCATTTTACATCATGTAAAATGATCGTTTGAGGCCCCATGTTCTCATATATATTGCACAAGTATGTTCATACTTATGCGTTCATTTGTATTACATGAGTAATATTGTTGCAAAGCAATATGTTGATTTCATTATTCGCATAGAATATGGAATTTGCTTGGAAATTTCAGAAACATGAGGTAGTGAAGTGTACGACACTGTGTGGTTATGTTAAATTTACATTTGTCATAAGGAATCAACAAATGGTACCTACTGCTTAATTGTTGATTATCCAATGTTGTTGTGAGATCTATATTATGTTATTTCAACATAATGACTACCTTCAATTTTGAACACAACTTATGGGTGGCATCTATGGCAACGAATTAAATTTCATTCACAAATGCGAGGTCTACACTACCATGTGGTGATTACCTTCAATGTGTTTTAATTAACATAAGGTTGTGAGAAGCTTCATAAGAGTGAGGTCTGCACTACTCAAAAGTGTTTATCTCAATGTGTTCAAGCAGAGTGAAGGCACAAACTTATGACATAACCATTATGAGGCCTACACCGTTGGTGCCTACCACTAGTAGAAAATCACCCATTTGTCCCGGTTCTAGAGGCCCATTAGCCCCGGTTCCGGAACCAGGACTAAAGGGTCGGGACTGAAGCCCAAAACCTTTAATCCCGGTTCTCTTACCAACTGGGACGGAAGGGTCTCCACATGGCCTCTGCGGGGAGCCCAGGCAGGAGGTCCTTTAGTCCCGGTTGGTAACACCAACCAGGACCAAAAGGCATCCACGCGTCAGCATCTGGCAGGAGCTGGGTTTTTTTAAGGGCGGTTGGGGGGTTTTGGAGGGTTAATTTAGGGGTTTCATATTGTGTTAGCTAGCTAATAGAGAGAAGTGGCATCTCTTTCTCTGTGCTTGGTCGACGCTAGCTACTATACATATAGAGAGAAGTGACATCTCATTCTCCGTGCTTGGTCGAACAATAAGTTTTCGTATATCTATCTGACGCTACTACATATATACAATATAACATCTTTTACAATCCCTAACATCATCTACCTAAGAGCCAATCACAAATCCACATGGTATTCTTCGTCTTTAGGTATGACGTGGTCAAGAAAGAATCCCGCCAATTTCTCTTGAATTGCTCGTATGCGATCATGTGGCAGGAGTTCATCCCGCATCTGCCAGATCTAATTTAAAGAAGGGGGTCAATACATGCATATATATGAATAAAACTCAACACAATTGATGGTAATATATAAAATAAAACTATGAATATTATTTACGTACATGAAATTATTTCTCGGAGAAGCCCCACTCAGAGGTCGAGAGGCGAATGAACTCGCATACGTAGTATGCACATAAAACAGTCCCTTCTTTCTGGTACATGCGCTTTACAAGAATAGAGTTCAATCAAATTGATAAGCAAGCATGGTAATGATATATTGATGAAAATTTGAATCAATTAGAGATGCGTGGAATTAGCTAGTACTACTTACGTTGGGGTGCGTAAATCGCAACTCTTTGTTTAGACCGGGAGCCTTTTTGGTGAACTTCTTCCAAACCCTGCCGGGCAAAGAAAATGATTACTTGATATCAGGAAATTAACGAAAGTTGCATGCCGACATGGTCTCGGTATTGACTAAACTTACTTCTTGAGCATTGCAGTCATGCCCGTATAATCCTCGGGATTTTTACGTCTCGAGTCTAAGTCAGTTACTAATGCACCGTCAAGCTTAATGGATAGCATAATGAAGTGGAAACTACGCACGCATATATAACTCATCAATTACATTACTTAACCTTGAGTAAGCAAAATTGAGTATACAGAGAAGACATCAACACTCACTTGAAGTTGTAAGGAAGGATTATTTCCTTTTTGTTTTGATGTAGAAGTAACGACTTTAGCAAGTTCTCCTCGATCTCTTTGGTTGAGTCTCGTACCGTCCATTCATTTATGGCATCTGGGCTAATGAATCCAACGTCAAAGATTCCTGCAATTTTGAATTCGACGATCTTGAATCTGCATAATATAGTGAGGATAATTATATATACATGCAATGAACGAGCTTAGCTAGAGACTTAACTATAGAAGTAATACTTACAGATAGTAGGAAGTCATGAGTTGTTTGTCGAGGTCCAATTGATTGTATAACTGAAATAACTCCACAAATTCAATAGGCATCATGGAAAGTCCAATGAATTCGTGCTCTGGTTTCACTTCCACATACATAGTGTCTCTCCCAGACTCCCTGCAGGTTTTCATGTACCACTCATGCAATTTGTGCATCATCGTTGTTAGAGGAGGATGATGGGGGGGACGAGAGGCTTCCCGTGCACGTATTTATATTGTTCTATTACCTCAGCCATTTGAAAAATTACATCATCCCCCAAGTAATCACCAGGATTGGTACCGGGCACCATCCCCGGAGGATTAGCGACGATATCGCTGGACACCTTGAGCGGGGGGCACGATTGCTTCTCCTGTTGCCGAGCTGGGGAATTGTTTTCCCACTTCTTCGTTCTGCTAACCTAGCTTCAGTGGAAGTACTTCCCGACCGCCGCGTTGTTGCATATGTCTTTTTAATAATGCGGTCATAGTTGGAATCCAGCGGAGGCAGTGGTGGTCGCTTCAGGGCATTGATACTGCGCTCCACTTTCATTGGATCTAGCTTCTCCTTCGAAGGTGGAGTTTTCTTTGCAAAATGGTCCCTCAATTGGGCACGACATATGTCCTCGTTTTCCTGCGTGGTCCTCTCATATGGTAACTTTTCCAGAGGCTTGAGAGATGGACCGTATTTCCCGCCTCTGCTTGTACTGCTAGCCGCCGAAGCGGCAGCGTCTCTCTTCCGTCGTTTCTGACGAGGCGGAGGAGGAGCCAGACTACTCTTGCACGCCGGAGGAGCCGGAGCGGCAGCGTCTGTCTTCCTCCGTTGCCGACGAGGCGAAGGAGGAGGCGGACTGCTCTAACGCGCCAGAGTAGGCGAAGGAGGAGGCGGAGTGCCCTCACGCGTCGGAGGAGCCAGAGAAGGAGGCGGAGTGCCCTGATCACTCGCCGGAGGAGGAGGAGGCGGAGTGCCCTAACTCGCCGGAGGAGGAGGAGGCAGAGGCGTCCAGTTTGGAAGCTTGATGTACTCCTTGTGCCATAGACATGTACTCTCACAGCACGAACCAGCTGATTCTCCCCTTCACGTGTAGGGTGGTCAGGGGGCGGGGAGTTGTCATCATCCTCTTCTTCTTCGTTGTCTTCCATCATAACCCCTCTTTCTCCGTGCTTGGTCCAAACATTATAGTGTGGCATAAAACCCTTCTCAAGCAGGTGGAAGTGAAGGATTTTAGAGTTGGAGAAAGCCTTCGTATTCCCACAGATAGTACATGGACAATGCATAAAACCATTCTGCTTGTTTGCCTCAACCGCTTCGAGAAAATTATGCAGGCCCTTAATATACTCGGAGGTGCGTCGGCCATCGTACATCCATTGTCGGTTCATCTACGTGCGTTATATAATAAAGTGTATTATAAACCATTACACCATATCATGAATAGAGAAGTGACCAAGTTAATAGAAATTCATCATCACATTAAAGCCAAAGTACAGTAGTGACCAAAATAAATACATAACGTTCATACATAGTTCTCATTATTGAACAACATATAGCTCTTTATAGCATCTAATTAAAACATACATTGAAACTATAAAATTTAAATGCAACAATAAATGTGATCATAACCGCAACTAAGGTACCAATTGATCTAACGGCATAATGATACCAAGCCTCAGTATGAATGGCATATTTTCTAATCTTTCTAATCTTCAAGCGTATTGCATCCATCTTTATCTTGTGATCGTCGACGACATCGGCAACATTCAACTCCAATTCATCTTCTCCTCTTCAACTCTTTGTAATTTTTATTTCAAGTAATTGTTTTCTTTTTTCAACCAAATTTAACTTCTCGACAAGAATTTCTATGTCGGTTGGAATTTCCGGTTCACATACCTCCTAGATTAAAAAAAATATGTCACGTTGGTCGGCATAATTGTCATAAACACTAAATAAAACAAATAGTTATAAAAGATAATATATACCGCATCTGAATCATAGACAGGACGAGGGCCGACGGAGGCGGATACCAAAACCATCGCACTATATAATAACAAACAAAAATAAAAGTCAGAAAATTACACAAGTATCTATCTAAATCATACAAGTAAGAAATTTTTTGTTTTAGAAAGAAGATAAGAAGAAGGGGCTAACCTCGGTGGTGCCCGCGCCGAGATGGGCGCGGGTGATCGACAGCGGTGAGGACGGGGACAGGACAGGACGGACCGCCAAACCTAGACAAATCTTGAGGAAAATGCAGCTTGGACAAGGAGCTTCAAGAGGAGAAAGCTTAAGTGTGGCTCGAGCATTTCATCGGACACCTCATGTGCATAGGAGGTGAGATAGAGCACCACAAAGCTCTCTTACGCCAGCCAAAAAAACAGAGCAGTGCACCACAATGCTCGTGGGCAGGGGGTATATATAGGCCAACTAGTCTCGATTTGTGGCTGGAACCGGGACTTAAGGTCACCATTTGGTCCTGGTTCTAGACACAAACTGAGATCAATAGTCGTGGGCCAGGAGCTAGGACCATTGGTCCCGGTTCGTGTCTGGAACCGGGACCACAGGGGTCAGACGAACCGGGACCAATGTCCCACGAGGTCCGGCCGGCGGCCTGGCCTCACGAACCAGGACCGATGCCACCATGGGTCCCGGTTCGTGAGTGAACCGGGACTAATGGGATTTCAGCCCTGGACCGAAGCCCTGTTTTCTACTAGTGTACCTTCATGATGTTTTCCAAATACTTGTCAATTTCATAGCATTTATCAATGGTTGTGACTACAGTGTCACATACTCCATCAGGAGACGAATCCAAGGCATTAGTGGTGACTATGCTACATATTATGCTATGAAGATAATTATGCAAAAATACTTGCATATTTTGGTGATTACCTTCCATGAGTACACAACTTATGAGATGTAATTGTAGCAACAAATTAAATTTCGTGCATAGCTGAGAGGTTTATGCCACTTCATGGTAATTACCTTCATGTGTTTTAAATAACATAAGGTTGTGGAGAGGCTATGATTGGTTAAAATATCCATAAGAGTGAGGAACCACTATGTGTTTTTATTACCTCTGTGTTTTATGGGAATTAAAGGTCTATCATTATGAGATGACTACATAGTGGTGATTATCTTCATGTGGAAGGCTTACCCTATCAGTTACAAAGAATCACCATGATC
Organism: Hordeum vulgare subsp. vulgare; assembly: GCF_904849725.1. Taxonomy (NCBI): domain Eukaryota; kingdom Viridiplantae; phylum Streptophyta; class Magnoliopsida; order Poales; family Poaceae; genus Hordeum; species Hordeum vulgare. The sequence continues at coordinate 315,124,348 of NC_058518.1, forward strand.
ATGATTATGCTTATCCATAGCATTTTCATTGTACTTAATTTACTAAAGATAAATTAATGCATGAGCATTTCATGCAATATATGGATGGCCTTTTTCGAAAGGAAATGTGATGTGATGACACAAGGTGGAAGTTATTATTGAACATGGGTCATGGACATAAATGATTTTGTTGACCCGTGGCTTTGTCTCCACTCAAACTCCAACCATAGAGAATGTCATGGCTATTTATAAATAGCTGAAATGTGCAAATTTTGCATTTGTGTGACATCGCAATGTCTCGGTTCTCAAACTGAGTATTTAAATGGATGATGAATATATGTTTGCCCTTTTGGGACCACCTTAAGGAGAGATATGTTCTCATAAGCATCACATGAATGAGTATTCATTCATGTTAAGGAATTCAAGTTCGTCGAGGCTTATAATTATGTTGTCTATAAATCAACACTAAGTTGAGATAATGTGATAAGGCAGTCTCAGATCTTAATCTGATTGTGTGTCCTTCCTCCATTTTATGTCCTCCTATGATGGAAAAAGAGATACCATCTTTGTTTCAGGGTGAAAATACGATGAACTTCTCATGAAGAGTCATCTGGTACACCCCAACGGGTGCTATACCATTACCTGACATTTGTGCTAGTACTTATAGTACTAAGAAATTTTGTGGCTAAAGAACCACAAGTAGTCGAACGTAAAGTGATAAAAAGATCACAAGCAGAAATGGAGTATATATCTCACAAAATAATGGGTCATTTAAATAAATGATCACAATGACAACTCCTGAGTTTGTCAAAGGGGTGGTTGTACGGAATATCGTACTAACGATTACGAAACTATGAAGTTTTGGGTTGAATCATGTCACCGACTCATTGGAGAAGGCAAATCAGTTAAATGTGATAAGTTTGAAGTTCTACTTAAAATGGACAACCAAAAAATATTCTAGCGCAGTAGAAGGAGAATGCAGACTGCACTCCTCTACATTGATGATATGCATGTGGAATGACATTCCCAAGATATTTTGGATATCTCATGTAGTCTCCTAGTTATCCCGTGATGTCATTAGCCTATAATTGTACTACTACATGTGGTATAGTTTGCAACATATTGTCCATGGGACATGGTTGTTGTGAGAAATTGAGTGTATGGATAAATTTATACTCAATATTGTTGCATGCACTATAATTTTTCCTCCTTTATCAGTCTCGTATGAGGACGATTAGAAAAATTACTGATAATTTTGTTGGCCACAATAATGTTGCAATATTCCAAACATAGAAATATTTTATGTGCACTACATGTGCCATAGAGGAATTGATTTTAAGGCACTCTCACCTTAAAATTTGAATGCGCCACTCATTATTCTTGAACAGATTTGAGAATGATGCAGGATATTCAACCATTGGTTGGGTTATGTTGGTACTTTATGGTCTTAGGTGTGTATCATCCACACAAAATCATGTGTTTACCGAATTAACTGCCCAAATTGATGAATTTGGAGCAAATGATCCTACGCCCGGGATAATTCCATTGGAATGGAAATGTCGTTGAATTTGATTCACGAGAATTCCATTGTCATATTCAGTATGTCGTGTACCTACCCAAAATGGTGTGGCTAGATCTCTTGACAAAGAGACCCAAATTGTATGGCCATTGCTACAAAATTGTGATTAGCCAACATTTTGTTGGTGGTAATATGCGGTCTCACACACCACATATTTGGTCTAAATGAGACCAAATGCATGTAATACTGCGTCCCCTTGCAATTTGTATGTGGAAATCAGCAAAGTATTTCCCATCTGTGGTAATTCAATTGCATATCGATATCACCATCCCAGCATACATCAAGGGCCTTCACATCTATTTGGGGTCTATGTGAGTAATAACTGTGGTATGATTATGAATCCATCAAACACCTTAACCCTAGTGAGGGAGTTATTTGCAGCCCGTGCGCTGATTGCTTTTGTAATAAGCACATTTTCTGGCGTTAGGGGAAGAAATGTACCATATAGAATGCCAGAAAATGCATATGAAATGTCGTAGACATTTTTTCCACGTACTTTAGAATCTGAACTAGAGATTCAGATTACGAGAAATTTGCAATATATTGCAAATAATCTGCCATATACATTTACTGATGACAAAGCTGCCACTGAATTCTCGTATGAGAACAAGTGGAGGTACCTAATAACCACTTGTATCCCGAGATGAGAGCAAGAGGGGGAGAATTCTGGTCACATGGGATTAAGTTCTTATATGTTTCCATGGAAATAGAGGAATGGTCTCCTCATTCAGTAAATGTGATTCAACCTCACGTTGAATGACACCTGAAGGATGCGCGTCATCCATAGCCTAGCACCGGTGTGCACACATATTTTTGGTGTTGGGACATCGAAACACCTTGACTCCGTTGTTGTCGGAAATCACAAGGAGTTAAGAGTTATAAGAGGAATTCCACAAATGATATTGATTCATGAGAATCGTATATTGAAAGTCTACATATGTCGACATAAACTTTCTTCTTAGGAATTGTTGAATCCTTCTGGGCCCTGAATCAAAATCCATGGAGAGTGTTGTTGACACTTATATTGGTTCAAATGAAAGGAAGCAATTAAGAAGAGTAGCACTCGCACATCAAAAGAGAGCTGTTTACCATAGTAAAACCTGCTCCTCATAAGTATCTTCCGTAGTGAAGAGAAGTGATATTTCATCCAAAAACGAAATAGATGAGTTGGTGAGAAAGCGAGGCTTGTAGCGCATGGGTTTCCGCAGAGACCTGACATCGGTTACGATGTAGCATACCTTCTAGGTATGAGTGGAATTATGTTTCGATATTGTATCGACAGTACAAATCCATACTATTGATGTATGTAATGGTTAAATACTCACATGGATCATTCAGTTTGGATATATATATATTGAAGTCCTTTAAACGGCTTCATATTCCGAATCCAATGATAAATCGCAACATGTATGTGTGAAGCTTCACAAGTCACTCTGTGACTCTGAAGAGGCTGGAGAGTTGTGTGGTACAACCGACTAAGTGAGTTAGTCCTTGACGAGGATTACTCCAATACTGATGATTGTTGATGTGTATTCATGAAGATATCCTGAATTGGATTTACATCTTATTATTGATGTGGATGATCTTATGATCAATGTCTATACAAGACATGAGATACACACAATCAGTTTGAGACGGATATTTGGGTCAAACCAAATGATGCTAAGTTTATAGCTTTAGCATAATCCCTCGGGAATAAATGTATGTCAGTCTTTATATATCTGGAAATATTGAAAAGGTTCAATATGGATATATATTATCAAATACACATATGGTCATATTATACCTGACATGGGACACAAGTCCATGGGAGATGGTGAAGCGATAATGGAGATGAAGTTCCGTATCTGAGTACCATCGGAGCACTCATATATATTGCAAAGTAAGTCAGGCCTGACACTATATTGTTTGGCAATTTATTGAGAGTGCAATTCCCAATAAAAGGTATAATGGTTGGTGTAAGGAATGTCCTCAGATGTGTCCAAGACACAAAAGGTCTTGATTAATTCCATTGGAAAAATCAAGATGGGACCATGGTGTGATATCCTGGTAGTGGTTGAAATTTGATCCCAACAATGCCATATCAAAGACGGGATTTAATGGAAGAGTATTATGAGGGAAGCCTTCAGAATAGACTCTAAATGAGTCCTTCCTATAATCATAACTATGTTCGAAGCATTACAAGATATACATGTCTTCACAGAATGACTAGTCACATGTGAGATCATGTGGAGATTCATTGGAATCAACGATCATTATCTAACAAGATAATGTCACTTGTATTGCTTATGGGTTATATTTATCCTCATGAATTACATAAATGTAAGAGGATAAAGTGCAAACAAATTATTATGCGGTTCACAATGTCTCTACCAACATTTATATTCCAGAATCATATTCGTGGAATTGGTATCAGACAACATTGATGTTTGCGAAATTCATGGGGAGTAAAATCCCAAGTTATAACATGTTGGTAATCGTCAGATCATTCATATTGCACTCTTTTTTCCTTTATGAGTTTTTCAAGATGATTTCTCATATAAGGTTTTTAATGAGACAATATAAATACAAGTGCGGATGTATGCCATATTGGTTTCTCCTTATATTTTTCCCATTGGGTTTTAAAGGAGTTTTCGATGACATATTATTATAAGGTTTCTCCTCAATTTTTCCCATAGGTTTTTTGGAGGAGTTTTCAGTTTCAATATACAGATGACAAATTGATCAAGAGGGAGTGTTGAGAATTAAACATGTGATCAATTGTATGGGATAGATGCCTCCTAGGAGGTGTCTGTTGGAGAAAAGGTGTCTCCCCAACACACCCCTTCATCTTGTATATAAGTGGGTCTCCTATATTACAATAGAACTAGTGAATCATTTGGACTATTTTTATCTCTTTTACGTTCACTCTATAATGATGTTTAAGGTCCTGCAAATATGCGCTCTCAAGAAACACAATTGAAAAAAACATAATTGAATGTCAGTACTTGCCATGAAACAACAACAAATTTGTGCAGAGAGAAATTGATCTAAACGTTGTTATAACTTGCACTATGAATATGATTTTGGTAAACGCTTGGATCCGGCGCTCTGGCCGAACGTTGCCCCGGATCGCCTCGCTCGCAAACGCACTTGTGCTCTCGTGCACGCGATCAGTTTGCTCTTGGCCCCACCCACACCATTTGTTTCCTCGTCTTACCTAGACAAAGCAGCACAATAACTCATTCTCTGCTCATCTCTCTACTTTCGATCTTTTACCTTCGAACTCCTGGCCATGGCGAGCCCAATAGATAAATCTTCCCCGACGAGTCTCGCCCTGATAAGCTAGAACCGGTGCACCTACATGGCTTGCTCGGCACCCAACCTCGTCGTTCCATCGTTACTCGCGAGAACCTCTCCCGTTCCCGCGGCCATGGATGGATGACTTTTTTGTAGGAATCGAAATCATTGTGTCTTACAACCGGCTATGAAATTTGCTACAACCGGTTAGGAAATTTGCCACAACCGATGAACACGGGCGCGCCATGGTCAGCAAGCGCCGCGTGGACGGGACGACGATGTTCCTAGAACAAAAATAATGCCGCAATTTTTCTACATGCTTCAACCGGCATTGTATTTTTCTACAACCGGTGTTGCATTTTTCTACAACTGGCATCACCTTTTGCTACATATACGCAGCCGGCGTGGTGTTTTTGCTATAACTAGCATCTTTTTTTGCTACAACCGGCATAATGTTTTGCTACATTCATCAGGGCTGAGCTACAACCCGCGACGGCGGTGAGCCGGCGCTACTTTTTGGTGTAACTGTATTAGGTATTTGCTACATCACGCAACAATTTTTACTATGTCCATTCATTTTTTAGATGCAAATACTAGTGCCTGCAACGGCGAGCTACAACTAGCGACGACGGTGACCACATTTTTGCTGCAACCATTGTTTCCGTTTGCTACTACAGAACAAAAAATGCTACAATGTGGCATTTGTATTTGCTGGAACCAGTCGATATCGGTCAGGCGGAGCTGCATCCATGGTGTGCGCCAGCAGTGAGCACGGGATCCATCCATGGCGAGTGTGGGCGGCGGAGCTACATCCATGGCGAGCGCGGGCGACGGAGCTGCATCCGAGGAGAGCGTGGATCTCCGACAAGCGCGGGCAGGTAGGGGAGTTGCATCCATGGCGAGCACAGATCTCCGACGAGCGCGGACAGGCATGCGAGTTGCATCCATGACGAACGCGGATCTCTACCAAGCACGGGCGGCCGGCAAGCGCAGGGATCTCCAGGAAGTGCGGGCAGCCGTCGAGCGAAGGGATCTCAGCGCGGATCTCCGATAGGGAACGACGAGGAAGCATACACTAGAAAAAAGGAGTCTGTACGGCTTAATCAGACGGATAGGAACACTCGTATCATACGAATGTCAGGCAGCTGGCCGCAACTTTGGGCCGGCACGTCGGCGCCCAGTATTACCCTATGATTTTGTGACAAATATTTCATTGTGCTTACACAATGAATAAAATCCGTATGACTCATACTCAAATTTCAAGTGATTGTGACTCATGAAGATATAAAAAGTTCATCACCCCCTCGACCATTACTATGCACTACTATGCAAAATTGTGGATTATAAAACCATTTATCAATTATATACGAATATATTTTCTCTTCCGGCATTTTTTTCCTATTATAATTTTTCGTTATCCATCATCTTAATAAGATTCTTAACACGGCTCAGCATCCGTTGTGTGTTCATTCGTTCTTCACGGCTAAGAGGAGGCAGGTGAGCAGGTAGCTCACGCGAATTGGATGTAATTGAGGTACGATTTGCAAACGCATGAGAAAGATGTTAAAATCAAAGTCTCTGCCGGTCTCATCTGCTCCCGGGCAATAGAAATTTTATAAAAAAATTGTGTACGAAAGATGTTTGTGAACTTTGATGTCCATATAAAATCTTATTCCCTCTATCCATATATATAAGGACTAATGCGTTCTTCAAAGCTAACTTTGATCATATATTAAAATAATAATATATGATATGTAAGTTATACAAAGCATATCTTTAAATTCATACATAAAAAAAGCTTTGAGTAATATAATTCTCACATTATACGGTTCATATAGTATTAATCTTATCAATAATTAAAGACAATCTCGAAAAATGCATTAGACCCTATATATATATATATGAATGGATTAGACCATATATATATATATATATATATATATGAATGGGGGAGTATCCCATTTAAACATCTAAGGAACGAATGACAAAGAAGAAAATATCTCGCGGTCTTCTTGAATGTCCAAACTCCACCAATTTTTACACGAACATCACGCACATGAACATCGTGCTTGTAAAAAGAATCGGTTTTTTTCTTCTATTTTTTCCATTTTTTTATTTTACCCGGGCGCAGAAACGCCTCTCTCCAAAACACAGGACATAGATACTTTAGACAGCAGCTAAATTATTCACCCAAAAGTATCAACAGACGACTTAACAAATGGGAGACACGCCCACACTCCGCTACCCCAGTAATATCCAGCACTCCGGGACCGACTAACAATAACAGCGAACCAGCACCATATCCCCATGTCCAAGTCCAACGTGCTGGTACAAATTACATACTGAATGATACAGATTTATTGCCATGACAAGGGGGTATATGGGATTGCTCTAGCTCTCAGCGCTGGCTGCATCAGCTGCGGCTTCCTTCTCTTTTACCTCCTCCGAGCTCACCTCCCTCGGCTTGTGCTCAGCGGCGGGTGCCTTCTCGGTCTCTGCCTCGGCAGTGGCTGTTTCTGGGGATGTGCTTATGGTGCCCTCTTCTCCAAGAAATGCCTTCTTGACGGTACCGACCTTCACATACTTGCTCATGAACTTGTACTCCCAGTCTTGTAGTGCGTCGAGCTCGAACGGCCCAAGGCCCGAAGTATCACCGTTCAGGTCCTGGGGCTCGAAAGACATCTTGGCTAGAGCTCTGCTGGCGTCTTTGCCAGCGAATAGGGCATAAGGTCCACCAGGTCCATAGAACATTCTACAGACGTTAAACATCGTAAAGGTCAAAAGGTTAATAGGGTAATTAGAAATACCACACACACACACAACACACAACCAAGCCTTTCAGTCCCAAATAAGTTGGGGTAGGCTAGAGTTGAAACCCATAAGATCTCGAAGCCAAGTCATGGCTCTGGAACGTGGCTCTGGAACGTGGATAGCTAACTTCCACGCACCCCTGTCCATGGCTAAGTCTTTGTCGATATTCCAAACCTTCAGGTCTCTCTTAACGGACTCCTCCCATGTCAAGTTTGGTAATTAGAAATACCAACAGAAGAAAAATTGTAATATGAGAGACTAAACACATTCGTAATATAAATGAGAGCATGATGACAATATATGACAGCCGAGGGTCCTAACTCACTGATAACTATGCATCATGCAACACGACGGAGCACCTAAAAGTATCATTGGAAGTTACGGAGTCTCCATCCATTAGTCCAAGTTTTCGCTAAGGTGGATCCCACAGTGACATCTTTCATCTAGCTATTTTCTAGTTCAGCACTGGAACATGAATTAAGAACTACATAAATTTGGTTGCAGGCGAGCTTCAAAAATCATATGGCTTAAAATAAGCTCCAGGCATAGCATCCCTTATTGGGGATTGGGGAATCAGCCATACCGAACACTATTTTTTTCCCAAGAGTACACCAATGGTGTACCATATTTTTTTATAGAAGAGAGCAAAGTAAATTACAAGAAGCTCGAGCCCGATGTAAATCACAAGCACACCCACGCCATGACCACTACTTCAATCCTTTAGCGGCCATACAAAGGCATGGGGCCTGGTGCTATCTTTTAGCATCTGGTGATACAGATACCCATAAAGCTCCGAATGATAGATCCAAGATCTGTTATATTAATATTCCCCTCCTCCCACAAGATATGTGTGCTCCACCAGCAACCACATCTTGCATACTAAAGGATAAAAAAATGAAAACACATATACTATCTTATAGCATTATTGAACCTATCCGTTCAACTATACATAAAAGATGCAAAGGCCAGGAAACATCTTATCTTAATATATAATTCGTGCAGTTGTTAGTGTCAAGTACCCAGCAGAAAGGGGCTTTGCTTACTCCAAAAGTAGCTCACCGACTCATCCCTACTGGTTAAAAGTTCACAGTAAACTACCGCACAATTAATTCATACAAATACCAGTAAAGCAATCACCTGGTGTACTACCAGCATCACAGCAGATTCACACAAAAACTAGTAAAGCAGTCACTGGATTACCGTAGGACAAATCGGTCAAGCACATCATAAAATCGGTGGATAAGAGCAACGGTTACAACTTACAAAGCAAACTATAGGATTTCAGACGAGCGAGATACCTGCTCTGCGTGACGTCATAGATCTGGCCCTTGATGGCCATGAGGAGGGGTTTCTTGGGGTCGGACCCGTCGTACTGGCGGAGCTCCTCCTCATCGACCTCGCCCAGCTGCACGGGCGGCGGGAGCGGCTCCGCCTCGGGCTCCTCGCGCGGCCGCTGCCGGGGAGGAGGCGGCGGCGCGAAGATCCCCGAGACGACGTGGTACAGCGCGGCGGCGACTGCCACGGCGGTGAAGAAGGCCGTCGGGGACAGCCCCGTGTACGCTAAGATCGCCTGCTTCAGCGTCTCCCAGAGCTCCGCCACCGCCATCGCTGCTAAGCTCACCTCTTCTTCCTACCAGGGGTTCCGAGACTCGGGGATGAGGGGCGGGGCACTCTCGTCTTTTCGCTGCCTTCGATCTCGTGAGGAGGAGAGCGTGGAAAGAAATATCTCCGAGTTTATAAGGGGCGGCCAAGGGTCGGAGGAGAGGTCGGGTGCGTGTGTGAGAATTTCTGGTTTGGGTGCCCATCAGTCAGGGACGGTGGCGGCTAGCGGAGTTCTCTAGAAGGAATCCTACGTACGCATAGTATGACTTTGCGGGGATTCCGGGCTCGGAGACGAGTCGGGTTCGAATCCGATACATTTAGAGATCTCCACCGTTCGGCCCCGAAGGGCACGAAATAGCCTCGTCTGACTATTCGTCGACGTTCCAGCCGTCCACCCTTCAATCGTTGTTTTTGTCCCAGTTTCGACGTAAAATTAGCTTACATTTAACATATATTCAACATTCTTCTGCATAAATTAAACAATAATAGTTATTTATTTTATCATATGATTTATCACAGAAATTAATATAAATCAAAAATAGTTTAACAACTCGATACAAATCAAAAATCAAGCTAGACGTTGCCCTTCAGCCTCTTGTAGGTGCTTCATCAAATCGTGTTGCACTTCTCAATGCACATGTGGGTCTCGGATCTCCTGACGCATGTTGAGGAAGGCAGTCCATATTGTAGGTAGCTGGTGATTAACTTGGGCATGAGGACCTTGCGTGTAATATGATTCAATGTCAAACACTGGCTCCTCCTGCTCGCTCTCAATGATCATGTTGTGCAAGACGACACAACAAGTCATGACTTTCCACATTTGATCTTTCGATCAGGTCTGAGCGGGGTACCGGACAACAGCAAAATGAGATTGAAGCACACCGAATGCCCGCTCGACACCCTTCCGGCAAGCTTCTTGATGCTTGGCAAAATAGGAGTGCTTGCCTCCTGGTGCAGGATTTAAGATAGTCTTCACATATGTGGACCATCTCGGCTAGATGTCATCTGCTAGGTAGTATCCCTTGTTGTAGTGGTGCCCATTGACCTCATAGTTTACCGGAGGAGTATGACCTTCAACAAGCTTGGCAAAGACATTCGAGCGCTACAGTACGTTGATGTCATTGTGAGTTCTTGACATACCAAAGAAGGAGTGCCAAATTCAGAGGTCATGTGTGGCCACTGTCTCAAGTACCACACTACAACCTCCTTTGACGCCTTTATACACCCCTTACCAAGCAAATGGATAGTTTTCTCATTTCCAATGCATGTAGTCGATACTTCCAAGATGTAACAGTCCGAGACCGACGCTCCACAAGATTGCCCTTTTATTTCGTTCTCGTCGTGTGATTCGTTTGGTTGTCACATTCATCATCGCATCATTCGCATTGCATCGACACACTGTTGTCGTCTATTTTCAAAACTTGCATCTGTTATTAGTTGTCGGTTCTCTCTGTTTTCATCGTTGACCGGTTCGAGTCCAACCACACACGCACGTGCCCGCGACATCAAAAAAAATATTATTTTTAAAATTGTGTGTAAAACTTTTTCGGATTGGGTGGAAACTTAGCGTGCGATCTTAATGTAGTGTAGGTAGCCGCCTGTCAAATTTCATCGCGATCGGAGTTCGTTTGATACCCGAACCGTTAAACCTATAGTGGCACTATAGCCGATCTAAATCGTAGACGTTTCGGTATTTTAAGACTCCGATGCCGGATTGCCCATTTTTCCTCTCATTTCCACCTAGCCCCTCTACACAGTGCACCGACCTACTGCAACCTAGCCCGAACCCCCCCCCTCGAACCCGAACCCGGCGGACGTGAGCGTTGGCTCCGGATCAACCCCGTAATACCCTAAGCCATGAGCTATTTGTCGATTGGACTCCCTAACCTGATTATATTAACCATCTGATCTAAATCGGGGGGTCCAAAAGACCCCAAACTTAGGTCACTTGGTATTTAGAGACCACTCTAGTCTATTTTGAGCAAACCCTAGAGTTTAGGGACAAGATCCCTCGTTTTCCTCAGCGTCGCTGCCACCCCTGTCCATTCCATCCTTAGGATCCCTCCCAATCCACCCACCTTGTTTTCTCTGCCAGCCATTAGAACCCAGTCGATCCATCCGCAGCAGCCGCCGATCCATGTGCAGCTCCCCCAAGCCTATGGACATGTTCAGCCGCCCGTAGCTCCCTCCGTCCGCGCCGTCGCATGCGGTCCCTAGCTGAGCTTGCCTCGTGCTCGACTCCGCCGCCAATGATCAGCACCCGAGACCAGCCTCTTCTCTAGCCGCGCTGGCGACCAGGTACTGCAGCCGTCGCACTGCTGATACGTCTCCAACGTATCTATAATTTTTGATGGTTTCATGTTATTATCTTGTCAAACTTTGGATGTTTTGTATGCCTTTTATACCTTTTTTGGGACTAACTTATTAACTCAGTGCCAAGTGCCAGTTCCTGTTTTTTCCGTGTTTTTGACCCTTTTCAGAGGAGGATTTTAAACGGAGTCCAAACGGAATGAAACTTTCAAAAAGATTTTTTCCAAAACAGAAGATGATCGGGAGACTTGAGAACCAAGGCAGAGGGTCACCAGGGACCCCACAAGCCCCCTAGCCACGGCCAGGGGCGCGCCTCCCAGGCTTGTGGGCTCCCTGGGCCTCCTCTTCCCTAGATCTTTCGCCTATATATTCACTAAAATCCCAGAAAAAATCAGGAGAGCCACGGAAATACTTTTCCGCCGCCGCAAGCTTCTGTCTCCGCAAGATCCCATCTGGGGCACGTTCTGGTGCCCTGTCGGAGGGGGGATTCGGACACGGAGGGCTTCTTCATCAACACCATGACCTCTCCGATGATGCGTGAGTAGTTCACCATAGACCTACGGGTCCATAGCTAGTAACTAGATGGCTTCTTCTCTCTCTTGGATCTTCAATACAAAGTTCTCCATGATCTTCATGGAGATCTATCTGATGTAATCTTCTTTTGGGGTGTGTTTGTCGAGATCCGATGAATTGTGGATTTATGATCAGATTATCTATGAATCTTATTTGAGTTTCTTCTGATCTCTCTTATGCATGATTTCATATCCTTGTAATTCTCTTCCAGTTGTGGGTTTTGTTTGGCCAACTAGATCTATGATTCTTGCGATGGGAGAAGTTCTTGGTTTTGGGTTCATACCGTGCGGTGACCTCACCCAGTGACAGAAGGGGTAGCAAGGGACGCATCGTGTTGTTGCCATCAAGGGTAAAAAGATGGGGTTTTCATCATTGGTTTGAGATTATCCCTCTACATCATGTCATCTTGCTTAAGGCGTTACTCTGTTCGTCATGAACTCAATACACTAGATGCATGCTGGATAGCGGTCGATTTGTGGAGTAATAGTAGTAGATGAAGAAAGTATCGGTCTAGTTGTCTCGGATGTGATGCCTATATGTATGATCATTTGCCTTAGATATCGTCATGACTTCGCGCGGTTCTATCAATTGCTCGATAGTAATTTGTTCACCCACCGTGATATTTGCTATTTTGAGAGAAGCCTCTAGTGAACACTATGCCCCCCGGGTCTACTTCACATCATATTTTCAGCCTTGCACTTTTACTTCGTTGCACTTTCCGCCTTCAGATCTCACTTTGCAATCAATCTTGAAGGGATTGACAACCCCTTTATAGCGTTGGGTGCAAGCTCTTTGTGTTTGCACAGGTACTCTGGACTTTGACGCAATTCTCCTACTGGATTGATACCTTGGTTCTCAAACTGAGGGAAATACTTACTGCTCCTATGCTGCATCACCCTTTTCTCTTCAAGGGAAAAAACAACGCAAGCAAGTCTTCGTCAACGTGTCAATTTCTGGCGCTGTTGTTTGAGAAGTAGCAGCCGCCGCGCTGACCGGCGAGGTTAACCCCACCCCTCGTGTCCTTCTCCCTCCTCCCTTCCTCTATCTCCTCTCAGCTATCTCCCTGTCTCTCGCAGGATCCCGCCATGGTCAGGAACCAGGAGGCCGTCGCCGGAGCCCGCTACAACCACCGCTCTACCGAAGTTCGCCATGACCCGATAGGGCCCCGAGCCACCATGGCATCCTGGAGCGCAACCGCCCATGGAACTCGCCGTTGAATTGGATCTGGGGATCCTCTCTTTCCTAGCTCGAGCGTTGGAGCTCCACCTCACGCCTCTTCATGTCCCGGGAAGCCGCATCACCCCGCCATGACCGCGTCCTCCTGGAGATCGGAGCCGCAGCCCCGCCTGCCCGCTGCTATGCCAGTGAGAATCCCATGCATCTTTAGAAAACAAGGCTTCGCCTTTGTGTTTATTCATAGGTAGTTGCGCTCGTAGTTGATCACGGACACAAAGCTATCCCACTGGTTACTCGGCCATGCACATGTCCATGAGCTCCTTGGTTCGAGCCCGAGGAACCCCAAATTTTTGCATGTTTGCTTAGTTTTGCTCACACACAACCACACATTTGCCCCGTCGTATGAGTGGTGAAAAAGGCTGAATCCAGTCTGATTTCATAGACTGATCCTAACCTGTTGGTCATCGCTCTTTGTTCGCAACTAGAGGTGCTAGGTTCGATTCCTAAGCACCTTAATATTTTTTCTTGCATTGGTAATTTGGTTGATGAGTTGGTGTGGCCTGACGCCTTGGCTATTTAGACATTTTCACAGGCACACTCAGTTCCTTGGGCCTGACCTACTCCTCTGCCGCTGCACTATGATGCTTCGGGCCCTCCATATTTTATTTTATTTTCAGTTGTGTAGATTTTAGCATTTTTTTTCAGCGCATGCATTGTTGTATGAGATACGAGTTGGTCGTTTCGTAGATGCCATGTTAGGTGCACATACCCCATATTCGTGCCTTCGGCACATGGGAACCTCGTAACCGGGATCACCCCATAATTCTTTGGCGTGACACGCAGATGCTAACAATTCGTAGGCACCGGTATCTCATCGAGTTATGGGAGCCCGAACGTGTCGTGATAGTCATTTGCACGTATCTGGTAGATCGTAGCTCCGTTCAAATGTTCTAAGGTGTAAACCGACTAGAATGCCGTGCAGAATCACATGCTTCACCTCTTGCCATGTTAAACAACATTTAATCTTGTGGGGTAAATAAATGAGAGTGAACTAAGCAATTAAAATATGGAGTTTCGTCAATATGCAACTCGTTGCATAGTGAGCTTCACTTAATGTGTAATGTTTGATTGTTGTGAATTGTCATGCCATGCCTTGCATAATTCTAACTGATCATGCATCATATTGCTTGCACATCATGTCGTGCATATGTTGTGGTGTTATCATGCGTTGATTGATGTTCCTCCTTGTTTCTTCTCGATAGAGTCAAAACCGCTTCGGAGTGTGAGGATCCGTTCGACTACGTAGGTTCGTCTGCGTCACGGATTCGTTCTTCTTCCAAGCAGGATCACAAGCAAGATGACCATTTCCCTAGATACCATTACTATCAATACCATGCTAGTTGTCTCATTTCTTTCGTTATGTCTCGCTGCCTACCACGTGTTAAATGTCAGCCTCACAACATTGCCATGAAAACCTTCAACCTTTCTACAAACCTAGCAAACCACTGATTGGCTATGTTACCTCTTGCTTAACCATTGGATAGCGTTGCTAGTTGCAGGTGCAGTTGCTTCCATGTGATAACATGGGTTCCTTGTTATATCACCAAATTAATGCTATTTAAATTAATGCACCTATATACTTGGTAAAAGGTGGAAGGCTCGAGCTTTATAGCCTGGTGTTTTGTTCCACCTTTGCCGCCTTAGTTTTGGCTACCGGTGTTATACTCCATAATTGAGCGCTCCTAACACGCTTGGGGTTGTTATGGGGACCCCTTTGATAATTCGTCTTAGATTAAAACTGGTCTGGTAAGGCCCAATTTTGGTACTACATTTGCGTAATAACTAATAAAAAACATAGGGACCCGCCGGCACACGTGGATAATTAATCAACCCCCGGGCCAGTGCTCCACATGAGTGTTGGTCCAAACCAAAGACACTTGCGGGGCCACCCGGGGTAACTCGGGGATCTCTATTCGGCCACCATACATAGTGCTCATCCATTGTGTCATGAGAACGAGATAGGCGGCTCCTATCGGGTTCGTCGACACGTCGGGTGGCCTTGCTGGAGTTGTTTTACCTTTTACGAGATATCTTGTGCATCTCGATTCCGGTGATGCTTTGGGATATCTCAGAGTTGAGGTTTTCCACTAAGGAATCCAAGGAGATCTGGAGTTTCATGATCAAGGCTTTCCATGTGGCTTGTGGTAATTTGTGATGGACTAGTTGGAGCACCCCTGCAGGGTTAAATCTTTCAGAAAGTCGTGCCCATGGTTATGTGGCAACTTGGAAACTTTATTTAACATCCGGTTCTAGATAACTTGAAGTAAACTTAATTAAAAACTTGCCAACTATGTGTGTAACTGTGACTGTCTCTTCTCGTGAGTTCTGCATTCGAAAGAGGACATGGTGGGGTTATGTCTGACGTAAGTATGTGTTGAGGATCATTCATTTGGTCATCAGTAGTTCACGTCCGCTATACGTAGATCATCCCCCTCTTTTATTCTTGTACTCGTAAGTTAGCCACTTCAAATAAATGCTTAGTCTCTTGCTGTAGCCTCACCACTTAACCATACCTCACCTATTAAGCTTTGCTAGTCTTGATACCTTTGGAAATGAGAGTGCTGAGTCTCTATGGCTCACAAATTACTACAACAATAGTTGAAGTACAGGTAAAGGGTTACTTGACAGGAGCGCGTTGATTGTTCATTTGGAGTTTCTTCTTCTTCATCATCGATCTAGGATGGGTTCCAGGCCATCAGCCTGGGATAGCAAGGATGGACGTCGTTCTTTTATCATTTGTTTTCGTCCATAGTCGGACCCTGCTCTTCTTCATGATGACTATATATTGTTGTATTGATGTGAACTTGATGTAGCTTGTGACGAGTGTAAGCCAATTCCATATACTCATCTCTTTAGTACATGTACTTGTAACGTATCCATTCTTGCAAAATGACGAGATGCGCTTCTATCCCTATCGAGGCCGCCGTGCCAAAATAAGGATAGGAACATATCTTTGGCATCACAAGTTGGTATCATAGCAGTACCGACCTAGGAGCCCCCTTGATTGATCGAATTTGGTCGAGTCGAGTCTAGAGAAAAAACTGCTTTGAGTCTAGTTATATCTCGGAGAGTAGGATTCTTTTTTCTCTTCTTCTATGCCGTGGTGAGGAATCTTGACATAATAATTTCAATTCTACTCCTCTTCTCACTAAAAAAATTAGGATCACGCGGGTATTTTGGAATCTATATGATGTTGATGTGACGGAGTTCTGTTTTGGTTCCTCCTGTCTGACTTGATTTCTTCCGGGGAGTTGAGCTCCACGGGATTCTTGAGCACATCGTTATCATTCAGATTTTTTAGTATCTCAAGACGGAGGATGTTCAAAATGGCTTCAATACTAGTTGTGGTGAGAGGAGTCCAGCATCCCAGTACTGGTGGAGAGCGTCCGGATGTACTGCCTACTTAGTATCATTGTGTTTTCGAGTATCTGAGGTAGATGAGTTTCCGAGATCTCTGGCTATGTGTTGACAGATGTGATACACTGGACGGGTTAGTGTTATTTCTAGGAGTGGAGTGATGGATTTTAGTCCTTGTATCCGTGGACCCGATTGCATGACCAAAAATTTCGGGAGTTCTTAGGAGGGAATTCAAGTAGTTGCTTATAGAACAATCTTCCAACAGATGCATGATGTGAGGTTGGGGTTCGACATCTAGTGGAATACCATGAAAATATTGGACGAAATCTCTGTCATGAATTTGTTTCGGCTTGTGTTGTAAGCTCCATCCTTTGTTTTGTTGGAATATGGTAATTCGAGTTGCTTTGATGTCAAATGATGATTTCATATCTTTTCTAAGAGGTGTCCCATATTTTTTATGGGAATGCCGATTCTTTTGCTCAATCAAGTTGTCTTATCAATTCTTTTCAACCGGTGTGCTTCTCTTCAAGTGAATTCAATCCTCTCCAATTTTGCAAGATCAATCTCTCATTTCTTTCTGGAGTTCGTCTCGTAGGTCCCAAGTTGTCTTTGTTTTTCCCCGCCCTCCTACCTTTTTTCTTTAGTGGTTCTATTATCATCCAAGTGTATTTCATTTCATTATTGCTTTCGCTATCTTTTTTCTTTTCTCTCTTATCCGCTGTTTCATTGTGAATATTCTCAGGATTTCTGAGTTCATCATTTTTCATTCTTGTTTTCTTTTCTGGTGAATTCAATTCAAGCTATCCGTGTTCATCATATCCTTTTCTTCCTTTAAATTCTTCTCCATGTTGAAAATTCTTATCAAGTCTTTCTTGCTTGTCATACCTCTCTATTCTATCCGGAGTGTTCAAGATATCTCAGAGTTTCTTGTTTTCAGTCCTTTCAATTATTTCGTGGTTCCCAACCTCATCAAGTTTTTCAGTTATACCGGTGCAGTATCTCTCTTTCTAAGCAATCTTTTCAACGGTGTTTCTTTTGAGTGGGCCCATAACCCACATGTTTCCCAGGATATTTCGTGGATCTTCTTGTTTTTTTAGAAATGTCTAATTCTTTTTAAATATGATGTAAGAATTGATTCCGTCAATCATATTCCTTCCTCAAGGTCAATCTAAATTATTTCATCATCGGCTCAACTTTTCATATTCTTATTCCGGAGTGTCTTAGTTATTCTTGGTGGTGTTCTCCTCATCATTTTCAGCTTGGATGACCGAAGGAGTGTTTCTCTCAAATCTTGTCCATTATTTTGAAGATCGTCATCTCAGCTTCGTGTTATCTTCTCAATTGTTTCCAATAATGAGTAATTCCTTCCATGTCTAACCAGTGCATTTCAGAGTTGTTTTCATTTCTTTATCCTCCGAAGGCCGTCATTTCAGAAGATTTCTTCGTGCTCAGCTTGCAGCTTTCATTCTCAAATTCTTCTCAATTGTTATCTCTCCGTTTGTATCTCAATTATTCGAGTGCACTGTTTAAGTGTTCTCTCAGGTGGATTATCATCTCTTCATTCTCATGCATCTCTATTCTTCTTGGTATCGTCATTCATTCGTGAATTCTTACCACTGGTTGTTCAAGACTTCTTCAATTTGCGCCCTATATCTCTCCTCAATCTTTTTAAGAAGAATAAGTGATATGCTAAATCCGTTGCTTGTCATCAATTTAACTTGATGAAGGATAAGCATAACATAATTCTTATTCTTGTTTCGTCAAGGTGATTTCAATTCTTCTTCCGGAGTGGCTCATGATGTAAAATATTGATTCTAATTTGCTTATCTTTTCCTTTCCGGAGTTCCAAGCATTTTCTCAAGTTATCTCTTCGTGAGGCTTCATCTAAATCTTTGCAAGGCTTCAATCTTATTATTTTCAACATTCAACTCGTTATATCATCCTTTCATCCCGGTGTTCTCCAAGTGGTTCTTCATGGTGATTCATCAAGGTTTCAATTCTTTCTCGAAGTGTTCTTCAACATTCTTGCTGGAGAGGCTCAAATATCATGTGTTTTGCATTCCAAGTGCAATTCTCGCTCCTCTATCCTTTGAGGTGGTGTTATAGCATTCTTGTTAGTGGAGGGATCTCGAAGAGAAAAAATTTCAAGAATGAGATAATTAAACCCATCAAATCCTTCAATCACGAGATATTTCAACCCATGATTTCTTCGTTGAGCTATCTTGGTTTAGACTTCACCTAAATCTTTGTGTAAGGTTGTTGCTATTATGGTGTTGTCATTAATCCAAGTTTTCAGTGTTTCCTCTTGGTGTAAGAAGTTGTCATATCTTGTTGCTCCCAATGAATCAATTGTTTTCCAATTGTGGCTGGTTTCCACCTCATTGTTGACATGGTTTTCATAAGTCCACTACAAGCTTGTTCTTTCCGTTATTGGTTTGCCAACAAATTCGTTCAATTCTTCTCGCAAGGCTTGTTGTCAAATTCAATTGTGATAATAGTTGTCATTCTCTTCTTCATTCTTTCTTCCCAATGATCTAGTTTCTATTCTGTACTCCGGAGGCATTGTCATGTTGCTCTTTTGAGTCAACCATCTCTTCTTGTCAAGATCGTGTTCTCTCCTTGCTTATTCAATTTCAATGGAGTGTTGTGAATCTTTTCAAGATCTTTCCATCTTATCAAATTTTGCCCTCTTTTCCTACCGAAGTGCTGCCAAATATTTGTTTGAATTCTTGAATGTTCCTCATGTCATTCTTCATATCTTTGGAACCTTCAAGATTCATTGGTTTCACTCGTTTGTCAGAAATCAACTAAAATTTACCGTTTTCTCTTTCTCTTCCTCTTCGCCTTTGACTCTTAGATCTCGGGGTGAGATCTCTTGTTCGTGTAGGAGAGTTGTAACAGCCCGAGACCGACGCTCTAGAAGATTCCCCTTTTATTCTGTTATTGTCATGTGATTCGTTTGGTTCTCGCATTCATCATCGCATCATTCGCATCATTTGCATTGCAGTGACACTCCGTTGCCGTCTATTTTCAAAACTTGCATCCTTTATTAGTTGTCGGTTCTCTCCGTTTTCGTTGTTGACCGGTTCGAGTCCAACCACACACGCACGCGCCCGCGACATAAAAAAATATTGTTTTTAAAAGTGTGTGTAAAACTTTCTCGGATTGGGTGGAAAAAACTAGCGTGCGGTCTTAATGTAGTGTAGGTAGGCCGCGTGCCAAATTTCATCGCGATCGGAGTTCGTTTGATACCCGAATCGTTAAACCTATAGCGACACTATAGCTAATCTAAATTGTAGACGTTTTGGTATTTTAAGACTCCGATGCCGGGTTGCCCGTTTTTCCTCTCATATCCGCCTAGCCCCTCTACATAGTGCACCGACCAGCGCGCAACCTAGCCCGAAAGTCCCCCCGGACCCAAACCCGACGGTCGTGACCGTTGGTTCCGGATCAACACCGTAATACCCTAAGCCATCATCGATTTGTCAATTGGAGTCCCTAACCTGATTATATTGACCATCCGATCTAAATTGGAGGGTCCACATGAACCCAAACTTAGGTCACTTGGTATTTATAGAGACCATTCTAGTCTATTTTGAGCAAACCCTAGAGTTTAGGGACAAGATCCCTCGTTTTCCTCAGCACCGCTGCCACCCGTGTCCATTCCATCCTCGGGGTCCCTCCCGTTCCACCCACCTTGTTTTCTCCGCCAGCCTTCAGAACCCATCCGATCCATCCGCAGCAGCCGCCTATCCGTCCGCAACTCCCCAAGCCTGTGGACATGTCCAACCATTCTTATCTCCCCCGCCCGCGCCGCCGCTCGCAGTCCTAAGCTGAGCTTGCCCCGTGCTCGACCCCACCGCCGCTGCCCAGCACCCGAGATGCGAGTTGGTCATTTCGTAGATGCCATGTTAGTTGCACTTACCCCATATTCATGCTTCCGGCACATGGGACCCTGGTAACCAGGATCACTCCATCATTCTTTGGCGTGACACGCACACAATTACAATTCGTTTGCACCGGTATCTCATCGAGTTATCGGAACCAGAACGTGTCGTGACTGTCATTTGCATGCATTTTGCATTCATGGCATAGTATCTTGTGTTGCACGTATCTGTTAGATTGTAGCTCTGTTCAAATGTTCTAAGGTGTAAACCGACTAGAATGCCATGTAGAATCACATGCTTCACCTGTTGCCATGTTAAACAACATTTAATATTGCCGGGTAAATAAACGAGAGTGAACTAAGCAATTAAAATGTGGAGTTTCGTCAATATGCAACTAGTTGTATAATGAGCTTCACTTAATGTGTAGTGATTGATTGTTGTGAATTGTCATGCCATGTCTTGCATAATACTAACCGATCATGCATCGTATTGCTTGCACATCATGTCGTGCATATTTTGTGGTGTTATCGTGTGTTGATTGTTGTTTCCGGTTTGTTTCTTCTCGATAGAGTCCGAACCGCTTCGGAGTGTGAGGATCCGTTGACTACGTTGGTTCGTCTGCGTCACGAATTCGTTCTTCTGCCAAGCAAGATCACAGGCAAGATGACCATTTCCCTAGATACCATTACTGTCAATGCCATGCTAGTTGTCTCATTTCTTTCGTTATGTCTCACTGCCTACCACCTACTAAACGTGAGCCTCTCAACATTGCCATGAAAACATTCAACCTTTCTACAACCTAGCAAACCAGTGATTGGCTATGTTACCGTTTGCTTAACCATTGGATAGCGTTTCTAGTTGCACGTGCAGGTGCTTCCATGTGATAACATGGGTTCCTTGTTATTACACCATATAAATGCTATTTAAATTAATGCACCTATATACTTGGTAAAAGGTGGAAGGCTCGGCCTTTCTATCCTGGTGTTTTGTTCCACCTTTGCAACCTTAGTTTCGGCTACCAGTGTTATACTCCATAATTGAGCGCTCCTAACACGCTCGGGGTTGTTATGGGGACCCGCTTGATAATTTGTCTTAGATTAAAACTAGTCTCGCAAGGCCCAACTTTGGTACTACATTTGCCTAATAACTAATAAAAAACATAGGGACCCGCCGACACCCGCGAATAATTAATCAACACCCGGGCTAGGGATCCTCATGAGTGTTGGTCCAAACCAGAGCCATTTGCGGGGCTACCCGGGGCAACTCGGGGGATCTCTATCTGGCCACCGTACGTAGTGCTAATCCGTCGTGTCCTGAGAACGAGATATGTGGCTCCTATCGGGTTCGTCAACACGTCGGGGCTCCTATAGGGTGGCTATATCATTCAATTTAGTAAGGTGTGCCACAACAGTTTCAGACTCATAACCGTGGAAAGGATCAGATTGTACCAAAGTAATTAACAGATCAACACAGAATTCATAATCCTTGTCAGTAACACAGATAGGTGAAGTAGCAAACTTGGGATCATATTGCATTCTGGCATTCAAAGATTTTTTTACTTCCACTTGCATAGCAATTTCTTAATATCATCTCTATGCTTACAAGCAAGAAAGTCCCTACTACTTATCCTTCAATAACATAACCCTCAGGTATATTACCAATTCATATCTAGGAGAGCTAGGTCTAGTAGGTGCATCATGTTGGGGAACGTTGCATGGGAAACAAAAAAAATTCCTACGCACACGAAGACCTATCATGGTGATATCCATCTACGGGAGGAGATCAGATCTACGTACTGTTGGGGAATGTTGCATGGGAAACAAAAAATTTCCTACGCACACGAAGACTTATCATGGTGATGTTCATCTACGAGTGGAGATTAGATCTATGTACCCTTGTAGATCGCACATCGGGAAGCGTTAAGAAACGCGATTGATGTAGTGGAACGTCTTCACATCCCTCGAACCGTCCCACGGACCGACCGTCGATCTGTCCCATGAACCGTCTTGCGATCCGTCCCACGATCCGTCCCGATCTAGCGCCGAACGGACGGCACCTCCGCGTTCAGCACACGTACAAATCGATGACGATCTTGGCCTTCTTGATCCAGCAAGAGAGATGAATAAGTAGATGAGTTCTCCGGCAACGTGACGGCGCGCCGGTGTTGGTGATGAACTATTCCTGCAGGGCTCCGCCCGAGCTCTGCATAAAACTAATCTAGAGGAAGAACTACGAGGTGTAGGTTTGAGTTGCACGTGGAAAAGTTGTGTCTCAAAAAGCCCTAGACCTCTAGTATATATAGGAGGAGGGGAGAGGCAGCCCTAGGTATCCTTGGTGCACCAAGGAGTCCTCCTTGGGTCGGCCGAAGTGGGAGAGAGGGAGTAGTCCTTCTCCAATCCCACTTGGATTAGGACTCCTTCCTTATTTTACCCACCTCTTTTGGATTTTCCACCTTTTCCTCATGGGATTTCCTTGGATGATTTGTCAGCCCATTATACCTTATTGTACATCCAATAAACCCACGTGGACCCCTTGGGGCATGGTGGGCCCACCCAGTGGGCCCCCGAAACCCATTCGTCACTCCTAGTACACTGCCGGCAATGCCCGAAAACTTTCCGGAATCCAAACACCAACTTCCAATATATCAATCTTCGTTTCCGGACCATTGTGCAAACCCTCGTGACGTCCGTGATCTCATCTGGGACTCCTAACAACCTTCGGTCACCAACACATATAAATCAACTATACTAAAACACCATCGAACCTTAAGTGTGCAGACCCTGCGGGTTCGAGAACTATGTAGACATGACCCGAGACACTCCTCGGTCAATATCCAATAGAGGGACCTGGATGCCCATATTGGATCCTACATATTCTACGAATATATTATCGGTTGAACCTCTGCGCCAAGGATTCATATAATCCCGTATAACATTCCCTTTGTCCTTCGGTATGTTACTTGCCCGAGATTTGATTGCCGGTATCCCTATACCTATTTCAATATCGTTACCAGCAAGTCTCTTTACTCGTTCCGTAAAACAAGATCCCCGTGACTCACACTTGAGTCACATTGCTTGCAAGGCTTATATGTGATGTTATATTACCGAGTGGGCCCCGAGATACCTCTTTGTCACACGGAGTGACAAATCCCAGTCTTGATCCATGCTAACTCAACGGACACCTTCGGAGATACCTGTAGAGCACCTTTATAGTCACCCAGTTATGTTGCAACGTTTGATACACACAAGGTATTCCTCCGATGCGAGTAAGTTACATGATCTCATGGTCACAGGAATGAATACTTGACACGTAGAAAACAATAGCAACAAAATAACACGATCATATGCTACGTTTATAATTTGGGTCTTGTCCATCACATGATTCTCCTAATGATGTGATCCCGTTATCAAGTGACAACACTTGCCTATGGCCAGGAAACCTTGACCATCTTTGATCAACGAACTAGTCAACTAGAGGCTCACTAGGAACAGTGTGTTGTGTATGTATCCACACATGTATTTGAGTTTCCAATCAATACAATTCTAGCATGGATAATAAAGTATTATTATGAACAAGGAAATATAATAATAACTAATTTATTATTGCCTCTAGGGCATATTTCCAATAGTCTCCCACTTGCACTAGAGTCAATAATCTAGTTCACATCACCATGTGATTTTAACAAATCCAACACCCATATAGTTCTGGGGTTTGATCACGTCTTTCTCGTGAGAGAGGTTTTAGTAAATGGTTCTGAATCTTTCAGATCCGTGTGTGCTTTACAAATCTTTATGTCACCTTATAGATGCTCCTACTACGTGCTATTTGGAAATACTCCAAATATCTACTCTACTATACGAATCCGTTTTACTACTCATAGTTATTCAGAGTAGTGTAAAAGCTTGCATCAACGTAACCCTTTACGATGAACTCTTTAACCACCTCCATAATAGAGAAAAATTCCTTAGTACATTAGTTACTAAGGAAAACTTTGACCGTGATTCAATCATGTATCACTCTCTATACCTCTTAACAGACTTGTGGTAAGGCACACATCAGGTGCGGCACACATCATGGCATACTTTAGAGTCTAGAGCTAAGGCATAGGGGATGACCTTCATCCTTTTTCTTTCTTCTGCCGTGGTCGGGCTTTTGAGTGTAACTGAAATTCACACCTTACAACACAACCAAGAACTCCTTCTTTGCTGATCTATTTTGAACTCCTTCAAAAACTTGTCAAGACATGCATTTCATTTGAAAGTTCTGTTTAGCATTTTGATCTATCTCCATAGATCTTGATGCTCATTGTTCAAGTAGCTCTTTCCAGGTCTTCCTTTTAAAGAACCCCTTTCAAACAACCTTTATGGTTTATAGAAATTCTACATTACTTTCGATCAACAATATATCAACCACATATACTTATCAGAAATTCTATAGTGCTCCCACTCACTTCTTTGGAAATACAAGTTTCTCATAAACCTTGTACAAACCCAAAAGCTTTGATCATCTCATCAAAGTGTATATTCCAACTCCGAGATGCTTGCACTAGTCCATAGAAGGATTGCTAGAGCTTGCGCACTTGTTAGCATCCTTAGGATCGAAAAAACCTTCTCGTTGTATCACATACAACCTTTCCTCAAGGAAACCGTCGAGGAAATAATGTTTTGACATCCTACGTGCAATATTTCATAAATAATGCAGCAACTACTAACCTAATTCCAACAGACTTTTAGCATCGCTACGATTGAGAAAGCCTCATCATAGTCAACTCTTTGAACTTGTCAGAAACATTGTTGTGACAAATCGAGATTTTCTTAATGGTGACTTTTCACCATTATCATATGTCTTTATTTTAAAGATCCATCTTTACTTAATAGTCCTACGACCATGAAGTAGTTATTCCAAAGTCTACACTTTGTCTTCAGACATGGATCCTCTCTTGGATTTCATGGCCTCCATCCATTTGTCGGAGTCCGGGCCCACCATCGCTTCTCCATAGCTCGTAGGTTCATTGTTGTTCAACAACATGACCTCCAACACAGGGTTACCGTACCACTCTGTAGTAGGCGGCGACCATGTCGACCTACGAGGTTTGTAGTAACTTGATCCGAAGCTTAATGATCACCATCATCAGTTTCCACTTCAATTGGTGTAGGCGCCACAGGAACATCTTCCTGCGCCCTGCTACACACTGGTTGAAGTGACGGTTCACTAACCTCATCAAGTTCCACCACCCTCCCACTCAATTCTTCCGAGAGAAACCTTTCCTCAAGAAAGGACCCGTTTCTAGAAACAAACAATTTGCTTCCGGATCTGAGATAGGAGATGTATCCAACTGTCTTGGATATCCTATGAAGATGCTTTTATCCGCTTTGGGTTCGAGCTTATTAGGCTGAAACTTTTTCACATAAGCGTCGCAGCCCCAAAATTTCAAGAAACGACAACTTAGGTTTCTCCAAACCATAATCTATACGGTGTCATCTCAACGGAAATACGCGGTGCCCTATTTAAAGTGAATGCGGTTGTCTCTAATGCATAACCCATAAACGATAGTGGTGATTCAATAAGAGACATCATAGTATGCACCATATCAAGTAGGGCGCGGCTATGACGTTCGGACACACCATCACACTATGATATTCCAGGTGGCATGAATTGTGAAACAATTTCCTCATTGGCTCAACTATGTATCAAAACTCGCAACTCAGATATTCATCTCTATGATCATATCGTAGACAGTTTTATCATCTTGTCACGACGATCTTCACTCTGAAATAGCTTTGAACTTTTCAATATTTCAGATTTGTGATTCATCAAGTAAATACTCCTGTATCTACTCAAGTCGTCAATGAAGTAAGAACATAATGATATCCACTGCGTGCCTCAGCACTTATTGGACTGCACACATCAAAAATGTATTATTTCCAACAAGTTACTCTCTTGCTCCATGTGGTATGATTTTGCATGTCTCAAGTGATTCAAAATCAAGTGAGTCGAAACGATCCATCTGCATGGAGTTTCTTCATGCTTTTACACCAACATGACTCAATCGACAGTGCCACAAGTAAGTGGTACTATCATTATTACTTTGTATCTTTTTGGCATCAATATTATGAACATGTGTAACACTACGATTGAGATTCAATAAACCATTGAAGGTAATTATTCAAGCAAATAGAATAAACATTATTCTCTTTAAATGAATAATCATATTGCAATAAACACGATCTAATCATGTTCATGCTCAACGCAAACACCAAATAACAATTATTTAGGTTTAACACCAATCCCGATGGTAGAGGGAGCGTGCGATGTTTGATCACATCAACCTTGGAAGCACTTCCAACACGTATCGTCACCTCACCTTCATCTAGTCTCCGTTTATTCCGTAGCTTTTATTTCGAGTTACTAATCACTTAGCAATCGAAGTGGTATCTAATACCCTCGTGCTACTAGGTGTACTAGTAAAGTACACATCAATATCAGGTATATCAAATATACTTTTGTTGACTTTGCAGCCTTCTCATGTACCAAGTATCTAGGGTAGCTCCGCTCAGTGACCGTTCCCCTCATAACAGAAGCACTTAGTCTCGGGTTTGGGTTCATTCTTGGGTTTCTTCATTAGAGCAGCAACTGGTTTGTTGTTTCATCAAGTGTCCCTTCTAGCCCTTTCCCTTCTCGAAACTAGTGGTTTTACTAACCATCAACTATTGATGCTCCTTCTTGATTTCTACTTTCGCAGTGTCAAACATTGCGAATCACTCAAGGATCATCATATCTATCCTTGATATGTTATAGTTCATCACGAAGCTCTAGCGGCTTAGTGGCAGTGACTTTGGAGAACCATCACTATGTCATCTGGAAGATTAACTCCCACTTGATTCAAGCGATTGTTGTACTCAAACAATCTGAGAACATGCTCAACGATTTGAGCTTTTCTCCTTTAGTTTGTAGACAATGACTCTTGTCGGAGGTCTCATACCTCTCAACAAGGGCACGAGCATGAAATCTCAATTTCATCTCTTAGAACATCTCTTATGTTCCGTGACGTTTGAAAACGTCTTCGACACCTTGCTTCTAAGCCATTAAGTATTACGCACTGAACTATCACATAGTCATCAAAAACGTGTATGTCAGATGTTCGCATTATCCACAGATGACGCTCGAGGTGCAGCACACTGAGTGGTGCATTAAGGACATAAGCCTTCTGCGCAGCAATGTGGACAATCCTCATTTTCACGGACTCAGTCCGCAAAGTTGCTACTATCATCTTTCAACTAATTTTTCTCTAGGAACATATAAAAACAGTAGAGCTACAACGCAAGCTACATCATAATTCGCAAAGACCTTTTGACTATGTTCATGATAATTATTTCAATTAATCCTATTAGTTCAGAACTCCCACTCAAAAAATACATCTTTGTAGTCATTTGAGTGGTACATGATCCAAATTCACTAACTCAAGTCCGATGATCACGTGAGTTGAGAATAGTTTCAGCGGTAATCATCTCTATGCTAATCATATCAACTATACGATTCATGCTCGACCTTTCGGTCTCATGTGTTCCGAGGCCATGTCTGCACATGTTAGGCTCGTCAAGTTTAACCCGAGTGTTCCGCACGTGCAACTGTTTTGCACCCGTTGTATGTGAACGTTGAGTCTATCACACCCGGTCATCACGTGGTGTCTCGAAACGGCGAACTATCGCGACGGTGCACACTTGGGGAGAACACAATTTTATCTTTGAAATTTTAGTGAAAGATCACCTTATAATGCTACCGTCGTTCTAAGCAAAATAAGGTGCATAAAAGGATTAACATCACATGCAATTCATAAGTGACATGATATGGCCATCATCTCGTGCTTCTTGATCTCCATCACCAAAGCACTGGCATGATCTTCTTGTCACCGGCACCACACCATGATCTCCATCATCGAGCCGCCATCGAGGTTGTCGTGCTATCTATGTTATTACTACTAAAGCTACGACCTAGCAATATAGTAAACGCATCTGCAAACACAAACGTTAGTTTAAAGACAACCCTATGGCTCCTGCCGGTTGCCGTAGCATCGACGTGCTAGTCGATATTAACTATTACAACATGATCATCTCATACATCCAATATATCACATCACGTCACTGGCCATATCATATCACAAGCATACCCTACAAAAACAAGTTAGACGTCCTCTAATTTGTTGTTACATGTTTTACGTGGCTGCTATGGGTATGTAGTATGATCGCATCTTACTTACGCAAAAAGCACAACGGAGATGTGCAAATTGCTATTTAACCTCTCCAAGGACCGCCTCAGTCAAAACCAATTCAACTAAAGTTGAAGAAACAGGCACCCCCAGTCATCTTTATGCGACGAGGTTGCATGTCAATCGATGAAACCAGTCTCTCGTAAGCGTACGAGTTATGTCGGTCCGGGCCGCTTCAATCCAACAATACCGCCGAATCGATAAAATACTAAGGAGGGCAGCAAATCGAACATCACCGTCGACAAAACCTTTTGTGTTCTACTCGAGATAAACATCTACGCATAAACCTAGCTCATGATGCCACTGTTGGGGAACGTTGCATGGGAAACAAAAAATTTCCTACGTACACGAAGACCTATCATGGTGATTTCCATCTACGAGTGGAGATCAGATCTACGTACCCTTGTAGATCGCACAACGGGAAGCGTTAAGAAACGCGGTTGATGTAGTGGAACGTCTTCACGTCCCTCGAACCGTCCCACGAATCGTCCGTCGATCCGTCCCACGAACCGTCTTGCGATCCGTCCCACGATCGGTCCCGATCTAGCGCCGAACGGACAACACCTCTGTCATACGTCTCCATCGTATCTACTTTTCCAAACTCTTTTGCCCTTGTTTTGGACTCTAATTTGCATGATTTGAATGGAACTAACCCGGACTAATGTTGTTTTCAGCAGAATTGCCATGGTGTTGTTTTTGTGCAGAAATAAAAGTTCTCGGAATGACGTGGAAACTTACGAGGATTTTTTTGTGGAATATGTAAAAAAATACTGGTGCAAGAATTACCCAAAGACACGGAGCCAGGGGCCCACGAGCCCAGGAGGCGCGACCCCCCTAGGGCGCGCCTGGCAGGCTCGTGGGGCCCACGTGGCTCCGCAGCCTCCAACTCCAACTCTATATAGTCTCTCTCGCCCAGAAAAATAAAAGGGAGAGCTTTCAGGAAGAAACGCCGCCGCCACGAGGCGGAACTTGAGGAGAACCAATCTAGAGCTCCGGTAGGGCCGTCCTACCGGGGAAACTGCCCTCCCGAAGGGGGAAATAATCGCCATCGTCATCACCAACACTCCTCTCATCGAAGGGGACTCATCTCCATCAACATCTTCATCAGCACCATCTCATCTCCAAACCCTAGTTCATCTCTTGTACCCAATCTCCATCTCGCGACTCCGATTGGTACTTGTAAGGTTGCTAGTAGTGTTAATTACTCCTTGTAGTTGATGCTAGTTGGTTTACTCGGTGGAAGATCATATGTTCAGATCCTTAATGCTATTCAATACCTCTCTGATCATGTACAATATTATGCTTTGTGAGTAGTTACGTTTGTTCCCGAGGATATGGGATAAGTCTTGCTATAAGTAGTCATGTGAATTTGGTATTCGTTCGATATTTTGATGCTTTGTATGTTGTCTTTCCTCTAGTGGTGTTATGTGAATGTCGACTACATAACACTTCACCATTATTTGGGCCTAGAGGAATGCATTGGGAAGTAATAAGTAGATGATGGGTTGCTAGAGTGACAGAAGCTTAAACCCTAGTTTATGTGTTGCTTCGTAAGGGGCTGATTTGGATCCACTAGTTTAATGCTATGGTTAGACTTTGTCTTAATTCTTTTTTCGTAGTTGTGGATGCTTGCGAGAGGGGTTAATCATAAGTGGGATGTTTGTCCAAGTAAGGACAGCACACACGCACCGGTCCACCCACATATCAAACTATCAAAGTAGCGAACGCGAATCATATGAACATGATGAAAACTAGCTTGACAGAAATTCCCATGTGTCCTCGGGAGCGCTTTACCTTATATAAGAGCTCGTCCAAGCTTGTCCCTTGCTAAAAAAGGGATTGGGCCATCTTGCTGCACCTTTGTTACTATTGTTACTTGTTACCCGTTACAAATTATCTTATCACACAACTATCTGTTACCGATAATTTCAGTGCTTGCAGAGAATACCTTGCTGAAAACCACTTGCCATTTCCTTCTGCTCCTCGTTGGGTTTGACACTCTTACTTATCGAAAGGACTACGATAGATCCCCTACACTTGTAAAGGACCTCCGCATTCAGCACACGTACAACTCGATGACGATCTCAGCCTTCTTGATCGAGGAAGAGAGACAGAGAAGTAGATGAGTTCTCCGGCAACGTGACGACGCTCTCGTGGTGGTGATGATCTACTCGTGTAGGGCTCCTCCCGAGCTCCACTGAAATCCGATCTAGAGGTAAAACTACACGGTATAGGTTTGAGTTGCACGTGGAAAAGTTGTGTCAAAATCCCTAAAAGCACCAGTATATATAGGAGGAGGGGAGGGGCTAGCCTTGGGGCTCAAGGAGCCCCTTGGTACACCGGCCGAAGGCAGGTGGTGGACTCCCACCCCAATTCGGTTTGGGGGAAGGAGTCCACTCATTCCTTCCCACCCCCTCTTTCCTTTTTCTTCTTCTTTCCTTTGGTGTTTTTCCACTTGTGGCGCCATGGACCTATTGGGCTGGCCTCACCAGGCCACTAAGGGCTAGTGCACCACCCTAGGGTCATTGGGCTCACTCCCGGGTGGGTGGTCCCCTCCCGGTGAATACCCGGAACCCATTCGTTACTCCCGATACACTGCCAGTAATGCCCGAAACTTTCCAGTGGCCAAATGAAACCATCCTATATATCAATCTTCGTTTTCGGACCATTCCGAAAACCCTCGCAACGTCCTGATCTCATCCAAAACTCCGAACAACATTCGGTAACCACACATATAACTCAACTATACTAAAACATCATCGAACCTTAAGTGTGGAGACCCCGAGGGTTCGAGAACTATGTAGACATGACCCGAGACACTCCTCGGTCAATATCCAATATCAGGACCTGGATGCCCATATTGGATCCTACATATTCCCTGAAGATATTATCGGTTGAACCTCAGTGCTAAGGATTCATATAATCTCGTATGTCATTCCCTTTGTCCTTCGGTATGTTACTTGCCCGAGATTCGATCGTCGGTATCCGTATACCTATTTCAATCTCGTTACCGGCAAGTCTCTTTACTCGTTCGTAATACAAGATCCCCTGACTTACACTTAGTCACATTGCTTGCAAGGCTTATTTGTGATGTTGTACTACCGAGTGGGCCCCGAGATACCTCTCCGTCACACAGAGTGAAAAATCTCAGTTTTGATCCATACTAACTCAACAGACACCTTCGGACATACCTGTAGAGCACCTTTATAGTCAGGCAGTTACGTTGCAACGTTTGATACACACAAGGTATTCCTCCGGTGTCAGTGAGTTATATGATCTCATGGTCATAGGAATAAATACTTGACACGCAAAAAACAACAGCAACAAAATGACACGATCACATGCTATGTTTATAGTTTGGGTCTAGTCCATCACATGATTCTCCTAATAATGTGATCCAGTTATCAAGTGACAACACTTGCGTATAGTCAGAAACCTTGACTATCCTTGATCAACTGTCTAGCCAACTAGAGGCTTGCTAGGGACATTGTTTTGTCTATGTATTCACACATGTATCTATGTTTTCATTCAATACAATTATAGCATGGATAATAAACGATTATCTTGAAGCAGGAAATATAATAATAAATATTTTATCATTGCCTCTAGGGCATATTTCCAACAGTCTCCCACTTGCATTAGAGTCAATAATCTAGTCCTCACATCGCCATGCGATTTACATTGTAATAAATATAACACCCATACAGTTCTGGTGTTGATCATGTTTTGCCCGTGGAAGAGGTTTAGTCAGCGGATCTGCTTCATTCAGATCCGTGTGCAGTTTGCAAATATTTACGTCCTCTCCTTCGACCTAGTTGCAGATGAGGTTGAAGCGTCGTTTGATGTGCCTGGTCTTCTTGTGAAACCTTGGTTCCTTTGCTAAAGCGATAGCACCAGTGTTGTTACAGAACAGAGTTATTGTATTTAGTGCGCTCGGCACAACTCCAAGATCCCTCATGAACTGCTTCATCCAGACACCCTCCTTAGCTGCCTCCGAGGCAGCCATGTACTCCACTTCACATGTAGAATATGCTACGACGCTTTGCTTGGAACTGCACTAGCTTAACGCACCCCCATTAAGAATAAATACGTATCCGGTTTGAGACTTAGAGTCATCCGGATCAGTGTCAAAACTTGCATCGACGTAACCCTTTACGACGAGCTCTTCATCACCTCCATAAACGAGAAACATTTCTTTGAAACCTGCCTGCCATACTTATGGCCAAGCTGATGTCCGGTCTAGTGCACAATATTGCATACATGATAGAAGCTATGGCTGAAGCATAGGGGACGAAACTCATTTGTTCTCTATCTTCCGCAGTTGCTGGGTAGTGAGTCTTACTCAATTTTATACCTTGTCACACTAGCAAGAACCCCTTCTTGGACTGTTCCATTTTGAACTTCTTCAAAACTTTATCAAGGTATGTGCTTTCGGAAAGTCCTATCAGGCGTGTCGATCTATCCCTATAGATCTTAATGCCTAGAATGTAAGCAGCTTCTCCTAGGTCCTTCATAGAGAAACTTTTATTAAAGTAATCCTTTATGCTCTCCAAAAACTCCATGTTGTTTCCAATCAGCAATATGTCATCCACATATAATATTAGAAACGCCACAGAGCTCCCACTCACTTTCTTGTAAATACAAGATTCTCCAACCACTTGTATAAACCCAAATGCTTTGATCACCTCATCAACGCGCTTATTCCAACTCCGAGATGCTTGCACCAGTCCATAAATGGATCGTTGGAGCTTGCATACTTTGTTAGCATTCTTTGGATTGACAAAACCTTCGGGTTGCATCATATACAACTCTTCCTTAAGAAAACCGTTAAGGAACGCTGTTTTGACATCCATCTGCCAGATTTCATAATCGAAAAATGCAGCTATTGCTAACATGATTCGGACGGACTTAAGCATTGCTACTGGTGAGAACGTATCATCGTAGTCAACTCCTTGAACTTGTGAAAAACCCTTTGCCACAAGTCGAGCTTTATAAACAGTCACATTACCGTCCGCGTATGTCTTCTTCTTAAAGATCCATTTGTTCTGAATAGCCTTGCGGCCTTAAGGTAATACTTCCAAAGTCCACACTTTGTTTTCACACATAGATCCTATCTCGGACTTCATGGCCTCCAGCCATTTGTTGGAATCCGGGCGCACCATTGCTTCTTCATAATTCGCAGGTTCATTGTTGTCTAACAACATGATTGATAAGACTGGATTACCGTAGCACTCAGGAGTAGTACATGATCTTGTGGACCTGCGAGGTCCGTTAGGAACTTGATCCAAAGTTTCATGATCATCATCATTAACTTCCTCCTCAACCGGCGTCGCTTCGACAGGGGTTTCGCCTTGCCCTGCGCCACCATCTAGAGGGATTAGAGGTCGACAACCTCATCAAGTTCTATCTTCCTACCACTCAATTCTTTCGAGAGAAACTCCTTCTCGAGAAAAGCTCCGTTCTTAGCAACAAACACTTTGCCCTCGGATTTGAGATAGAAGGTGTACCCAACTGTCTCCTTTGGATAACCTATGGAGACACACTTTTCCGCATTTGGTTCCAGCTTTTCAGGCTGAAGCTTTTTGACATAAGCATCACATCCCCAAACATTAAGAAACGACAATTTTTGTCTTTTGCCATACCACAGTTCGTATGGTGTCGTCTCAACGGATTTTGATGGTGCCCTATTTAAAGTGAATGCACATGTCTCTAATGCATAACCCCAAAACGATAACAGCAAATCGGTAAGAGACATCATAGATCGCACCATTTCTAACAAAGTACGATTACGACGTTCGGACACACCATTACGCTGTGGTGTTCTAGGCGGTGTCAACTGTGAAACAATTCCACATTGTCGTAAGTGAGCACCAAACTCGAAACTCAGATATTCACCCCCACGATCAGAACGTAGCAAACTCTGAAATTGCTTGAATTTCTCAAACGTTTCAGACTTGTGCTTCATCAACTAGATATATCCATACCTACTCAAATCGTTAGTGAAGGTGAGGAAATAACGATATCCGCCGCGCGCCTCCACACTCATTGGACCGCACACATTGGTATGTATGATTTCCAACAAGTCACTTGCACGCTCCATTGTTCCGGAGAACGGAGTCTTAGTCATCTTGCCCATGAGGCATGGTTCGCACGTGTCAAGTGATTCAAAATCAAGTGACTCCAAAAGCCCATCAGATGGAGTTTCTTCATGCGCTTTACACCAATATGACCTAAGCGGCAGTGCCACAAAAACATGGCGCTATCATTGTTAATTCTACATCTTTTGGTCTCAATGTTATGTATATGTATATCATCGCTATCAAGATTGAATATGAACAATCCTCTCACATTGGGTGCATTACCATAAAAGATATTAGTCATAGAAATAGAACAACCATTATTCTCTGACTTAAACAAGTAACCGTCTCGCAATAAACAAGATCCAGATATAATGTTCATGCTTAACGCAGGCACTAAATAACAATTATTTAAGTTCATAACTAATCCTGATGGTAACTGAAGTGAGACTGTGCCGACGGAGATTGCATCAACCTTGGAACCATTTTCCACGCGCATCGTCACTTCATCCTTCGCCAGCCTTCGTTTATTCCACAGTTCCTGCTTCGAGTTGCAAATATGAGCAACAAAACCGGTATCAAATACCCATGGACTACTACGAGAGTTGGTTTAGTACACATCAATAACATGTATATCAAATATACCTGAGTTTTCCTTGGCCGCCTTCTTATCAGCCAAATACTCGGGGAAGTTGCGCTTCCAGTGACCCATTCCCTTGCAATAATAACACTCTGTTTCACGCTTAGGTCCAGCCTTGGGTTTCTTCGTCGGATTGGAAACAGGCTTGCCGCTCTTCTTGGAGTTACTCTTTTTGACTTTGCCGTTTCTCTGGAAACATGTGGTCTTATTGACCATCAACACTTGATGCTCTTTCCGGAGTTCTGACTCTGCGACTTTCAGCATCGCAAATAACTCGCCGGGTGACTTGTTCATCCCTTGGATGTTATAGTTCAACACAAAGCTCTTATAGCTAGGTGGTAGTGACTGAAGAATTCTGTCAGTGATAGCCTCTTGCGGGAGTTCAATCCCGAGCTCAGCTAGACGGTTTGAGTACCCAGACATTTTGAGAACATGTTCACTGACAGACGAATTCTCCTCCATCTTACAAGCATAGAATTTATCGGAGGTCTCATACCTCTCGATCCGGGCGTTCTTCTGAAAGATAAACTTCAACTCCTGGAACATCTCATATGCTCCATGACGCTCAAAGCGACGTTGAAGTCCCAGTTCCAAGCCATACAAGACTGCACATTGAACTACTGAGTAGTCCTACTTACGTGTTAACCAGGCGTTCAAAACATCTTGGCTAGACGTAGCGGGTGGTTCATCTCCTAGCGCAGCATTAAGGACATAATCCTTCTTCCCAGCTTGCAGGAGCAACTTTAGATTACGAGCCCAGTCTACAAAGTTGCTTCCATCATCTTTCAACTTAGCTTTCTCTAGGAACGTATTAAAATTTAGGGTTGCTACTGCGTGAGCCATTGATCTACAACACAAATATTGCAAAGTGGACTTAGACTAGGTTTAAGATAATTAGAGTTTAACTAATCAAATTACTGATAAACTCCCACTCAAAAAATACATCTCTCTAGTCATTTGAGTGATACATGATCCAAATCCCCTAACTCAAGTCCGATCATCACGTGAATTGAGAAAAGTTTCAGTGGTAAGCATCTCTATGCTAATCATATCAACTATACGATTCATGCTCGACCTTTCGGTCTCATGTGTTCCGAGGCCATGTATGCACATGCTAGGCTTGTCAAGTTTAACCCGAGTGTTCCGCGTGTGCAACTGTTTTGCACCCGTTGTATGTGAACGTTGAGTCTATCACACCAGATCATCACATGGTGTCTCGAAACGACGAACTGTCGCAACGGTGCACAGTCGGGGAGAACACAATTTCATCTTGAAATTTTAGTGAGGGATCACCTTATAATGCTACCATCATTCTAAGCAAAATAAGGTGCATAAAAGGATTAACATCACATGCAATTCATAAGAGACATGATATGGCCATCATCTTGTGCTTCTTGATCTCCATCACCAAAGCACCGGCATGATCTTCTTGTCACCGACGCCACACCATGATCTCCATCATCGTGCCACCATCGAGGTTGTCGTGCTATCTATGCTATTACTACTAAAGCTACGACCGAGCAATATAGTAAACGCATCTGCAAACACAAACGCTAGTATAAAGACAACTCTATGGCTCATGTCGGTTGCCGTAGCATCGACGTGCAAGTTGATATTAACTATTACAACATGATCATCTCATACATCCAATATATCACATCACGTCAATGGCCATATCATATCACAAGCATACCCTATTAAAACAAGTTAGACGTCCTCTAATTTGTTGTTGCATTTTTTACGTGGCTGCTATGGGTATCTAGTATGATCGCATCTTACTTACGCAAAAACCACAAACGGAGATGTGCAAATTCCTATTTAACGTCTCTCCAAGGACCGCCTTGGTCAAATCCAATTCAACTAAAGTTGAAGAAATACGCACCTGCCAGTCATCTTTATGCAACGAGTTGCATGTTGGTTGATGAAACTAGTCTCTTGTAAGTGTACAAGTAATGTCGGTCCGGGCCGCTTCAATTCAAGAATACCGCCGAATCGAGAAAAGAATAAGGAGGGCAGCAAATGGAACATCAACGTCCACAAAACCTTTTGTGTTCTACTCGAGATAACATCTATGCATGAACCTAGCTCATGATGCCACTGTTGGGGAACGTTGCATGGGAAACATAAAAATTTCCTACGCACACGAAGATCTATCATGGTGATGTCCATCTACGAGAGGAGATTAGATCTACGTACCCTTGTAGATCGCTAAGCGGGAAGCTTTAAGAAACACGGTTGATGTAGTGGTACAACTTCATGATTCAAATCACCGTCGTCCCACAATTCGTTCCGATCTAGCGCCGAACGGACGGCACCTCCGCGTTCAGCACACGTACAGCTCGATGACGATCTCGGCCTTCTTGATCCGGCAAGAGAGATGGAGAAGTAGATGAGTTCTCCGGCAACGTGACGGCGCTCCGGTGGTGGTGATGATCTACTCCTGTAGGGCTCCGCCCGAGCTCCGCAGAAATCCGATCTAGAGGTAAAACTACATGGTATAGGTTTGAGTTGCACGTGGAAAAGTTGTGTCTGAAAAGCCCTAAAACCACTAGTATTTATAGGAGAAGGGGAGGGGCTAGACTTGGGGCTCAAGGAGCCCCTTGGTGCGCCGGCCGAAGGGAGGAGGTGGACTCCCAATCCAATTCGGTTTGGGGGAAGGAGTCCACTCCTTCCTTCCCACCTCCCTCTTTCCTTTTTTTTCTTTCCTTTGGTATTTTTCCACTTGTGGCGCCATGGACCTATTGGGCTGG
Source organism: Hordeum vulgare subsp. vulgare (assembly GCF_904849725.1). Taxonomy (NCBI): domain Eukaryota; kingdom Viridiplantae; phylum Streptophyta; class Magnoliopsida; order Poales; family Poaceae; genus Hordeum; species Hordeum vulgare. The sequence continues at coordinate 315,162,694 of NC_058518.1, forward strand.
GCTGGTGCACCACCCTAGGGTCACTGGTCTCACTCCTGGGTGGGTGGGCCCCTCCCGGTGAATACCCGGAACCCACTCGTCACTCCAGGTACACTTCCGGTAATCCCCGAAACTTTCCGGTGACCAAATGAAACCATCCTATATATCAATATTCGTTTCCGGACCATTCTGGAAACCCTCGTGACGTCTTTGATCTCATCCGGGACTCCGAACAACATTCGGTAACCACACATATAACTCAACTATACTAAAACATCATCGAACCGTAAGTGTGCAGACCCTGCGGGTTCGAGAACTATGTAGACATGACCCGAGACACTCCTCGGTCAATATCCAATAGCGGGACCTGTATGCCCATATTGGATCCTACATATTCTCCGAATATCTTATCGGTTGAACCTTAGTGCCAAGGATTCATAAAATCCCGTATGTCATTCCCTTTGTCCTTCGGTATGTTACTTGCCCGAGATCCGATCGTCGTTATCCATATACCTATTTCAATCTCGTTACCGGCAAGTTTCTTTACTCGTTACGTAATACAAGATCCAGTGACTTACACTTAGTCACATTGCTTGCAAGGCTTATTTGTGATGTTGTATTACCGAGTGGGCCTCGAGATACCTCTCCATCACACAGAGTGAAAAATCCCAGTCTTGATCCATACTAACTCAACGGACACCTTCAGAGATACCTGTACAACACCTTTATAGTCACCCGGTTACGTTGCAATGTTTGATACACACAAGGTATTCCTCCGGTGTCAGTGAGTTATATGATCTCATGGTCATAGGATTAAATACTTGACACGCAGAAAATAATAGCAACAAAATAACACGATCACATGCTACGTTTATAGTTTGGGTCTAGTGCATCACATGATTCTCCTAATGATGTGATCCAGTTATCAAGTGACAACACTTGCATATAGTTAGAAAACCTTGACTATCCTTGATCAACTGGCTATCCAACTAGAGGCTTGATAGGGACATTGTTTTGTCTATGTATCCACACATGTATCTATGTTTTCATTCAATACAATTATAGCATGGATAATAAACGATTATCTTGAAACAATAAATATAATAATAACTATTTTATCATTGCCTCTAGGGCATATTTCCAACACATCATGATGTTCAGTTTCAATAATTTCATCAGATTCAAAAACATCATCAGTTTCAACATTCACTCTAGCAATTTGTTCATCAAGAAATTCACCAATTGGCACAATAGTATAAAGCAAAGTATCATCATAATCATCATGCATAACAGAAGTAGCATCAGCAATTACTTTCGACAGATCATATTTAGTAGGAGGTGGTGGTGTCGCAAATTTACTCATAATAGACGGTGAATCAAGTGCAAAGATAGATGGCAGTTCCTTACCCGCCCTCATAGTTGAGGGGTAGATCTTGGTTTTAGCATCTTTCAGATTCTTCATTGTGATCAACATATATAAATTACAAGTGACTTCGAGAATAAAGCTATGCTCCCCGGCAACAGCGCCAGAAAAAGGTCTTGATAACCCACAAGTATAGGGGATCGCAATAGTTTTCGAGGGTAGAGTATTCAACCCAAATTTATTGATTCGACTCAAGGGGAGCCAAAGAATATTCTCGAGTATTAGCAGCCGATTTCTCAATTCAACCACACCTGAAATACTTAATATATGCAGCAAAGTATGTAGTAGCAAAGTAGCATGGAAGTAACGGTAACAGTGGCAAACGTGACTGTAGCAGTTTTGTAGTGATTGTAACAATACCAACGGAAAAGTAACTTAGCAAAGACCAATATGTGGAAAGCTTATAGGCAATGGATCAATGATGGATAATTATGTTGGATGGCATTCATCATGCAACAGTCATAACATAGGGTGATACAAAACTAGCTCCAATTCATCAATGTAGTGTAGGCATGTATTCCATATATAGTCATACGTGCTTATGGAAAAGAAGTTGCATGTCATATTTTGTCCTACCCTCCCATGGTAGCGGGGTCGTAATGGAAACTAAGGGATATTAAGGCCTCCTTTTAATAGATAGCCGGACCAAAGCATTAGCACTTACTGAATACATGAACTCCTCAAACTACGGTAATCATCACAAAGAATCCCAGTTATTGTCACCCTGGGGGATGCAGATCATAACTCGTAATAGGTGTCTATAACATGCAAGATAGGATCAAGAACACATGTATATTCATGAAAACATAATAGGTTTAGATCTGAAATCATGGCACTCGGGCCCTAGTGACAAGCATTAAGCATAGCAAAGTCATAGCAAAATCAACCTCAGAACATAATAGATACTAGGGATCAAACCCTAACAAAACTAACTCGATTACATGATAGATCTCATCCAACCCATCACCGTCTAGAAAGACTACGATTGAATTACTCACGAATGATGGAGAGCATCATGAAATTGGTGATGAAGGATGGCTGGTGATGACGACGACGTTGATTTCCCCTCTCCGGAGCCCAAATCAGACTCCAGATCTGCCCCCCGAGGAAGAACAAGAGGTGGCAACGGCTCCGTATCTTAAAACGCGATGAACTCTTCTCTTTGATTTTTTTCTCATCGAATAAGAATATATAGAAGTGGAAACGACGTTGGTGAAGCCATAGGGGCCCCACAAGCCAGGGGCGTGCCCTACAGGCTCGTGGCCAGGTGGTGGCCCCTCTCCGGTTGATTCTTTCGCTGAAATATTTTATTAATTGCAAAAACATTCGACATAAATTTCCAAGTCAATCCGAGAACTTCCATTTCAGCACAAAAATAACACCAAGGCAATTCTGCTGAAAACAACGTCAGTCCTGGTTAGTTCCATTCAAATCATGCAAATTAGAGTCCAAAATAAGGGCAAAAGAGTTTGGAAAAGTAGATACGTTGGAGAAGTATCAATAGGTGTGCAAGATCATTCATTTGTTCATTAGTAGTTCACGTACGCTATATGTAGATCATCCCCCACTTTTATTCTTGTACTCGTAAGTTAGCCACTTCAAATAAATGCTTAGTCGCTTGCTGCAGCCTCACCACTTAACCATACCTCACCTATTAAGCTTTGCTAGTCTTGATACCTTTGGAAATGAGATTGTTGAGTCCCAGTGGCTCACAGATTACTATAAGAATAGTTACAGGTACATGTAAAGGGTTACTTGACGCGAGCGCATTGATTGATCATTTGGAGTTTGTTCTTCTTCTTCACCATCGATCTAGGATGGGTTTAGGCCGACAGCTTGGGATAGCAAGGATGGATGTCGTTCTTTTATCGTTTTCTTTTGCCCGTAGTCGAACCCTGCTGTTCTACATGGTGACTGAATATGTTGATGTATTGATGTAATATTGTGCCGGGTGTAAGCCAGTTCCATATACTCATCTCTTCAATACATGTACTTGTAACGATATCCATTCTTGCGAAACAACGGGATGCGCTTCTATCCCTGTCGAGGCCCTCGTGCGAAAATAAGGATATGAGCGTATCTTGGGCGTCACACAAGCATCCAAGGAAATCCACTTTCTGCATTCTGTGCTGGGATCCGAGCAGTGTCTTTAGCATTGGGTGATCGCAAATATTGGGGTCCAAAAGCTGCCACCACTGCCATCCAGAACTTGTAGAGACACTCAATGGTGGTGGACTCGGCCATGCATCCATAGTCTTCCAGAATATCATCGGGAGCTCCGTACGCAAGCATCCTCATAGCTGTCACGCACTTCTGGAGCGAGGTGAATCCAAGTGTGCCGATGCAATCCTTGTTGCACTTGAAGTAGCTGTTGAACTCCCTCATGGACTTCACAATCCAGAGGAAGAGCTTCCGGCTCATACGATAACGGCGCCGGAATACTTTATCGCCCTGCAGAGGAGCGTCTGTGAAGTAGTCGGCGTAGAGCAAGAAATAGCCTTCCACTCGATGCCTTTGCTTTTCCTTCAGCCGGCCCGGCGCCGAGCCACCTCTCCGTGGTTGTGCATTGCTCATGAACAGGCTGCCAAAGAGGCGAGGACCGTGAGGTGGTCTTCATCCTGGGAGTCGACATTGTCTTCCTCTTCCAGTAGCGCCGCGAACACCTCTTCGTCGTCGGAGTCCATCGCCCAGGAAAATCGCCGAACACCTGGTCGGCGTGGCAGACACGCGGCTGCATACGTGCCCGGAGCGCCGGGAAAACTCACCAAGAAGTGGGGGGCGGGAGAGAGGGCAAATCCGTGGCAAACCCTACGTCCTTAAACGGGGAGATGGACTTTGTAGCAACGGTAGGAAGGTGGGCGGCGCTGGAATCAGCACGGTGGCGAAAGGTGTGCTATGTGAGGGGCGGTTCCGGAGAAGAAAAAAGCCTTTTTCGCCTGACAGGGGCCCGACGCGTCGTTTTTCCTTCCGTCGGCGTCCCCAGGCGCCCCCAGGCGCCAGCTCTTGGGGGCGCGACCGGTCCATTTTTCACTCGTCGGCGATAAAAAATGGCGTGGGGAGGGCCTGTTGGGGGCGTGGCTGGAGATGCTCTTAGAAGTAGATGTTCCGGTGATTTTGTGCCTTTTAGAGTGCCTACATCCGGACCCTTCATATTAATCCAACAGGCGTGTGGAACATTAACCAAACAAAAGGAAATAAAAAAAATTTAATCTAACTAAACCCCTCAAAGCCTCATTAAATGTCTGTGTTGTCAGGTATCTCTCATATTCATCTCATACGTAAGATGAGTATGAAGAATGTTCGGATGTGTCCGGTCTGTGGTCCTGCGTGCGACACATAGGATTGGAAACGGAGCATCTTTCTTCTTTTTTATTATTTATTTTCTCTCTCTCCTTCTCCATCAAACACATACATGTGATCGGACATATAAAGAAAAAAAATGAGGAACATGCATGCATGATGGAAAAATAGAAAGTTAAAATGGACATGCGGACGTTCAAGGGATCAAATTTGTTCGGTCTGGTTGTAAATGCTCTTATACGTAGTATATACAAAATAGGCTTGCTTCCTACTTTATAAATGGAAAATGCTCTAAATCCACTCAGGATGTTTACGTTTCATTCATCGCTTTCCCTGTATGATGTGTGTCCCAATGGAGCCCAACACAACGCTATCTTTATCCCGAGCAACACGTTTCTTCCTCGGGTCATCTTTTTCAACAAGGATCATGTTACATCATCCTTTATGTAAAAAATGTTTCTGCAACATCATTCATGTTGCAAAAGTCTTTCCGCAACATCATCTATTTTACAAAAAATAAAGATCAAATTTTTTGGCAACACGACCTCTATTCATTCGTATGACAAGTCTCGTGCATGAAATGTGTCCCTAATTCCTCATAACTCCCCTCAAAATTTTCTAAAACAACATCAATGTTGCAAAAGTTTCTCCCATAAAATAAACCAGGTTGCAAAAAGGTAAAGGTAACATTTTTTAGAATCAAACCTCTATTGTAAAAAGAAAATCTGCAACAAGACCTGAGTTGCAAAAAGTTCTGGAACATAGACTGTGTTTCACAAAGGTAAATAGTGGTTCAGAAGTTTTGTGACAAGCATCCTATTGCAGGGCTTGTTTGTTGGGGAACGTAGCATGGGAAACAAAAAATTTCCTACGCACATGCAATATCTATCCATGGTGATGATCATCTATGAGAGGGCATAGTAAATCTACATACCCTTGTAGATCGCTAAGCGGAAGCGTATATAATGCGGTTGATGTAGTGGAACATCTTCGCGATTCAAATCGCAGCCGGTCCCGCGATCTCATCACGATCCATCCCGATCTAGTGCCGAACGGACGGCACCTCCGTGTTGAGCACACGTAAAACTCGATGACGACCCCTGCCTTCTCGATCCAGCAAGAGATACGGGGAATTAGATGAGCTCGTGAAGGCGCGCCGGTGATGGTGGTGATCTATTCCTACAGGGCTTTGCCTAAGCACCGCAGAAATCCGATCTAGAGGAAGAACTACAAACTAGGGGAGAGGGTAGCACGTGGCTGAAATTGTGTGTCTCAAAAATCCTCAATACCTATAGTATATATAGGTGGGAGGGAGGAGAGGAGGCAGCCTCAAACCCTCAAGGTTTGGCCGAAACTGGAGCTGGAGGAGTCCTACTCCAATCCTACTAGGAGTAGGATTCCTCCTTTCCACTTGGAAACCCTTTCCACCTTTTCCACCTTTGGGGTTTTGCCTCTCAAACCTCATGGGCCTTAGTGGTACCTTATGTCAGACCACTAGGGTCTGGTTTGTATCCTCCCACAGCCCATAAGGCCCCTCGGGATGTGACACCCCTCCCGATGGTCCCCGGTACCCTCCCGCCACTCCGACTACACTACCGAGGAGCCCGAAACTTTTCCGGTGACCAAAACAGGACTTCCTATATACCAATCTTTACCTTAGGACCATTCCAGAGCTCCTCGTGACGTCCGTGATCTCATCCGGGACCCCGAACAACTTTCGGTTACCAACACCTATAACTCAACTATACCGAAACGTCACCGAACCTTAAGTGTGCAGACCCTGTGGGTTCAAGAACTATGGAGACATGACCTGAGACATTCTCCAGTCAATAACCAATAGCGGGACCTAGATGTCCATATTAGCTCCTACATAATCTACAAGGTTCTCTATTGGTTGAACCTCTATGTCAAGGATTCAGTTAATCACGTATGATGTTCCCTTTGTCCTTCGGTATGTTACTTGCCCGAGATTCGATTGTCGGTATCTCCATACCTAGTTCAATCTCGTTACTGGAAAATCTCTTTACTCGTTCCGTAATACAAGATCCCATAACTAACTCCTTAGTCACATTGCTTGCAAGGCTTGTTGTGATGTTGTATTATCGAGTGGGCCCCGAGATACCTCTCCGTCACACGGAGTGACAAATCCCAGTATTGATCCATGCCAACCCAACAGACACCTTTGGAGATACCTCTAGAGCAGCTTTATAGTCACCCATTAATGTTGCGACGTTTGATACACACAAGGTATTCCTCCGGTGTCCGGGAGTTGCATGATCTCATGGTCATAGGAACAGATACATTGACATGCAGAAAAACGGTAGCAATAAACTTACATGATCATATGCTACGTTTATAGTTTGGGTTTTGTCCATCACATCATTCTCCTAATGATGTGATCTCGTTATCAAGTGACAACACTTGCCTATGTCCAGGAAACCTTGACTTTCTTCGATCAACGAGCTAGTCAACTACAGGCTCACTAGGGACAATGTGTTGTCTATGTATCCACATATGTATTTGAGTTTCCAAGCAATAGAATTCTAGCATGGATAATAAACGATTATCATGAACAAGGAAATATAATAATAACCAACTTATTATTGCCTCTAGGGCATATTTCCAACAGTTTCCCACTTGCACTAGAGTCAATAATGTAGTTCACATCACTGTGTGATTGTAATGAATCTAACACCCATACAGTTCTTGGGTTCGATCATGTCTTGCTTGTGAGAGAGGTTTTTAGTCAACGGATCTGGACCTTTCGGATCCGTGTGTGCTTTACAAATCTCTATGTCATCCTATAGATGCTGCTACTACGTGCCTTTTGAAACTATTCCAAATGACTGCTCCACTACACGAATCTGGTTTACTACTCAGAGTTATTCGGATTAGTGTCAAACCTTGTATCGACGTAAACCTTTATGATGAACTCTTTAATCACCTCCATAATTGAGAAAAATTCCTTAGTCCACTAGTTACTAAGGATAACTTTGACCGATGTTCAGTGATTCAATCCAGGATCACTCTTTGTACCCCTTGACAGACTCATGCAAGGCACACATCAGGTGCGGTACACAACATGGCATACTTTAGAGCCTACGGCTAAGGCATAGGGGACGACCTTCGTCCTTTCTCTTTCTTCTGCCGTGGTCGGGCTTTTTGTCTTACTCAAATTCACACCTTACAACACAGCCGAGAACTCTTTCTTTGCTGATCTATTTTGAACACCTTACAACACATCCACACATGTATTTGTCAAGGCATGCATTTCATTGAAAGTTCTATTTTGAGCTTTGATCTATCTCTATAGATCTTGATGCTCAATGTTCAAGTAGCTCTATCCAGGTTTTCCTTTGAAAAACTCCTTTCAAAAAACCCTACTTTACTTCCGATCAACAATTCTACAATATGTCAACCACATATACTTATGAGAAATTCTATAGTGCTCCCACTCACTTCTTTGGAAATACAAATTTCTCATAAACCTTGTATAAACCCAAAAGCTTTGATCATCTAATCAAAGCGTATATTCCAACTCCGAGATGCTTGCACTAGTCCATAGAAGGATTGCCGGAGCTTGCATACTTGTTAGCATCCTTAGGATCGACAAAACCTTTTGGTTGTATCACATACAACCTTTCCTCAAGGAAACCACCGAGGAAACAATGTTTTGACATCCTATGTGCAATATTTCATAATAATGCAGCAACTGCTAACATAATTCCAACAGAATTTTAGCATTGCTATGAGTGAGAAAGTCTCATCATAGTTAACTCTTTGAACTTGTCGGAAACATCTTTGCGACAAGTCGAGCTTTTCTTAATGGTGAATTTTCACCATCATCGTTTGTCTTCCTTCTAAAGATCCATATGTACTTAATAGTCTTACGACCATCAAGTAGTTCTTCCAAAGTCTACACTTTGTTTTTATACACGGATCCTCTCTCGGATTTCATGGCCTCCAGCCATTTGCCGGAATCCGGGCCCACCATCACTTCTCCATAGATCATAGGTTCATTGTTGTTCAACAACATGACCTCCAAGATAGGGTTACCGTACCACTCTGTAGCTGTACACGACCTTGTCGACCTACGAGGTTTGTAGTAACTTGATCCGAAGCTTAATGATCACTATCATCAGTTTCCACTTCCATTGGCATAGGCGCCACAGGAACAACTTCCTGTGCCCTGCTACACACTGGTTGAAGTGACGATTCAGTAACCTCATCAAGTTCCACCACCGTCCCACTCAATTCTTTCGAGAGAAACTTTTCCTCGAGAAAGGAACCATTTCTAGAAACAAACACTTTGCTTCCGGGTCTGAGATAGGAGGTATACCCAACTGTTTTGGGTGTCCTATGAAGATGCATTTATCCGCTTTGGGTTCGAGCTTATCATGCTGAAACTTTTCCACATAAGCATCGCAGCCCCATAATTTTAAGAAATGACAACTTAGGTTTCTCCAAACCATAGTTCATACGGTGTCATCTCCACGGAAATACATGGTGCCCTATTTAAAGTGAATGCGGTTGTCTCTAATGCATAACCCATAAACGATGGTGGTAATTCGTTAAGATACATCATAGTATGCACCATATCAAATAGGGCGCGGCTATGATGTTCGGACACACCATCACACTATGGTGTTCTAGGTGGCATGAGATGTGAAACAATTTTCACATTTGTCTTAATTGTGTACCAAACTCACAACTCAGATATTCATCTCTATGATCATATCGTAGACATGTTACCCTCTTGTCACGACGATCTTCAACTTCACTCTGAAACTACTTGAACCTTTCAATAATTCAGCCATGTGTTTCATCAAGCAAATACACTAGAATCTACTCAAATCATGTGTGAAGTAAGAACATAACGATATCCACTGCGTGCCTCATCACTTATTGGATTGCATACATCAAAATGTATTACTTCCAATAAGTTACTTTCTAGTTCCATCTCACTGGAAAACGAGGCCTTCAGTCATCTTGCCCTTGTGGTATGATTTGCATGTCTCAAGTGATTCAAAATCAAGTGAGCCCAAACGATCCATTTGGGTGGAGTTTCTTCATGCGTTTATACCAATAGGTATGGTTTGCATTTCTCAAACATTTCAAAAATGAGTGAGTACAAAGATCCATCGGCATGGAGCTTCTTCATGCATTTTATACCAACATGACTCAAGCGGCAGTGCCACAAGTAAGTGGTACTATCATTACTACTTTGTATCTTTTGGCATCAATATTATGAACATGTGTAGCACTATGATCGAGATTAAATAAACCATTAAAGGTATTTATTCCAGCAAATAGAATAACCAATATTCTATTTAAATGAATAATCGTATTGCAATAAACACAATCTAATCATGTTCATGCTCAACGCAAACAAAAAATAACAATTATTTAGGTCTAACACTAATCCCGATGGTAGAGGGAGCGTGCGATGTTTGATCACATCAACCTTAGAATTACTTCCAACACAGATCGTCACCTCACCCTCGCTAGTATCCATTTAATCGTAGCTATAATTTCAAGTTACTAACAATTAGCAAATGAACCGGTATCTAATACCCTGGTGCTACTAGGAGTACTAGTAAGGTACACATCAATATCAAGTATATCCAATATACTTTTGTCGACTTTGCCAGCCTTCTCATCTACCAAGTATCTAGGGTAGTTCCGCCTCAGTGACCGTTCCCCTCATAACAGAAGCACTTAGTCTCAGGTTTGGGTTCAACCTTGGGTTTCTTCACTAGAGCAGCAACTGGTTTGTCGTTTCATGAAGTATCCCTTCTTGCCCTTGCCCTTCTTGAAACTAGTGGTTTTACTAACCATCAACAATTGATGCTCCTATTTGATTTCTACTTTCGCGATGTCAAACATCGTGAATAGCTTAAGGATCATCATATATATCCTTGATATGTTATAGTTCATCACGAAGCTCTAGTAGCTTGGTGGCAGTGACTTTGGAACCATCACTATCTCATCTAGAAGATTAACTCCCACTCGATTCAAGTGATTGTAGCACTCACACAATCTGAGCACATGCTCAAAGATTGAGATTTTCTCCCTTACTTTGTAGACAAAGAATCTTGTCGAAGGTATCATACCTCTCAACAAGGGCACGAGCATGAAATCCCAATTTCATCTCTTGGAACATCTCGCATGTTCCGTGATGTTCAAAACATATTCGATGCCTCAATTGTAAGTCGTTTAAGTATTACGCACTGAACTATCATGTAGTCATCAAAAAGGTGTATGTGAGATGTTCGCAACATCCACACATGACGCTCGAGGTTCAGCACACCGAGCGGTGCATTAAGGACATAAGCCTTCTGCGCAGCAATGAGGACAATCCTCAGTTTACGGACCCAGTCCGCATAATTGCTACTATCATCTTTCAACTAAATTTTCTCTAGGAACATATCAAAAATAGTAGAGCTACAACACAAGTTACACCATAATTTGCAAAGACCTTTTAACTATGTTCATGATAATTGAGTTTAGCTAATCATATTACTAATAAGTCCCACTCAATATAGACATCCCTCTAGTCATTCGAGTAGCACATGATCCAAATCCACTAACTCAAGTCCGATCATCACGTGAGTTGAGTATAGTTTCAGTGGTGAACATCTACATGTTGATCATATCAACTATATGATTCATGCTTGACCTTTTGATCTCTTGTGTTTCGAGGCCATGTCTATACATCCTAGGCTCGTCAAGTTTAACCCGAGTGTTTCACGTGTGCAACTATTTTGCACCCATTGTATGTGAACGTTGAGTCTATCACACCCGATCATCACGTGGTGTCTCGAAACGACGAACTGTCGAAAGGGTGCGTAGTCGGAGAGAACACAATTTTATCTTGAAATTTTAGTGAGGGAGCACCTTATAATGCTACCGTCGTTCTAAGCAAAATAAGGTTCATAAAAGGATTACCATCACTTGCAAATCATAAGTGACATGATATGGCCATGATGTTGTGCTTCTTGATCTCCATCACCAAAGCACTGGCATGATCTTCATCATCACCGGCGCGACACCATGATCTCCATCATTGTGCCACCATCGAGGTTGTCATGCTATCTATGCTATTACTACTAAGGCTACTACCTAGCAATATAGTAAATGCATCTGCAAGCACAAACGTTAGTTTAAAGACAACCCTATGGCTCGTGCCGGTTGCCGTAGCACTGACGTGCAAGTCGATATTTAACTATTACAACATGATCATCTCATACATACAATATATCATATCATGTCTTTGGCCCTATCACATCACATGCATACCCTGCAAAAACAAGTTAGACGTCCTCTAATTTGTTGTTGCATGTTTTATGTGGCTGCTATGGGTATCTAATATGATCGCATCTTACTTACACAAAACCACAACGGTGATATACAATTTGCTATTTAACCTTCTCCAGGGACCGTCTCGGTCAAATCCGATTCAACTAAAGTTGAAGAAACAGACACCCGCCAGTGATCTTTATGCAACTAGTTGCATGTTAGTCGATGAAACCGGTCTCTCGTAAGCGTACGAGTAAGGTTTGTCTCGACCGCTTCAATCCAACAATACCGCCAAATCAAGAAAATACTAAGGAGGGCAGCAAATCGAACATCAACGCCCACAAACTCTTTTGTGTTCTACTCGAGATATCATCTACGCATGAACCTAGCTCATGATGCCACTGTTGGGGAACGTATCATGGGAAACAAAAGTTTCCTACGCACACACAATACCTATCCATGGTGATGATCATCTACGAGAGGGGACAGTGAATCTACATACACTTGTAGATCGCTAAGCAGAAGTGTATATAACACGGTTGATGTAGTGGAACATCTTCGTGATTCAAATCGCAGCCCGTCCCGCGATCACATCACAATCCATCTCGATCTAGTGCCGAACGGACGGCACCTCCGCGTTCATCACACGTACAGCTCAACGACGACCCCCGCCTTCTCAATCCAGCAAGAGAGACGAGGAAGTAGATGAGTTCTCCGGTAGCGTGATGGCGCGCCGGTGATGGTGGTGATCTATTCCTGCAGGGCTTCGCCTAAGCACCGCAGAAACCCGATCTAGAGGAAGAACTACAAACTAGAGGAGAGGGTAGCACGTGGCTGAAATTGTGTGTCTCAAAAACCCTCAATACCTATAGTATATATAGGAGGGAGGGAGGGGAGGAGGCAGCCTCAAACCCTCAAGGTTTGGACGAAATTGGAGGTGGAGGAGTCCTACTCCAATCCTACTAGGAGTAGGATTCCTCCTTTCCACTTGGAAACCCTTTCCACCTTTTCCACCTTTGGGTTTTTGCCTCTCAAACCTCATGGGAGTTAGTGGGAGCTTATGTCAGCCCACCAGGGGCTGGTTTGTATCCTCCCACAGCCCATAAGGCCCCTCGGGGCGTGACACCCCTCCCGATGGTCCCCGGTAACCTCCCGGCACCCCCAGTACACTACTGATGAAGCCGAAACTTTTCCAATGACCAAAATAGGAATTCCTATATATCAATCTTTACCTCCAGACCATTCCGGAGCTCCTCGTGATGTCCGGGATCTCATCCGGTATGCCGAACAACTTTCGGTTACCAACACGTGTAACTCAACTATACCAAAATGTCACCGAACCTTAAGTGTGCAGACCCTTCGAGAACTATGCAGACATGACTTGAGACATTCTCCGGTCAATAACAAATAGTGGGACCTGGATGTCCATATTGGCTCCTACATATTCTACGAAGATCTCTATCGGTTGAACCTCTATGTCAAGGATTCAGTTAATCCCGTATGTTGTTCCCTTTGTCCTTCGGTATGTTACTTGCCCGAGATTCGATCGTTGGTATCTCCATACCTAGTTCAATCTCGTTACCGGCAAGTCTCTTTACTCGTTTCTTAATAAAAGATCTTGTAACGAACTCCTTAGTCACATTGCTTGCAAGGCTTGTTGTCATGTTGTATTATTGAGTGGGCCCCGAGATTCCTCTCCGTCACACGGAGTGACAAATCCCAATCTTGATCCATGCCAACCCAACAAATACCTTTGGAGATACCTGTAGAGCGGCTTTATAGTCACCCAGTAATAGTTCGACGTCTCATACACACAAGGTATTCCTCCAGTGTCCAGGAGTTGCATGATCTCATGGTCATAGGAACAGATACATTGACATGCAGAAAAACAGTAGCAACTACGTTTATAATTTGGGTCTTGTCCATCACATCATTCTCCTAATGATGTGATACCATTATCAAGTGACAACACTTGCCTATGGCCAGGAAACCTTGACTATCTTTGATCAACGAGCTAGTCAACTAGAGGCTCACTAGGTGCAGTGTGTTGTCTATGTATCCGCACATGTATCTGAGTTTCCAATCAATACAATTCCAGCATGGATAATAAACGATTATCATGAACAAGGAAATATAATAATAACCAATTTATTATTGCCTCTAGGGCATATTTCCAACATTGTTCTACAACACCGGTCTTGTTACAAAAGAAAGGTGACCCCCTTGAATGGGTAGATTAGATGGCCATTCTCGTGTATATCCAACGACCAATGAGGCGGTGAATTTTTTCTTGTTATCTGTCGACCGACACGTAGCGTGGCCCTTCATAAATAAAGCATATTGTTAAACCATACAACATGATAAGAAAACCATCTTACAATAAGATCAAAGAAAAAATAAGAAAACATGGGAGATCACACCCTAACCACAACACAACCTAGACTATTGACACGAAAGGAAGACCTCGTCACCAAGGGGAATTGTTGGGCCTCACTATGTCCTACGCACCAAACTGTGACTGGGGAGGCTCCCTAGCCCTCCCGTTCCTGATCATGGATCCCAGACCTCTCTGCAGACACAAAGATCTTGAGAGGTGCCAATGAGGACTCGTGTAAATGATTTGGAGACGAAGGAGACCACCGGAGCCACAATCGGGGAAGCTCGCAGTCAGGATCCGAAATTGTCCGTGGATGATGGCATGGTATCCTGAAGGGCCATAGGTTCCTCGAAGACACCCTCAAGAAAGAAACGACGTAGCACACCATCGCCGTCGATACCCAGGGCACGGTCTACGGCTCTCACCCAAAGCACTGGCTCGGAGAGAAGGACCACATCAACGACCCTAAGAGGGATGTGACACCCACGAGCATCGTCGCCTTCGGCGCCAAGGCACAAGGTTGAGGCAAATAGACCATATGGGGATCATGGCCATATATAGCTTTGAAATGAGTTTAGCTAAGAAAAGAATGGTATGACGTATTGTAGAAAAAATCAACTAAAGGAAACCTTTTAAACCATTGTTTGGGGCTATCATGAAGAACACATATGAGGTACATTTCTAAACACTGATTGACCCTCTCTATCTTCCCATAGGTTTGAGGGTGGTAGGCAGCGAACATCTGTAGTTTAGTGCCTCATAGTTTGAGCAACTCCTTCAAAAAATGTCTAGTGAAAATATTGTCTCTATCTCAAGTAATGGTGTAGGCATGTCATGCAGCTCAACAATATTTAGCAAGGATTGTTCTACTTGAGCAATGGTAGAAGGGTGTTTGATGGGGACGAAATGGTTCTACTCAGTGTACCTCTATGTCAGTGCTAAAACCGTTAGATCTTGGGTAGGGGGTCCCAAGCTAGGTGATCTGAGCTAGATGGTAACAAGATAACTAGGGACACGATGTTTTACCCAGGTTTGGGTCCTCCTGATGAGGTAAAACCCCATGTCCCGCTTCTTGTATATTTATTGTGATGGTGTACAGAATAAAATATGATCTACCTCGAGATCGTATGAAGGAGTTATAAGATCTAAATTGCATGAGCGTGCTTCTAGAGACTAAACCCTACGTCTTATATAGACGCCGAGGGTACCTAGAGCTAACACATGGCCGATTATAATCTAGGGATAAGGATGCCGATCATTCAAATATGCTCGAGGTGTACGCCAAGCCTTCACGAGATATCCATCTTGATTACGCCGAGGGCCAAGGATAGCATGGATCATTCATGAGTCATCGGCAGGGTTTTGACCCGGCCCATAACCAGGTAGGACAAATCGACGAACACCCCCTAATCTAGGACACAAACACTATCCACCAAATCTAATATGATAGAGTATCCAGAATATTTGGGAAGCCATTCAATAAATTCCATTGATACATCTTCCCAAGGACCTTTAGGAATGGGTAAAGGACACAACAAACCAGGATATCTACAATGCCCATGTATTGGTGTGTTGACATATCCAACATTATTGCTCCAAAATTGCTACAACTTCTTTGAGACTAGACCAATGGAATAGTTTATGAACTCTTTCATAAGTAGCTTGACTGCCGAGTGCCCCCTCGATCCCACGTTGAATGAATGCAAAACTTCGACGATTTTAGCTTGTAAAGCAACATTAGCTCCTACCCAAAATCCTGCCTTGGTGCTTGAAAAACCCATTATCCCAAGAATACCCCGGTTCTTCATCAAGGTAAACAAGTAGTATTTGCAATAGTTGTTGAGCCTTATAGTCAATCTCATATGAGTTTAATTTACCTCAATCCAGACAAACTGGTAAGGGGAAAATGTCAGATTTCGGGCTCCGCAAAACCCTAAGGATTCGAACACAGGGGCGCGTGTGGAGGCCACTTGACAGCCTTGGTTAGCCTGACTCGCTACTCACTGTGGATGGCAAAGAACTCACTCGATGGTGAGGAAGACACAGAACACAGCAGTTTATCCAGGTTCGGGCCGCCGTGAAGCGTATTACCCTACTCGTGCTTTGGTGGATTTCCTCTCATGGAGGTTGACGGATGAACTAGTATAGTGTTCGAGGGCCTACGGAGGCTAGCGGCCTTTGAGTGGTGTGTGTGTGAATGAATGGATTGGATCCCCCTCTACGAAGTAACCTACCCTCTATATATAGTGGCGGCCTCGGTCCTCTTCCCTTATCGTTTTGGCGGGAAGGGATCCCACAATGGCCAATTTTAAAGGGGGACAGAGGAACGTGCTCCCATTCCCCAAAGTTGGTCTTCGCCTACAAAAGTGGCTATCAGCCCACCAGGGACGGGTCCAGTGGTGACGGTCATCCTACCGGCGGGTGGCGATGCCCTTGTTGCACCAGAATGGAAACCTTTGGGAGATGCCTTGGGAACCCACGTACGTCCTTGCCTCCTTTGCACTAAAGGGGAAACTGCTCCGTCCTGTTATCCGTTGCTCGCTTGTCCATTCCCGCGTCGTCCTTGACTCCTGAGGCTGGGTCTCTCCTCGGAATCTCCGCCGCTCCGGAGGGGTCCCGAGGAGGCCCCTACGGGTCTTGAAGCTGTTCCTCCTCATGAGGCTTGGCCCCTCGCGAGGGCCTTGCCTCTAGTGGTGTTGGGCCCGTTGGTTTTGGTCGATCAAGTGGGCCAGCCCTGGGCCGCACGCACGCAGGTCTGGATACGCCCATTCCCAGAACGCCGACAGTAGACCCCGGGCCCAAGGCGCGCCTACGTCGACTTTCCGGTGAGGCCTCGAGTGCGGCATGAAGCGTCGCGGGTCCTAAAAGTCTACAGGCCAGGCTTCACGTGCACCGTGCAACCAGGTGGAAGCGCTCCAATTCCTGAGGCGCTCGGAGGCACACTGGGTCAAATCGACGCAACGCCCGGGCGCTGCAATATCCATCATTGCTCCTCGAGGATGTGACTTCTGCGCATGCCGTGCGGGCACGCTTCCTCATGAGCCGTGTGGGCCCAGGAACATGGAGGGGCGCCGGTCTGCCCTCGGCCATACATTAGAGCTGGCGAGGGCGATAAGGTCCACATTGCCTCTGTCTTCTTCGTATTCCACTCCGAGCCCTCCACCTCTTCAGCATAGTGCCAGTGAGGAGGTATTCCGCTGTTGAGAAGGGGAAGGATTCTGGGGAAGGTTTCGCTGCCCTGCCACCCAAGAGGGGCCTCGGACGCCCTCGGAAGTACGTGGTGGCATCGACGACAATATCTGGCGGACGCGGTCGTGGTTCTGCCCGCCTTGGAGGCACCATCGGCGGTGTCGGCAGGGAGTTGGTCGGTGCGGGAGTCCGTAGTGGCGGGGGCAGAAGGATTATGGCACACCCCCGGACGCCACGCCCGCAGCTCCATTCAGCTGACACAGTGATGGAGTTCGTGATGTGGGTGGATAGGCCGAAGGTTCCAAGGTTCCAGCTCCCCAACTTCTTTGGGACGGTGCTCTCGGCCGGCGGGCTCCCAGGCCTCTGGTTGCAGGCTGACGACTGCTGCGGTGGGGTGTCCTGGGTGGAGGTCGAGGTCACCCCCCGTGGGTACGTGTATCTGAACCGCGGGTGGTAGACGTTCGCCCGCGATCGAGGCTGAAGGGGGGGGGAACGCTACCTTCACTTCAAGTATGACAGGGAGGCGACACTCTTCGTCAAGATATTCGGGAGCGAGGGCAAGCGTCTGGGTTGCTGCCCGGAGGACGCCGGTCACGGGGATCTCGAAGATGATTCCGCCTTCGGCGGTGGACGCCTCGCCTCCGGCAGCAGCGACACCCCCTCCGGAGGTAGCCCGAGTGATAGTAGCTACGACGAGCCGCCTCGCCGCCACGCCCGGACCTTGGTGGGAGGCCCCCACGCGCGGTGCCGCTCGTCTGCTCTTCTGGCGCCTGTGAAGGAGGAGGAAGGCACGGACTAAGTGCCATCATACGGGCGTCGGACGCCTGCGGCGGCAGCCCCCTTGGGACCTCCATCGCTAGCTGTCTCCTCCTTCTCCTGACCCTGCATCCATGAAAACGAGGAAGGGCCCTTCAGGCATATAATGGATTTGGGCGATCGCCCTTTATGTTAGTACTGTTGTGTTTGGCCGGTTTAGATACTTAGCTCGGTGTGCTTGCAGCGAGCCTCTTTGGTTGCGAGGCGTGGTTGTGGAGTTTGAGGGGCTTGTTGCCCGGTAGGTTTCTCCTCGTTGCGGGTGAAGTGGGAAAAATCTCTATGTCATTAGGCCCCAGTCCCGCACATTTCCTTGCCGCCGTGGGGTGCGACCCATTACCAAGGACATTCCTCATGGGGAGGGGCCCTGACACTCCTCATACAGACCGAATGTGCGTGGACGGCACGAGGGTGCCCAAGTGGCTTTGCGATCGGTAAGGCTCCTAAGGCGCGATGCTCTGGAGCCCCCAAGACATTCAAGCGGCTCTACATCGACAGGTCCCAGTCCCGCACATTTCCCCGTTGTCGTGAGGCCCGACCCGTTACCAAGGTCGTTCCTCACGGGGCAAGTCCCTGACCCCGTGACACCGACCGAATGTGCGTGGACGGAACCAGGGTGACCAAGTGGCTTTGTGACCAGTAAGGCTCCTGAGGCGCGATGCCAGGAGCCCCCTTAGATGCTCAGGATTCTGCTTTCTGCTTTTGAATGGTATGATTTCTGGAGGGCCCTAGTCTACATTCAGGAAGCTCTGCGTGAGGAGGTCCCGGCCCCGCACATTTTCCTGCTGTCGTGAGGCGCGACCCATTACCAAGGTCGTTCCTCACGGGGCAAAGCCCTGACACCCCTGATACCGATCGGATGTGCCTGGACGGCACCAGGGTGGCTAAGTGGCCTTGTCATCGGTGAGGCCCCTGAGGCGCGATGCTCAGGAACCCCCTAATACACGCAAACTATCCCAAGAGAAACAACTGTTGTAAGAAAAGACCAAATTTTGTTTCCCCTCCAGGATGGCGCGCCGAGCCATGAATGGGACTCTTGAGCGGGTATCAGACGGCATGAGTATGCCGACTCGGCCGTGAGTGCCACGCGAGGGTCCGGGCAGCATGGCCTTGGCGAGGTGTCATCAGCGTGCCCCCAACCCCCGGGTACAAGCGGCGGGGGGGGGGGGGGGAGGGGGCAGGCGAATGCTCGACCCAGATGAATAGAGTGTGCTACAAAGAACGACCAAGAAAATGAGTTTTCGCAAAGACTTCATTTGGGAAAGCCCCGAGTTTGATTTCGAAAATGTCAGCAAATCCAAGCCAGATAAAAAGCAAATAAAAGTCGCGTCCGGCGCTGTAAGTGCATCTAGTGCCCTTAGTGATTTTGGTGGTTTGAAGACTTATAGGTTAAGTATCTAATGTGTTCATGAGTGTACACATGATCTATAAGTCGCTGAGGAGTTTGAATTATATGATGAATATCGACCCCTAAAAATGTATATCTTCGGCTGAAGAAATTGGTCTTCTGCTGAAGACTATGATCGCGAAGAAATTGCGATGAAATTGATAATCCTCATGAAGATATTGAAGATGAGGAATTTGGTGTGTCCTGAAGAAAAACGATTCGAAGACTTTGAAGCGTGAAGATTTATTCTTTCTGTTTCATTTTCTTCACTCTTGAGTCATAGGAACACCGTACTGTTAAAGGGGGTCGAGGTAACACTACGGAATGAATTTCCTCATGAGGCTCAACCCAGGCCTAATCCTACAAAAGCCTCAAGTGAGAAATATGAGAGACATGAGGACTCTCACAGTTGAGGGTCCCGACTGTTGCCGCAATTCACGCCACATCACCGATCTTATCCACACCAACGGTCATAATATGTAAGAGCATTTATGTCAAATCATGTCGGGATGCTCCCATGCTATAAATAGCCGCCCCCACAACCATTAGCTGGGTGGCTGCTCCACGAGAAACTGACACTTGTCATTCAGAGCAACCCAAATTCCTCAGAGTCTTCGAGAGTAAATCATCAGTGAGGAAATACCCCAAAGACCAAACCACAAACCAAAAACCAAGTGATTGAGCATCACTGAAGAATTTGTTCTTGTGTGGAACTGAAGCCTTTTACCTTTGAGGACTGTGCATCCTCCAAACGGTTAGGCGTCATGGTCTAGAGCAATCCAACAGTCAATTGTGGATCGCCGGGTGACCGAGTTTGTGAGGGTTTGGAAGTCTGCCTTGAAGACTTACCATGAGTGTTGGGCGAGGACTGTGTGTCCTTAGCTCAAGGATAATACGGTAGGGACTGTGTGTCTTTTGGTTTCAATACCAAGCCGCTCCAAACCAAACGTACGACTGTCACAACAGTTGGAACTCGGCCATCAACCACTGTCTTCACTGTGATACGGGTTCTATTTCTTCAACTCTTTCAATTCCTCAATATTGTATGTTGAAGATTTTCATTGTCTCTGTTTGAAGAATTTGCTGAAGACTTTCTCTGAAATTTCCTCAACCTCAAATTCTTCACACTAGTTAATCCTCACCTGCTTACTCTGTGCCTGCGTACTGTGCAAACTGTTTTTCATATTCCTCATCTAGAAAACTGTTATAGTACTACTTTGCACCCGTGATCCTTTGTTGTTTCCTCTGTAAGTTATTCATCAGTGAGGAATTTCCTCAAAAGGAATTTCCTCAGCGACGTAATTCTAAAAATCTCCTATTCACCCCCTCTAGTCGATATAATGCACTTTCAATTGGTATCAGAGCAAGGTACTCCCTTGTTCTGTGTGATTTTGGTTTAACCACCTGGAGTTTTAGTTATGTCGACTATAGGCATGATCAAGGTTACTGCAGGATGTCCTAGTTTTGAAGGAAAGGACTTCCTCTTCTGGAAGACCAAGATGCAGATGCATATACAAGCAATTGACAATGATCACTGGTATATTGTGGAACATGGTGTTCCCTCCATTGCTGCTACTATCTCTGTCGCTGATGTGAAGAAATTCAAGCAACTTGATTCTCAAGCGAAGAATATAATTTTTGGCCATCTGAGCAAAGGTCAGTATGGCAGAGTGAGTGCTTTGGGCTCAACAAAACTAATCTAGGAAAGGCTGTCCAAAGTCAATCAAGGAATATCAACTCAGCGTGACTCTCGTGTTGATGTTCTTCGCAATCTCTTCAATCGCTTCAAGAGGCTTGACAATGAAAGCTGCCAAGATACCTTTGATCACCTCACTGACATCTCAAATGAACTACAAGCATTGGGAGCTCGAGGCATTACTGACCATGATGTTGTGAAGAAACTGCTAAGATCTTTGGATTCATTATTTGATACTTTGGTTCTCATGATTCAAGAAAGATCAGAATATAAGATGCTTGATCCTGCTGATATACTTGAAAGACTCAATACCCATGAATTCGAACAGGAAGAAAAGAGAGATCTGTATGGACCAAGATATTCTAGACCTCGTACACTGAAGGCCAAAGATATTTCCTCATCTGAATAAGAAGACTCGGATTACGGCATTGGTGATCCTGAAGAACTTGGACAGGAGCTTGCAATGCTCGTGAGGAAATTCCAGAAGTTTACAAGACATGGACAGTTTGGTAAATCTTCAAGAAGAGATATGAGGAAATCAGAATCTTCATCAAGTCAGAGTCTGGTGTGGCAAGTCTTGCGCTGGCTACTAGATTCGTTAGCAAGTCAATCTTAAACCTTGAAGAAAATGACAACGCCATCTACATTGATGACTATGCTGATGACTTCGCTCCAACCTATTGCTTCATGGCAAAAGGTTCAAAGGTACCAAATGACACTTACTCCTCTGATTCTAGTGACTCTAAACCTAATGATAATAAAAAACCCAGTTACAGTAAACTTGCCAACATTGCAACTAAACAACAAACTACCCTTGAAAAGCTTCAAAAATTACTAGACAGAAGCGATGACGTGTTGAATGATGAAATGAATCTTACCCAAATCCCAACTGAAGATATGAGAAGTCTTCAGTCCAGATTTGATAATCTTCAAGATCGTGATGGCACATTCTTGGCTGATCATGAGAAACTTTCCTATAAATTTCTTCAAAGGAAACTTGATCTTGAGAAGCTAAGGTTGTCTCATGACGATCTGCGAATGGAAAACGATTCATTACTTGCTCAACAGATCAGTGTCGCTCAGGTTGAATTCATTCCACCATGTCTCAAATGCATCTAACGTGAAACGGCCAATTCTTCACCAGAATCATCAAATGCTTCTATTGCTACAAATTCTTTAACTACTCATGTGGTATCAAATTCCTCACTTGAGGAAACCACAAATCTCACTAACGAAAATGCAGGATTGAAGGAATTGTATGTGACAGGCATGTACAAAAGTCTCAAAGGACATCAAACCCTTTGCGATGTGCTCAAAAAACAGATATTGAACAGGAACCCGAGGAAAGAAGGAATTGCCTTTGAGAGGAAATTGAATGCTGATGCAGTATCCCAAAACCTCATGGGTTGCTGCTAAAGGACCTCCTGTTGATCCATCCAATCTAACAGAGTTTGCATGTGAATTATCCTATTCCTCAAATGAGTCATTTGACTCCAACTATAAACTGTTCAAAAATCAATCTGGTGAAGTATTTGCTCAATATGTTGGAACTAACTGCAGGAATGGACCACCCGTGAGGAAAATCCGGGTCCCCAAAAGTTGCCTTGAAAATATTCAGGTGAATGTCCTC
Organism: Hordeum vulgare subsp. vulgare; assembly: GCF_904849725.1. Lineage (NCBI taxonomy): Eukaryota > Viridiplantae > Streptophyta > Magnoliopsida > Poales > Poaceae > Hordeum > Hordeum vulgare. The sequence continues at coordinate 315,185,787 of NC_058518.1, forward strand.
ATGACACCACCTGTGAAGAATCAGAACCCCAGATCAAATTCCTCACGTGTACCAAAATCTTCAAGAGGATCAAAATCCTCAACTTCTCAAAACTTTGCTCGTACTCGTGCTAATGCTTCTGATATGCAGGGAAATTACAAGGGATATGAATATGAGCATTACTCCTCAAATCATTATGTTCATAAATCATCAAAGAACTTCTGTGCCTATTCATTTGAGTACTATAACCCCCCTACTATGAAGAGAAGTTCATTAGCTTCAGTTCCCGCTTTCTCATATGGTGCTCGCAGGATGATGAACTCTTTGCCAACCCTTCAGATGTGGGTTGTGAATAAATTGAACTAATCACTTCTGAAGGTCAGGTCTCCAGATGAAAATTATCATCTAGAGAATTTACTGGAGACCTGAGGAAAATGCTTGGTTGGACGCAAGCTAAACATTGATGAAATGATAACATTCCACACGTCCTAAAATTTATTGTATATGAGGAAATTCCTATCTGATGAAATTGATATCATATTCTTCAAGTCTGAAGCATATGAGATGGTAAGCTGTACTAATTCATCTACAGGATGACAAACCCAAGAGTACTGAGTGGGTTTTTGATAGTGGCTATACACACCACATGACTGGTGACAAAAGCTTGCTGATGAATATGCCACTGACTCCATCACCACTGAAGCAAATCACTCTTGCTGACAAAGTTAAAAGCAAGGTATTGGGACTTGGCAAAGTGGCTATTTCCAAGGACAGGCACATGGACAAAGTAATGCTTGTCGAATCCCTTGGGTTTAACCTCATGTCAGTCTCAATGCTTTGTGATCTTGATATGGTTGTTATCTTTGGAAAATATAGATGTGTAGTCATCATGGAATCTGACAGATCCAAACTCTTCGAAGGTGTTAGACAAGGAGACTTGTACATTGTTGATTTTTCTACAGGTCCTCAACTAGCCGCATGCTTACTAGTAAAAACCTCAGAAGGCTGGCTATGGCATCGAAGACTTGGTCATGCAGGCGTGAGGAACCTACACATGTTGGCGAAGAAGAAGCATATCATTGGCATCGAACCAGTCAAATTCCTCAAGGACCACCTCTGCGGTGCTTGTGAGTTTGGAAGAATGACCAGATCCAAACACCACTTGAAGACTATCATGACTACTACTCGTCCATTTGAATTGCTTCACATGGATTTATTTGGACCTACTCATTATGCCACTCTAAGAAATGCAGCATCTTTATACAGCTTTGTCATAGTTGATGATTATTCCAGATATACTTGGGTGCACATCATTCTGTATAAGACTGAAGTGTAGGAAGTCTTCAAACGATTTTCCTCAAGGGCCTCGACAAACTTCGGCGTCAAGACCAAACACATCAGGAGTAATAATGGGACATAATTAAAAAACGTTGGTCTTGATGCTTATCTTGATGAACTTGGTATAACTCACGAATTGTCTCCTCCTTATACTTCTCAATAGAATGGCGTCGTCGAAAGAAAGAACATGACTTCGGTTGAAATGGCACGGACCATGCTTGAAGAATATCAGACTCATCGTCATTTCTGGCCTGAAGCGATCAACACTGCTTGCCATATCATCAACAGGGTATATCTTCACAAATTCCTCAAGAAAACCTCATATGAACTCCTCGCTGACAAGAAACCCAATGTAAGTTATTTCAAAGTCTTTCGTTAAAAATGCTAGATTAGAGATCCTCACCATAGCTCAAAATTTGCACCTAAAGCACATGAGGGTTCTATGCTTGGTTACGGAAAGGACTCGCACACCTACAGAGTCTTCAACACCTATCACAACAAGGTTGTTGAAATCGTAGATGTGCGGTTCGATGAAACTAATGGCTCGCAAAGAGAGCAATTGCCTCCTGATCCAGATAAACTATATCCTGAGGAAGCAATCAAGTTCAAAGATACTGAAGACATTGTTCCTACTGAGGAAATTGCTGAAGAAATCATCCCCAACACTGATGAAATTCAAGAAGATGCTCCTGATGAAATTGCCCCAGAACAAATTCCTTAGCCCAGACGAAATCCTCAACCAGCTCATTCGGGGATTGCAAATGAAGTAGAACTTTACAAAATCCTCAATGACATCAACGCGCTAGGTCCTCTCACTCACTCAAAAGCTTCACACTTAGTTAACTTTTGTGGGCATTCTTCTTTTGTGTCTATCATAGAACCTTCAAAAGTTGCTGAGGCTTTCATGGAACCTGAGTGGATTCAAGCCATGTAAGATGAACTTCTTCAATTAAAGCTAAATGACGTGTGTGAGCTCGTCAAATGACCAGATCCTCGCACGCACAATATCATCGACACCAAGTGGATTTTATGAAACAAGCAAGATGAGGATGGTCAAGTGGTGAGGAATAAGGCACGACTTGTAGCCCAAGGCTACACACAGGTTGAAGGAACTGATTTCGATGAAACTTTTGCACCTATTGGTAGACTTGAAGCTATTCGAATACTACTTGCTTATGCTAATCATCATAACATTACCTTATATCAAAAGGATGTGAAAAGTGAATTCCTCAATGGTAATCTTGAGGAAGAAGTATATGTTGCTCAGACCCCAGGTTTTGAGGATCCGAAGAATCCGGAGAAAGTCTTCAGACTCAAAAAGGCACTCTATGGTCTCAAGCAAGCCCCTCGGGCGTGGTATGATACATTAAAGGAATTCCTCATGAAGAAAGGCTTCAAACCCGGTTCACTCGATCCAACTCTCCTCACAAAATCCTATGACAATGAACTATTTGTATGCCAAATATATGTCGATGACATCATATTTCGCTGTACTGACAAACGTTAGAGTGATGAATTTGCTTGCATTATGAGTGAATAATATCAGATGTCTATGATGGGGGAGCTGAAATTCTTCTTAGGTCTTCAAATTCGTCAACAAAGCAATGGCATCTTCATATCACAGGAGAAATACCTCAAGGATGTTCTGAGGAAATTCGACATGCATGAATGCAAAGGTGCCAAGACTCCCATGCCTACCAAGGACCACCTCTGCATTGAGGAAAATGGTAAAGAATTTGATCAACAAGTATATCGCTCAATGATTGACTCTTTACTGTATTTATGTGCATCTAGGCCAGATATAATGCTTAGTGTTTGCATGTGTGCATGTTTTCAAGCAAAACTGAAGGAATCACACCATAAGGTTGTGAAGCATATTCTTAGATACTTAGCTCACACACCAACACTAGGATTATGGTACCCCAAGGGCTCAAATATTCATCTCGTGGGATATTCTGATAGTGACTATGCTCGTGACCGTGTGGATCGCAAGTCAACTTCCGGCACTTGTCATTTCCTCATAAGATCATTAGTCTGCTGGTCCTCAAAGAAGCAGAACTGCGTTTCTCTCTCCACTGCCGAAGCTGAGTACATTGCTGTTGGATCATGCTATGCTCAATTGCTATGGATGAAGAAAACCCTCAAGGACCACGACATCAACATGAAGAATGCGCCTCTCTACTACGACAATGAGAGTGCAATCAAGATTGCATAAAACCCAGTACAACACTCGAAGACTAAGCACCTCCAGATTCGTCATCATTTTCTTCGGGACCATGTCCTCAAGGGCAATATCATCATCGACCATGTGAATACTGACGATCAACTAGCCGATATTTTCACTAAGCCCTTGGATGAGAAAAGGTTTTGCAAGTTGAGGTGTGAGCTAAATATCTTAGAATCATCAAATGTTTTGTGAAAACATGCCCACATCCTAACACTTATGCAAAACTTATGCAACACACGAAGAATCGATTTTCTTTAATCAATGAAGAATATCACTCTTAGTGTGAGGAAATTAATGAAGAATTTGGTTCTGAGGGCCCTACGATAATTGTACGCGGCGCCTGAAATCATCATTCTTATACGGTGGGTCACGCCACCACCCAACTTTGAAAACCTTCAAGCTACTTTCTCTTCAAAGTTGAAATTCATCAACCTGACGCTTTGTCACAAAATCCTCAAGTTTTTCAAAATCTTCAAAACACTATATGTATATACATATATATACATATATATATATATATATATATATATATATATATATATAGACTAAGATTTCAGAGTCCTCAACATCATTCACTAATAGCTATTTCTTCAATTTGATAATTTATCTAAGTGAATGTGATCGGACCCTACTCCCCTCTATACTATACTCAACCGAGTCTGTTCAATTCTTCATATGCGTTCTACTTCAAACCTTGTTAAAAATCCTCACTGTGTCCTTGTCAGCTAAGGATTTTGTAACGAAATCCTCATATCTTCAAAAATGAATTTTATATTGTTACACAGTAACTGAACCCCACTTCCCATGATCAAATAAGCACAATCTCCACTGCTTTAATCTCAGGCTACACGTGTCATGCGAAGACAAATGGGCAATGGTAGTTCGGTCCGAAAGTTTCAGCCGGAAAGTTTTCACTTGAGCTATAAATAAGTCCTTACCCCCTTCTGTCAAAACTCTTCGTCCTCTCGTCCTTCTCTCCGCCTCAAGCACAAACCTACCGCCACCGCTAGCAATCTCATCGTCGGTGAGGAACAACTTCACTGCCTCGACCTCTACGTCGCCGAACTCACGCCGGAAGCAGAACATCTACATCCACCGCCGCCATAGCTATCTTCTACCGCCAAGTTAGGGCGCAACAGACTCGAACCAAAGAGCTTCTTACTGTTACTGCCTCTTTTCTTCGTGCTCTCCACATAGGGTAATTAAAATCCTATTTTACTGCCCCTTTTGATCTACTATTTTACCTTAGATTAGAGAAATCTATTTTTCCTGAGTGTCTATCAGCTTCGCACACTCAATTCCTCAAACACTTGATGAATTTCACTAAGCCACTAAAATTCTTCACGTGATTCCTCAATTGTGCAAATTTTCGAATCTTCACAACTCTGGAACCCAAGATCAGAATTCTTAGACAAATTCCTTAACCCACTGGTTAAATTCCTCAACTTTTAAAATTTCAGTTTCTTCAAATCTGAGAATGCATATGACCTCTCCAAATTCCTCGCACCTATACTCTGTTCACACATACAAAATGTCAGTTGATGAATCTCTAGGTTCTCATCAACTTAACTCATTTGCAGCGTTCCTCGAAGAAACGTTGCATGTGTCATCAGAATCTTTAAGAGTGCAAATTCCTCAGCCAAAGCATGAGTTGAAGAAAATGGAAGATGACCGAAGGCAAAAGGGTGGAAAGAAACTTGAATAGAACATTGCAATTGATATCTCTGAGGATATATATCTTGATTACTATACGCCAGATGAGGAAGAACCTATGCCGAAGCACAAAATTAGGCTTCAAAAGATAAAACACGGGTGTGCTAAGTAGTGGAAGGAATATCGCTTCGTCACTCCAAAGTATGCGAAGAAATTCGCCATCAAGCCACCTTGCAAAAGGCCTCCTCTTGGTGATCATCAGGTTGCACATCCCTCAAGCATCAAAATAGTTGAGGATTACCCTGAGGAGAAAGACAAACACTTGTCTAAACTTCAGAAGAAAGCAGAAGCTGCAGTGAGGAAATACAATGAGGAATCTGATGCTGCCACTGCAGCCACCTCTTCTGCTGCTGAAGCTTCTGGTACAACTATTCCTCAAGTGAAGTTTGTGCCAAAGAAACAAACGTCTTCAAAGCCCAAAGAAAAATTGCCTCAGAAGGCTGCACCTGCGCCAAAACCTTCAACAGCTACACATGCCTCAAAGCCTGAACACAAGGAGATTGTCAAGCAACAACCTGCTCACTCCAGCTCCAGCGTACCATCTGCCACGATCTGAGAGACAAAGTCTGCACCAACACCCTTGAAGACTAAAATGACTGCTGGAAGGGGAATCAGGCCCAGCCCAAGAAAAGTCACCAACATCCCTTCTGCAACAGAAGGAAGTGATGAATTTGATGATGAAACTCTTCAAGCCATCATCAAAAACAAGCAGGAACGAGTTGCACAAGCTTCAGGCAGCTCTATTCCTCTTGCCATGGATCCCAAGGTTCTGTTAGACTTCATCAATGTGTGGTATGAAGATCCAAGCACCCCCATTGATGACTTGAAGCTTCCCCCAGGTATCAGTCATATGGCGGCCACATTCATCAATGAGGCCAAATGGAAAGAGACGCAAGCCAAACAAGCAAAGGCTGCAAAATTGAAGAAGGAGAAATTCCTCAGGCGGAATCTCCTCAATCTGACGCATGAAGATCTTGTGTCCACCCAGGATGAACTGAAGACTTTGACCGACAAGTACACAAATCTATCTGGTCGTCAAAGTCTCAAGTAAAATTTCATCAAGTTTGTAACTGATGCAGTTAATGAATATAACAAGAGTGCTGCCCTCCAGTAAAACCAAAGCTGCCTGAGTCCAGCTATTCTGTTCAGCTGACTGAAGAAGATGAAGCTGAAGAACCTGTTGTTGAGGAAATGCCTCAATATAGTCGAGCTGATGAACATGTAATTGAGGAAATACCTCAAGACACTCCAGCTAATGAATCTGCTCCAGCTGAAGAAAAAGCTTCAGCTGAGGAAACTGCCAGGACAGATACTGCACCATCTCGTGAAGAGAAAATCCCTTCACCTCAATCCTGAAAGGTGAAGAAGATGGTTCCATCTGCATCACACGTGAAGAAAACCAACGCTGCTGAGAAAGAAGCAAAGAAAAGAAAAGCTTCCATGACCTCAGAATCATTAGAGGCCAAGCACCTCAAGACACTTGATGAAATTGCTCTAGTGGATGATGTGCCTCTGAAGATAGCTCCACCACATTCACTTATTCCCTTCGGAATTGACTATGTCATTCCTGAAGAAGATGAGGAAATGAAAGATGCTGAATCTGAAGAAACCATGGATGAGGAAATTCAAATTGATGATATTACTCAATCTTTCATTCCTCACAAGACATTTGATGAACCTTCTCAAGGATTAGCTACAACAGCTGAAGATTTTGCCTCCTCCTCTAAGCAAATTCCTCAAGCTGAGGAAAATCCTCAAATGGAGGAAAATCCTCAACCTGAAGAAAATCCTCAACCTGAGGAACAGGCTGAAGAAAATGCTCCTGCACCCAATACCAAAACTTCTATTGTTGTGGTCAACACTGAAACAACAATGATAGTATCTCCTCAAGAACAACAACATAATCTTCAACCAAAGCAAAATCATCCCTTATCGAAGAGGCCAACGTTTCAGAAGGAAGCATTCTATGAAGAACGGATGTATTTCATCAGCGACAATCCATATGACAAGGTTCGCATCAGGCACAGGAAGTTTTGGACAAGGACTTGGCTCAACTACTATGACTCTGTGCTCTGTGGGAGGAACAAAATATTTCAGCACAAGCATATTCCTCATGTTGAGATGGAAGAAATTCCTTACTTCGCCCCAGTCCTCAATGTTCTTCATGAAGCTGGACTGCTGCCTCTCTGCGCTGATATAGGTGATTGGAACAGTGATATAATTCTTCAGTTCTATGCTACTTTGCATATCTCTGGAGACCCGAAGGATATCAACACTTGGGTGCTAGACTCGATGACTCAGCACACTCACTACAAAGCTCCTGCCACCGAAATGTTGCGAGTGCTTCCAGTTTCAATACCCTCAGAACAAGTTGTGCTATTGTATGATGAACGGGAGCTGCCCAACAAACTGATGGAAGTCCTCATGAAGCCTTTGGCCAAGGATAAACCTCCAAGGACTCGCTTTCTAGTTCAAGACTTGAAGTATGAACCACGCTCCGTCTACAGGATCCTGCGCAATGTCATCGCTCCAATCAAAGGACATGATGACGAAGAATATGTAGTAGGCATCATGAAGAATATCCTCTTCAACATCATCCATTGCATACCAATAAATCTTCATGATTTCTTCCTGAGGACTTTGGCTGACAATGCAATGTCGCCATTTGACATGAGGATTTATGCTCCATGGATCATGAGATTCATCAGACAACGGTCAGGCATCAACTATTATGTTGATTTCAACAATCAGATTGGATATCTGCCTCTGATCAGAGTCATTAAGAAGACTTTTGAGCCTCTTGAAGGAAAAGGAAAATCTGTCATCGATGAAGTAAGTCGGCCCTTTGATGGCCAGTTTGTCGAACCAGAATCACATTCTTAATATGATGACACTGCTACTCAGGATCCACCTAGCCCTGTTGCCCCAAAGATAATGACTAACAGAGAACTACTCCTCAGTCTTCATCAGAAGGTCGATCGCAATCACAAATGGGTCAAACGTCAATTCAGTGCCATTGTGAAAACCCTCAACGAGACTCAGAATGCAGTGAAAAAAATCACTACTATCTTCATTAGGTTTTTGATCGTACCTGGGCCACCCTGGCTCATCTAAAGACTCAAGAAGAACTTGACGAATTGGAGTTTACTCAGGACTTCGACTGGTTGTGGCCTCCCAAGAAGAAATTCAAGCCAATTCCAGTTCCAGACCTTGAGGACAGTTCCTTTTCTTCATTCCGCACTACAAAATATGATGAAGAACCAGAAGATACTGCTACTGGCCCAAGGAAGAAGCCCGTCGCCAAGAATCCTCACGCATCTTCTTCATCAGCAAAGAAGTGAAAGTCTTCATGGGGCATTAGTCCTCAGTTTTGTCCCTTTTTATCACTTGATGACAAAGGGGGAAAATCTGAGTTAGTCTTCGCGCGGGATATATTTTGGGGCTTATGAACTTTATTAACCTACAAACTCTTGGTTCTTCTGAAGTGTTTTATGTAATGAGTTGAAACTTAAGCCCGATGGCACTCTGACGCTTTTGAACGTTTTTCGTCTTATGCTTATTCCTCCAAATATTAAAGAACACATGTTGAACTTCGTCAGATACCATTTCTCATCATGCATTCTCAAATTCTTCATATTATATGTCATATGTATGCATGATTTACAAGATACTGGGGGGGGGGGGAGATCTCCATGATATAAATCATCAATGTGCATTTGCTATGAAAAGAAAAATCCTCAAAATATGCACATCTTTACGGGGAGTCTCTTAGTATCTTGATTTCAAATTCCTCAAAATGAGTATTTACAGTTCATATTTTTATCCCCGTTGAAAATTTAACCTAATTGTCATCTACCACCAAAAAGGGGGAGATTGTAAGTGCATCTAGTTCCCTTAGTGATTTTGGAGGTTTGAAGACTTATAGGTTAAGTATCTAATGTGTTCATGAGTGTACACAAGATCTATTAGTCGCTGAGGAGTTTGAATTATATGATGAATATTGATCCCTAAAAATGTATATCTTCGGCTGAAGAAATTGGTCTTCTGCTGAAGACTTTGATCGCGAAGAAATTGCGATGAAATTGATATTCCTCATGAAGATATTGAAGATGAGGAATTCAGTGTGTCCTGAAGAAAAACAATTCGAAGACTTTGAAGCGTGAAGATTTATTCTTTCTGTTTCATTTTCTTCACTCTTGAGTCATAGGAACACCGTACTGTTAAAGGGGGTCGAGGTAACACTACGGAATGAATTTCCTCATGAGGCTCAACCCAGGCCTAATCCTACAAAAGCCTCAAGTGAGAAATATGAGAGACATGAGGACTCTCACAGTTGAGGGTCCCGACTGTTGCCGCAATTCACGCCACATCACCGATCTTATCCACACCAACGGTCATAATATGTAAGAGCATTTATGTCAAATCATGTCGGGATGCTCCCATGCTATAAATAGCCGCCCCCACAACCATTAGCTGGGTGGCTGCTCCACGAGAAACTGACACTTGTCATTCAGAGCAACCCAAATTCCTCAGAGTCTTCGAGAGTAAATCATCAGTGAGGAAATACCCCAAAGACCAAACCACAAACCAAAAACCAAGTGATTGAGCATCACTGAAGAATTTGTTCTTGTGTGGAACTGAAGCCTTTTACCTTTGAGGACTGTGCATCCTCCAGACGGTTAGGCGTCATGGTCTAGAGCAATCCAACAGTCAATTGTGGATCGCCGGGTGACCGAGTTTGTGAGGGTTTGGAAGTCTGCCTTGAAGACTTACCATGAGTGTTGGGCGAGGACTGTGTGTCCTTAGCTCAAGGATAATACGGTAGGGACTGTGTGTCCCGGGACTGTGTGTCTTTTTGTTTCAATACCAAGCCGCTCCAAACCAAATGTACGACTGTCACAACAGTTGGAACTCGACCATCAACCACTGTCTTCACTGTGATACGGGTTCTATTTCTTCAACTCTTTCAATTCCTCAATATTGTATGTTGAAGATTTTCATTGTCTCTGTTTGAAGAATTTGCTGAAGACTTTCTCTGAAATTTCCTCAACCTCAAATTCTTCACACTAGTTAATCCTCACCTGCTTACTCTGTGCCTGCGTACTGTGCAAACTGTTTTTCATATTCCTCATCTAGAAAACTGTTGTAGTACTACTTTGCACCCGTGATCCTATGTTGTTTCCGCTGTAAGTTATTCATCAGTGAGGAATTTCCTCAAAAGAATTTCCTCAGCGACATAATTCTAAAAATCTCCTATTCACCCCCTCTAGTCGATATAACGCACTTTCAGGCGCCTAATCTATTCACCGCCTCCATCTCCCCGAGCGCTGAGCATAGGGCTTCCACTAGGCGTGGGATGGACCCCTTCCGCGTCCTCGGGGGGGCCCTGGGCGTATACAGCTCGGCTTGTTATTACGTGAGAGTGTCATGGTGGGGGTGTATCTAGGAGGTCGTGAGGACGCTTTGGCCTCGCGAGTGTCCCTACCCCCAAGGCATAGGCGTCTGATTCCCGAAGTCATTGGTGGACTGTGTTGATTGCCTCCATCTATACCCAGCGCGGAGCATAGGTCTGTCACTAGGCGTGGGGTGGACCCCTTCCGCACCCTTGGGGGGCCCTGGGCATATATAGCCTCAACTCGTTGTTACGTGAGAGTGTCACAAGATGAAGTAGGTTCCAAAAGAATTGAAGGATGACGCACAAGCGGTGCAGAGGCGTTACAAGTAGAACTTCCATAGATGTTGGATGTTCCAGGCGTTCTGAAAAAGAACCCCGTCTTGAGCCTCCAGGCGCACGGTGCCAGGACATGGACGACCTTGAACGGGCCCTCCCACATGGGTGAGAGCTTATGCAAGCCCTCTATGGATTGGACCCGCCTCAGAACGAGGTCGCCAACTTCAAGGGTCCTGGAGTGGATGTCGCGACAATGATAGCGTCGTAAGGCTTGCTGGTACATCGCGGCTCGGAGTGAGCCACGACAGCGCGCCTCCTCTCCAAGCATGATTTCCATCCCCCGCACAGCCTCCTAACGCTCCTCATCGAACGCCATGACCCGCGGGGACCAGTGCTTGATTTCGTGGGGAAGGACCGCCTCGGCTCCGTAGACGAGGAAGAACGGGGTTTCGCCGGTGGGCTTAGTTGTGATGGTGCGGATGGACCATAGCATAGACGGGAGCTCGTTGACCCAATCCCGGCTGCAGGCTTCAAGCTTCTTCTTGAAGCTCCTCACCTTGAGGCCCCGTAGGACCTCTGCGTCCCTAGGTTAGCACAGTAAACCTTGAAGGGCTGACTGGTGAACTATGAATCGTTGTTGGTGATGATGCGGTTGGGGACGCCAAAGCGGCTCGCGAGGCCCTTGATGAACTTGACGGCCGACCCTGCAGGGATGGTGTGCACGGGCTCCACCTCCACCCACTTGGTGAATTTGTCGATGGTGACGTAGAGTTAACGGAAGCCGCCCGCCGCCCGCGGGAAGGGCCCGAGTATGTCCATGTTGGGGAATGTCGAATGGGAAACAAAAATTTTCCTACACGCACGAAGACCTATCATGGTGATGTCCATCTACGAGAGGGGATGAGTGATCTACGTACCCTTGTAGATCGTACAGCAGAAGCGTTAGTGAACGCGGTTGATGTAGTGGAACGTCCTCACGTCCCTCGATCCGCCCCGCGAACAATCCCGCGATCAGTCCCACGATCTAGTACCGAACGGACGGCACCTCCGCGTTCAGCACACGTATAGTTCGACGATGATCTCGGCCTTCTTGATCCAGCAAGAGAGACGGAGAGGTAGAAGAGTTCTCTGGCAGCATGACGGCGCTCCGGAGGTTGGTGATGACCTTGTCTCAGCAGGGCTCCGCCCGAGCTCCGCAGAAACGCGATCTAGAGGAAAAACCGTGGAGGTATGTGGTCGGGCTGCCGTGGAAAAGTCGTCTCAAATCAGCCCTAGAACCTCCGTATATATAGGTGGGAGGGAGGGGACCTTGCCTTGGGGCTCAAGGAGCCCCAAGGGGGTCGTCCGAGTCCAAGGGGGAAGGTTCCCCCCCAAACCGAGTTGGACTTGGTTTGGTGGGTGGGAGTCCTTCCTTCCCTTCCCACCTCCCTTTTTTTTCTTTCTCTTTGATTTTTCTTTGTATGGAGCATAGGGCCCTTTTGGGCTGTCCCACCAGCCCACTAAGGGCTGATGCGCCACCCTCATGGCCTATGGGCTTCCCCGGGGTGGGTTGCCCCCCCGGTGAACTCCCGGAACCCATTCGTCATTCCCGGTACATTCCCGGTAACTCCGAAAACCTTCCGGTAATCAAATGAGGTCATCCTATATATCAATCTTCGTTTCCGGACCATTCTGGAAACCCTCGTGATGTCCGTGATCTCATCCGGGAGTCCGAACAACATTCGGTAACCAACCATATAACTCAAATACGCATAAAACAACGTCGAACCTTAAGTGTGAAGACCCTGCGGGTTCGAGAACTATGTAGACATGACCCGAGAGACTCCTCGGTCAATATCCAATAGCGGGACCTGGATGCCCATATTGGATCCTACATATTCTACGAAGATCTTATCGTTTGAACCTCAGTGCCAAGGATTCATATAATCCCGTATGTCATTCCCTTTGTCCTTCGGTATGTTACTTGCCCGAGATTCGATCGTCAGTATCCGCATACCTATTTCAATCTCGTTTACCGGCAAGTCTCTTTACTCGTTCCGTAATACAAGATCCCGCAACTTACACTAAGTTACATTGCTTGCAAGGCTTGTGTGTGATGTTGTATTACCGAGTGGGCCCCGAGATACCTCTCCGTCACACGGAGTGACAAATCCCAGTCTTGATCCATACTAACTCAACTAACACCTTCGGAGATACCTGTAGAGCATCTTTATAGTCACCCAGTTACGTTGCGACGTTTGATACACACAAAGCATTCCTCCGGTGTCAGTGAGTTATATGATCTCATGGTCATAGGAATAAATACTTGACACGCAGAAAATAGTAGCAACAAAATGACACGATCAACATGCTACGTCTATTAGTTTGGGTCTAGTCCATCACGTGATTCTCCTAATGACGTGATCCAGTTATCAAGCAACAACATTTTGTTCATAATCAGAAGACACTGACTATCTTTGATTAACTGGCTAGCCAACTAGAGGCTTGCTAGGGACGGTGTTTTGTCTATGTATCCATACATGTAAATGAGTCTTCATTCAATACAATTATAGCATGGATAATAAACGATTATTTTGATACAGGAATTATAATAATAACTATATTTATTATTGCCTCTAGGGCATAATTCCAACAGTCTCCCACTTGCACTAGAGTCAATAATCTAGCCCTCACATCATCATGTGAATTACATTGTAATAAATCTAACACCCATACAGTTTTGGTGTTGATCATGCTTTGGCCGTGGAAGAGGTTTAGTCAGTGGGTCTGCTACATTCAGATCCATGTGCACTTTGCATATATTTACGTCCTCTCCCTCGACGTAGTCGCGGATGAGGTTGAAGCGTCGTTTGATGTGTCTGGTCTTCTTGTGAAACCGTGGTTCCTTTGCTAAGGCGATGGCACCCGTGTTGTCGTAGAACAAGGTTATTGGATTCTGTGCGCTTGGCACCACTCCAAGATCCGTCATGAACTGCTTCATCCAGACACCCTCCTTAGCCACCTCCGAGGCAGCCATGTACTCCGCTTCACATGTAGAATCTGCTACGACGCTTTGCTTGGAACTGCACCAGCTTACCGCACCCCCATTAAGAATAAATACGTATCCGGTTTGCGACTTAGAGTCGTCCGGATCTGTGTCAAAGCTTGCATCGACGTAACCTTTTATGGCGAGCTCTTCGTCACCTCCATACACGAGAAACATCTCCTTAGTCCTTTTCAGGTACTTCAGGATATTCTTGACCGCTGTCCAGTGATCCACTCCTGGATTACTCTAGAACCTACCTGCCATACTTATGGCCAGGCTAACATCCGGTCTAGTGCACATCATTGCATACATGATAGAATCTATGGCTGAAGCATAGGGGACGGAGCGCATATGCTCTCTATCTTCATCAGTTGCTGGGCACTGAGTCTTAATCAATCTCGTACCTTGTAAAACTGGCAAGAACCCTTTCTAGGACTGTTCCATTTTGAACCTCTTCAAAACTTTATCAAGGTATGTGCTTTGTGAAAGTCCTATCAGGCGTTTTGATCTATCCCTATAGATCTTAATGCCTAGAATGTAAGCAGCTTCTCCTAGGTCCTTCATAGAGAAACTCTTATTCAAGTAATCCTTTATGCTCTCTAAAAACTCCACGTTGTTTCCAATCAGCAATATGTCATCCACATATAATATTAGAAACGCCACAGAGCTCCCACTCACTTTCTTGTAAATACAAGATTCTCCAACCACTTGTATAAACCCAAATGCTTTGATCACCTCATCAAAGAGTTTGTTCCAACTCCGAGATGCTTGCACCAGTCCATAAATGGATCGCTGGAGCTTGCACACCTTGTTAGCATTCTTAGGATCGACAAAACCTTCGGGTTGTATCATATACAACTCTTCCTTAAGGAAACCGTTAAGGAACGCCGTTTTGACATCCATCTGCCAGATTTCATAATCGAAAAATGCAGCTATTGCTAACATGATTCTGACGGACTTAAGCATCGCTACGGGTGAGAATGTCTCATCGTAGTCAACTCCTTGAACTTGTGAAAAACCCTTTGCCGCAAGTCGAGCTTTATAAACGGTCACATTGCCGTCAGCGTCCGTCTTCCTTTTAAAGATCCATTTGTTTTGAATAGCCTTGCGGCCCTCAGGTAGTACCTCCAAAGTCCACACTTTGTTCTCGTACATGGATCCTATCTCGGACTTCATGGCTTCTAGCCATTTGTTGGAATCTGGGCCCACCATTGCTTCTTCATAATTTGCAGGTTCATTGTTGTCTAACAACATGATTGATAAGAGGGATTACCGTACCACTCTGGAGCAGCACGTGGTCTCGTCGACCTGTGTGGTTCGACAGAAACTTGCACTGGAGTTTCATGATCATCATCATTAACTTCCTCCTCAACCGGCGTCGCAACGAGAGAAGTTTCCCCTTGCCCTGCGCCACCATCTAGAGGGATAAGAGGTTCGACAACCTCGTCAAGTTCTATCTTCCTCCCACTCAATTCTCTCGAGAGAAACTCCTTCTCGAGAAAAGCTCCGTTTTTAGCAACAAACACTTTGCCCTCGGATTTGAGATAGAAGGTGTACCCAACTGTCTCTTTTGGGTAACCTATGAAGACGCACTTTTCCGCTTTGGGTTCCAGCTTTTCAGGTTGAAGCTTTTTGACATAAGCATCACATCCCCAAACTTTAAGAAACGACAACTTTGGCCTTTTGCCATACCACAATTCGTATGGTGTCGTCTCAACGGATTTTGATGGTGCCCTATTTAAAGTGAATGCATCTATTTCTAATGCATAGCCCCAAAACGATAACGGCAAATCAGTAAGAGACATCATAGATCGCACCATCTCTAATAGAGTACGATTACGACGTTCGGACACACTATTACGATGTGGTGTTCCAGGCGGTGTTAACTGTGAAACAATTCCACATTGTCTTAAGTGAGTACCAAACTCGAAACTCAGATATTCACCCCCACGATCAGACCGCAGGAACTTGATCTTCTTGTTACGATGATTTTCCACTTCACTCTGAAATTGCTTGAACTTTTCAAATGTTTCAGACTTGTGCTTCATCAAGTAGACATAACCATATCTACTCAAATCGTCAGTGAAGGTGAGAAAATAACGATATCCGCCGCATGCCTCCACGCTCATTGGACCACACACATCGGTATGTATGATTTCCAACAAGTCACTTGCACGCTCCATTGTTCCGAAGAATGGAGTCTTAGTCATCTTGCCCATGAGGCATGGTTCGCACGTGTCAAGTGAATCAAAGTCAAGTGACTCCAAAAGTCCATCAGCATGGAGTTTCTTCATGCGCTTTACACCAATATGACCTAAGCGGCAGTGCCACAAAAATATGGCGCTATCATTGTTAACTCTAACTCTTTTGGTCTCAATGTTATGTATATGCGTATCGCTATCAAGATTCAATATGAATAATCGTCTCACATTAGGTGCATGACCATAAAAGATGTTACTCATAGAAATAGAACAACCATTATTCTCTGACTTAAAAGAGTAACCGTCTCGCAATAAACAAGATCCAGATATAATGTTCATGCTCAATGCAGGCACTAAATAACAATGATTTAAGTTCATCACTAATCCTGATGGTAACTGAAGTGAAACTGTGCCGACAGCGATTGCATCAACCTTGGAACCATTTCCTATGCGCATCGTCACTTCATCTTTCGCCAGCCTTCGTCTATTCCGCAGTTCCTGTTTCGAGTTGCAAATATGAGCAACAAAACCGGTATCGAATACCCAGGCACTACTACGAGAGCCGGTTAAGTACACATCAATAACATGTATATCAAATATACCTGATTTTTCTTTGGCCGCCTTCTTATCTGCCAGATACTTGGGGCAATTGCGCTTCCACTGACCCATACCCTTGCAATAGTAACACTCCGTTTCAGGCTTAGGTCCAGCTTTGGGTTTCTTCGTCGGATAGGCAACAGGCTTGCCGCTCTTTTTCGAATTACCCTTCTTGCCTTTGCCGTTTCTCTTGAAACTAGTGGTCTTATTCACCATCAACACTTGATGCTCTTTACGGAGTTCAGACTCTGTGACTTTCAGCATCGCAAACAACTCGCCGCGAGACTTGTTCATCCCTTGCATGTTGTAGTTCAACACAAAGCATTTATAGCTTGGCGGCAGTGATTGAAGGATTCTGTCAGTGATAGCCTCTTGTGGGAGTTCAATCCCCAGCTCCGCTAGACGGTTTGAGTACCCAGACATTTTGAGCACATGTTCAGTGATAGACGAGTTTTCCTCCATCTTGCAAGCATAGAATTTATCGGAGGTCTCATACCTCTCAATCCGGGCGTTCTTCTGAAAGATAAACTTCAACTCCTGGAACATCTCAAATGCTCCATGACGCTCAAAGCGACGTTGAAGTCCCGGTTCTAAGCCATACAAGACTGCACATTGAACTACTGAGTAGTCCTCCTTACGTGCTAACCAAGCGTTCTTAACATCCTGATCAGCCGTGGCGGGTGGTTCATCTCCTAGCGCAGCATTAAGGACATAATCCTTCTTCCCAGCTTGTAAGATTAGCTTAAGATTACGAGCCCAGTCTACAAAGTTGCTTCCATCATCTTTCAACTTAGCTTTCTCTAGGAACGTATTAAAATTCAGGATGACACTTGCGTGAGCCATGATCTACAACACAAATATATTCAAAGTGGACTTAGACTATGTTCAAGATAATTAGAGTTCAACTTAATCAAATTATTTGCTAAACTCCCACTCAAAAAGTACATCTCTCTAGTCATTTGAGTGGTTCATGATCCACTTACACTATCTCAAGTCCAATCATCACGTGAGTTGAGTATAGTTTCAGTGGTAAGCATCCCTATGCTAATCATATCATCTATATGATTCATGATCGACCTTTCGGTCTCATGTGTTCCGAGGCCATGTCTGCACATGCTAGGCTCGTCAAGCTTAACCCGAGTGTTCCGCGTGCGTAACTGTTTTGCACCCGTTGTATGTGAACGTTGAGTCTATCACACCCGATCATCACGTGGTGTCTCGAAACGATGAACTGTAGCAACGGTGCACAGTCGGAGAGAACACAATTTTGTCTTGAAATTTTAGTGAGAGATCACCTCATAATGCTACCGTCGTTCTAAGCAAAAAAAGGTGCAAAAAAAGGATTAACATCACATGCAATTCATAAGTGACATGATATGGCCATCATCACGTGCCTCTTGATCTCCATCACCAAAGCACCGGCACGATCTTCTTGTCACCGGCGCCACACCATGATCTCCATCAATGTGTTGCCATCGGGGTTGTCGTGCTACTCATGCTATTACTACTAAAGCTACATCCTAGCAAAATAGTAAACGCATCTGCAAGCACAAACGTTAGTATAAAGACAACCCTATGGCTCCTGCCGGTTGCCGTACCATCGACGTGCAAGTCGATATTTTCTATTACAACATGATCGTCTCATACATCCAATATATCACATCACATCGTTGGCCATATCACATCACAAGCATACCCTGCAAAAACAAGTTAGACGTCCTCTAATTTTGTTGTTGCATGTTTTACGTGGTGACCATGGGTATCTAGTAGGATCACATCTTACTTACGCAAACACGACAACGGAGATATATGAGTTGCTATTTAACCTCATCCAAGGACCTCCTTGGTCAAATCCGATTCAACTAAAGTTGGAGAAACCGACACTTGCCAGTCATCTTTGAGCAACGGGGTTACTCGTAACGATGAAACCAGTCTCTCGTAAGCGTACGAGTAATGTCGGTCCAAGCCGCTTCAATCCAACAATACCGCGGAATCAAGAAAAGACTAAGGAGGGTAGAAAAACGCACATCACCGCCCATAAAAACTTTTGTGTTCTTCTCGAGAAGACATCTACGCATGAACCTAGATCATGATGCCACTGTTGGGGAATGTCGCATGGGAAACAAAAAATTTCCTACGCGCACGAAGACCTATCATGGTGATGTCCATCTACGAGAGGGGATGAGTGATCTACGTACCCTTGTAGATCGTACAGCAGAAGCGTTAGTGAACGCGGTTGATGTAGTGGAACGTCCTCACGTCCCTCGATCCGCCCCATGAACAATCCCGCAATCAGT
Source organism: Hordeum vulgare subsp. vulgare (assembly GCF_904849725.1). NCBI lineage: Eukaryota > Viridiplantae > Streptophyta > Magnoliopsida > Poales > Poaceae > Hordeum > Hordeum vulgare. Next base: position 315,204,835 of record NC_058518.1, read on the forward strand.
CCCACGATCTAGTACCGAACGGACGGCATGTCCGCGTTCAGCACACGTACAGCTCGACGATGATCTCGGCCTCCTTGATCCAGCAAGAGAGACGGAGAGGTAGAAGAGTTCTCCGGCAGCATGACGGTGCTCTGGAGGTTGGTGATGACCTTGTCTCAGCAGGGCTCCGCCCGAGCTCCGCAGAAACGCGATCTAGAGGAAAAACCGTGGAGGTATGTGGTCGGGCTGCCGTGGAAAAGTCGTCTCAAACCAGCCCTAAAACCTCCGTATATATAGGTGGGAGGGAGGGGACCTTGCCTTGGGGCTCAAGGAGCCCCAAGGGGGTCGGCCGAGTCCAAGGGGGAAGGTTCCCCCCCCCCAAACCGAGTTGGACTTGGTTTGGTGGGTGGGAGTCCTTCCTTCCCTTCCCACCTCCCTTTTTTTCTTTCTCTTTGATTTTTCTTTGTATGGCGCATAGGGCCCTTTTGGGCTGTCCCACCAGCCCACTAAGGGCTGATGCGCCACCCTCATGGCCTATGGGCTTCCCCGGGGTGGTTTGCCCCCCGGTGAACTCCCGGAACCCATTCGTCATTCCCGGTACATTCCCGGTAACTCCGAAAACCTTCCGGTAATCAAATGAGGTCATAATATATATCATTCTTCGTTTCCGGACCATTCCGGAAACCCTCGTGATGTCCGTGATCTCATCCGGGACTCCAAACAACATTCGGTAACCAACCATATAACTCAAATACGCATAAAACAACGTCGAACCTTAAGTGTGCAGACCCTGCGGGTTCGAGAACTATGTAGACATGACCCGAGAGACTCCTCGGTCAATATCCAATAGCGGGACCTGGATGCCCATATTGGATCCTACATATTCTACGAAGATCTTATCATTTGAACCTCAGTGCCAAGGATTCATATAATCCCGTATGTCATTCCCTTTGTCCTTCGGTATGTTACTTGCCCGAGATTCGATCGTCAGTATCCGCATACCTATTTCAATCTCGTTTACCGGAAAGTCTCTTTACTCGTTCCGTAATACAAGATCCCGCAACTTACACTAAGTTACATTGCTTGCAAGGCTTGTGTGTGATGTTGTATTACCGAGTGGGCCCCGAGATACCTCTCCGTCACACGGAGTGACAAATCCCAGTCTTGATCCATACTAACTCAACTAACACCTTCGGAGATACCTGTAGAGCATCTTTATAGTCACCCAGTTACGTTGCGACGTTTGATACACACAAAGCATCCTCCGGTGTCAGTGAGTTATATGATCTCATGGTCATAGGAATAAATACTTGACACGCAGAAAACAGTAGCAACAAAATGACACGATCAACATGCTACGTCTATTAGTTTGGGTCTAGTCCATCACGTGATTCTCCTAATGACGTGATCCAGTTATCAAGCAACAACACTTTGTTCATAATCAGAAGACACTGACTATCTTTGATCAACTGGCTAGCCAACTAGAGGCTTGCTAGGGACGGTGTTTTGTCTATGTATTCATACATGTAAATGAGTCTTCATTCAATACAATTATAGCATGGATAATAAACGATTATCTTGATACAGGAATTATAATAATAACTATATTTATTATTGCCTCTAGGGCATAATTCCAACAGTCCAGTCCCCAGACCGCGAAGGGCCAGGAGAGCGGAATGGTCCGGAGGCCTTGCGGGGGCTGGTGGATTTGCTTGGCGTGGAATTGGCAGGCCTCGCAAGACCGGACCAACTCGGTGGCGCCGTCCAACACAGTAGGCCAGTAGAAGCCTAACCTGAACGCCTTACCTACGAGCGTGCGCAAAGAGGAGTGATGCCCGCAGTCCCCTCCGTGGATGTAGGCCAGTAGTTCACGCCCGTGCTCCCTGGAAATGCACTGCAGCGCAACGTTGTTTGGGCGCCTGTGATACAAATCGCCGCCCCCCAAGCAGCAGGCCGAGGCTTGTCGTGCTACGCGCTCCGCCTCCTCCTCCTTCTCGGCAATGTTCCGTGGAGCAGGTATGCCCCGAGTTCGTGCATCCAATCACCGGCCTGCGCCTCCAGGGCCAGGAGCAGTCGAGCCCCCGAGGCTTGGCCGTAGTCCGGAGCCCCCAAGAGCGGTGCCGGGGAGAGCTCCTCTCCGTGTTCCACAGAGTCCTTGGGTGTCGGCATTGCGGAAGGCTTGAAGAGTCGCTCCTCGAAGACGCCTGGCTCTTGAGGCTCGCGACGCGAGGCTCTTTTGGCGATGTCGTCCACCTCCCTGTTCTCGCCATGCGGGATGTGCTGCAGCTCCAGGCTCTGAAAACGTTTCTCAATTTTTAGTACGTCTTGCAGATACGCTTCCATGTGCTCGTCGTTGGGCGTGTACTCTTTGTTGGAGAAGTTGACGAGGAGCTGGGAGTCGCCCATCACGGTGAGGCGCCGGATTCCCAAGGGCGCCGCCGCCTTGAGGCCGACGATGAGGCCCTCGTACTCTGCTATGTTGTTGGAGACCTTATCCCGACGATGGAAGCAGAGATGCACGGTGTAGAGGAGCTTGTTTCCCATCGGGAGGTGAGCACAACTCCAGCCCCTGCTCCTCTACGTGTGAAGGCTCCATCAAAGTGCATGGTCCATCCCTCGGGTGTCTCCACACCAGGGGAAAGGGACTGGCTCCCTTCCAGCCCCCGGTCCGGTGCGTCCGTCCACTCCGCCATGAAGTCAGCCAAGGCCGCTCCGTTGATGACCCTGGTCGTGCTGAATTCGATGTTGAAGGCCTGGAGCTTGATATTCCATTCGGCAACCCTTCCTGCCACATTTGGGTTATGCAAGATATTCTCCAAGGGGTAGGTAGATACGACCTTGATTGGGTGCCCCCTGAAAGTAGTGGCGCAGCTTCTGCGAAGCAACGAGGAGCGCTAGAAGGAGTTTCTGTTGCATGAGGTAGCGTGAGCGCGCATCCCACATCACCGTGTTGACGAAGTATACCGGGTGCTCGACGAGGACGCGGCCCCCCGGTGTTTCATGCTCCCCATCAAGCTCAGGACGTTTGGGCGTCTCGTGGTCCGGAGGAGGGGCCGGGGCCTCAGGAGGGCTGATTATCTCACGGCCCGATCCTGCGGCCTGAGCCTCAGGTTCCTCTGCCTATGGGGGAATCGGAGCTCGCGAGTCGTGTGAGCCCCCAGACCCCGCGGGTGGGGGTCCGACGGGGTTCTCCGAGGTGGCATTCTTGCTGGTCCGCTCCTCCCTTACCGCCACAAACGCGACACTGTCGGAGTGGGGGTGCTAACAATGTACAAAAGTAGAGGCTCCCGTGGGCGGGGCGCCACCAAGACAGGCGGGCTCGTGAGGTACTGCTTGAGTTCATCGAAGGCTGCGTCGGCCTCCGGGGTCCATTCGAAGGGTCCCTTCCTTTTCATGATCTTGAAGAAAGGCAGGGCCCGCTCGCCGACTTTGGAGATAAAACGACCGAGGGAAGTAACACACCCCGCCAACTTCTGCATCTCCTTAAGGGTTGTGGGCGCGCTCATGTTGTTTATGGCTTTGACCATCACCGGGTTTGCCTCGATCCCCTGGTGTGACACCAGGAAACCGAGCAGTTTGCCTGATGGGACCTCGAAGACGCACTTCTCGGGGTTGAGCTTCAGGTTCACCTCTCTTAGGCTAGCGAAGGTCTCCTCCAAGTCCTCCACCAGGGTCTTTGTCTACCTTGACTTGACCACGATGTCGTCGACGTAGGCCTCTGTGTTCCTCCCGAGCTGCGGTCCCAGAGCGATATGCATTAACCGCTGGAAGGTTGCCCGGCGTTCCATAGCCCGAAGGGCATGCACTCGTAGCAGTATACTCCGCACGGAGAGAGGAAGGATGTCTTCTCGACGTCCTCCACCGCCATCTTGATCTGTTGGTAACCCGAGAATGCATCCAGGAAGCACAGGAGGTCACACTCTGCAGTGGAGTCCACGATCTAGTCGACGCGTGGCAGCGGGAACGGGTCCCGAGGGCAAGCCTTGTGGAGGCTCGTGAAGTCGACGCACATGCGCTCCTTCCCGCACTTCTTCGGGACGACCACACGGTTGGCCACTGATACGTCCAAAACATATCTATAATTTTTTATGGTTTCATGCTACTTTTATGCTTTCGATAATTGTTTTTATATTAAGTTTATAATTTATTTGGACTAACCTATTAATAGTTGCAAAAGTGCACAATGTTCTTGTTTTGCACTTTTATGTGTAGAAACTATCAAAAATAAAAGAGGAAATCTTGTTGGAGTCGAATTAGGACTTTCCTGAAATCTGTCTGAAAACATTTTTTAAAGATTGCCACGTTACGGGTCTAAGACGGCCTCAAACGGAAATCTCCCAGAAGGCAAAAGTGTGGGTAATTGTATGCTGATAACTCTAGACATAAAATGCAGCCCATTGGGAGTCTGGACGCTCCAGGAAAGCCCGTTTTACTGGAAGACAAATATCTGATTACGGGATTACGGGAATCGGTGACGTGATTGAGTCTAACTCTTACCATATTTGATGGATTTGGCCAAGCCACGACTTTGGGACCCCATTAGGGCTGAGAGGGGTCCCTAGAAAGGTTCTAGAGGTGACCAAGAGCCCTTGGATCAAAGGTGCATCCATCGGACGGCCAAGGATGATCGTCCCAGCTCATATAAGGAGAGGAAAACCCTGATTTCTGGGCAGCCACCAAAAGCCACGAATTTTGCCTCCCCCATGGCCTCATCTCCATGGGGGAGGGTGCTACGGCGACATAAATCTTCTGACGTCTCTTGAGCTTATGTTGGTTTTTCCCTTGAAGAGGAAAGGGCGATGCAGCACATGAGCAGTAAGTATTTCCCTCAGTTTGAGAACCAAGGTATCAATCCAGTAGGAGAATCTCGTCAAGTCCAGAGTACCTGCACGAACACAAAAGAGCTTGCACCCAACGCTATAAAGGGGTTGTCAATCCCTTCAAGATTTATTGCAAAGTGAGATCTGAAGGCAGAAAGTGCGACGAAGAAAAATTGTAAGGCTGAAAATATGGTGTGAAGTAGACCCGGGGGCCATAGTGTTCACTAGAGGCTTCTCTCAAAATAGCAAATATTACGGTGGATGAAAAAATTACTGTCGAGCAATTGATAGAAACGCGCAAAGTTATGACGATATCTAAGGCAATGATCATACATATAGGCATCACGTCCAAGACAAGTAGACCGATACTTTCTGCATCTACTACTATTACTCCACACATCGACCACTATCCAGCATGCATCTAGTGTATTGAGTTCATGACAAACAGAGTAACGCCTTAAGCAAGATGACATGATGTAGAGGGATAAACTTAAACCAATGATGAAAACCCCATCTTTTTACCCTTGATGGCAACAAAATGATGCGTGCCTCGCTACCCCTTCTGTCACTGGGTGAGGTCACCGCACGGTATGAACCAAAACCAAGCACTTCTCCCATTGCAAGAATCATATATCAAGCTGGCCAAACAAAACCCACAACTCGAAGAGACTTACAAGGATATGAAATCATGCATAAGAGAGATCTGAAGAAACTCAAATAAGATTCATAGATAATCTGATCATAAATCCACAATTCATCGGATCTTGACAAACACACCGCAAAAGAAGATTACATCGGATAGATCTCCATGAAGATCATGGAGAACTTTGTATTGAAGATCCAAGAGAGAGAAGAAGCCATCTAGCTACTAGCTATGGGCCCGTAAGTCTATGGTGAACTACTCACACATCATCGGAGAGGTCATGGTGTTGATGAAGAAGCCCTCCATATCCGAATCCCCCCTCCGGCGGGGCACTAGAACGTCCCCCAGATGGGATCTTACGGAGAGAGAAGCTTGCGGCGGCGGAAAAGTACTTTTGATGATCTCCTAATTTTTTCTGGAATTATTGGGAATATAGAGGTGAAAGACCGAGGGTAGAGGTGGCCTAGGGAGCCCACAAGCCTGGAAGGTGCGGCCCCCCTGCCCGCGGCTAGGGGGCTTGTGGGGTCCCTTGTGGCCGCCTGCCTTGGTTCTCAAGTTTCCCGATCTTCTTCTGTTTCGGAAAAAATCTTTTTGGAAGTTTCGTTCCGTTTGGACTCCCTTTAAAATCCTCCTCTGAAAGGGGTCAAAAACACGGAAAAAACCAGGAACTGGCACTTGGCACTGAGTTAATAAGTTAGTTCCAAAAAGATATAAAAGGCATACAAAACATCCAAAATTTGACAGGATAATAGCATGAAACCATCAAAAATTATAGATACATTGGAGACATATTAGAGGGCTCATATACAACACCAAGAAGCCATGGAGGAAGGGGGCTAAGGGGCAGCGCTAACCCCATGATGGCCGGCCGGTGCAGGAGGAGCCCCCTGCGCCGTCGGGGCCGCCCTCCACCTCACGTGCTGCCCCTTCTCCATCCTCTCTGCCATGATGTAGCCTTCACCAACACCTCCATCATCATCTCCTCCATAGCTACAGCGGGCCACTCTCCCACAAACCTCTGTAATCCCCTATGTAAACATGGTGTTTGATGTTATAAATTATTTGCAGATGATCTATTGCATCGATGTCATGTTTGTGTAGTTCCCTTTTGTCATATGATTGATTGTGGAATTGTTGGAAATATGCCCTAGAGGCAGTAATAATTAGTTGTTATTATATTTCTTTGTTCATGATAATCGTTTATTATCCATGCTATAATTGTATTGATTGGAAACACAGTGCATGTGTGGATACATAGACAAAACACTATCCCTAGTAAGCCTCTAGTTGACTAGCTCGTTGATCAAAGATGGTCAAGGTTTCCTGACCATAGGCAAGTGTTGTCACTAGATAATGGGAACACGTCATTAGGAGAATCATGTGATGGACTAGACCCAAACTAATAGACGTATCATGTTGATCGTGTCATTTTGTTGCTACTGTTTTCTGCGTGTCAAGTATTTGTTCCTATGACCATGAGATCATATAACTCACTGACACCGGAGGAAGGCTTTGTGTGTATCAAACGTCACAACATAACTGGGTGACTATAAAGATGCTCTACAGGTATCTCCGAAGGTGTTCGTTGAGTTAGTATGGATTGAGACTGGGATTTGTCACTCCGTGTGACGGAGAGGTATCTCGGGGCCCACTCGGTAATAAAACATCACGCACAAACCTTGCAAGCAATGTGACTTAGTGTAAGTCACGAGATCTTGTATTACGGAATGAGTAAAGAGGCTTGCCGGTAAACGAGATTGAAATAGGTATGCGGATACCGACGATCAAATCTCGGGCAAGTAACATACCAAAGGTCAAAGGGAATGACATACGGGATTATATGAATCCTTGGCACTGAGGTTCAAACGATAAGATATTCGTAGAATATGTGGGATCCAATATGGGTATCCAGGTCCCGCTATTGGATATTGACCGAGGAGTCACTCGGGTCATGTCTACATAGTTCTCGAACCCGCAGGGTCCGCACACTTAAGGTTCGATGTTGTTTTATGTGTATTTGAGTTATATGGTTGGTTATCGAATGTTGTTTGCAGTCCCGGATGAGATCACGGACGTCACGAGGGTTTCCGGAATGGTCCGGAAACAAAGATTGATATATAGGATGACCTCATTTGGTTACCGGAAGGTTTTTGTGCATTACCGGAAAAGTTTCGGGCTCATCGGTAGTGTACTGGGAGTGCCTGGAGGGGTGCCGGGGACCATCAGGAGGGGTGTCACGCCCCAAGGGGTCTCATGGGCTATGGGAAGACATAAACCAGCCCCTAGTGGGCTGGAATAAGTTCCCACTAAGGCCCATAAGGTTTGAGAAGGAAAAAACACAAGGTGGAAAGAGTTTCCAAGTGGGAAGGTGGAATCCTACTCCAAGTAGGATTGGAGTAGGACTCCTCCACCTCCAATTTCGGCCAAACCTTTAGGTTTTGAGGCTGCCTCCTCCCCTCCCTCCCTCCTATATATAGTGGAGTTTTAGGGCTTATTTGTGACAACTTTTTTCAAGGCAGCCCGACCACATACCTCCACGGTTTTACCTCTAGATTGCGTTTCTGCGGAGCTCGGGCGGATCCCTGCTGAGATTAGATCACCACCAACCTCTGAAGCACCGTCACGCTGCTGGAGAACTCATCTACCTCTCCGTCTCTCTTGCTGGATCAAGAAGGCCGAGACCATCGTCGAGCTGTACATGTGCTGAACGCGGAGGTGCCGTCCGTTCGGCACTTGATCGTGGGACGGTTCGCGGGGTGGATCGAGGGACGTGAGGATGTTCCACTACATCAACCGCGTTCACTAACGCTTCTGCTGTGCGATCTACAAGGGTACGTAGATCGGAAATCCCCTCTCGTAGATGGACATCACCATGATAGGTCTTCATGCGCGTAGGAAAATTTTTGTTTCCCATGCGACGTTCCCCAACAGTGGCATCATGAGCGAGGTTCATGCGTAGATGTCTTCTCGAGTAGAACACAAAAGTTTTTGTGGGCTGTGATGTGCGTTTTGCTGCCCTCCTTAGTCTTTTCTTGATTCCGCGGTATTTTTGGATCGAAGCGGCTCGGACCGACATTACTAGATACCCATGGTCACCATGTAAAACATGCAACAACAATTAGAGGACGTCTAACTTGTTTTTGCAGGGTATGCTTGTGATGTGATATGGCCAACGATGTGATGTGATATATTGGATGTATGAGATGATCATGTTGTAATAGTTAATATCGACTTGCACGTCGATGGTACGGTAACCGGCAGGAGCCATAGGGTTGTCTTTAAACTAACGTTTGTGCTTGCACATGCGTTTACTATATTGCTAGAACATAGCTTTAGTAGTAATAGCATGAGTAGCACGACCACCCCGATGGCGACACGTTGATGGAGATCATGGTGTGACGCCGGTGACAAGAAGATCGTGCCGGTGCTTTGGTGATGGATATCAAGAAGCACATGATGATGGCCATATCATGTCACTTATGAATTGCATGTGATGTTAATCCTTTATGCACCTTATCTTGCTTAGAACGACGGTAGCATTATGAGGTGATCTCTCACTAAAATTTCAAGACGAAATTGTGTTCTCCCCGACTGTGCACCGTTGCGACAGTTCATCGTTTCGAGACACCACGTGATGATCGGGTGTGATAGACTCAACGTTCACATACAACGGGTGCAAAACAGTTGCACACGCAGAACACTCGGGTTAAGCTTGACGAGCCTAGCATGTGCAGACATGGCCTCGGAACACATGAGACCGAAAGGTCGAGCATGAATCGTATAGTTGATATGATTAGCATAGAGATGCTTACCACTGAAACTATTCTCGACTCACGTGATGATCGGACTTGAGATAGTGGATTTGGATCATGTACCACTCAAATGACTAGAGAGATGTACTTTTTGAGTGGGAGTTCTTAAGTAATATGATTAATTGAACTAATTGTCATGAACATAGTCTAATGGTCTTTACGAATTACGATGTAGCTTGCGCTATAGCTCTACTGTTTTTATATGTTCCTAGAGAAAATTTGGTTGAAAGTTGATAGTAGCAAACTTTGCAGACTGAGTTTGTAAAACCGAGGACTGTCCTCATTGCTGCGCAGAAGGCTTATGTCCTTAATGCACCACTCGGTGTGCTGCACCTCGAGCGTCGTCTGTAGATGTTGTGAACATCCGTCATACACGTTGCTGATGACTACACAATAGTTCAGTACAAAATACTTTATGGCTTAGAAGCAAGGCGCCGAAGACGTTTTGAAACGTCACGGAACATAAGTGATGTTCTGAAGAGATGAAATTGTGATTTTCTGCTTGTGCCCTTGTTAAGAGGTACGAGACCTCCAACAAAATTCTTTGTCCACAAAGTAAAGGAGAAAAGCTCAATTGTTGAGCGTGTGCTCAGATTGTCTGAGTACGACAATCGCTTGAATCAAGTGGGAGTTAATCTTCCAGATGAGATAGTGATGGTTCTCCAAAGTCACTGCCACCAAGCTGTGAGAGCTTCGTGATGAACTATAACATATCAAGGATAGATACAGTGATCCTTGAGCGATTCGCGATGTTTGACTGCGAAAGTAGAAAACAAGAAGGAGCATCAATAGTTGATGATTAGTAAAACCACTAAGTTTCAAGAAAGGCAAGGGCTAGAAGGGATACTTCGCAAAACGGCAAAACAGTTGCTGCACTAATGAAGAGACCCAAGATTAAACCCAAACCCGAGACTAAGTGCTTCTGTAATGAGGAGAACAGTCACTAAGGCGGAGCAACTCTAGATACTTGGTAGATAAGAAGGCTGGCAAAAGTCGAAAGAAGTATATTTGATATACATGATGTTGATGTGTACTTTACTAGTACTCCTAGTAGCATGAGGGTATTGGATACCGCTTCGGTTGCTAAGTGATTAGTAACACGAAATGATAGCTACGGCGTAAACAGAGACTAGCTAAAGGCGAGGTGACGATACGTGTTGGAAGTGTTTCCAAGATTGATATGATCAAAACGTCGCACGCTCCCTCTACCATCGGGATTGGTGTTAAACCGAAATAATTGTTATTTGGTGCTTGCGTTAAGCATGAACATGATTGGATCATGTTTATTGAAATATGATTATTCATTTAAAGAGAATAATGGTTACTCTATTTGCTTGAATAATCACCTTCAATGGTTTATTGAATCTCGATCGTAGTGTTACACATGTTCATAATATTGGTGCCAAAAGATACGAGGTAATGATGATAGTACCACTTACTTGTGGCACTGCCGCTTGAGTCATGTTAGTATAAATTGCATGAAGAGGCTCCATGCTGATGGATCTTTATACTCACTTGATTTTGAATCACTAGTGACATGCTAATCATACCACATGAGCAAGGTCTTGTTTTCATTGAGATGAAACAAGATAGTAACTTGTTGGAAGTGATACATTTTGATGTATGCAGTCCAATGGGTGCTGAGGCACGCAGTGGATATCATTATGTTCTTACTTCAATGACGATTTAAGTAGATACAAGAGTATTTACTTAATGAATCACAAGTCTGAAATATTGAAAAGTTCAATTCTGTTTCAGACTGAAGTTCGTCGTAACAAGAGGGTAAACTGTCTATGATATGATCATAGAAATGAATATCTGAGTTACGAGTTTTGGTACGCAGTTAAGACAATGTGGAAATTGTTTCGCAGTTCATGCCACCTGGAACATCATAGTGTGATGATGTGTCTGAACGTCATAGCCACGCACTATATGGTATGGTGCATGCTATGATGTCTCTTATCGAATTACCACTATCCTTTATGGGTTATGCATTAGAGACAACCGCATTCACTTTAAATAGGGCACCGCGTATTTCCGTTGAGATGACACAATATAGACTGAGGTTTAGAGAAATCTAAACTGTCGTTTCTTGAATGTTTGGGGCTTCGACACTTATGTGAAAAAGTTTCAGTCTGATAAGCTCGAACCCAAAGCGGATAAATGCATCTTCATAGGATATCCAAAACAGTTGGGTACATCTCCTATCTCAGATCCGAAAGCAAAGTGTTTGTTTCTAGAAACGGATCCTTTCTCGAGTAAAGGTTTCTCTCCAAAGAATTGAGTGGGAGGGTGGTAGAACTTGATGAGTTATTGAACCATCACTTCAACCAGTGTGTAGCAGGGCGCAGGAAGTTGTTCCTGTGGCGCCTACACCAATTGAAGTGGAAGCTGATGATGGTGATCATTGAGCTTTGAATCAAGTTACTACAAACCTCGTAGGTCGACAAGGTCGCGTACTACTACAGAGTAGTACGGTAATCCTGTCTTGGAGGTCATGTTGTTGAGCAATAGTGAACCTACGAGTTATGGAGAAAGCAATGGTGGGCCTGGATTCCGACAAATCGCTGGAGGCCATGAAATCCGAGAGAGGATCCATGTATTAAAACAAAGTGTAGACTTTGGAAGAACTACTTGATGGTCGTAGGACTATTGAGTAAAGATGGATCTTTAAAAGGAAGACAGACGATAATGGTGATAAGTCACTATTAAGAAAAGCTCGACTTGTCGCAAATATGTTTCCGAGAAGATCAAACAGTTGACTATGATGAGACTTTCTCACTCGTAGTGATGCTAAAAGTCTGTTAGAACTATGTTAGTAGTTGCTGCATTATTTATGAAATATTGCACGTGGGATGTCAAAACATTGTTTCCTCAACGGTTTCCTTGAGCAAACATTGTATGTGATACAACCAGGAGGTTTTGTCGATCCTAAAGATACTAGCATGTATGCAAGCTCCAGTGATCCTTCGATGGACTGGTGCAAGCATCTCGGAGTTGGAATATACACTTTGATGAGATGATCAAAGATTTTGGGTTTGCACAAGGTTTATGAGAAACTTGTATTTCCAAATAAGTGAGTGGGAGCACTATAGAATTTCTGATAAGTATATGTGGTTGACATATTGTGGATCAGAAGTAATGTAGAATTTCTGTAAAGCATACAAGGTTGTTTGAAAGGAGTTTTCAAAGGAATAACTGGATTGCGCTACTTGAACGTTGAGCATCAAAGATCTATGGAGATAGATCAAAAGCGCTTAATGGAAGTGTCGACAAGATGCATGCCTTGATAAGTTTTTGAAGGAGTTCAAAATAGATCAGCAAAGAAGGAGTTCTTGGTTGCGTTGTAAGGTGTGAATTTGAGTAAGACTCAAAACCCGACCACGGCAGAATAAAGAGAACAGACGAAGGTCGTCTTCTATGCCTTAGCCGTAGACTCTAAAGTATGCCATGCTGAGTACTGCACCTGATGTGTGCCTTGCAACAAGTCTGTTAAGAGGTACAGAGAGTGATCCAGGATTGAATCACTGATCAGCGGTCAAAGTTATCCTTAGTAACTAAATAGACTAAGGAATTTTTCTCGATTATGGAGGTGGTTAAAGAGTTCATCGTAAAGGGTTACGTCGATGCAAGCTTTGACACTAATCCGAATAACTATGAGTAGTGAAACGGATTCGTATAGTAGAGTAGATATTTGGAGCATTTCCGAATAGCACGTAGTAGCAGCATCTATAAGATGACATAAATATTTGTAAAGAACGAACGGATCTGAAAGTTTCAGAACCTTTGACTAAAACCTCTCTCACGAGCAAGACGTGATCAGACCCCAGAACTATATGGGTGTTGGATTCGTTGGAATCACATGGTGATGTGAACTAGATTATTGACTCTAGTGCAAGTGGGAGACTGTTGGAAATATGCCCTAGAGGCAGTAATAATTAGTTGTTATTATATTTCTTTGTTCATGATAATCGTTTATTATCCATGCTATAATTGTATTGATTGGAAACACAGTGCATGTGTGGATACATGGACAAAACACTGTCCCTAGTAAGCCTCTAGTTGACTAGCTCGTTGATCAAAGATCGTCAAGGTTTCCTGACCATAGGCAAGTGTTGTCACTTGATAATGGGATCACATCATTAGGAGAATCATGTGATGGACTAGACCCAAACTAATAGACGTAGCATGTTGATCATGTCATTTTGTTGCTACTATTTTCTGCGTGTCAAGTATTTGTTCCTATGACCATGAGATCATATAACTCTCTGACACCGAAGGAATGCTTTGTGTGTATCAAACGTCGCAACGTAACTGGGTGACTATAAAGATGCTCTACAGGTATCTCCGAAGGTGTTCGTTGAGTTAGTATGGATCGAGACTGGGATTTGTCACTCCGTGTGACGGAGAGGTATCTCGGGGCCCACTCGGTAATACAACATCACACACAAGCCTTGCAAGCAATGTGACTTAGTGTAAGTCACGGGATCTTGTATTACGGAACGAGTAAAAAGACTTGCCGGTAAACGAGATTGAAATAGGTATGCGGATAACGACGATCGAATCTCGGGCAAGTAACATACTGAAGGACAAAGGGAATGACATACGGGATTATATGAATCCTTGGCACTGAGGTTCAAATGATAAGATATTCGTATAATATGTGGGATAGTTCTCAAACCCGCAGGGTCTGCACACTTAAGGTTCGACGTTGTTTTATGCGTATTTGAGTTATATGGTTGGTTACCGAATGTTGTTCGCAGTCCCGGATGAGATCACGGACATCACGAGGGTTTCCAGAATGGTCCGGAAACGAAGATTGATATATAGGATGACCTCATTTGGTTACCGGAAGGTTTTTGTGCATTACCGGAAAAGTTTCGGGCTCATCGGTAGTGTACTGGGAGTGCCGGGAAGGGTGCCAGGGACCATCAGGAGGGGTGTCACGCCCCAAGGGGTCTCATGGGCTATGGGAAGAGATAAACCAGCCCCTAGTGGGCTGGAATAAGTTCCCACTAAGGCCCATAAGGTTTGAGAAGGAAAAAACACAAGGTGGAAAGAGTTTCCAAGTGGGAAGGTGGAATCCTACTCCAAGTAGGATTGGAGTAGGACTCCTCCACCTCCAATTTCGGCCAAACCTTTAGGTTTTGAGGCTGCCTCCTCCCCTCCCTCCCTCCTATATATAGTGGGGTTTTAGGGCTGATTTATGACAACTTTTTTCAAGGCAGCCTGACCACATACCTCCACGGTTTTACCTCTAGATCGCGTTTCTGCGGAGCTCGGGCGGATCCCTGCTGAGATTAGATCACCACCAACCTCCGGAGCGCCGTCACGCTACCGGAGAACTCATCTACCTCTCTGTCTCTCTTGTTGGATCAAGAAGGCCGAGATCATCGTCGAGCTGTACGTGTGCTGAACGCGGAGGTGCCGTCCGTTCGACACTTGATCGTGGGACGGTTCGCGGGGCGGATCGAGGGACGTGAGGACGTTCCACTACATCAACCGCGTTCACTAACACTTCTGCTGTGCGATCTACAAGGGTACGTAGATCGGAAATCCCCTCTCGTAGATGGACATCACCATGATAGGTCTTCGTGCGCGTAGGAAAATTTTTGTTTCCCATGCTACGTTCCCCAACAGGAATCTCCATGGATGGTTTGAGCTATATATTGAATTTGTTACAGTCCTATGGTGCCCATCATATGTTTATGCGCGCATGGATCACATCATAGGGTTTGTAGTATGTGGAGAAAGCTAGAGGGTGGGCTGCTTGAGTGACAGAAGCATGAGCCCCGAACTAACTTTACTTTCATGTATTTAGTTTCGTGCAAATCTATCTTGTTTACCCGTATTGTTACTCGACTTTTATTTCCTAGATATTGCAAAACGTTTAGTGTGCGTAGAGTTGTGTGAGTGGTTGATAGAACTTGAGAGAATATTTATCCCACCTTTAACTCCTCGTTGGGTTCGACACTCTTACTTATCAAAAAGGCTACACACGATCCCCTATACTTATGGGATATCAGCCACCCACTCTGGGTAGCGCACCTCCCGAATAACCCCTGCTTCCTTCAGTTTGCGCATCTCCTGAGCGATGAACGCCTGCTTCTCCGGCGCTTGCCTTCTTGCTTTCTGCTTCACCGGGCGTGCGTTCGGGCACACCATGAGATGGTGCTCAATGACTTCTCTCGGGACCCCCACCAGATCGGAGGCGCGCCAGGCAAACACGTCCTTGTTTGCCCTAAGGAAACCCACCAATGCATTCTCTTGCTCTTGGGGGAGGTTTGCGCCGATGGTGAAGGTGGGAGCCGAGATTCCTTCGTCCACCGGTACTTGCTTTGCTTCCGCCCGGTCGTGGGAGAACAACTGATTCTTCTTCACGGGCGCGACGTCAGAGATGTCCCCAGGGTCTTCCGCGGCACGCGTCATGCTCTTGAGGTTGGCACGTGCCACGGTCGCGGCCTTGTGGGAGATCTCGAGTGCCCGAGACGCATCCTTGACGTCTCCCACGATGGTGAGCACGCCGCCGCTCCCGGGCATCTTGACGACGTTGTAGCTTGGGTACGTTGCTGCCATGAACTGCGCGAGGGTGGGGTAGCCGAATATTGCATTGTATGTAAGTTGGATGCGGGCGACGTCGAAGTCAATGTTCTCGGTGCAGAAGTTGGAGCGGGTGCCGAAGGTGACAGGGAGGCGAATCCGTCCCAGAGGGGTGACAGATCCTGCCACCACCCCGGAGAAAGGCCTTGAAGGCGCAAGCTGCTCTCCGGTCAACTGTAGCGCGTCGAACGCCTCTACTGAGAGGACGTTGAGGCCCGTGCCGCCATCGATGAGGGTCTTGGAGACGGCCATGCCACGTATGGTCGGCGTGCACATCATAGGAAGTGTCCCAGAGGCTGTCGTGGCCTTGGGGTGATCGTCGGGGTCGAAGGTGATGTTGACCTCTGGCCACACGCGGTGTTCTGCGAGCTCGGGTTGCGTGAGCAGCCCCCTCGCATTGCAGGAAACGCTTGACGTGACGGCTGGAAGGTGGCGCCTGCGATCCGCCGAGGATGCAGGCGACTGCACGGGCGGCCCCGTTCACCCGGATGCCGTCCACCACCGAGGACCAACGGCTGTTGGTGGTCGCACTCGCCATGGAGTCGTCGAGGCGAGGCCTAGCTCTTGCTATTGGCGTGGAGGCTCCGACACACGCCCCCTACCTCGCGTGCGAAATGTCGGATGTTGGGCTCCGCAGAACCCTAAGGATTCAAACACACGAGCGTGTGTGGAGGCCACATGACAGACTTGGTTCGCCTGACTCGCTACTCGTTGTGGATGGTAAAGAACTCACTCGATGGTGAGGAAGACACAGAACACGATAGTTTACCCAGGTTCGGGCCGCTGTGAAGCGTAATACCCTACTCCTGCTTTGGTGGATTGCCTCTCGTGGAGGTTGACGAATGAACTAGTACAGTGTTCGAGGGCTTCTGGAGGCTAGCAGCCTTTGAGCGGTGTGTGTGTGAGTGAATGGATTGGACCCCTCTACGAAGTAACCTACCCTCTATATATAGTGGCGGCCCCGGTCCTCTTCCCTTATCGTTTTGGCGCGAAGGGATCCCACAATGGCCAATTTTAAAGGGGGACGGAGGAACGTGCTCCCTTGCCCCAAAGGTGGTCTTCGCCTGCAAAAGTGACTGTCAGCCCAGCAAGGACGGGTCCAGTGGTGATGTCCGTCCTGCCGGCGGGTGGCGATGGCCTTGTTGCACCCAAATGGAAACCTTTGGGAGATGCCTTGGGAACCCGCGTACGTCCTTTCCTCCTTTGCACTAAAGGGGAAACTCCTCTGTCCTGTTGTCCGCTGCTCGCATGTCCTTTCTCGCGTCGTCCTTGACTCTTGAGGCTGGGTCTCACCTCGGAAACTCCGTAGCTCCGGAGGGGTCCTGAAGAGGCCACTGCGGGTCTTGAAGTTGCTCCTCCTCGCGAGGCTTAGCCCCTCGCGAGGGCCTTGCCTTGAGTGGTGCCGGGCCCGTTGCTTTAGTCGATGAAGCGGGCCAGCCCTGGGCCGTAGGCAGGCAGGTCTGGGTACCCCCATTCCTAGAACTCCACAGAAACGACATGCAAAGAGAAGATGCTCCCTACTCTAGACAAAGCATCAACAACTCTCTTATCCTCACTTCTTTTATACTGAATTGAAATTTCAGGCCAATCAACTTGGTATAGCCTTTCTGTGCAAATATGATGTTAGGGCTTGAGTTTGCAGGTGACATAAGCTCATGTGATGAGTCTCTATCACAAAATACGCTCTACACACATATGATCTCCACCTCTCAGTGGCCATAACTATTGCAAAGAACTAAATGCTTAGTTTTCGATTTCCTAGCCTGAAAGATTTACTATAATAGGTTACAGGGTGCCCCTCATGTGTAAGCATTGCTTCAATCCGAGAGTCACAAGCATATGTCTCAATACAAAATGGTTTGGATGTAGGTAGTACTAATAGTAGAGTTAATGTCATAGTGATCTTGAGCTGGTCAAATGGATCTTGTGCTTCAGGATTCCAATGAAAAGAATTTATATTCAACAAATTGGTCAAGGGCTTTGAATAATACCATAGTTGTGAACAAATTTTTTTAGTAACCTGTGAGCTGTAAAACCCCTCTTAATTCAGTGATTGATGTGGGCACTAGACACTATGACATGGTTGCACTCTTAGTGGGTCTGTAGACACCCGTTTGTCAGAAATGATATGACCCAAATACTCTAACAGTTGTTGAGCAAAGGACGACTTGTTAAGCTTGGCATACCAAGTATAGGAAACACTTGTTGCATGTGTTGCTGATATGATTCTAAGTCCTTGATATATACCAAAATGTCATCGATGAACACCAAAACATACTTTATGATCAGTCCAACAAATATTGCATTCATGAGACACTCAAAAGTTAGGGGAGCTTCAGATAATCCGATAACACTATGTTGAATTGATATTGGCCTAATGATTCTTAAAAGAAGTTTAAGCTTCATCTGCCTCCACCATTCTGATTTGGTGGTAGCCAACTCTTAGAATAATTTGGAAAAACATTTAGTACAAGCTAGTTCATCTCCTATTGGAAAAATGTGAATTTGATAGTGAAAACATTGAATATTCTATAATCCACCAAAAACTTCCAACTCTCATCTTTATTTTGTAGACCTGATAAGCAAAACGAGACATGCTAGAGGAAATAATCCATGCAATAAACATTTCACACACTTGCCCCGCTATCTCATCCTTTGACGAAAAAGGGTCCCCGTCGCTTTGTATTACAAAGCAACCAACCGGTACAACCAACGATAGATGCTGAGGCAGAAGCAACACAATCATGTCCAAAAGAAATGAAAAAGAAAATACAAAAGGAAGAAATACCATCAATGGTAGATCGACAAAAACAAAGAAGCCTCGTGACCACTGCACTCATCGTAGATCTCCCACCAAGCTCCAAGACTCCAAAGGGTCAGTACCAAGCAACACTTTCGAGAAGGGATGTGACGATGAAGACACTGTTGCCAAGGGTTTCCCCTGGTACGCGGCAAGGAGGGAGAAAGGGTAGCCCTTGATACCCTTCAAGAAGGTCCGGTGGCACCCTCACAAGCCACCGCGTCGGTGTCGGCCAAGCCGACAGGGATATCCCCAATCCCAACCTGCACCTCAGGCGCTTCGGAGCTCACCACCAAACCGACCACGACGATACATCACCAATGTATATATAATTTTTGATTGTTCCATGCTATTATATTATCATTCTAGGATACGTTTTGAGTAATTATTTACCAATTTTTATAATTCTTGAGCACTAACCTATTGACCAAGTGTCAAGTGCCAGTTTCTGTTTTTTGTGTGTTTTTGTTTCATAGAAATTCCATATCAAACAAAGTCCAAACTTGATAAAAATCTACGGAGATTATTTTTTGGAATATAGGTGAACTTTGGCAGTCGGAATCAACGCAAGACGATGCCCAAGGCCTCCACAAGCTGATAGGGCGCGACCTAGGGGTGGGGTCGCGCCCTAATGGCTTCTGGCCACCCTTTAAGTCGGTTGGAGCTCTCCTTTGGCCACAAGAAAGATTTTTTTCGGGATAAAAATCCCCTCAATATCTCAGCCCGATCAGATATTTAATAAAAGGTGAAGAGCCAAAAAAACAGGTTGCGAAAACACGAGAGAAACTGAGAGAGAGATCCTGCCCTTTGGGTCATGGCGGCCATGGCCCAAAGGAGAAACCTTCCTCCCACCTAGGGAGGCGGCCAAGGAAGAAGAAGAAGGAGGGGGCTCACTCCCCCTCTCTCCCGGTGGCACCGGAGCGTCGCCAGGCAACCATCATGACGGTGATCTACACCAACAACTTCGCCGCCATCACCACCACCACCATCACCTTCCCTCAAATACCTATAGTGGTCCACTCTCCCGCATCCCGTTGTACCCCCTACTTGAACATGGTGCTTAATGCTATATATTATTATCCTATGATGTGTGGCTATCCTATGATGTTTGAGTAGTTCTTTTTTGTCCTATGGGTTGATTGATGATCTTCATTGATTTGAGTTGCGTGGTTTATATTGGTGTTGTCCTAAGTTGCTTTTCGTGAGTCGCACATGTGAAAGATTCACACTGGAGGGTTAATATGTGCATGATTCGCTTATAGTGGGTGGCTCGAGTTACACAAGCTTACACCCGAGTAAGGGAGCTTTTTTGCGTATGGTAGTAAAGGGGACTTGATGTTTAATGCTATGGTTGGCTTTTACCTTAATAATCTTTAGTAGATGCGGATGCTTGTTAGAGTTCCAATCATAAGTGCATATGATCCAAGTATGAGAAGTATGTTTGCTCATGCCTCTCCCTCATATAAAACTGCAATAATGATTTTTTTGAAGGAAAACTATAAGGGAAACCCCCCACAGCGAGTTTTTATAAATAAGAAGAACCCAAATTCACGTCTGTGGGGACTTGAACCTGGGTGGCTGGGTTGTACATCCACTCCACTAGCCAAGTGAGCTAGGCTCACTTCCTAACTGCAATAATGATTATCGGTCTAGTTATCAATTTCCTAGGACAATCTGGCAAATCCTATCACCACTTTTCCACATCCGCTATATTTATTTTCTTGTTCTTTTATTAAAACAACAACATCCTTTTATTTCCACATTCTTTATTACATTGCAAACCTATCTGTTACACCTACTAAGTACTTCTAGTTTCCTTCACGCAAAATAGTTTCGTACTTGTTCTTGCTAAACTAAGCGTTAGCTTGCGGAGTTGTATCGTTGGTCGACACAACTACAGAGAATATAAGTTCTATCTTTGTCTCCTCATTGGGTTCGACACTCTTATTTATCTAAAAAGGCTACAAACGATCCCCTACACTTGTGGGTTATCAAGACCTTTTTCTGGCGCCGTTGCTAGGGAGCAATAACATAGTGGTTGATATTCTCGTGTGGGCTTGTTTGCTTTATCACTAAGTAATTTTATTTTATTTTATTAGTTTTTTTACAACTTTAATTATGGATATGGACACACAAAACACCAAAAAAATTAGTTGTACTTGCTACTCATGTAGATGGAGAACCTCCTAAAACCCTCGATGTTGGTTATGTGAAACACATTAGTTACTACTTTCGTAATCCTGAGAAATCCTCATTTAACTTGATAATGGGATAAACGTTAGACTAATGTGAGTACTTTAGGGATTATCGCTTGTCTCTAAAAGGGAAACACTTATGGGATAAATTAAAATGTTGCATTTGTATGCCTGGGATTTATGTGTGATATGTGATTGTACTTGTTGCTCTAAGAGTAAAGGTCTACACCTTCCATTTCAATGTGAATTTAATAATAATAAAACCTTGGCCTCTGATGCTAATGGTATATATGTTTACTATGATGTGGAACAAATAGAAGAATTTGTTGCTTTTAAGGGTGCATATGAAATTGCTTCTTTGATTGAAAAGTATGATGATATTCCTTACAAATCTGAAAATTTTGCCATACTTAAATATTGCTATGAGAATTATGAACACAATTCCAACATTAATGATTTTATTGAAATAATGACCGCTGCATTGGAAGATACTAATATTTTGCCGGAATCTATGGAAGAAGAAATTCCTGAATTTGTTAGCTCATTCGATGAAGAAGATGAGGAGGAGAGCGAAGAAAAAAGGAGGAAGAGAGATTAGCTACCCCCGCCCACACTCTAATGAGAGTAACTCTTCAACTCATACATTGTTTAATTTCCATTTGCACATACCAAAGGATGAATTCTATGATCCCTTGGATTCGTTTGGGATATCCCTTTTTGATGAACTTGATGCTTGCTATGCTTGTGGCCATGATGCCAATATGAATTATGCTTATGAAGATGAACTTGTTGTAGTTCCTTATGCTAAGAATGAAATTGTTGATTTTGCACCCACACATGATAGTTCTATTATCTTTTTGAGTTCTCCCAACTACATTATATTGGATAGGTTTCCACTTATCAAGGATTATATTGATGGGTTGCGTTTTATTACTACACATGATGATTTTGATGAGTATAATATGCATGAGCTTTACTCTCCCATTTGTAATTATTATGAGAGAGGAACCAAATCTTCACCTCTCAATGTTTCCAATACGATAAAATTGCAAGAAACTACTTATCCTATGCATTGGCCTTTACTTGATTTGGATGAATTGTTCTTTTATGACATGACAATGCATAGAAAGAGAGTTAGACTTTGTTGCAACATGATATATATATCACTTTGTGCTCAGTACTAAATTACAAATCATTGTTAATTAAAATTTCTTTGATATACCTTGGGATCCGGGTGGTTGCATTACTTGAGCACCATATGCCTAGCTTAACGACTTTAAAGAAAGCGCTGCCATGGAGACAACAAGGAAGATTTGGAGAGTCATTTTATTATTTTGTGTGCTTTAAAATAATTAAAAACAAAAAATATAGCGGGGAAACTCTTTTTTTTTCAAAAATAAAGGTGAATGTGAGAAGGACGAGCACCGTTGAAGTGGGGGCTAGCCTTGAACTTTGTCCATGCCCATGGAAACTTTGTGAATCTTGATTACACAAACTTTTCAAGAAAAATAATTATCCTCTTGTATAAATCCTTTTTACCGTAAAAATAATGTGCCAAGATTTACCTTTAGGATGTTTAATTGCTTGTTTGATATGTGTTGTGCAAAAACATAAACTTTAGTTGTAGTGTTTGATTTTTCACATTTTACTGGAACGTCAAAAAATTCTGACATTTTTTGACATAGTAATTTTATACAAATTGTCTACCATGTCCTAAATTTCAGAATTTTCTAAGTTAGAGAAGTATACGTTTTATCTGCATCTTTCCAGACTGTCCTGTTTTCCACAGATTGCTGTTATAGTTGCATTGCGTGCTTATGTTTTGAATTCTAGTTGAGCCCCATTGACTTGGGAGACATAGAATTGTGACAAGATGCAATGTGTAATGTTAGATTATAATTATACAATAATTTTATGGCAGGACATGATGAAATTTGATGTTATATGAACTAACCTCTCTAATAAAAGTTCTGTCGAGTTTTGTGTGGATGAAGTGTTCAAAGATCGAGGAGGTATTGATATGAGAAGAATAAGGAGAGGAAAGAGCTGAAGCTTGGGGATTTCCAAGGCACCCCAAGTAATTATTCAAGGAGACTCAAGCAGGCATCCCATCTTTCTTCTTCAACAACTATCGGTATGGTTCGGTTTTTTGTTTTCTTCACATGATATGTGTAAACTCTTGGAGCGTCGTGTGCCTTTTATTTTCCTTTTAGCAATGCACCATGATGGTATGGGAAAGTTCATGGCTGATTTATACAATGCTCTTTGCGCTTCACTTATATATTTTGAGTTGATTTATAGAATGCTTAATGTGCTTCACTTATATCATTTGATGTTGGATGCATGTTTCTCTACATATAGAAAATCATTATTTGTAGAATGCTCTTTTTCTTTACTTATAATTATTAGAGCATGTACAGGTCTTTTGTAGAAAGAATAAAACTCTGGTTCTTTACTTATACTTGTTTGAGAGTTAATAAATAGTGACAATAATTTGCATGGGATATAAGACTAGTCCAAAATAGTAGGTATTTCAAGGAGTGATAATCAAAACCTTCATATAACACATTAAAGAGAAATTATGGGTTAATTATATTGATGTGGTAATGTGAAAGGGTGTGAGTGCATCATTGCTGATTCATAGAAGTGTCGGTATTAAGAGGTGTTAACTTCTTTTTTGTCTAAAAGTTAAAGAGTCATGGTGAGGATGTGTGAGCATTTCTGTTCCTCGTTGAAATTCTTGTGTTGTTTCGAGTCAAAGTCGCGCGATGGTTAATTCCTCCCAAACCTCTCCTTCAGGGCATGTGAGTAGTACTTTGCAATAAGTATATGAGTTCTTTATGACTAATGTGACACCATGGACATACACAATCTCATCTCCACATATTTGCTAGCCTCTTCGGTACCGTGCATTGCCCATTCTCACCTCGAGGATCGGTGTAACTTTCGCCGGTGCATTCAAACCTCGCAACATGATACACTCTTTTGCACATAAGCCTCATTATATATTCCTAAAAACATCCACCATACCTACCTATCATGGCATTTCCATAGCCATTCCGAGATATATTTCCATGCAACTTCCACTGTCACTTCATATGACTTGTACTTCCATTGTCATATTGCTTTGCATGATCGTAAGAAAGCTAGCATGATATTTTCATGGCTTGTCCATTTTTTTTATTTCTTTTGCTATGCTAGATCATTGCACATCCTGGTACACTGCCAGAGGCATTCATATAGAGTCATATCTTCCTATCAGTTTTTCATATTGAGTTGTAAGTAAGTAAAAGTGTGATGATCATCATTATTAGAGCATTGTCCGAGTGAGGAAATAAAAATGGGGGAGGACAAAGAGCCCACCATAAAATAATGGGGGAGGCGAAAAAAGTCCACCATGAAAATAATATTAATAAATAAGAGAAAAAGAGAGAAGGGACTTTGCTACTATCCTTTACCACACTTGTGCCTCAAAGTGGCACCATGTTCTTCATATAGAGAGTCTCTTGTTTTGTCACTTCCATATGCTAGCGGGAATTTTTTATAGAACCTGGCTTGTATATTCTGATGACGGTCGTCCTCAAATGCCCGGGGTCTTCATGAGCAAGAAAGTTGGATGCACACCCACATAGCTTTAGTCGGGATTTCATACACTTATAGCTCTAGTGCATCCGTTGCATGGCAATCCCTATTCCTCACATTGTTATCTATTGAGGGACATCTCCATAGAGTTGATATGTTGAGTTGATGCGAGACTTCCTTCTCCACTCTTACCCTTTGAAACCTACCAGCACAATCCATTCCACCTATATGCTATGTCTATGGTTCACGCTCATGTATTGCGTGAAGAATAAAAAGTTGATGCATATTGAAAAAGTACGATCCAATTGCCTGACTTGGGCACTGTGGTTCTTGACATTTGTATTAATGTGGTGAAGCCAGAGCCATGCCTTGCTAATATAATAAGATGAGTGGGGGTAAACATTCTTTGAGGACCTTATACTTTGAAAAATTGATGATTTTGTTGCCTGTGCTTATAAGTATTTCTATGTCAATGTTTGTTAATTCATCGTTTCTCAATGAGAATAAATGCAAAAGAATTACATATTGGGTAGAATCTCACATCATAAGTCCTGTTTTTATCATTTACCTACTTAAGGACAAGCAGGAAATAAGCTTGGGGATGGTGTTGAGGAACATTGCATGGGAAACAAAAAAATTCCTACGCTCACCAAGATCAATCTATGGAGACTAACATCTACGAGAGGGTGGAATGCATATAGACACCCTTGTAGATTGCTAAGCAAAAGCGTATATAACGCAGTTGATGTAGTGGGACATCTTCGCGATCCCACCACGATCCATCCCGCAATCTCATCACGATCCATCCCGATCAAGTGCCGAACGGACGTCACCTCCACGTTCAGCACACGTACATCTCGATGACGATGTCCACCTCCTTGATCCAGAAAGCGAGGGTGGAGAGGTAGATGAGTTCTCTGTCAGCATGATGGCACGGCGGCGGTGGTGGTGGAGCTCTTCTGGCAGGGCTTTGCCAAGCAATACCAAAACCAATCTAGAGGAAGAAGACGATCCATGGAGGAGAGGGCAGCACGTGGATTTTCATGCGTTGTTTTCCTTCAAAACCTCCACTATATATAGGAGGAAGAGGTAGGTGAGCTTCCTTGGCCCCTCCTCCAAGAAGGAGAGGTTCGGCCAAACCAAAGGGGGAGCGTCCTCCTCCCACAAGGGAGGTGGACTCCCTTGGGAGGACTCCTCCTCCCCTCTTGGTCTTGGAGCATGGGCCTCTTGGGGCTTGCTGCCCATGCCCACGAGGAGCTGGTGCGCCACCTCCTAGGCCCATGTGCCCCCGGGGTGGGTGGGCCCCTCCTGGTGGACCCCCGAAACCCTTTTGGCACTCCCGGTACACTATCGGAAACACCCGAAACCTTTCACGAACCCGAATACCACTTTCCTATATATAAATCTTTACCTCCGGACCATTCCGGAGATCCTAGTGACGTCAGGGATCTCATCCGGGACTCCAAACAACTTCGGTATCCAACATATATAACTCAAAAATACCAAATCACCACCAAACCTTAAGTGCGCAGACCTTGCGGGTTCGAGAACTATACAGACATGACCAAGACACTCTCCGGTCAATAACCAATAGTGGGACCTGGATGCCCACATTGGCTCCTACATATTCTACGAAGATCTTTATGGTCGAACCACGATGTCAAGGATTCAATCAATCCCGTATGTTCCCTTTGTCCATCGGTATGTTACTTGCCTGACATTTGATCATCGGTATCTATATACCTAGTTCAATCTCGTTACTGGCAAGTCTCTTTACTCATTCCGTAATACAAGATCCCATGACTAACTCCTTAGTCACATTGCTTGCAAGCTTCTTGTGATGTTGTATTACTGAGTGGGCCTAGAGATACCTCTCCATCATACAGAGTGACAAATCCTAGTCTCGATTCACACCAACCCAACAGACACCTTTGGAGATACGTGTAGAGCACCTATATAGTCACCCAGTTACCTGGTGACCTTTGATACACACAAGGCATTCCTCTGGTGCGTGGCAGTTGCATGATCTCATGGACATAGAAACAGATACTTGACACGCAGAAAATAGTAGCAGTAAACTAACACGATCATATGCTACGTTCATAGATTGGTCTTGTCCATCACATCATTCTCCTAATGATGTGATCCCATTATCAAATGACAACTCATGTCTATGGTTTGGAAACCTTGATCATCTTTGATCAATGAGCTAGTCCTTAGAGGCTCACTAGGGACAGTATGTTGTCTATGTATCCACACATGTATTTGAGTTTCCAATCAATACAATTCTAGCATAGATAATAAACGATTATCATGAATAAGGAAATATGATAATAACTAATTTATTATTGCCTCTAGGGCATATTTCCAACAGATGCTCGATACGTCTCCAACGTATCTATATTTTTTGATTGTTACATGTTATTATATTATCATTATAGGATACTTTTTAAGTAATTATTTACCAATTTATATTATTTTTGAGAACTAAACTATTGACCCACTACCCACTGGAAATTTATATTATCATTCCTCTCGCCCCCTCTCTCCCGGTGGCGCCCGAACGCCGTCGACGCAACCATCGTGACGATGATCTACACCAACAACTTCGCCGCCATCACCATCACCATAATCACCTTCCCTCACCTATCTACAATGGTACACTCTCCCACATCCCGTTGTACACCCTACTTGAACATGGTGCTTAATGATATATATTATTATCCTACGATGTGTGGCTATCCTATGATGTTTGAGTAGTTTTTTTTGTCCTATGGGTTGGTTGATGATCTTGATTGATTTGAGTTCCGTGGTTTATATTGGTGCTATCCTAAGGTGCTTTCCGTGAGGCACACACATGGAAGATTCATGCTGGAGGGTTTGCAATATGTGCATGATTCACTTATAGTGGGTGGCTAGAGTGACAGAAGCTTACAACTGAGTAAGGGAGTTGTTTGCGTATGGGAGTAAAGGGGACTTGATGTTTAATGCTATGGTTGGGTTTTACCTTAATGATCTTTAGTAGTTGTGGATGCTTGGTAGAGTTCCAAACATAAGTGCATATGATCCAAGTACGGAAAGTATGTTAGCTCATGTCTCTCCCTCATATAAAACTGCAATAATGATTACCGGTATAGTTATCAATTGCTTAGGACAATCTCACAATTCCTATCACCACTTTTCCACACTCGTGATATTTATTTTCTTGTTCCTTTATTAAAACAACAGATTACTTTTATTTCCATGTTCTTTATTACCTTGCAAACCTATCTATTACACCTACCAAGTACTTCTGGTTTCCATCCCGCAAAATAGTTTCATACTTTTTCTAGTCAAAGTAAGTGTTAGCGTGCATAGAGTTGTATCAGTGGTCGATAGAACTTCAAAGAATATTAATTCTACCTTTAGCTCCTCGTTGGATTCGACACTCCTACTTATCGAAAAAGGCAACAAACGATCCCCTATACTTGTGGGTTATCACATCAACTTGTGCCAACACGGTCTTGAAGCTTCCATCGTTGTCTCAGCACGGCACCACGCAATTGGACCTACACAACAAAGAACAGGAACCGGGACTTGGAGAAATAGCACCGCTAGCACGTGGGAGGGCCCAACCTCCCCCGTCACTGACAGGATCCTACCGGACGAGGCAGCACGAGCAAATGAGGCTAGTGGGCCCACATGACCGCCCAGGCCCTCGAACTCTCATGAAGCTCCCGTTGTAGCGCTACAGAAGGCATGTCATCGATGTCGCTACTCCCCGTTCGAGCCGCTCCAGCACTTCGCCATGCCGGAGGTAGCGAAGCCACTCCGGCGTTGGCCCGTTAGAACCTAGATGGGGCCCTAAGGGCCAGATCTAGGCCGGGGACGCCGCCAGCCACCCAACGCCACTAGACCACCCTGTCGCGAAGAGCAGCATTGCCACCGCGCATGCCGCCGGCCCTTGCTGCCAGGGCTTCGGACCACCGCCCGCCGGGCAGCACCCGCCGCCGAACCCTCCCCCAAGAAGGGCATTGCGCACGGGGGAGAGGAAGACCCACTGCCGCTGAAAGCACCCAACCAGATCCGAGGGCACCCTGCAACGACAGTAGGGGAGAGAGGATGGAGGGGGCGAGGAAGGGAGGTGGGGAAGCCACCCCGACCGCCGCCCGTGGAGGCGACGCAAGGCGGGGTTAGGAGGGTCAGGGGTCGGGCTTTCAGCCGATCGTTGGGAGGGTTTGGCAGGTTGAATGAAGAGATCTCTATCTCATCCTTTTGAAGAGGAGAGTATCTGTAAGACTTGGAGTTAACATGAGCAGTGTTTGGAAGAAGATGTTATGTTGTGGTAGCCCTTTTGTGCGGCGAGATCTTGCACAGGCTGACTCACAAGTGGATGCATAGGTACAAGGTCATGATTGTCCAGATGGTGACGACTTCTAGTGGACTGTGAAGCGCGGTCGAAGTAAGTGCAATCGTAAGTCTTGCTAAAAAACTTGTAGTTTCATTGTTAGTTTGTGTTAGAGATAAATACAATATATATGTATTTGGTAGTGTAGGATTTGTAATCCGTCTTCTACCTTATCTCTACGAGAGACTTTTTGCCCTCTCTAGGATCGAAAGTATGTCTAGAGCGGGGTGATTACACTACTTGACAAGATAAAAACTTAGACTTTTCCCAATTTTAGTTGTGGGCAGTTTTAGCAATTATGACTAGTCAAGTCCACCCTACACATGCACATCTAAGAGTATAGCACCGGAAAGTAACTACATGCAAATGTAAAGTAGAGGGTAAGGTAGGGACATCAAAAGCAAAAGTTCGCACAACAATTTTTGGCATGGTTCTGATAGGTGGTGCTATCATACGTCCATGTTAGTGGAGACTTCAACCGATGGAGGGTAACGACTGCAAGAGTCCACGGAGGGCTCGACCCACAGGGGGTCCACAAAGAAGTGGCCTTGTCTATTCCACCACAGCTTTCGTCCACACATGACTAGCCTCAATCACGGTAGATCTTCATTAAGTAGGCGATATCCTTGCCCTTACAAACTTCTTAGTTCAACTCCACAACACAAAGTAGGAGGCTCCCAAGCGACACCTAACCAATCTAGGAGGCACCACCCTCCAAAATGTAATAGATGCAGTAGAAGGAGGAACTCCTTGCTCTTGTGCTTCAAAGGATAGTCTCCTCGACACTCAATCACTCTCTCACAGATTTGGCATGGGTAGGAGAGATTGATCTTGTGGAAAGCAACTTGGGGAGGCTGGAAATCAAGGTTCAAATGGTTAGATTGGAACACATGAGTAGGTGGCTCTCTCTCAGAAAAATGGATCTGGCAAGTGTAATTGTGTTCTGAATGCTTCCTCTATGAATGAGAGGTAGGTGGAGGGGTATATATAGGCATCCCGCAAAATCCAACTGTTACAACATTATTGCCCAACTCGGTGACACCGAAAGGAATCTTGGTGATACCGAGTTGCACTAAATGTGGCAACTTTTGAATTCTTAGTGAGACCAATATGGGAATCTCAGTGGTACTGGTACGATAAGCTAGACTAGTTTCCAAATCTCGGTGAGACCGATTTAAAACTCGGAAGTTCTGATTCTTGAAATATTCTCAACAGAAAGTTGGTCACTGAATCTCGGTGGAACCGATGTGAAAATTGGTAGTACCGAGATGGTAGGGTTTGGCATAGGATTTGTCAAGTGGAAAATCGGTAGGGTCGAGTGGAAATAGTTGGTGGCTCAGATTTTGCTGATATGGCTTTGGACACAGATATTTCGTGGGAGAATGGTTCACTATTTTTGGTGGCTACCTCTAAGCACTTGAGCAACCAATTCATCATAATATCTCACCCCCTTTTAATAGTATTGGCTTTCCTATGGACTTAAAGTGATTCTCACAAATGTAAAATGTAGAGTCTTCTTGCTTGAAGCTTGAGCCAATCCTATTCCTTTCCTTGCATCAAGGGGCTTCTCCTCACAATCCTATAGCCAAGGCATCTTTGAACTTATCTGAAATATACTTGGATAAGATCATTTTTCCAATGATGCATATATTGTGATTAATTACCAAAACCACCTTAGGGAGCAATTGTGCCTTCAATCTTCCCCCTTTTTGGTAATTGATGACAACATATAGATCAAAGCTTCGACAAAAGATGTAATCAATGATTAGCATCTACGCTTTGAGAAGTATGTGAAAAGAAAGAGCTCCCCCTAAATTTGATCATTATTTTGAATTTGCATTTGAATGAAAATGCACAATCGATTAGAGCATGGGTTACTCTTCCATGTCACATACAACTTGGTGGTGCGCATAAAAGATATGAAAGGATGGTAATGCACGTAACACCAAACAAGCAAGTGAATGATCATCATGTAGATAGCTCAAAGGTAATAACATGGTAGCATCAAACAATCAAAGCGTATGATCAAACACTCCTCCTAAACGGATAAAGTCATCCAAAAGACCAGAAGTTTTGAAAAACCAAATGAGAGCAAATAAAATGCAAAACTCTCTCTCTCTCTCTCTCTCGAAGCCCTATTTGATCTATACACCCCCCCTTTGGCAACAAGGTACAAAAAAGTTCAAAGGTCTAGAACTAATCATCTCTTTGGGCATGATCTCCTCCGGTAGATGATGATGGAGTGGACAGGAGAGCGTCGTTGAAGGCTTCTATAGATGTCCCTGGAGTTGGAGGTGTAGACACTGGAGGAGCAGGAGCTGAAGCTTGAGTTGATGAAGATGGTCTTGCTTCCAGAACTGACACAACTGCTGACCTAGTCTGGGTCGTGAACAGAGTAGTAGCAGGAAGAGGCAACTCTTCATCATCACTATTGGAGCGTGGAATCTTCACTGAATCAACTTCATGCTGGAGCTGCTCAATAGTGGTACTCAACTCCGTTAACTTAACATCCAGGTCAAGGAAGTTTGTCTCCATGATCCTTTCGAGACTCTTCTGGTTCAGCAAGCTCTCAGAAACTTTCTTCTCCATCCCTTGGATGGTGCTGACCAAGAAGGACATATGCTCATCTATGGTTCTGAATTGTGGGGTTGGAGCTGGAGCATTCCTAGCAGCCTCTACCTCTGCTGCCTCTCAAGTAGTAGCTGAGCTGGGATGGCTCGAGTCCATCACAACTTCATTGTCTTCAAATTCAGGCTAAAGTGGCAGGTGGGGACAATCAAGTAGATATGCATGATTGCCAATCTTAGCATTGATGAGCATCTGAATATATGGAGCATATCCATAGGATCTCTTCTGATATGTAGCAGCCCTCCTGACAGTCTCAACTATCAAGTCAATCACTCTGAACCGGGTGTGGGTGTCTAGATGGTGTAACATGTTGATGGAATAACCTCTTATCATCTGCTGATTTGGGCATCAGGGTGTACCTCATAATGACATTCGTAGTAGGTATTCCTGCTTGAAGGAAATAAACAAAGCCAAACTTCTGCGTTTGTAGAAACTTATGGGGCACTGTGTTGTACATGTTGGCCATGGAGTTGTGATTCATCTCGAGTTCTGAATACACATCCAGATCTCCTTCTTGTGCCTTTGGAGAACCAATGATAGTGGCCCATTCATCAATTGTAGACTCATACGGGTGACCTTCAGTCATTCATACAATTCTTCAATCAAGATAGAAATGAGCGGTGGAATAGAATTGCATGATCAACTCATCGTTCCATTCAGTCATCTCTTTGCCAACAAAATCTTCAATATCAACCATCCTGAAATTTTCTCTCACATGAGGAAAATAATGTTTGTTGGCCTTGATATATTCCCAATCGACATATCTCATGTCGCTCATTGCTGGACTCTTATCAAGCAAAATTGTCTCATAGAAGTCTTGTCTCTCCTTTATGTGGAAGCGGGGATCAACAACAATTCTCCTTCTCACAGCATATGGATCAATAGATCTCCATTTTCTCAGTCCTTGATCTCTCCTCTTCTTCATGTCCTCAGGAGCATAGTGAGCTTCATTGTGGGATGGCAGGTGAGCTCTTAGCTTCATAAGCACAGGGGCATCCTCTTCTTCCTCTGCAACAGATTCTTTGGACACACAACCTTTGTTCTTTTCAGTTGCAGGAATATCCTTTGTAGTCCTCCTGGGAGCTCCAGTCTTCCTAGCCTTAGGTGCTGAAGGCTTTGGGGTAGTCTTCTTAGGCATAACATCAACCATCAACTTTTTCTTCTTGGGAGGAGGAACCTCAGCTGGAATTTATTCCTCCTCATCATGAGCAGCTTATGTTGGATGTTCATACATTGAGGTTGGCCTATCAACAGCATAGACAATCCTATTTCTGGCTCTCTTGTGACCTAGATTTTTTGCAAGCCTAGCTTCTAGAGCTCTAATGTCATCAGGTCTGGCATACTCCTTCCTCACAGTCTTACTGGCGGTGGTCTTCTCCTTCTGCTTCCGGGGAACAAATTACTCAGGGATAGAGTCAACATCTTCTTCGTCTGATCTTATCTTCCATCTAGACCTGGTAGCTGCCTTGGGCAAGCCAATGGAGCTAGGAGTACCTGAGTTAGAACGTGTCCTCTCAGGACTAGTGCGTGAGCCCATTTCAGCACTGGGCTCATTGAAGTTGTTCTGACTATCCAGTGATCCAGACATTCTGGCAAACCAAGCACACAAGCAGACTAGCAGACAAGCAGACCATGTGAAGAGATGAAGAAGAGCTAGAGTGGATGATAATCACAAATATCAGAAGGTTTTGAAAAAGTTGAACTCTGGAAAATTATGTTTAATATTCAGCAAATGGGGATTTCACTTCCACCGAGTAAAAAAAATTGGAGCCACCAAGACAAATATTCTCATTAACAGAATCTTGGCACCCTTTTCGGTTTCACCAAAAAGGAGAACTCGGTTCCACCGAGAACGTTCTTGGTAACCCTAAAACAAAATTAGTAGGACTGACTTTTATGAATCAGTGACACCGAGATTCAATTTTGTGGACTACTGACCCTAAAAATTCAATTGTTATCTACTCTACGAGATCTTCCTTGTGGATAGAATCAGTGCATACGAGGATAGAAATCGTCAAGACCTATTTGCACAATAATTGGATTTGGGAGCACAAAGAGGGGACTGATTCATACCCTAACTTGGTGGTGAATCCGCAACGGCGACAACGGCGGTGGAGATTACCATCGGTGGCGAGGACTCTGGTGGCGAGGGTGCACTGGAGAATCAAGGCGATGTCTAGGGGACTAGGGCGTGGCAGTGAGGAGGTGCGAGAGGCGAAGATTGAAGGGTTTTTCCAACCGTCGTGTTCGCGCGAGATATATATACCTCGTGTCTTTTGGTGACACCGATATTGAAATTTCGGTGACACCGAGTTCCTTAACTGTCAGCTAATAGAGCAACTCAGTGAAGCCTAAAAGAACAACCCGGTGGTACCGAGATTTTGAGGTTGGTCACACCAAGATGCACTTTGGGAAAACCTGATCAACCCTAGGCTTCTGTGGAACGAGATTTTGAGGTTGGTCAAACCAGGATGCACGTTGAGAGGTTTTGGAATTCATCCCTTGTCGAGTCGGATCTCCGAGTGCTCCTCACATAGTGTCCCTAAAGTGCTTGCTCAAATTTTGTGATGAAGCATGAATAGAATTGGAGACGAGAAAAAATAGATAGCAAGAGGGAGGTACTTAGGAATTCTTGTACATCCAGTTGTCCAAATAAAATAGAAAGCCACAATAACAACAATTGGATATCCTCGAATAAGCAAAAATATGCATACCAACATGCCCACACAATAAGATGTCAAATAAAATATGGTCAACATGCACAAACAGTCTAGGATCTATCAAGCACTTTGGTGATGATGAAGTCATCTATCTATGAGTATATTTACTTAGTAGCCAAGTAAGAATACTTGATCATAGATCATACTCATCGATTAAGCACAAGTGGGGTTACCACTTTTACATAAAGCATTAATGTGTTCACATTGTTTAGGAGATGCTTACACTCAAGTCTTAGAATAAAACTTCCGCTAGATGTGACAACCCCCCTAAGAGGGATAAACTAACCTTGGGTTTTGTCATAGAAGACTTCAAGTAGGTGTAGCAGTGGTGGATGCTCATTGTTGATGAAGATCATATTGAGTTGGAAGCAATCCTTGTTGTTTCTAACTCTCTTCACCTACATGGGTTAGTCCCAAAACACAAGGAACATATGCAAGAATATCTATGGACATAGAATGAAATACATGGGGTGTGATGTCCAAAGATGCATTAATTACCTTGTTCGTTGCTTACCTTTTAGGGAATGTGTGAGTCCTCGAACTAATGCATATGATTGGATTGATTGCATATAGATTTTGCCAAAATGAATAAGATTGAATTTCATTGGCGGAGTCACCCCTCAAGAACTTTCTTGTTCTTCCTCTTGGGGACCCACATCAACTTGATGGGGATCCTTGGAGTTGTGGTAGCACTAGATGATGTAGTGCTAGAAGTGTCTTTGGGAACCCACTCGGCCTTGGCTTTGGGTTCTTCCTCAAATGAGTCAATCTCCTCTTGAAGCTTTCCCTTGCCCTTGTGGTCTTGTGGTGGAAGGTCATCTTGAATGCTTGTTCCCTTGGGAGTAGGATCATACTCCTCCTCTTGAGGAACAAACTTGGGAATGGGATGTGGACCTTCTTCTCAAACATCTCCATTGGCATTGAAATCGCCAACACCTTGCTTCTTCCAATGTCCTCCTTGCTTGCGCACAATTTCCCCGAATTGCTTACGTCCAGCAAGACTCTTGAAGATACATCTCTCTATAATCCCTTTCAATAAATTGTTTTCTTGCTCAAGTGTAACTTGGCTAAGATAATCAATAGTGGAATCAAAAGAGCTACTACTACAACATCATTTGATCTAGTTTTAGCATTGTTGTTACTAGATGAAGAAACTTTCTTGCATTTGTTACTAGTGTTCTTAGGTTTAACATGTGGAACAAAAGTAGACAAGAGTAGTCGTTTGGCTGGATAAGAAGAACTCTTCTTTTGAAGATCATCATTGATTGCTTTTAGAAACTCATGCTCTAAATTTAGTTTCTCGAAGCGTAGCTTCTCATGAGTTTTTGCAAGCTCTTTATGATCTTCTAGAGCAGTTTCATGAGCTAACATAATAGTGTTTATTTCTTTAGTTAATCGTCCAATATCTTTTTTATCATCATCATAGATCTTCTCTTGACTAGCATGATTATTTTCAAGTTCATTTTCAAGGTTATCACTAGTATTATCAAAGAGCAAGTCATCTTCCCCTAACAAGTCATCCTCATCACTATCAAAGTCAAAGTACGCGGGGTGTGATACCTTGGGGCATTTTACCATGAAGTAGTTTTCAATCCCTTCATTTGGTGAATCAAATAAGTCATAGGAGTTGGAGGAAACGAGTGCAAGACCGGCAACAACTTCATATTGACTATAGTCAGAGCTGGAGTGATAGCTTCTCTCAGATTTGTTGTCACACTCGGAGCCGAAAACCCATTCACCAATGTGAGTGTAACGCCCAAGATGCGATCCTATCCTTATTTTGGATTGAGGGCCTTGACAGGGATAGAAGCGCATCTCGTTATTTTGCAATAATGGATATCGTTACAAGTACATGTACTGAAGGGATGAATATATGGAATTGGCTTACACTCGCCACAAGCTATATCAAGATCACGTCAGTACAACAACATACAATCATCATGTAGAAGAGCAGGGTCCGACTACGAACGAAAACAAACAATAAAAGAATGACGTCCATCCTTGCTATCCCAGGCTGCCCGCGTGGAACCCAACCTAGATCGATGAAGAGGAAAAAGAAGAAACTCCAAATAGAACAATCATAGCGCTCACGTCAAAGTAACTCTTTACCTGTAACTCCAATTGTTGTTGTAGTAATCTGTGAGTCACACGGACTGAGCAATCTCATTTCCAAAGGTATCAATACTAGCAAAGCTTAATGGGTGAGGTATGGTTAAGTGGTGAGGCTGTAGCAAGCGACTAAGCATTTATTTGAGGTATCTAACTTACGAGTACAAGAATAAAAGGGGGAGACCTACGCATAAACAAATGTGACTAATGATGATCGAATGAATGATCCTGAACACCTACTTACGTCACACATAACCCCATCATGTCCTCTTCCGGATACAGAACTCACGAGAAGAGACGGTCATGGTTACGCACATAGTTGGCAGTTTTAATTAAGTTTACTTCAGGTTGTCTAGAACCAGATGTTAAACAAAGTTTCCAGGTTTGCAACATAACCGCGGGCACGGCTTTTTGAAACATTTAACCCTGCAGGGGTGCTCCAACTAGTCCATCACAAATTACCACAAGCTGCATAGAAAGCCACGGTCATGAAATTCGTGATCTCCTTGGATTCCTAAGTGGAAAACCTCAACTCTGAGATAGCCCAAAGCATCACCGTAATCCCGATGCACAAGCTATTTCGTAAAAAGTAAAACAAGTTTAGCAAGGCCGCCCGACGTGTCGAAGAACCTGATAGTAGCCGCGTATCTCGTTCTCGGGACACAAATGGATGTGTCACACTATGAGTAAAACAAGACCTCGAGTTGCCCCGCGGTGGCCCCGTAGTCTGCCAGTGTAGACCAACACTCATGAGGAGCATTGGCCCGGGGGTTGATTAAGTATCCTCGGGTTAATTACTCCCTACGCGGTTCATTATTTATTAGGCAAATGTAGTACCAAAGTTGGGCCTTTCCAGACTAGTTTTAAACTAAAACGAATTATCAAGGGGGTCCCCATAACAACCCCGAGCGTGTTAGGAGTGCTCAATTATTGAACATAACACAGGTAGCTGAAACTAAGGGGGCAAAAGCGGAACTGAACACCTAGCCAAAAGACCAAGCCTTTCGCCTTTACCAAGTATATAGGCGCATTAAATTAAATATAAATAATATGGTGATATTACAAGGAACCCATGTTTGCACATGGAAGCAACTACACCTGCAACTAGGAATGCTAATAAAAGGCTGAGCAAGCAGTAACATAGCCAAACTGTGGTTTGCTGGGTTGTGGAAAGGTTATTTTCATGGCAATGTTGGGAGGCTGACAAATAAGTGGTAGGCAATGAGACATAGCGAAAGAAACGAGACAACTAGCATGGAAATGATAGTAATGGTATATAGGGAAATGGTCATCTTGCCCGTGATCCCGCTTGGAAGAATAACGAATCCGTGAAGCAGGCGAGCCAACGTAGTCGAATGGATCCTCACATTCTGACACGCTTGCAGAACTCTATCGAGAAGAAGCAAACCGGAAACAAGAATCAACACATTGAAACAAGAATCAACACACGGTGTTCAACCCAAATTTATTGATTCGCTCACAAGGGGAAGCTAAAGAATATTCTCAAGTATTAGCAGCTGAGTTATCAATTCAACCACACCTGAAGGATTAGTGTCTGCAACCAAAGTATCAGTAGCAAGGTAGTATGATAGCAACGGCACCAAAGAAAAGCTTTGACAATCCCAGCAATGGCACGAGAAAAGGCACGTTGACGGGAGACAATTTTTGAGACTATTGCTATACTTCCCTGGCAACGGCGCCAGGAAGAGCCTTGTTGACGGGATGTTAGCGCCAACATAGTCTTGCAACAAGTAACAATGGAGTAGCAAGGAACAGTAGTAGCAGCAGCACCAAAGTAAAAAGTAACAACAGTAGCGACAGCAGCAGCAAAGTAACAGCAGTAGTGACAGCAGCAAAGTGGCCCAATCCCTCTTGTAGCAAGGGACAAGCCTAGGAAAAGTAACGTAGCGAGGACCAGAAGTAAAATACTCGTAGGCAGTGGATCGGTGATGGATGAGTGTGACGGATATGATTCATCATGTAACAACTATAACACGGAGAGATAAGTAACTAGCTCCAGTTCTTCAATCTAATGTAGGCATGTATTCCGTATGTAGTCATACGTGCTTAGGGAAAAGAACTTGCATGACATCTATTGTCCATCCCTCCCGTGGCAGCGGGGTCCTAATGGAAACTACGGGATATTAAGGTTCTCTTTTCAATAAAGAACCAGACCAACGCATTAACACGCGGTGAATACATGAACTCCTCATACTATGGTCAACTCCGGGAGTGGTTCCGGCTATTGTCACTCCGGGGTTGCTGGGTCATAACACATAGTAGGTGACTACAACTTGCAAGATAGGATCTAAAACACACATATATTGGCGACAACATAATAGGTTTAGATCTGAAATCATGGCACTCGGGCCCTAGTGACAAGCATTAAGCATAGCCAAGTAGTAGCAACATCAATCTAGAACATAGTAGATACTAGGGATCAATCCCCGTCAAGAACTAACTCGATTACATCGTAGGTCTCATCCAACTCATCACCGTCTAGCAAGCCTACGATGAGATTACTCACGAATGATGAAGAGCATCATGGAATTGTCGATGGAGAAAGGTTGATGATGACGACGACAACGATTTCCCCTCTCCGGAGCCCGAAATGGACTCCCAATCTTCCCTCCACATGAAGAACAGGATGTGGCTGCGCCTCCGTATCGCAAAACGCGATGAAACCTTCTCTCTGATTTTTTTCAGGTGAAAGGGAAGATATAGAACTGAGATTGGGGGCAGTGGTGCCACGTGGGCCCCACAAGCATGCATGGCGCAGCCTAGGGGGGTGGCTGCGCCGTGTGGGCTTGTGGCCAACTAGCACACCCCCTCCGGTGGATCTTTGCGCATGTATTTTTATTTTATTCTAGAAAAAATCTCCGTAAATTTTCAGGACGTTCCGAGAACTTTCATTTCTGCACAAAAACAACACCATGGCAATTCTGCTGAAAACAGCGTCAGTCCGGGTTAGTTCCATTCAAATCATGCAAATTAGAGTCCAAAACAAGGGCAAAAGAGTTCGAAAAAGTAGATACGATGGAGATGTATCAAGTTACAACCTACAAGATACGAGCAACACAAGATATTATGCCATGAATGCAAATGCATGCAATTGGCAACCACAACAATGTTCCGGCTCTGATAGCTCGATGAGATACCAATGCAAATAATTCCATCCCTGATGGCTTGTGCCCCCAGGATACCTCCTGACGTCCCTCTGTGACCTATAAATTCACAAGTATTCCAAAAACCCTAAGAGCACTCTCAAAACATTTGTTTCGCCACCGCAAGTCTCTGTTCCGACGAGAGGCAATCTAAACCTCCGTTCCGGTGATCTTTTGAAGGGGAGATCAATCACGGAGGGCCTCTACATAGCCCTTGCTGCCCTCACCATGGTGTGTGAGTAGTTCACCACAGACCTACGGGTCCGTAGGTAGTACCTAGATGGCAATCTCTCTCTCTTATGATCTTCAATACCATGTTCATCGCATCTTTGCTTTGATATATCCGATGTAATCACGATGTATGGTGTGTTTGTTAGGATCCAATGAACTATGGTTTATGTTCAGATTTTTCATGAAAAGAATTTGAGTCAACTCTAATTATTATGATTCTTAATTGCATGATCATCATAGCTTCGTAATGCTCTCCGATCTATTGAGATAGTTTGGCCAACTAGATTAATATTTCTTCAGTGGGAGTGGTGCGTTGTAGTAGGTTCAACATGGCGAATTTCTATATCCCAGTGATAGAAGGGGACACGATGCGTCGTTGTGTTGCTGCTACTAAGGATAAAACGATGGGGTTTATTCATATTAACTGAGTTTACTTTGTCTACATCATGTCGTTGTTCTCCAAGCATTACTCTGTTTTTACTTAATACATAGAGAGGGAAGCATAGAAGCGCTCTTGAAGTGGAGTAATAGTAATAGGTGTAGGCAGGAGTCGGTCTATTTGCTTATGGACGTGAGTCCTATATACACATGATCATTGCCGTGAAAATCGCATAATATTCGTTGTCCTATCAATTTCCCAATAGTAATTTGTTTACCCACCATATGCCTTTTCCATGAGAGATGCCATTAGGGAACACTATGGCCCCGAGTCTATTCACTTATATATTTAAAAATGCTACTATTACCTTGCAGT
Organism: Hordeum vulgare subsp. vulgare; assembly: GCF_904849725.1. Classification (NCBI taxonomy): domain Eukaryota; kingdom Viridiplantae; phylum Streptophyta; class Magnoliopsida; order Poales; family Poaceae; genus Hordeum; species Hordeum vulgare. The sequence goes on from NC_058518.1 coordinate 315,245,259, forward strand.
CATTATTTGTGTTTTATTTTTGCAATTTACAATTATCAACAATTATCTACACACCTCATTTTCTTGCAAATAACGAGATCAAGGGGATTGACAACCCTCTTGCCCGCGTTGGGTGCAAGTTTGTTTGTTTATTTGTGTGCAGTCGCTGAAGACGGTTGAGAATTTGTATTCCTATTGGTTCGATAAACCTTGATTTCATAACTGAGGGAAATACTTACCCACATTGTGCTGCGATAACCCGTTGCTCTTCACGGAAAAGCCAACGTAGATCACAGTCATCAGTAGTCAGGTGAGCAGCGGGGATCAGCGCTCGATGACGCAGGGGCAAGGGTGAGCAGGGAGCGAGGCAAGCGGGGCTAGCAGCTGCGTGCTCTCCAGTGGCCGGCCATGGTGAAGGCGGCGAAGCAAGGTGTGGCCAGGTGGGAGGAGGCGAGAGACAGGGTCGCGTGGCGTCCTAGAATGGCGATGAACGGCGACATCAAGGCGACCTGCGGGGCAGCGCGATGAGGTTGGAGCGCCTGGCCTCGGGCGTGGGGTGCAGGAGGAGGTTAGGGGAGGTGAGGAGGAGGCTGAGAGGGATCACGGGGACGATGCTGCAGGAACAGGGGCGCGACAAGGACGCAGCGCCATGGGGGCGAAGGTGGAGCAGAGCGCATGGCCATGGATCCGCCGACCTAAGCGCGACAAGGCGAGGTAGAGCAGGGGCTTCTGACGCGAGGGAGAGAGGCACTATCGGAGGGTGTCAGAGCATGGAGATCGGGGTAGCTCCCTGGTTTGCGAGCAAGGAAGGGAGAGGCTAAGGAGATTGAGAGAGGATGGGGGCACGAGCAAAAGAGGGGATCAGGCGTGATCTCCTGGTGACGACGCTAGGAGGAAGGAGGCAGGGGAGATAGGAGAGATGGGGATCGAGCCAAGGTTCTCCTTGACACTAGGTTAAGAGGGGCAGCTGGGCCTTGGGCCGGCCTCGATGGTTTGGCTGGACTGCTCCTCCTTCTCTTTCTCTCTAATATTTCCCAAACAGGGAATAGCAAAGAAGAAAAAGGAGAAGAAAGGAAGTGTTAGGGTAGAATTTAGACATGGGGATAATTTTCTTGGACTCACAAAAATGAGCTTAACCCAAGAAAACTGAAGCATGAATACAAGATTTAAATTCAAATTCATTTGAATTAATTCCAATGGTTTGAACTAGGACAAGGTTTTGAAGAGTCCAAAATGAAGAGAATTTTGGTGGAGCTTTGGACGGATACAAATGGAATCATGGGCAAAGTTTTTAGACCAAACTTGGAGTGGCAAACGCATGAACATTTATTATGCAAGTGTGTTGGTTGATTCCAATTCATGGAATATTTATTGTAGATCCTCAAAATATTGGGAGGATATTTTATTAGTTATAAAGAGAAATCACCATGCGAATGTCCCTCAATTTAAATAGATCCAAAGAACTATGAAATTTTATTTATTTGAGATGTAGAAAAATTTAATGACGTGATGGCATGATGACATGATGAATGCAACAACCAAAAAAATTACACGATGACAACGGAATAAAAGGGGAATCTTCTGGAGCATCGGTTTCGGGCTGTTATAGTGAGCTTGATGTCTTCTTCTTGAGCTACTCTTGGTGTACTTGTCCTTCTTCTCTGATTCATTGCCTCTCCAGGAGTGTCTTCGTTCATGATGATCTTCTCTACTCCTTCTCTCTCTCCGAGGTATCTCATCTCTTGAGCTTCGTCTTCTTTTGTGGAGAGCCGAGCACTCATTGGAATAGTGTCTGGGGTTTCCACAGTTGTAGAAGTTTCGGTCACGACTAGACGAACGCTTCTCATCATATCTTGAGCTTGAGCTTCTCTCTTTGCCTCTACTCTTGTAGAACTTGTTGAATTTTCTAACCATGAGACTGATCTCTTAATTGGTAACAAGGTTGTCATTTGAAGTGGCAGGAGTATCAGTTGAATCTTTGTAAGCACCGCTTGACTTGTTGTGCAACTCATCTTTGTCCTTGAGTGATATTTCATGAGCAACAATCTTCCAATGACTTCAGTTGGCTTGAGATCCTTGTAGTTTGGCATCATTTGGACTAATGTGCACACGGTGTCGTATCTTCCATCCAAGGCTCTAAGTATTTTATTGATGGTGAATTTGTTGGTCATCTCTCCACTTCCTAAGCCAACAATCTCATTTGTGATGAGAGCTAGCTTGGAATACATCTCAACGACTCCTTCACCATCCTTCATCATGAACTTGTCAAGCTAACTTTGAAGCACATCCAACATTGATTCCCTAAAAGAGTTAGTACATTCGTGCATACCAATAAAAGTATCCCAAATTTCCTTTGCATTCTCAAGGCGGCTGATTTTGTTGAATTCTTCAGGACACAAGCAGTTGAATAAGATATCACACGCTTGAGCATTGTACTACAACATCTTCAGCTCATCTGCTATCGCGTCACGATCCAGTTCTTTTCCTTCTCCGAAGAAATCACCTTGTACACCAACACGAATAACAACCAAAACGGCAGGATTATGACCAAGAATATGCATTTTAATCTTATGCTTCCAACTAGCAAAGTTTGTACCATCGAAATATGGACCTCTACGGTGATAATTTCCCTCACTAGACGCCATACTCTCCTAGGTTGTGAAACCAATGTAATGGAGACCAAATCTTTGATACCATTTGTAGGATCTAAAGTATGTCTAGAGGGGGGGGGGTGATTATACTACTTGACAAGATAAAAACTTAGCCTTTGACCAATTTTGGTTGTGGGCCAGTTTTATAAATTATGACTAGTCAAGTTCATCCTACACATGCACATCTAAGAGTATAGCAGCGGAAAGTAATGACATGCAAATGTAAAGTAGATGGTAAGGTAGGGAGATCAAACGCAAAGGTTGATACGACAATTTTTGGCATGGTTCTGTTAGATGGTGCTATCGTACGTCCATGTTAGTGGAGACTTCAATCCACGAAGGGTAACGGTTGCGAGATTCCACGAAGGGCTCTACCCACAAGGGGTCCACGAAGAAGCGGCCTTGTGTATTCCACCACGCCTTCTGTCCACACAGGACTAGCCTCACTCATGATAGATCTTCACGAAGTAGGCAATTTCCTTGCCCTTACAAACTTCTTGGTTCAACTCCACAACACGAAGTAGGAGGCTCCCAAGCGACACCTAACCAATCTAGGTGGCACCACCCTCCAAACGGTAATAGATGCGGTAGAACGATGAACTCCTTGCTCTTGTGCTTCAAAAGATAGTCTCCTCAACACTCAGTCACTCTCTCATAGATGAGGAATGGGTAGGAGAGATTGATCTTGTGGAAAGCAACTTGGGATGCTAGAGATCAAGGTTCAAATGGTTGGATTGGAATCTCTTGATCTCAACACATGAGTAGGTGGCGCTCTCTCACAAAAATGGATCTTGCAAGTGTAAGTGTGTTCTGAGTGTTTTCTCTAAGAATGAGAGGTAGGTGGAGGGGTATATATAGGCATCCCCCAAAATCCAACCGTTAGAACATTATTGCCCAACTCGGTGACACCGAAAGGAATCTCGAAGGTACCGAGTTGCACTAAATGTGGAAACTTTTGAATTCTTGGTGAGACCGATATAGGAATCTTGGTGGTACCGATACAATGACCTACACCACGATTTCAAACTCAGGAAATTCGATTCTTGAAATCTTGTCAACAGAAAATTGGTGACTGAATCTCGGTGGCACCGATGTGAAAGTCGGTGGTAGCGAGATGGTAGGGTTTGGGATAAGATCTATCAAGTGGAAAATCGGTAGGGCCGAGTGAAATAGTTGGTGGCACCGATTTTGCTAATATGGCTTTGGACAGATATATTTTGTGGGAGAATGGCTGAGTATTTTTGGTGGCTACCTCTAATCACTTGAGCAACCAATTCATCATAATACCTCACCCCCTTTTACTAGTATTGGATTACCTATGGACTCAAAGTGATTTCTCACAATCTAAAATGTAGAGTCTTCTTGCTTGAAGCTTGAGCCAATCATATTCCTTTCCTTGCATCAAGGGTATTCTCCTGAATATCTATAGCCAAGGCATCTTTGAATTTTTTTGAAATATATTTGGATAAGATCATTAGTCCAATGATGCTTATGTTGTGATTAATTACTAAACCACCTTAGGGAGCAATTGTGCTTCGCCCCTCTAAATTTGTACTCCAATATATAGTCGCCCATGAGGCTAGATTCATCAACCATAATATTCCGCACCAATTCCACTCTTCCTAATAATGTGGTATCTCCTGCAAGTTGCTAGACCTAGCCGCCACCCACCGTTTCTTCCCCGTGTGCCGCCCCCGGGGCGGTCGACCTTCATGACCGCCATTGGGGGTCGCGTTGCCCGTACCTAGGGTTCGTCCGCCAATCGTATTGATCGGTTTCCGTACAGAGTCTTATTCTCAGTCTTTTGATCCAGACTTTTCCCTCTCCCGCTGGTTGCAATAGTCATTGTTTTATTTTTAGCTTTCTGATCTAAGATAGGTTTCTGTTGCCCACAACCGCCATCGACCCCGCGCCTCTACTCCGACATTGGCGTGACCCGGCCTATACATTGACCCGGTGGCCTGAGGCAACGTGGAGGCCCCTCACGACCGTCGATCGTGCGTTTGCTCACCCATCATCTTGTGTTAGTTGTCGCCGCCCTTCTCCGACCGGGACAACTTCATCACCACCCACCTTTATTGCCTTGTATGGTTGTGCACCAGTTGCGTCGGGCCAGCTCACGGCTCTGGCCACGTCGGCTTCCTCGAGCCGACCACATCGACCTTGGGGGCTGCCTCGGGCCGGTTGCCAGCTTTCGGCTGCTGTCGGCCTTGCCGGCTGCCTCTGGCTCACTGCCGGTTCCGGCCACGTCGGGCTCGTGTGCACATCGTCTCACGCCGACCATCGTCATCGGCTTCATCTCGGACTCTGTCGCCACCCTGCCTCCACCAAGCAACGCCCCTAACCTCGCGCACAATCGAACTAATCGCGTGCCCGCCCGCAATCTGCCTCATCTATGCCATGCGACCGATCTGACCCGTTGGTTGCGCGAGCCCCTGATGTCCCAGAAGCGTATGGGATCGCAACAGTTTTCGAGGGTAGAGTATTCAACCCAAATTTATTGATTCGACTGAAGGGTAAGCGAAATAATATTCTCAAGTATTAGCAGTTGAGTTGTCAATTCAACCACACCTGAAAGATTAGTGTATGCAAGCAAAGTATCAGTAGCAAGGTAGTATGACAACAACGGTGCCAGAAAAAGCCTTGGTTGACGGGATTGTCAGTACCGCTTACCTAGCCTCGGCAATGGCGCCATCTAAGTCTTGCAACAAGTAACAATAGGGTAGCAAGGAACAGTAGCAGCATCAACAGCAAAGTAACAAGTTACAACATTAGCAACAGTAGCAGCAAAGTGACAGCAGCAAAGTGGCCCAATCCCTCTTGTAGCAAGGGACAAGCCTAGGCAAAGTAACATAGCGAGAACCAGTAGTAAAAGACTCGTAGGCAGTGGATCAGTGATGGATGAGTGTGACGGATGTGATTCATCATGTAACAGCTATAACACGGAGAGATATGTGACTAGCTCCCGTTCGTCAATCTAATGTAGGCATGTATTCCGTATGTTGCCATACGTGCTTAGGGAAAAGAACTTGCTTGACATCTATTGTCCATCCCTCCCGTGGCAGCGGGATCCTAATGGAAACTACGGGATATTAAGGTTCTCCTTTTAATAAAGAACCGGACCAATGCATTAACACGCAGTGAATACATGAACCCCTCATACTATGGTCATCTCCGGGAGTGGTTCCGGCTATTATCACTCCGGGGTTGCCGGGTCATAACACATAGTAGGTGACTACAACTTGTAAGATAGGATCTAAAACACACATATATTGGCGACAATGTAATAGGTTCAGATCTGAAATCATGGCACTCGGGCCCTAGTGACAAGCATTAAGCATAGCCAAGTAGTAGCAACATCAATCTAGAACATAGTGGATACTAGGATCAATCCCCGTCAAAAACTAACTCGATTACATGATAGATCTCATCCAACTCATCACCATCCAGCAAGCCTACGATGTGATTACTCACGAACGATGAAGATCATCATGGAATTGTCGATGGAGAAAGGTTGATGATGACGATGGCGACGATTTCCCCTCTCCGGAGCCTGAAACAGACTCCAGATCTGCCCTCGAGATGAAGAACAGGATGTGGCGGCGCCTCCGTATCGCAAAACGCGATGAAACCTTCTCTCTATTTTTTTCCAGGCGAAACAGAAGATATAGAACTGAGATTGGGGCGGTGGTGCCACGTGGGCCCCACAAGCCCTCATGGCGTGGCCATAGGGGGTGGCCGCGACCCAGGGGCTTGTGGCCCACTGGCACGCCCCCTCACGTGGATCTTTGCGCAGGTATTTTTCTTTTATTCCAGAAAAAATCTCCGTAAATTTTCAGGACGTTCCGAGAACTTTCATTTCTGCACAAAAACAACACCATGGCAATTTTGCTGAAAACAGCGTCACTCCAGGTTAGTTCCATTCAAATCATGCAAACTAGAGTCCAAAACAAGGGCAAAAGAGTTTGAAAGTAGATACACGGAGACGTATCAACTCCCCCAAGCTTAAAGCCTTGCTTGTCCTCAAGCAACTCAGTTAACAAACTAAGAGTGACAAAAGAAAAACTTTGACGAACTCTGTTTGATCTTGTTGTTGCAACTATGTCTAACTCACAACCAGAATTTCAGCAACATCACAAGCAAACCACATAAGCAAATGACATCTAGGTCTCACGGTAAACTCATATAAATGGCATAATCAACTAGCGAGCAAATAATAATAAGCCTCAAGTGTCAACAATTCAATCAAAACAACATGAAGCAGTACGAATAGATGGTATCTCGCTAGCTCTTTCTGAGACCGCAAAACATAAATGCAGAGCACCTTCAAAGACCAAGGGCTGACTAGACATTGTAATTCAAGGCAATGAAGATCCAGTCATAGTCATACTCAACACAGTTAAAAGCAAAGCATAAAAATGAGAGAGGTGCTCTCTAATTGGTGCTTTTGTAAGAGGAGGATGACTCAGTGGGAACATAAATAGACAGGCCCTTCGCAGAGGGAAGCATTGATTTGCATAGGTGCCAGAGCTCAAGCTTTGAAAACAAAGATAATAATTTTGGGTGGCATGCTTTCATTGTCAACGCAATGACTAAGAGTTCTCAATATCTTCCACGCTACACATGCTATAGGCGGTTCCCAAAAACAAAAGTAAAGTTTTGACTCCCCCACCACCAATCAATCACACTCCACGGGTAGCCGAATCCTCGGGTACTGTCTAAACCAACATCAATCCGGGGGGAGTTTTGTTTGCAATTATGTTTTCGATTTGAGCATGGAACTGGGAATTCCAATTACCATCCCCTTTCTCGTGAATGATAGTGAATAAACACATATCGAGGATAACACGCCTAGCATGGAAGATACCAATAGCCCCGTGTCACCACATGAGCGGTTCGAGCATGCAAAACAGATTATTTCTTGAAGATTTAGAGAGTGGCACATGCAAATTTACTTGTAATGGCAGGTAGATACCGCACATAGGTAGTGTTGGAATTATGCCCTAGAGGCAATAATAAATATAGTTATTATTATAATTCCTGTATCAAGATAATCGTTTATTATCCATGCTATAATTGTATTATATGAAGACTTATATACATGTGTGGATACATAGACAAAACATTGTCCCTAGCAAGCCTCTAGTTGGCTAGCCAGTTGATCAACGATAGTCAGTGTCTTCTGATTATGAACAAGATGTTGTTGCTTGATAACTGGATCACGTCATTAGGAGAATCACGTGATGGACTAGACCCAAACTAATAGACGTAGCATGTTGATCGTGTCTTTTTATTGCTACTGTTTTCTGCGTGTCAAGTATTTGTTCCTATGACCATGAGATCATATAACTTACTAACACCGGAGGAATACTTTGTGTGTATCAAACGTCGCAACGTAACTGGGTGACTATAAAGATGCTCTACAGGTATCTCCGAAGGTGTTCGTTAAGTTAGTATGGATCGAGACTGGGATTTGTCACTCCGTGTGACGGAGAGGTATCTCGGGGCCCACTCGGTAATACAACATCACACACAAGCCTTGCAAGCAATGTGACTTAGTGTAAGTTGCGGGATCTTGTATTACGGAACGAGTAAAGAGACTTGCCGGTAAACGAGATTGAAATAGGTATGCGGATACTGACGATCGAATCTCGGGCAAGTAACATACCGAAGGACAAAGGGAATGACATACGGGATTATATGAATCCTTGGCACTGAGGTTCAAACGATAAGATCTTCGTAGAATATGTAGGATCCAATATGGGCATCCAGGTCCCGCTATTGGATATTGACCGAGGAGTCTCTCAGGTCATGTCTACATAGTTCTCGAACCCGCAGAGTCTGCACACTTAAGGTTCGACGTTGTTTTATGCGTATTTGAGTTATATGGTTGGTTATCGAATGTTGTTCGGAGTCCCGGATGAGATCATGGACGTCACGAGGGTTTCCGGAATGGTCCGGAAACGAAGATTGATATATAGGATGACCTCATTTGATTATCGGAAGGTTTTCGGAGTTACCGGGAATGTACCGGGAATGACGAATGGGTTCCGGGAGTTCACCGGGGGGGCAACCCACCCCGTGGAAGCCCATAGGCATTGAGGGTGGCGCACCAGCCCTTAGTGGGCTGGTGGGACAGCCCAAAAGAGCCCTATGCGCATTGGAAGAAAAATGAAAGAGAAAAGAAAAAAAGGAGGAGGTGGGAAAGAGAAGAAGGACTCCACCTTCCAAACCAAGTAGGACTCGGTTTGGGGGGAGACCTTCCCCCTTGGTTCGGCCGAACCCCTTGGGGGTCCTTGGACCCCCAGGCAAGGCTCCCCCTCTTCCCCCTATATATACGGAGGTTTTAGGGCTGATTTGAAACAACTTTGCCACGGCAGCCCGACCACATATCTCCACGGTTTTACCTCTAGGTCGCGTTTTTGCGGAGCTCGGGCGGAGCCCTGCTGAGACGAGATCATCCCCAACCTCCGGAGCGCCATCATGCTGCCGGAGAACTCTTCTACCTCTCCGTCTCTCTTGCTGGATCAAGAAGGCCGAGATCATCGTCGAGCTGTACGTGTGCTGAACGCGGAGGTGCCGTCCGTTCGGCACTATATCGTGGGACTGATCGCGGGATAGTTCGCGGGGCGGATCGAGGGACGTGAGGACGTTCCACTACATCAACCGCGTTCACTAACGCTTCTGCTGTACGGTCTACAAGGGTACGTAGATCACACATCCCCTCTCGTAGATGGACATCACCATGATAGGTCTTCGTGCGCGTAGGAAAATTTTGTTTCCCATGCGACGTTCTCCAACAGTGGTATCAGAGCTAGGTTCATGCGTAGATGTCTTCTCGAGTAGAACACAAAAGTTTTTGTGGGCGGTGATGTGCGTTTTGCTGCCCTCCTTAGTCTTTTCTTGATTCCACGGTATTGTTGGATCGAAGCGGCTCGGACCGACATTACTCGTACGCTTACGAGAGACTGGTTTCATCGCTACGAGTATCTCCGTTGCTCAAAGATGACCGGCGGGTGTCAGTTTCTCCAACTTTAGTTGAATCGGATTTGACCGAGGAGGTCCTTGGATGAGGTTAAATAGCAACTCATATATCTCCGTTGTGGTGTTTGCGTAAGTAAGATGCGATCCTACTAGATACCCATGGTCACCACGTAAAACATGCAACAACAAAATTAGAGGACGTCTAACTTGTTTTTGCAGGGTATGCTTTTGATGTGATATGGCCAACGATGTGATGTGATATATTGGATGTATGAGATGATCATGTTGTAATAGATAATATCGACTTGCACGTCGATGGTACGGCAACCGGCAGGAGCCATAGGGTTGTCTTTATAACTAACGTTTGTGCTTGCAGATGCGTTTACTATTTTGCTAGGATATAGCTTTAGTAGTAATAGCATGAGTAGCACGACAACCCCGATGGCGACACGTTGATGGAGATCATGGTGTGGCGCCGGTGACAAGAAGATCGTGCCGGTGCTTTGGTGATGGAGAACAAGGAGCACGTGATGATGGCCATATCATGTCACTTATGAATTGCATGTGATGTTAATCCTTTAATGCACCTTATTTTGCTTAGAACGACGGTAGCATTATGAGGTGATCTCTCACTAAAATTTCAAGACGAAATTGTGTTCTCCCTGACTGTGCACCGTTGCTACAGTTCGTCGTTTCGAGACACCACGTGATGATCGGGTGTGATAGACTCAACGTTCACATACAACGGGTGCAAAACAGTTGCGCACGCGGAACACTCGGGTTAAGCTTGACGAGCCTAGCATGTGCAGACATGGCCTCGGAACACATGAGACCGAAAGGTCGATCATGAATCATATAGTTGATATGATTAGCATGGGGATGCTTACCACTGAAACTATGCTCAACTCACGTGATGATCGGACTTGAGCTAGTGTAAGTGGATCATGAAACACTCAAATGACTAGAGATATGTACTTTTTGAGTAGGAGTTTAGCGAGTAATTTGATTAAGTTAAACTCTAATTATCTTGAACATAGTCTAAGTCCACTTTTAATATATTTGTGTTATAGATCATGGCTCACGCGACAGTCACCCTGAATTTTAATACGTTCCTAGAGAAAGCTAAGTTGAAAGATGATGGAAGAAACTTTGTAGACTGGGCTCGTAATCTTAAGCTAATCTTACAAGCTGGGAAGAAGGATTATATCCTTAATGCTGCGCTAGGAGATGAACCACCCGCTACGGCTGATTAGGATGTTAAGAACGCTTGGTTAGCACGTAAGGAGGACTACTCAGTAGTTCAATGTGCAGTCTTGTATGGCTTAGAACCGGGACTTCAACGTCGCTTTGAGCGTCATGGAGCATTTGAGATGTTCCAAGAGTTCAAGTTTATCTTTCAGAAGAACGCTCGGATCGAGAGGTATGAGACCTCCGATAAATTCTATGCTTGCAAGATGGAGGAGAACTCGTATGTCGGTGAACATGTGCTCAAAATGTCTGGGTACTCAAACCGTCTAGCTGAGCTGGGGATTGAACTCCCGCAAGAAGCTATCACTGACAGAATCCTTCAATCACTGCCGCCAAGCTATAAAGGCTTTGTGTTGAACTACAAGATGCAAGGGATGAACAAGTCTCCCGGCGAGTTGTTTGCGATGCTGAAAGTCAGAGAGTCTGAACTCCGTAAAGAGCATCAAGTGTTGATGGTGAATAAGACCACTAGTTTCAAGAGAAACGACAAAGGCAAGAAGGGTAATTCAAAGAAGAGCGGCAAGCCTATTGCCAATCCGACGAAGAAACCCAAAGCTGGACCTAAGCCTGAAACAGAGTGTTACTATTGCAAGGGTATGGGTCACTGGAAGCGCAATTGCCCCAAGTATCTGGCTGATAAGAAGGCGGCCAAAGAAAAATCAGGTATATTTGATATACATGTTATTGATGTGTACTTAACCAGCTCTCGTAGTAGTGCCTGGGTATTCGATACCGGTTCTGTTGCTCATATTTGCAACTCGAAACAGGAACTGCGGAATAGACGAAGGCTGGCGAAAGATGAAGTGACGATGCGCGTAGGAAATGGTTCCAAGGTTGATGCAATCACCGTCGGCATAGTTTCACTTCAGTTACCATCAGGATTAGTTATGAACTTGAATCATTGTTATTTAGTGCCTACGTTGAGCATGAACATTATATCTAGATCTTGTTTATTGCGAGACGGTTACTCTTTTAAGTCAGAGAATAATGGTTGTTCTATTTCTATGAGTAACATCTTTTATGGTCATGCACCCAATGTGAGAGGATTGTTCATATTGAATCTTGATAGTGATACACACATACATAACATTGAGACCAAAAGAGTTAGAGTTAACAATGATAGCGCCATATTTTTGTGGCACTGCCGCTTAGGTCATATTGGTGTAAAGCGCATGAAGAAACTCCATGCCGATGGACTTTTGGAGTCACTTGACTTTGATTCACTTGACACGTGCGAACCATGCCTCATGGGCAAGATGACTAAAACTCCGTTCTCCAGAACAATGGAGCGTGCAAGTGACTTGTTGGAAATCATACATACCGATGTGTGTGGTCCGATGAGCGTAGAGGCACGCGGCGGATATCGTTATTTTCTCACCTTCACTGACGATTTGAGTAGATATGGTTATGTCTACTTAAGGAAGCACAAGTCTGCAACATTTGAAAAGTTCAAGCAATTTTAGAGTGAAGTTGAAAATCATCGTAACAAGAAGATCAAGTTCCTACGGTCTGATCGTGGGGGTGAATATCTGAGTTTCGAGTTTGGTGCTCACTTAAGACAATGTGGAATTGTTTCACAGTTGACACCGCCTGGAACACCACAGCGTAATGGTGTGTCCGAACGTCGTAATCGTACTTTACTAGAGATGGTGTGATCTATGATGTCTCTTACCGATTTGCCATTATCATTTTGGGGTTATGCATTAGAAACAGCTGCATTCACTATAAATAGGGCACCATCAAAATCCGTTGAGACGACACCATACGAACTGTGGTATGGCAAAAGGCCAAAGTTGTCGTTTCTTAAAGTTTGGGGATGTGATGCTTATGTCAAAAAGCTTCAGCCTGAAAAGCTGGAACCCAAAGCGGAAAAGTGCATCTTCATAGGTTACCCAAAAGAGACAGTTGGGTACACCTTCTATCTCAAATCCGAGGGTAAAGTGTTTGTTGCTAAAAACGGAGCTTTTCTCGAGAAGGAGTTTCTCTCGAGAGAATTGAGTGGGAGGAAGATATAACTTGACGAGGTTGTCGAACCTCTCATCCCTCTGGATGGTGGTGCAGGGCAAGGGGAAACCTCTGTCGTTGCGACGCCGGTTGAGGAGGAAGTTAATGATGATTATCATGAAACTCTGGTTCAAGTTTCTGTTGAACCACGCAGGTCGACGAGACCACGTGCTGCTCCAGAGTGGTACGGTAATCCCGTCTTATCAATGATGTTGTTAGACAACAATGAACCTGCAAATTATGAAGAAGCAATGGTGGGCCCAGGTTCCAACAAATGGCTAGAAGCCATGAAGTCCGAGATAGGATCCATGTATGAGAACAAACTGTGGACTTTGGAAGTACTGCCTGAGGGCCGCAAGGCTATTCAGAACAAATGGATCTTTAAGAGGAAGACGGACGCTGACAGCAATGCGACCGTTTATAAAGCTCGACTTGTGGCAAAGGGTTTTTCACAAGTTCAAGGAGTTGACTACGATGAGACATTCTCACCCATAGCGATGCTTAAGTCCGTCAGAATCATGTTAGCAATAGCTGCATTTTTCGATTATGAAATCTGGCAGATGGATGTCAAAACGGCGTTCCTTAACGGTTTCCTTAAGGAAGAGTTGTATATGATGCAACCCAAAGGTTTTGTCGATCCTAAGAATGCTAACAAGGTGTGCAAGCTCCAGCGATCCATTTATGGACTGGTGCAAGCATCTCGGAGTTGGAACAAACGCTTTGATGAGGTGATCAAAGCATTTGGGTTTATACAAGTGGTTGGAGAATCTTGTATTTACAAGAAAGTGAGTGGGAGCTCTGTGGCATTTCCAATATTATATGTGGATGACATATTGCTGATTGGAAACAACGTAGAGTCATCAAAATGCATTGACAGTAACTAGCATTGAGTGCAAGCATGAGTAGGACATAAATCACCATGAACATGAATATCATACAGGCTATGTTGATTTTGTTTCAACTACATGTGTGAACATCAGTCAAGTCAAGACACTTGAAATATTCAAAGGAGGATACCATCCTATCATACTACATCATAGTCATCTCAACATTCATATTGGCAACCAAGACAAACCATTATAAGCTCCTAGCTAAGTAAGCATGGCATAAGCAACTATGATCTCTAAGTTGTCATTGCAAACATGTTTCTCTCACAACAAAGCTGAATCAGGCATGATGAGCTAGTCATATTTACAAAAACAAAATAGATCGAGTTCATACCAGCTTTTCCAGGCCTAGTCACTTCATCATATATCGTCATTATTGTCTTTCACTTGCACGAATGAACGATGTGAACAATAATAAGCGTGCTCGTGGATTGGACTAAACCTGGAATCTGCAGGCAAACACAAAGGCGAAGACAAAGTAATATGGCTCTTTGAAAGCTAAACAGGTATGCATGCAAGAGCCACTAAACATTGTAACCAATATCTTCTACCTTGACCCAAAGAAAAAGAAAACTATCTACATGGGAAAGCTCCCAAAAAACAAAAGAAGAACAAGAAAATCTTTTTGGGTTTTCTCAAACTAGACAGACACACGAAAAGAAAACGAGAAAAATAAAATAAACTAGCATGGATGATAAAGTGGCAAAGTGTGAACACCGGCTAACAAAGTGAAAGCATAAGCAAGAATGTAAAGTCGGTGAGAACACGTACTCCCCGAAGCTTAGGCTTTTGGCCTAACTTGGTCTACTCCCAAGGATGGTCCTGGCGAAACCCAAAATCATAATCGGGGTTATACGGGAGTGCTGCAGCCACTGCCTGAATAGCTGCCTCACGGAGACGAGCAGCCGTCGCCTTCCTCTCATACTCCTGTGCTTCTCCTCTAGTTATGTAGTATCTCAGTTTTACCTGAAAGTCAAAGAAAGAAGGAGCAGGAAGGGTAATATGGAAAACACGCAGCTGGTTAAATATCAATCAGTATAGGAGGGATTCATCATCCCTCTCAAGGAACTGGTAGCGTGTCATAGCGATGCGGTCAAGGAAAGCTATATGGAGCGGGGGATCTCCTGCGCATATGGGTACTCCAAGAAACTTTGCTATGCGAGTGGCATGGATGCCGCCAAAGAAATCCCCATCAATAGCATTCTTATTCAGCCTCCTTGCTATAATAGCTCCCATGTTGAAACTTTTGTCACCTGTCACTACGCTCTTGAGGATACTAAGGTCGGGTGCGAAGGGGTGACAATGCTCAATCTTGCCATTAATGCATCTGCCTATGAAGAGGGCAAAGTAATGCAAGGCAGGAAGATGAATACTCCCCATGGTAGCTTGCGTAATGTCTCTAGTTTCTCCAACCGTAATACCAGCGCAAAAATCTCTAACCGAAAATTTAGGAGGATCACTGAGGCTACCCCAAGTAGGTATTTTGCAAATTCTATTGAAATCCTCTAAACCCATGGTATACGATTTATCATAGAGATCAAACAGTACCGATGGCTCACGGCCAGCTGAAAATTTGAATCTACGAACAAGAGAAGCAGTGAGAGCAACATACTATTCACATTTATCGGAGATGAATTCTTCGAGTCCGACGTTGTGAACAAATGCATCAAACTCATCTTTAAAGCCTGCCTCAATCATAAATTCATCAGAAGGCCATTCACATGGTTGTACCTGCGCGTCCCTAGGTTGGTAAGGATCAGGCTCCCGAATTGCAAGATGGGGACCTCTCTTGCTTGAGGAACCACCATGATAGTTTCTCTTGAACATCTTCCTTTTCTGAAATTTTCAGTGACCCAAAGGAAAGGTGAACAAGGTTCAACTAAACTTGTAGCAACTACTCCCACAAGTGCCTAGAGACCATATTATGCATCAAAACTACTTGGGACGAGCTAGAATTAGCATGCAAAGCTCAAGAACATGGTCACCAAGGCAGCAAAAATACGCGGAGTACAAGGCACTAGAGAAAAAATGAATTGGACCAATGGAGGAGTCACTTACAAAGGAGTAATTTCCCCAAAACAGTTCGGAGAACGGTGATTTGAGCAAAGAGATCGAAAATCCTAGCAATAGGAGCAAGAACACGGGTTTGAGCTGCGAAACGATTTTTTCTAGAGGTAGGAGAAGCGGATAGGAGAAAGAATGAGTGGAGGGGGTGCTTGTGGGCCCCACAAGCCTGGGTGGCGCGGCCAGGGGGATGCCCGCGCCCCTAGGGCTTGTGGCCCACTGGTGTGGCCCCCAGACAGACTCTTTGTCCCAGTATTTTTCAAATATTCCAGAAAAAATCATACTAGATTTTCACAGCGTTCGGAGAACTTTAATTTTCGGGGTATTTTTCTACCGGACGCTAAGACAGAAAACAGGGAAAACTAAACTAAATCTATCATTTTTCTTCTAAGCAACCTAAAGTGAAAGCTTGGAACAGAGGTTTGTGACTCCTTGATTCATCCATCTCATGGTCATCGAAAGAAATCCGTCAATGGGGTTGATCAAATCCCCTCGAGAAACCTTTCTCGAATCGCAAAAGAGAACTGAGAATTTTCCGAACAGTCACTAGGTCACCTCAATGGGGATGTGAATCTCCCCAACGACCAAGTCATACTTCATATTGACACGAGGAATAGGGCATTCAAAGCTCCCAATAAGAATCGATCAAGTTTTTTCGATAGCATTGATGCAATGTACTCGATATTGTTTCTTCGGAAAGTGCACCGTATGCTCATTACCGTTGACATGGAAAGTGACATTGCCTTTGTTGCAATCTATAACAGCCCCTACAGTGTTTAAAAAGGGTCTTCCGAGGATGACAGCCATGGCATCGTCCTCGGGAATATCCAAGATAACAAAGTCTGTTAAGATAGTGGTGTTAGCAACCACAACAGGCACATCCTCGCAAATGCCGATAGGGAAAGCAGTTGATTTGTCGGACATTTGCAGATAGATTTCAGTGGGTGTCAACTTATCCAGTTCAAGTCTATGATAAAGATATAGAGGCATAACACTAACACTGGCTCCAAGGTCCCATAACGAAGTTCTAACGTAGTTGCCTTTAATGGAGCAAGGTATAGTGGGCACACCGGGATCACATAGTTTCTTCGGAGTTCCACCCTTGAAAATGTAATTGGCAAGCATGGCGGAGATCTCAAGATCAGGTATCCTCCTCTTATTAGTCACAATATATTTCATGTACTTAGCATACGGATACATTTTGAGCATATCTGTCAAACGCATCTGCAGAAAGACAGGTCTAATCATTTCAACGAATCACTCAACATCCTCATCATCCTTTTTCTTGGATGGTTTGGGAGGAAAGGGCATAGGTTTCTGAACCCATGGTTCCCTTTCTTTACCATGCTTCCTAGCAGGGAAGTCATTCTTATCGTATCTCTTAGTCTTAGGTTGTGGGTTATCAAGATCGGGTTCAATCTCCACATCCTTATCATTGCTAGGTTGAGCATCTTCATGAACATCACTATTGATATTATCATTAGGCTCATGTTCATCACCGGATTGTGTTTCAGCATCAGAGACAGAGATATCATTTGGACTCTCAGGTGTAGCACCAACAGGGTTGCTAGCGTGCAGATTCCTATCATCTTTCTTCTTCTTTCTAGGATGAGTAGGTGCATCAGTGCTAACTCCTTGAGGATCTTGTTCAACTCTCTTCGGATGACCCTCAGGATACAGAGGTTCCTGGGTCATTCTACCGCCTCTAGTAACGACTCTGACGGAATTGTCGTTCAACTCATTGAGCAAGTCATTTTGAGATTTAAGTACTTGTTCTACCTGAGTAGTAACCATAGAGGCATGTTTACTCAGAAGCTTAAGATTGTTGACGTTTCTGTCCACACAAGCACTTAAATGACTAAGCATACGGGCATTCTTTTCCAATTGTCTTCTAACATAATCATTGAAACTCTCTTGTTTGGCAACGAAGTTATCAAATTCATCCATGCATAAGCTAGCAGGTTTATCAAAAGGAATATCACTCTCATCAAACCTACGCAGAGAATTTACTTCTACTACCTGTATCGGATTATCGAGACCATGGATCTCTTTGATAGGTGGTAGATTTTTGACATCTTCAGATTTAATGCCTTTCTCTCGCATAGATTTCTTGGCTTCTTGCATATCTTCAGGACCGAGGAACAGAATACCTCTTTTCTTTAGAGTTGGCTTAGGAGGTGGTTCGGGAATAGTCCAAGCACTCTCATTGCACAAGATGTTGTTCAATAGAATCTCAGCTTGTTCTACGGTTCGTTCCCTGAAAACACTACCGGCACAACTGTCTAAGTGGTCTTTGGAAGCATCGGTAAGTCCATTATAGAAGATATCAAGTATCTCATTCTTCTCAATAGGGTGATCAGGCAAAGCATTCAGTAGCTGGATAAGCCTCCCCCAAGCTTGTGGGAGACTCTCTTCTTCAGCTTGAGCAAAGTTGTATATTTCCTGCAAGGCAGCTTGCTTCTTATGGACAGGGAAATATTTTTCAGAGAAGTAGTAGACCATATCCTGGAGGATACACACACAACCAGGAGCAAGAGAAGTGAACCGGGTCTTAGCATCATCCTTTAGCGAGAAAGGAAACAACTTGAGCATATAGTAGTGGCGGATCTTTTCCTCACTAGTGAATGGGGTGGCTATATCGTGCATTTTGGTAAGATGGGCTACAACCATTTCAGACTCGTAACCATGAAAAGGATTAGATTCGACCAGAGTGATTAACTCAGAGTCGACAGAGAATTCATAATCCTTACCGGTCACAAAGATAGGTGAAGTGGCAAACTTCGGGTCGTATTTCATCCTAGCGTTCAGAGATTTTTCTTTCCACTTGCGCAGAAGTTTCTCAACATCATAGCTATCCTTACACGCGAGAAAATCCTCAGCTATCTCTCCCTCCATAACATAGCGCGTATCAGGCATAACAGGAAATTCAGGCATAGTAGCAGGTTCTACTTCAATAGTATCAGCAGTTTCAGAAGTATCATCACATCTAGCAGCAACTCTAGCAATATGTGCATCACGGGCACCAAGTGGCAAAGCAGTATCAGGCATAGCAGGCATAGTATCAAGCATATCATCATCAGGCATAGTATCAAGCATAGCATCATCATGCATAGTATCAAGCATAGCATCATCAGGCATAGTATCAAGCATAGCATCATAAGAATCATGGGCAGAAGAAGTAGCATCATCAAGCACAGGCGACATATCAAGATTTCTAGCAGGAGGCGAAGTCGCAAACTTACTCAAAACTGAAGGTGAATCAAGTGCAGAGCTAGATGGCAGTTCCTTACCTCTCCTCGTAATGGAAGGTACGATTTTAGTTCTTGGATCTTTCAGATTCCTCATAGTGATCAGCAGACATCAATCCCAAGTGACTCAGAGAATATAGTTGTGCTTCCCCGGCAACGGCGCCAGAAAAAGCCTTGATGTCTCACAAGCGTATCAGATCGCAGCAGTTTTCGAGGGTAGAGTATTCAACCCAAATTTATTGATTCGACTCAAGGGGAAGCGAAAGAATATTCTCAAGTATTAGCAGTTGAGTTGTCAATTCAACCACACCTGAAAGATTAGTGTCTGCAAGGAAAGTATCAGTAGCAAGGTAGTATGATAGCAACGGTGCCAGAAAAAGCCTTGGTTGACGGGATTGTCAGTACCGCTTACCTAGCCTCGGCAACGGCGCCAGCAAAGTCTTGCAACAAGTAACAGCAGGGTAGCAAGGAACAGTAGCAGCAGCAACAGCAAAGTAACAAGTAACTGCAGTAGCAACAGTAGCAGCAAAGTGACAACAGCAAAGTGGCCCAATCCCTCTTGTAGCAAGGGACAAGCCTAGGCAAAGTAACATAGCGAGTAACAGCTATAACACGGAGAGATATGTGACTAGCTCCCGTTCGTCAATCTAATGTAGGCATGTATTCCGTATGTAGTCATACGTGCTTAGGGAAAAGAACTTGCATGACATCTATTGTCTATCCCTCCCATGGCAGCGGGATCCTAATGGAAACTACGGGATATTAAGGTTCTCCTTTTAATAAAGAACCGGACCAACGCATTAACACGCGGTGAATACATGAACTCATCATACTATGGTCATCTCCCGGAGTGGTTCCGGCTATTGTCACTCAGGGGTTGCCGGGTCATAACACATAGTAGGTGACTACAACTTGCAAGATAGAATCTAAAACACACATATATTGGCGACAACATAATAGGTTCAGATCTGAAATCATGGCACTCGGGCCCTATTGACAAGCATTAACCATAGCCAAGTAGTAGCAACATAAATCTAGAACATAGTGGATACAAGGGATCAATCCCCGTCAAAAACTAACTCGATTACATGATAGATCTCATCCAACTCATCACCGTACAGCAAGCCTACAATGAGATTACTCACGAACGATGAAGAGCATCATGGAATTGTCGATGGAGAAAGGTTGATGATGACGATGGCGACGATTTCCCCTCTCCGGAGCCCGAAACGGACTCCAGATCTGCCCTCCAGATGAAGAACAGGATGTGGCGGTGCCTCCGTATCGCAAAACGTGATGAAACCTTCTCTTTGATTTTTTTTTCCAGGCGGAACGGAAGATATAGAACTGAGATTGGGGCGGTGGTGCCACGTGGGCCCCACAAGCCCTCATGGCACAGCCATAGAGGGTGGCCGCGGCCCAGGGGCTTGTGGCCCACTGGCACGCCCCCTCACGTGGATCTTTGCGTAGGTATTTTTCTTTTATTCCAGAAAAAATCTCCGTAAATTTTCAGGACGTTCCAGAACTTTCATTTCTGCACAAAAACAACACTATGGCAATTCTGCTGAAAATAGCGTCAGTCCGGGTTAGTTCCATTCAAATCATGCAAATTAGAGTCCAAAACAAGGGCAAAAGAGTCCGGAAAAGTAGATACGACAAAGACGTATCAGCCCCCTCAGGCCCCATGAAGACTGTCCCGAGTAAAGCGGCCTCATCCACCGGTTGAGCAACAGTCTGCCAGTATGTCCTCTCGTCAGGATGCAACGCCACGGCTTCGTGGTTCTCCTAACGGTTGCATGGACTCGTGCATTGCCCCTACGTCGCCCCTTCGGGACGTCGTGCCGCGACAAACGGTCCTCGCGGCCTGCGAACCGCTTCTACACTGCCCCTTTGCGTTGTAGTGTCACAACACATGGTCCCAGCCACCACCCGAGGCTGCCCCCATGGCCGCGTCGACCCGCATACCGCCGCTATGTTGCCCCTTTGGGCTGTAGCGCCGCGACACGCAGTCCATGCCGCCGCCCGAGGTCTTTCCATCTTCGTCTCGATATGCGCACTGACGCTCGTCACCCCTTTAGTTTGTAGAGCCACGGGGCGTTGTCCACTCTGCCGTCCCCGCGCATCGACCTCTACGTGGCATGCGCCGCGCCGACTCCCTCGGTGTGAGATCGTCACCACTCGTGCCGATCTTCGTCATGTTGTTGGGTTCTTTCTCGCCTACTTCGAGCATCATCGTTGTGATGTAAACTAGCCACCGCTAATAACCCACAAGTATACAGGGCCACGACAGTCTTCACAGGTAGTATTTCACCCTAATTTATTTATTCGGCACAAGGGGAGCCAAAGAATTATTTGGCCTTGACATTTGAGGTGTCAATTCAACCTCACCTCGGATATCTCTGTGCAACAAAGGCTTAGTAGCATGATAAATGATAGTAGTAGCAGTAATAGTGATAACAACAATTTTGGTAACAACAGTAACAATAGCGACTTAGTAACACGTGTCATAGTAACAACAATAGTAGTAACTTAGCAAGATTCGGTATATGTAAAGCATAGGCACATGGATCGATGATGGATAATGATTTAGATAACATCATTCATGTAAAAATTACACACTAGGACGACACAGAACTAGCTTTAAGTCATCAATGTAATGTAGGCATGTATTTCGTGTATAGTCATACGTGCTTGCAATAAGAACTTGCATGATATCTTTTGTCCTACCCTCCCGTGGCAGCGGGTTCCTCCTGAAAACTAAGAGATATTAAGGCCTCCTTTTAATAGAGAATCGTAACAAAGCATTAACACATGGTAAATACATGAACTCCTCAAACTATGACAATCACCGGAAATAATCCCAACTATCTTCACCTTGGAATATGCGGATCATGACACATAATAGGTGGCTACAACTTGCAAGATAGCATCCAAATCACTCTTATATTTATGAAAACATAATAGGTTCAGATATGAAATCATGGCACTCGGGCCCTAGTGACAAGCATTAAGCATTGCAAAGTCATAGCAAGAGCAATCTCAGAACATAGTGGACACTAGGGATCAAGCCCTATCAAACTTAACTTGAGTGCATGATCAATCTCATCCAATCCCACCACCGTCTTGAAAGCCTACAAAGGAATTACTCACCCCGATCGTGAGCATCATGTAGGTATTGATGGAGAAAGGTTGGTGATGACGATGGCGAGGAATAACCCTCTCCGGAGCCCCAACAGACTCCAGATCAGCCCTCCCGAGGAAGAACAGGAGGTGGCGGTGGCTCCGTCTCATGAAATGCGATGAAATCTTCTCTATGATTTTTTCTTTGAAGATGTGAATTTTTAGGACTGGAATTAGGTTCCGAGGAGCCACGTGGGCCCCACAAGCCATCAGGGCGCGCCCAGGGGGTGGGCCCTCCTTGTTAGCCTGTGGGCCATAGGCAGCTACCGTTGTAGGTCTTCACTCCATAATTCATTATATATTCTAGAAATAATTCACAAAAAGTTTCGTCCAATTTTGGGAACTTTTATTTATGCACAAAAATAACACCAAGGTAGGTCTACTGAAAACAACGTCCATCCGGGTTAGTCCCATTCAAATCATGCAAATTAGAGTCCAAAACAAGAGAAAAAGTGTTTGGAAAAGTAGATACATTGGAGCCGTATCAACTCCACCATGCTTAACTTATTGCCTCTCCTCAAGCAATTTAGTTGATAAACTGAAAGTGATAAATAAAACTTTTACAAATTCTTTTGTTCTTGTTGACATATATATGCTTAGCTAGTGTTCAGGTTTTCAACATAAGTCATAAGTGATCATCTCCATGATAACAACTAAGCATAATATTCAATCATGGCAATACATAACCAACTAGCAAGCAATAATAAGATATCTCACATGCCAACAATTTGTCAAAACAATCATGACATAATTTTATGACATGGTATTTCGCTAGACCTTTGTGAGACCGCAAAACATAAATGCGGAGCAGCTCTCAGGTTCTAGGAGCGACTAAACATTATAATCCAGGGTAGAAAAGATCCAGTTCATACTCACATCCATCATTAAATAGACTCAATGCATAAGAATGGCAATAGGGCTCTCTGGTCTGGTGCTTTTAGTAAGAGGGTGATGACTCAACATAAAAGTAAATAGATAGGCCCTTCGTAGAGGGATGCATTGATTTGCATAGGTGCGAGAGCTCAAGTTTTAAAGCAGGATTGAAAATATAGTTTTGGGGTGGTGTACTTTACTTTCAATGTTACGACAAAGTTTCTTAGTATCTTCCATGCTAAACTCATTATTGGCGGTTCCCAAACAGAATTATAAAAATTACTCCTATCCACCATCCATACACAAATCATGGATGACCGAATCCACGGGTGCCTCCAACATACCAAAAGTCCCAAGGAGTTTTGTTTAATTAATTTCGATTTTGCAGGACTGGCATCCTTTTTACCAACCTCTCTCGTGCAGTGACGGCGAATAAACGACCGACTTGAGAATAACTTACTTAGCATAAAAGATACCGACCGCCTCGTCGCTCCATGAGCGGTATGAGTGCAAAAAATAGAAGTTTATTCGAATATTAGAGGTGGTAGATACAAATTTACTTGGAACGAAAGGGTAATATCGTATATTGGTAGGTATGGTGGACTCATCTGGAATAGCTTTTTTAAGGATTTTGGATGCACAAGAAGCATTTCCGCTTAGTACAGGTGAAGGCTAGCAATATGTTGAGAAGCGACCAACTAGAGAGCGAAAACGGTCATGGGTATGCATTGTGAACAATTAACATTGGACATAGCATGAGTAGGATATGAACACTCTGAATTTAAACATCATGTAGGATGCATTAGTTTTGAATCAACTGCATGTTTGCACATGGTCCAAGTCAAGCCGCTCGAATTACTCAAAGGGAAATATCAAGCTACCATACCACATCATAACCAATTTAATTCATGTTGACACATAAGATAAATCATTATCCACTCCTAGCTATTTAAGCATGGCATGAGAAACTACAATCTCTAATTGTCATGATAAACATGATAACTCATGATATAGAATCAACATCAAACGAGGTAAAAAAATTTACAAAAACAGAAAACAAGAAGAGTCCATACCAACTTCCTTTGCCACGATCACTTCAACAAATATCATCATTATTGCCTTTCCCTTGCACAACCGAATGATGTGATAATAATAATAGTGCAAGGATGCCGCAAACTAAGCTGGAATCTACATGGCAGTTCTATACAAAGGAGAAGACATGGTAATATTGGCTCCTTGTTAGATTAATAATAAAGCATATGGGAGACACTCAACATTTTTATCGCGGTCTTCTCCTTTCATGACTCAACAAAAATAAAATAAATTCAGAGAAAACACTAAAATATTTTTGGAGTTTTTGGATTTTCTCGAAGAAAGCAAACAAGCAAAGGTGAAACAAAAACGAGAAGAACTATTTACAAGAGAAAGCTCCCAACAAGTTGTGACACCCCGAGACCGACACTCGAGAAGATTCCCCTTTTATTCCGTTTTCATCGTGTGACTTATTTGTGTGTCGCACTCATCCTCGCATCATTCGCATCATCAGCATTGCATCAGCACTCCGTTGCCGCCAGTTTTCAAAACCAGCATCCGTTATTAGTTGCCGGTTCTCTTCGTGTTCGTCATTGACAGTTTTGAGACCAACCACACACCCACGCGCCCGCGACATCGATAAAATATTGTTTTTAAAAGTGCATATAAAATATTCTCGGATTGGGTTGAAACTTGGCGTGCGGTCTTGTTTTCCTGTAGGTAGGCCAACTACCAAATTTCATCGCAGTCGGAGCTCGTTTGATACCTAAACGATCGTCCGTAGCGGCACCGTCATCGATTTATCATCAAACGTTTTTTGGTGTTTAAAATCGTGTTGCCAAGCGCACTACTTCCCTCTCATCCCCACCTAGCCACTCTACACAGCCCAATAACCTATCCTAACCCTAGGGCGCAACCGGAGCTGTCCGATCGAGATCGGAGGGTCCGAAAACGCCCCAAATAGCAAACCCTGGCCCCTGTGTCTATAAATAGACAGCCAACCTTACCCACCTCAGGTTCCACGCCACCACCAAACCCAAGACGCCGGCCTCCTCTCTCCTTAGCGAAGCCTCCAGCCGCCGTGGGCCCGCTCGAGCCCATCTGAGGCCCTCCGGGCCCAGAACCGCCGCCGCATCCATGCCCCTCGTGCCCGAGCTCCAGATCAGGGAGGAATCCCGATCCAGAACCCCTTCGCCCGTGCCTCCCCGCGCCTTGAATTGTCCCGTGCTTCGTCTTTCAACACCGAGCCCCGAGCCTCCGCTGCAAGGAACGGACCTGCCCTCGCCGGATCCGGCGAGATCCGTACCGCCTCGGACTTCCATGGCCTCGCCGTCGCTGGTCCGGTGGAAGCCACCGCCACTGTTGTATTGCGGGAGGCGAAGCCTGCGCCCCGTTGCCGCTCGCCTCGCCTTGCGTGGCCCTGGCCCAGCCTTGCATCGCCCTCGGCCATCCGCGTCGAGCCGGCCCAGGCGCCTCTCCACGGCCAGCCCAGCCCAGCCAAGCTCCTCTCCGCCGACCGGCCCGATGGCCCAAGGTGAGCCGCCCTGCTATGCCCCGCCCGAGTGTGTTTTAACTAAATGCCGCATGCCCCTGTTTAGGCCCTAATTAGATTCGGCCCGTTAGTTTTTTTAGGTTCCGGCGAATTTATTTAATTTCAGAAAAGAGCATATTTTTCAAACGCCCGTAGATTTTAATCCTGCGTCGGATCACGACGAGTTATATATGTAACTTGGCTAGAATTTTGCT
This sequence comes from Hordeum vulgare subsp. vulgare, assembly GCF_904849725.1. Taxonomy (NCBI): domain Eukaryota; kingdom Viridiplantae; phylum Streptophyta; class Magnoliopsida; order Poales; family Poaceae; genus Hordeum; species Hordeum vulgare. The sequence continues at coordinate 315,271,155 of NC_058518.1, forward strand.
TAGATTAAGATTTTCCAATTCTCATGCATATTTATAGCTGTTTACTGTGATGTTTGCATTGGTTTGCGTGTCGACGCGATAGAAACAGTTCACATCGTAGTTAATTAACCATAGCTCCGATGGAGATGAGCCATATATGTAAATGGACTAGAACGACGAGTAGAATCTTGTGAACCACTTTGTTTTCCATTTAAACAAACATAAAATGTGATTAGGAGAAATCTGGACAGAGTTAGAAGTTAACACATGGGGTCATTTCGGAGATGCTATATGTCGTTTCCGGCCTCATTTAAAATACCTACATAGGTAGTTTAATTTGCGCTCTACCCCTTTCCATGTTAATAAGATTTTAATATTGTCCTGTTAATAAACATGAGTGAACTAAATAATTAAATGTGGACATTCATCAATATGCAACTCGTTGCATATTGAGCTTCACTTAAAGTGTAGGGTTTGACTGTTGTGAAATGTCATGCCCTGCCTTGCATATTTGAAACTGATCATGCATCATATGTGTGTTGCATCATGTCTTGCATGTGCTGTGGTGGATATCATTTGTTGATGCTTGCTTTCGGTTTGCTTCGTCTCGATAGAGTTCCGATCCGCTTCAGAGTTTGAGGACCCGTTCGACTACGTCGGTTCGTCTGCTTCACGGAGTCGTTCTTCTTCCAAGCGGGATCTCAGGCAAGATGATCATTTCCCCAGATATCATTACTATCATTGACATGCTAGTTGTGTCGTTTCTTTCGCTATGTGTCGCTGCCTACCACTTATATGTCAGCCTCTCAACATTGCCATGAAACATTCAACTAGTTCACAACCTAGCAAACCACTGATTGGCAAGTTAGCGCTTCTTAACCATGTGTTAGAGTTGCTAGTTACAGGTGCAGTTGCTTCCATGTGCAAACATGGGTTCCTTGTTATATCACCATATTAATGCTATTTAACTTGATGCACCTATATACTTGGTAAAAGGTGCAAGGCTCGGCCTTTCTAGCCTGGTGTTTTGTTCCACCTTTGTCGCCTTAGTTTCGGCTACCGGTGTTAAGTTCCATAAATGAGCGCTCCTAACATGCTTGGGGTTGTTATGTGGACCCCCTAGATTCTCGTTTTGGGATAAAGCTCGTCTGGAAAGGCCCAACATTGGTACTATATTTGCCCAACATAATAATTCTGTTAATACTGAAAAACATAGGGTGTCATGAACCCAAGGAGTAATTCAACATAATACATGGAGGGCCAGTGCTGATGGTGCTGGTCCAAAACAGAGTCGTTTGTGGGGCCAACCCAGGGCAACTCGGGTGATGTCTATCAGGCCACTGTACGTTGTGCTTATCAGTCGTGTCCTGAGAACGAGATACGCGGCTGCTATGGGGATTGTAGACACACCGGGTGGCCTTGCTGGACATGTTTTACCTTTCTCGAGTGTCTTGTGCGAGGGATTCCGAGGATGCCTTGGGCTATCTTGAGGTTGAGGTTTTCCAATAGGAACTCGAGGAGATCATGTGTTTCCTTGATCGAGGTCATTCCAACGCAACGTGTGGTAGTTTGTGATGGACTAGTTGGAGCACCCCTCCAAGGTTAAATCTTTCGGAAAGCCGTGCCCGCGGTTATGTGGCAAGGTGGAATTTTTTTTTAACATCCGGTTATAGATAACTTGAAGTAAGATTAAATAAAATATGACAACTGAGTGCGTAACCATGACTGTTTCTTTTGTGAGCTCCTTCTCCGTTTGAGGACACGATGGGGTTACGTCTGACGTAAGTAGGTGTTCAGGATCATTCATTAGATCATCAGTAGTTCACGTCCTCTATGCGTATATCTTCTCCCTCTTTTATTCTTGTACTCGTAAGTTAGCCACCTCAAATAAATGCTTAGTTGCTTGCTGCAGCCTCACCACTTAACCATACCTCACCCATTAAGCTTTGCTAGTCTTGATACCTTTGGAAATGACATTGTTGAGTCCCTCTGGCTCACATATTACTACAACACCAGTTGCAGGTACACGTAAAGGGTTACTTGATGCGAGCGCGTTGATTGTTCATTTGGAGTTTCTTCTTCTTCATCATCGATCTAGGAAGGGTTCCACACCGACAGCGTGGGATAGCCAGAATGGACGTCGTTCTTTTATCATTTGTTTTCGTTTGTAGTCGGACCCTGCTCTTCTTCATGATGATTGTATGTGTTGTACTGACGTGACTCTGATGTAGCTTGTGGCGAGTGTAAGCCAACTCTTTATACTCATCTTTTCAGTACATGTACTTGTAACGATATCAATTCTTGTGAAGCGAGAAGATGTGTTTCTATCCCTGTCGAGGCCCTTGGGCCAAAATGAGGATAGGACCTCATCTTGGGCGTTAAAAGTTGGTATCAGAGCAGTACCGACCTCGGAGCGCCCTTGATTGATCGAACTTGGCTGAGTCGAGTCTAGTGAAAAATTACTTTGAGACTAGTTATCTATCGGAGAGTAGGATTCTTTTTTCTCCTCTTCTATGCTCTGCTGAGGAATCTTGACGTAATAATTTTAATTCTACTACTCTTCTCACTCAAAAAAATGAGGATAACACAGATATTTTTGGAATCTATATGATGTCGATGTGACGGAGTTCTGTCTTGGTGCCTCCTGCTGTGTTGATTTTATTCCGGGGAGTCGAGCTCCAAGGGATTCTTGGGCACATCGTTATCACTCAGATTTCTTAGTATCTCACGACAAAGGATGTTCAAAATTGCTTCAATACTAGTAGTGGCGAGAGGAGTGTGGCTTCCCCTAGTACTAGTGCAGATAGGTCCGGATGTATCGCCACACTTAGTATCATTGTGATTACGAGGGTGTGAGATAGATGAGGTTTCAAAATTCTGGTTATGTGTTGACGGATGTGATACACTGGACGGGTTAGTATAGGAGTTGAGTGATATATTACTCCTTGTATCCGTGTAACGATTGCATGACCAGAAAATTTCGGGAGTTCTTAGGTGGGAATTCAAGTAGTTACTTATAGGACAATCTTCCAACAGATGCATGATGTGAGGTTGGGGTTCGACATCTAGTGGATTCGTTCGTTCACGGTCGTCTTATAGCGGTTCTCGTTGCGTCTTAAAGAGTCCTTGTAGCTTGCTACGACTCGGGGATGCTTCGTATGTCGTGTGCATTGCCTTGTACATGATGGCTATTGTAGGATCGATCCCGTGCAATCCTGTCCACGAAAATATCGAGCGGAATCTTTGTCATGAGTTTGTTCTCGCTAGTTTGCAAGATTCATCCTTTGTTTTGTTGGAATATGGTAACGCGAGTCGCTACGATGTCGAATGGTGATTTCATATCTTTCCAAGAGGTGTTCTCATATTCTTATGGGAATTCTAATTCTTTTACCCAATGAAATTCTCTTATCAAATTCTTGTCAACCGGAGTTGTCCTGTTAATTCCTTGTACCGAAGTGCTTTTCTTCAAGCTAATTCAATCATCTCCAATTCTTGCAAGATCAATATCTCATTTCTTTCCAGAGTTCGTCTCATCTGTCCCAAGTTATCTTTGTTTTCCCCACCCTCCCACCCTTTTGCTTCAGATATTAAATTGTCATCCAAGTGCATTTCATTTCATTGTGGCTCCCGCTATCTTTTTCTTTTCCCTCTATCCGCTAACTCTTTGTGAGGATTCTCACGAGTTTCAAATTCATCATTCTTCATTCTTGTTTTTCTTCTCTGGTGGATTCAATTCAATCTTTCGATGGTCATCATATCCTTTTCATTCGTTCAATGATTCGTGTGTGGAAATTCTCATCAAACCTATCTTGTTTATTCGTTCCTCTCTTTTCTATCTTGAGTGTTGATAATATCTCAGAAGTTCTTGATTTTAATCCTATCAATTATTTCGTGGTTCCCAACCTCATCAAGTTTTCAGTCATACCGGTGCAAGCAACCTCTCTTTTCTAATCAATCTTTTCAACGGTGTTTCTATTGAGTGGGTCCATAACCCACAGGTTCTTTCCCAGGATCTTATCTAACTCTTCTAATCTTTTCCGGAGATCTCTAATTCTTTTCAACTATGACGTAAGTATGAATTTCATCAGTCATATTCCTTCTTCAAGATTGCTTCAATTTTATTTTTCATCATTGGCTCAACTTTTCATGTTCTTATTCCGGAGTGTCTCACTAATTCTTGATGGTGCTTCTTGCCATCTTTCTCAGCTTGGAAGACCGAAGAAGTGGTTCTCTTAAATCTTGCTCCATTCTTTTGAAGATTTTCATCTCAGTTTGTGTGTCCTCTCATAGTTTTCAATCATGAGTAATCCCTTTCTTGCTATCCAGTGCATTTCAGATTTGTTTTCAATCTCGATCCTCCGAAGGCCATCATTTCAGAAGATTTCTTCGTTCTCAGCTTTCACCTATCATTCTCAAATTCTTCTCAATTGTGTCTCTTCGTTCGTCTCTCAATTATTCTGGTGCCTTGTTCAAGTTTTTCTCTCAGGTGGCTCATGATCTCTTCATTCCCATGTATGTCCATTCATTCTTCTTATCCCCATTCATTCCAATTCTTACCGGTGCTTCCTTCAATTATGCTTCAAGTGGTGCATATCTATCTCTCTCTTCAAGATTCTTTTCAAGAAGAATAAGTGGTATGTTAAATCCGTTGCTTGTCGTCAATTTAACCTGATGAAGGATAAGCATAACATAATTCTTAGTCTTGTTTCATAATTATTTCACTTCTTCTTCCGGAGTGGCTCATGATATCAATTCTGTTCCCATGTGCTCCATCTTTTCTTTTCATTTATCCTTCGAGGTGGTGTTATATGTTCTTGCTAATGGAGAAGTCTCGAAGAAAATTTCTTTCAAGAATGAGATACGTGAATCCACCAATTCCTTGATCATGAGTTATTTTAACCCATGATTTCTTCATTGAGCTATCTTGGATTGGATCTCACCTTAAAGCTTTTCCTATGGATGGTTGCTATCCTGGTGCTTGTCATTAATCCAAGTTCTCTATGTATCCTCTTGGTGTAAGAAGTTTTGCCTTTCTTGTTGCATCCAATCAATCCTTGGTTCTGTTAGTGGCTGGTTGTCACCTCACTGTTGAGATGGTTTTCTTAAGTCCACTACAAGTTTGTTCTTTCCCTTTTTGGTTTTCCAACAACTCCGTTCAATTCTTCTTGCAAGGATGCTTGCCAAATTCAATTGTGATAGTAGTTATCATTTTCTTCCCCATTCTATTCTCTCCTATGATCTAGCTTCTATGTCTTGTTCCGGAGGATTGGGATGTTGCTCAATTTCTTCCAATGTCTTGGGTTATCAAGATCATGTTCTCTCCTTGCTTTCTCAATTTAGTTGGTTTGTTGTGAATCTTGTCAAGATCTTTCCATCTTATCAATTTTTCTCCTCTTTTCCTACCGAACTGCTGCCGAAATTTTGTATGAATTCTTACTTGTTTCTCATATCATTCTTCATCTCTTTGCAACCTTTAAAGATTGTTGGTTTCACTCGTTTGTCAAAGAAGCGACTAAGTTTTACCTCTTGATCTTCTCTTCCTCTTTTCCCCCTTTCATTCTTAGATCTCGGGGTGAGATCTCCTGTTAGTGTAGGAGAGTGGTGACACCCCGAGACCGACGCTCCAGAAGATTCCCCTTTTATTTTGTTTTTGTCACGTGACTTATTGTTTGTCGCACTCATCATCGCATCATTCACATCATCAGCATTGCATCAGCACTCCGTTGCTGCCAGTTTTCAAAACTTACATCCGTTATTAGTTGTCGGTTCTCTTTGTGTTCGTCGCTGACAGTTTCGAGACCAACCACAAAAGCAAACGCCTGCGGCATTGATAAAATATTGTTTTTAAAAGTGCGTATAAAATATTCTCGTATTGGGTTGAAACTTGGCGGGCGGTCTTGTTTTACTTCAGGTAGGCTTCCTGCCAAATTTCGTCGCAATCGGAGCTCGTTTGATACCCGAACGGTCGTCCGTAGCAGCACCGTCATCGGTTTATCATCGAACGTTTTTTAGTGTTTACAATCGCGTTGCTGAGCACACTAATTCCCTCTCATCCCAACCTAGCCACTCTACACATCCCAATAACCTATCCTAACCCTAGGGCGCAACCGGAGCCGTCCGATCGAGATCGGAGGGTCCGAAAACGCCCCAAATAGGAAACCCTGGCCCCTGTGTCTATAAATAGACAGCCAACCCTATCCAACTCGGGTTCCGCGCCACCACCAAACCCTAGCCGACGGCCTCCTCCCACCTCCTTTCTCAGCGCAGCCTCCAGCCGTTGCGGTCTTGCCCGACCATCCGAGGCCCGCCGGGCCCAGAACTGCGGCCGCATCCGTGCGCCTCGTGCCCGAGCTCCAGGTCGGGGAGGAGTCCCGACCGAGAGCCCCTTCGCGTGCGCCTCCCCGCGCCTTGCCTTGCCCCGCGTCGCGACACGCGACACCGAGCCCCGAGCCTCCGCTATTGGAAATATGCCCTAGAAGCAATAATGAAATAGTTATTATTATATTTCCTTGTTCATAATAATCGTTTATTATCCATGCTAGAATTGTATTGATTGGAAACTCAAATACATGTGTGGATACATAGACAACACACTGTCCCTAGTCAGCCTCTAGTTGACTAGTTCGTTGATCAAAGATGGTCAAGGTTTCCTGGCCATAGACAAGTGTTGTCACTTGATAACGGGGTCACATCATTAGGAGAATCATGTGATGGACAAGACCCAAAACTATGAACGTAGCATATTGACCGTGTCGTTCTATTGCTATTGTTTTCTGCGTGTCAAGTATTAGTTCCTATGACCATGAGATCATATAACTCACTGGCACCGGAGGAATACCTTGTGTGCATCAAACATCACAACGTAACTGGGTGACTATAAAGGTGCTCTACAGGTATCTCTGAAGGTGTCCGTTGAGTTAGTATGGATCAAGACTGGGATTTGTCACTCCGTGTGACGGAGAGATATCTCGGGGCCCTCTCGGTAATACAACATCACACACAAGCCTTGCAAGCAATGTGACTAAATGTAAGTCACGGGATCTTGTATTACGGAACGAGTAAAGAGACTTGTCGGTAACGAGATTGAAATAGGTATGCAGATACCGACGATCAAATCTCGGGCAAGTAACATACCAAAGGGCAAAGGGAATAACATACGGGATTATATGAATCCTTGACACTGAGGTTCAACTGATAAGATCTTCGGAGAATATGTAGGATCCAATATGGGCATCCAGGTCCCGCTATTGGATATTGACCGAGGAGTACCTCAGGGCATGTCTACATAGTTTTCGAACCCGCAGGGTCTGCACACTAAAGGTTCGACAATGTTTTAGTATAGTTGAGTTATATGCGTCGTTATCGAATGTTGTTCGGAGTCCCGGATGAGATCACGGACATCACGAGGGTTTCCGGAATGGTCCGGAGACGAAGAATTATATATAGGATGACTTCATTTGGTTACGAGAAAGTTTTTGGGCATTACCGGGAGTGACGAATGGGTTTCGGAAGTTCACCGGGAGGGGGGAAACCCTCCGGGAAGAAGCCCAAAGGACTTATGGGTGGCGCACCAGCCCTTAGTGGGTGGGTGATACGCCTCCGTCGTATCTACTTTTCCGAACTCTTTTGCCCTTGTTTTGGACTCTAATTTGCATGATTTGAATGGAATTAACCCGGACTAACGCTGTTTTCAGGAGAATTGCCATGGTGTTGTTTTTGTGCAGAAATAAAAGTTCTTACAATGTCCTGAAAATTTACGGAGATTTTTTCTGGAATAAAAGAAAAATACCTGCGCAAAGATCCACCGGAGGGGGCGTTCCAGTGGGACACAAGCCCACAGGCCGCGGCCACCCCCCTAGGTCGCGTCGTGCGGGCTTGTGGGGCCCACGTGGCACCACCACCCCCAATCTCAGCTCTATATCTTCCGTTTCGCCTGGAAAAAAAATCAGAGAGAAGGTTTCATCGTGTTTTGCGATACGGAGGCGCCGCCACATCCTGTTCTTCATCTGGAGGGCAGATATTCATACGGAAGCTCATCATGCCTGATTCAGCTTTGTTGTGAGAGAAACATGTTTGCAATGACAACTTAGAGATCATAGTTGCTTATGCCTTTCTTACTTAGCTAGGAACTTATAATGGTTTGTCTTGGTTGCCAACATGAATGTTGAGATGACTATGATGTAGTATGATAGGATGGTATCCTCCTTTGAATATTTCAAGTGGCTTGACTTGGCGCATGTTCACGCATGTAGTTGAAACAAAATCAACATAGCATGTATGATATTCATGTTCATGGTGATTTATGTCCTACTCATGCTTGCACTCAATGTTAGTTACTCTCAATGCATTTTGATGACTGTTGTCGCTCTCTAGTTGGTCGCTTCACAGTCTTTTGCTAGCCTTCACTTGTACTAAGCGGGAATACTGCTTGTGCATCCACCTCCATAAACCCAAAGTTGTTCCATATGAGTCCACTATACCTACCTATGTGCGGTATCTACCTGTCGTTCCAAGTAATTTGCATGTGCCACTCTCTGAACCTGCAAGAAATAATTTGTTTTGCTTGCCCGAACCGCTCATGTGGTGACAGGGGGCTATTGGTATCTTCCATGCTAGGCGTGTTATCCTCGATATGTGTTTATTCACTATCATTCACGAGAAAGGGGCCGGTAATTGGAATTCCCAGTTCCATACTCAAATCAAAAAGATAATAAACTCCCCCAGGATTGATGTCGGTATGGACGGTACCCGAGGATTCGGCTAGCCGTGGAGTGTGATTGATTGGTGGTGGGGGAGTCAAAAGTTTACTTTTCTGTTTGGGAACCACCTATAGCATGTGTAGTGTGGAAGATGTTGAGAACTCTTAGTCATTGCATTGGCAATGAAAGCATGCCACCCAAAATTATTATTTTTCAAAGCTTGAGCTCTGGCACCTCTGCAAATCAGTGCTTCCCTCTGCGAAGGGCCTGTCTATTTATGTTCCTGTTGAGTCATCCTCGTCTTACAAAAGCACCAATTAGAGAGCACCTCTGTCATTTCTATGCTTTGCTTTTAACTGTGTTGAGTATGACTGTGACTGGATCTTAATTGCCTTGAATTATAATGTTTAGTCAGCCCTTGGTCTTTGAAGGTGCTCTGCATTTATGTTTTGCAGTCTTAGAAAGAGCCATCTATTCGTACTGCTTCATGTTGTTTTGATTGAAGTGTTGACACTTGAGGCTTATTATTATTTGCTCCCTAGTTGATTATGCCATTGATATGGGTTTACCGTGAGACCTAGATGCCATTTTCTTATGTGGTTTGCTTGTGATCTTGCTGAAATTCTGGTTATGAGTTAGACATAGTTGCAACAACATGATCAAACAGAGTTCGTCAAAGTTTTTCTTTTGTCTCTTTTAGTTTGTCAACTTAATTGTTTGAGGACAAGAAAGCTTTAAGCTTGGGGGAGTGATACGTCTCCGTCGTATCTACTTTTCCGAACTCTTTCGCCCTTGTTTTGGACTCTAATTTACATGATTTGAATGGAACTAACCCGGACTAACGCTGTTTTCAGCAGAATTGTCATGGTGTTGTTTTTGTGCAGAAATAAAAGTTCTCGGAATGTCCTGAAAATTTACGAAGATTTTTTCTAGAATAAAAGAAAAATACCAGCGCAAAGATCCACCGGAGGGGGCGTGCTAGTGGGCCACAAGCCCACAGGCCGCGGCCACCCCCAGGCCGCGCCGTGCAGGCTTGTGGGGCCCACGTGGCACCACCACCCCCAATCTCAGCTCTATATCTTTCGTTTTGCCTCGAAAAAAATCAGAGAGAAGGTTTCATTGTGTTTTGCGATACGGAGGTGCCGCCACATCCTGTTCTTCATCTGGAGGGTAGATCTGGAGTCCGTTTCGGGCTCCGGAGAGGGGAAATCGTCGCCATCGTCATCATCAACCTTTCTCCATCGACACTTCCATGATGCTCTTCATCGTTCGTGAGTAATCTCATTGTAGGCTTGCTGGACGGTGATGAGTTGGATGAGATCTATCATGTAATCGAGTTAGTTCTTGACGGGGATTGATCCCTAGTATCCACTATGTTCTAGATTGATGTTCCTACTACTTGGCTATGCTTAATGCTTGTCACTAGGGCCCGAGTGCCATGATTTCAGATCTGAACCTATTATGTTGTCGCCAATATATGTGTGCTTTAGATCCTATCTTGCAAGTTGTAGTCACCTACTATGTGTTATGACCCGGCAACCCCGGAGTGACAATAGCCAGAACCACTCCCGGAGATGACCATAGTATGAGGAGTTCATGTATTCACCACATGTTAATGCGTTGGTCCGGTTCTTTATTAAAAGGATAACCTTAATATCCCGTAGTTTCCATTAGGACCCCACTGCCACGGGAGGGATGGACAATAGATGTCATGCAAGTTATTTTCCCTAAGCACGTATGACTACATACGGAATACATGCCTACATTAGATTGACGAACGGGAGCTAGTTACATATCTCTCCGTGTTATAGGTGTTACATGATGAATCACATCTGTCACACTCATCTATCACCGATCCACTGCCTACGAGTCTTTTACTTCTAGTCCTCGCTATGTTACTTTGTCTAGGCTTGTCCCTTGCTACCAAAAGGATTGGGCCACTCTGTTGTTACTTCTGTCACTTTGTTATTACTATTGCTACTACTGTTACTTTGCTGCTGCTGCTACTGCTATTCCTTGCTACTCCATTGTTACTCGTTGCAAGATCTTTTCCGACACTGTTGTCGGCGAAGAATAGTTGCTCGTCAACGTACCTTTTTCTGGCGCCATTGATACAACAGTTAGGAATAGTCTGCCGTCAACAAATTGTATCTGGCACCGTTGTTATCATACTACTTTGCTACTGATACTTTGCTTGCAGACACTAATCTTTCAGGTGTGGTTGAATCTGACACACTCAGCTGCTAATACTTGAGAATATTCTTTCGCTTCCCTTGTGTGAACCAACAAATTTGGGTTGAATAGTCTACCCTCGAAAACTGTTGCGATCCCATACGCTTGTGGGTTGTCAAGGCTTTTTCTGGCGCCGTTGCCGGGGAAGCACAGCTATATTCTCTGAGTCACTTGGGATTTACATCTGCTAATCACTATGAGGAATCCGAAAGATCCAAGAACTAAAATCTTGCCTTCCACTACGAGGAGAGGTAAGGATCTGCCATCTAGCTCTGCACTTGATTCACCTTCACTGTTGAGTAAGTTTGCGACTTCGCCTCCTGCTAGAAATGTTGATATGTCGCATGTGCTTGATGATGCTACTTCTGCTGTCCATGATGTTAAGCTTGATACTATGCCTGATGATTTTGTGCCTGATACTGCTTTGCCACTAGGTGCATTCCTTGATGCACAACTTGCTAGAGTTGCTGCTAGATGTGATGATACTTCTGAAACTTTTGATACTATTGAAGTAGAACCTACTACTATGCCTGAATTACCTGTTATTCCTGATACATGCAATGTTATGGAGGGAGAGATAGTTGATGATTTTCTTGCGTGTAAGGATAGCTATGATGTTGAGAAACTTCTGCGCAAGTGGAAAGAAAAATCTCAGAACGCTAGGATGAAATACGACCCGAAGTTTTCCACTTCACCTATCTTTGTGACCGATAAGGATTATGAATTCTCTGTCGACCCTGAGTTAATCACTCTGGTCGAATCTGATGCTTTTCACGGTTATGAGTCTGAAACAATTGTAGCCCATCTTACCAAACTGCACAATATAGCCACCCTATTCACTAGTGAGGAAAAGATATGCCACTACTATATGCTCAAGTTGTTTCCTTTGTCGCTAAAGGATGATGCTAAGACCCGGTTCACTTCTCTTGCTCCTGGTTGTGTGCGTAGCCCCCAGGATATGGTCTACTACTTCTCTGAAAAATATTTCCCTGTCCATAAGAAGCAAGCTGCCTTGCAGGAAATATACAACTTTGCTCAAGCTGAGGAAGAGAGTCTCCCACAAGCTTGGGGGAGGCTCATCCAGCTACTGAATGCTTTGCCTGATCACCCTCTTGAGAAGAATGAAATACTTGATATCTTCTATAATGGACTTACCGATGCTTCTAAAGACCACCTAGATAGTTGTGCAGGTAGTGTTTTTAGGGAACGAACTGTAGAACAAGCTGAGATTCTACTGAATAACATCTTGTGCAATGAGAATGCTTGGACTATTCCCGAACCACCTCCTAAGCCAACTCTGAAGAAAAGAGGTATTATATTCCTCAGTCCCAAATATATGCAAGAAGCTAAGAAATCTATGCGAGAGAAAGGCATTAAATCTGAAGATCTCAAAAATCTACCACCTATCGAAGAGATCCATGGTATCGATAACCCGATACGGGTAGTAGAAGTAAATTCTCTGCGTAGGTTTGATGAGAGTGATATTCCTTTTTATAAGCCTGCTATCTTATGCCTGGATGAATTTGATAACTTTGTTGGCAAACAACAGAGTTTCAATGATTATGTTAGCAGACAATTGGAACAGAATGCTCGTATGCTTAGTCATTTAAGTGCTTGTGTGGACAGAAACGTCAATGATCTTAAGCTTCTGAGTAAACATGCCTCTATGGTTACTACTCAGGTAGAACAAGTACTTAAAGCTCAGAATGACTTGCTCAATGAGTTGAATGACAATTCTGTCAGAGTCGTTACTAGAGGCGGTAGAATGACCGAGGAACCTTTGTATCCTGAGGGTCATCCGAAGAGAATTGAACAAGATTCTCAAGGAGTTAGCACTGATGCACCTAGTCATCCTATAAAGAAGAAGAAAGATGATAGGAACCTGCACGCTAGCAACCCTATTGCTGCTACACCTGAGAGTCCAAACAATGCCTCTGTCTCTGATGCTGAAACGCAATCTGGTGATGAACATGAGCCTAATGATATTATCAATAGTGATGTTCATGTTGATGCTCAACCTAGCAATGAAAAGGATGTGGAGATTGAACCTGATCTTGATAACCCACAACCTAAGACTAGAAGGTACGATAAGAATGACTTCGCTGCTAGGAAGCATGGTAAAGAAAGGGAACCATGGGTTCAGAAACCTATGCCCTTTCCTCCCAAACCATCCAAGAAAAAGGATGATGAGGATTTTCAGCACTTCGTTGAAATGATCAAACCTGTCTTTCTGCAAATGCGTTTGACGGATATGCTTAACATGTCTACGTATGCTAAGTACATGAAAGATATTGTGACTAATAAGAGGAGGATACCTGAGGTTGAGATCTCCGCCATGCTCGCCAAGTATACCTTCAAGGGCGGAACTCCGAAGAAACTAGGTGATCCCAGTGTGCCCACTATACCTTGCTCCATTAAAGGCAACTACGTTAGAACTACGTTGTGTGACCTCGGAGCCGATGTTAGTGTTATGCCTCTTGCTCTTTATCGTAGACTTGAACTGGATAAGTTGACACCCACTGAAATATCTCTGCAAATGGCCGACAAATCAACTGCTTTCCCTATCGGCATTTGCGAGGATGTGCATGTTGTGGTTGCTAACACCACTATCTTAACACACTTTGTTATCTTGGATATTCCCGAGGATGATGCCATGGCTGTCATCCTCGGAAGACCCTTTTTAAACACCGCAGGGGCTGTTATAGATTGCAACAAAGGCAATGTCACTTTCCATGTCAACGGTAGTGAGCATACCGTGCACTTTCTAAAGAAACAATATCGAGTACATTGCATCAATGCTATCGAAAAAACTTCATCGATTCTTATTGGGAGCTTTGAATGCCCTATTCCTCGTGTTAAGATGAAGTATGATTTGCTTGTTGGGGAAATACACATCCCCGTTGAGGTGACCTAGTGACTATTCGAAAATTCTCCGCTCTCTTTTGCGATTCGAAAAGTTTTTGTCGAGGGGATTTGATCAACCCCATTGACGGATTTTCTTTCGATGACCATGAAATGGATGAATCAAGGAGTCACAAACCTTTGTTCCAAGCTTTCACTTCAGGTTGCTTAGAAGAAAAATGATAGGTTTAGTTTAGTTTTCCCTTTTTTTGTTTTAGCGTCCGGTAGAAAAGTACCCCGAAAATAAAAGTTCTCCGAACGCTGAGAAAATCAAGTATGATTTTTTTTGGATTTTTTGAAAAATACTCGGACAAAGAGTCTGTCTGGGGGCCACACCATTGGGCCACAAGGCCTAGGGGCGCGAGCACCCCCTGGCCGCGCCACCTAGACTTGTGGGGCCCACAGGCACCCCCTCCACTCATTATTGCTCTCATCCGCTTCTCCTACCTCCAAAAAAATAGTTTCGCAGCTCAAACCCGTGTTCTTGCTCCTCTTGCTGGGATTTTTGATCTCTTTGCTCAAATCACCGTTCTCCGAACTGTTTTGGGAAAATTACTCCTTGGTAAGTGACTCCTCCATTGGTCCAGTTAGTTTTTCTCTAGTGCCTTATACTCCACGTATTTTTGCTGCCTTGGTGACCATTTTCTTGATCTTTGCATGCTAATTCTAGCTGGTCCAAGTAGTTTTGATGTGTAATATGGCATCTAGGCGCTTGTGGGAGTAGTTGCTACCAGTTTAGTTGAACCTTGTTCACCTTTCCTCTGGGTCACTGAAAATTTCAGAAAAGGAAGATGTTCAGGAGAAACTTTCATGTTGGTTCCTCAAGCAAGAGAGGTCCCCATCTTGCGATTCGGGAGCCGGATCCTTACCAACCTAGGGACGCGCAGGTTCAACCATGTGAATGGCTTCTGATGAATTTATGATTGAGGCAGGCTTCAAAGATGAGTTTGATGCACTTGTTCACAACGTCGGACTCGAATAATTCATCTCCGATAAATGTGAACAGTATGTTGCTCTCACTGCCTCTTTTGTTCGTAGATTCAAATTTTCAGCTGGCCGTGAAACATCGGTGTTGTTTGATCTCTATGGTAGATCGTATAACATGGATTTAGAGGATTTTAATAGAATTTGCAAAATACCCACTTGGGGTAGCCTCAGTGATCCTCCTAATTCTTCGGTTAGAGATTTTTGCGTTGGTATTACGGTTGGAGAAACTAGAGGCATTATGCAAGCTACCATGGGGAGTATTCATTTTCCTGCCTTGCATTACTTTGCCCTCTTCATAGGCATATGCATTAATGGCAAGATTGAGCATTGTCACCTTTGCACACCCGACCTTAGTATCCTTAAGAGCGCAGCGACAGGTGACAAAAGTTTCAACATGGGAGCTATTATATCAAGGAGGCTGAATAAGAATGCTATTGAAGGGGATTTCTTTGGTGGGATCTATGCCACTCACATAGCAAATTTTCCTGGAGTACCCATCCGCGAAGGAGATCCCCTGCTCCATAGAGCTTTCCTTGACCGCGTCTCTTTGACACGCTACCAGTTCCTTGAGAGGGATGATGAATCCCTCCTATACCGTCTGATATTTAACCGGTAGTGTGTTTTCCATATTACCCTTCCTGCTCCTGCCTTCTTTGACTTTCAGGTAAAACAGAGATATTACATAACCATAGGAGAGGCAGTGGAGTATGAGAGGGAGGCAAAGGCTGCTCGTCTCCGTCAGGCAGCTATTCAGGCAGTGGCTGCAGCGCTCCCGTATAACCCTGATTACGATTTTGGGTTTTGCCAGGACCATCCTTGGGAGTAGACCAAGTTAGGCAAAAAGCCTAAGCTTGGGGGAGTACGTGTTCTCACCGACTTTACATTCTTTCTTATGCTTTCACTTTGTTAGCCGGTGTTCACACTTTGCCACTGTATCATCCATGCTAGTTTATTTTCTTTTTCTCATTTTCTTTTCGTGTGTCTGTCTAGTTTGAGAAAAACCCAAAAAGATTTTCTTTTCTTCTTTTTCTTGTTGGGAGCTTTCCTGTTTAGATAGTTTTCTTTTTCTTTGGGTCAAGGTAGAATACCATGGTTACAATGTTTAGTGGCTCTTGCATGCATACCTGTTTAGCTTTCAAAGAGCCATATTACTTTGCCTTCTCCTTTGTGTTTGCCTGCATATTCCAGCTTTAGTCAAATGCACGAGCACACTTATTATTGTTCACATCGTTCGGTCGTGCAAGTGAAAGGCAATAATGACGATATATGATGAAGTGACTGAGCCTGGAAAAGCTGGTATGAACTCGATCTATTTTGTTTTTGTAAATATCACTAGCTCATCATGCCTGATTCAGCTTTGTTGTGAGAGAAACATGTTTGCAATGACAACTTAGAGATCATAGTTGCTTATGCCATGCTTACTTAGCTAGGAGCTTATAATGGTTTGTCTTGGTTGCCAATATGAATGTTGAGATGACTATGATGTAGTATGATAGGATGGTATCCTCCTTTGAATATTTCAAGTGTCTTGACTTGACTCATGTTCACACATGTAGTTGAAACAAAATCAACATAGCCTGTATGATATTCATGTTCATGGTGATTTATGTCCTACTCATGCTTGCACTCAATGCTAGTTACTGTCAATGCATTTTGATGACTCTTGTCGCTCTCTAGTTGGTCGCTTCCCAGTCTTTTGCTAGCCTTCACTTGTACTAAGCGGGAATACTGCTTGTGCATCCACCTCCATAAACCCAAAGTTGTTCCATATGAGTCCACTATACCTACCTATGTGCGGTATCTACCTATCGTTCCAAGTAAATTTGCATGTGCCACTCTCTAAACCTGCAAGAAATAATTTGTTTTGCTTGCCCGAACCGCTCATGTGGTGACAGGGGGCTATTGGTATCTT
Source organism: Hordeum vulgare subsp. vulgare (assembly GCF_904849725.1). Taxonomy (NCBI): domain Eukaryota; kingdom Viridiplantae; phylum Streptophyta; class Magnoliopsida; order Poales; family Poaceae; genus Hordeum; species Hordeum vulgare. The sequence continues at coordinate 315,287,865 of NC_058518.1, forward strand.
CCATGCTAGGCGTGTTTGTTGGGTAACGTAGCATAAATTCAAAAAAATTCCTACGCATATTCAGATCTTCCTATGGAGAGACCAGCAATGAGAGAGGGGTGAGTGCATCTTCATACCTTTGAAGATCGCTAAGCGGAAGCGTTACTAGAACGTGGTTGATGGAGTCGTACTCGCGGCAATTCAGATTGCGGTGTGATTCCGATCTAGTGCCGAACTACGGCACCTCCGCGTTCGACACACGTGCAGCCCGGTGACGTCTCCCGCACCTTGATCCAGCAAGGAGGAGGGAGAGGTTGGGGAAGATCTCCAGCAGCACGACGGCGTGGTGTCGATGGATAGACGAGGTCTCCGGGCAGGGCTTTGCCAAGCACTGGCAGAGAGGAGGAGAAAGAAGAGCAGGGCTGCGCCGAGGGAGAGGGAAAAATGTGTCTCCAAAAGCCCAAAAGTGCCCACTATATATAGGAGGAAGGGAGGGGGGTGCCACCCCTAGTGTTCTCACCCTAGGTGGTGCGGCAGCCCCCCCAGATGGGAGGTGCGGCGGCCAGGGCAAGGGGGAGGGGTGGCGCACCCCTTGGTGGGCCTTTGGCCCACCAGCGCCTAGGGTTTCCCCCCCCCCTCTCCACCTCCTGCGCCTTGGGCTGAGTGTGGGGGGCGCACCAGCCCACCTAGGGGCTGGTTCTGTCCTGCACTTGGCCCATCTAGCCTCCCGGGGTCATTGCCCCCATTCGGTGGTCCCGCTACGTTACCGGTGACGCCCGAAACACTTCCGGTGTCTGAAACCATCCGTCCTATATATCAATCTTTACCTTCGGACCATTCCGGAGCTCCTCGTGACGTCCGGGATCTGATCCAGGACTCCGAACAACTTTCGATAACCTCATATCACAATTCCCTATAACCCTAGCATCATCGAACCTTAAGTGTGTAGACCCTACGGGTTCGGGAGACAGTTAGACATGACCGAGACACCTCTCCGGCCAATAACCATCAGCGGTGTCTGGATGCCCATGGTGGCTCCCACTTTCTCCACGATGATCTCATCGGATGAACTACAATGTCAAGGATTCAATCAATCCCGTATACAATTCCCTTTGTCTGTCGGTATAGAACTTGCCCGAGATTCGATCGTCGGTATACCTATACCTTGTTCAATCTCGTTACCGGCAAGTCTCTTTACTCGTTCCGTAGCACGTCATCGTGCGACTAACTCCTTAGTCACATTGAGCTCATGATGATGTTCTACCGAGTGGGCCCAGAGATACCTCTCCGTCACACGGAGTGACAGATCCCAATCTCGATTCATACCAACCCAACAAACACTTTCAGAGGCACCCATAGTGCACCTTTATAGTCACCCAGTTATGTTCTGACGTTTGATACACCCAAAGCACTCCTACGGTATCCGGGAGTTGCACAATCTCACGGTCGAAGGAAAAGACACTTGACATTAGAAAAGCTTTAGCATACGACCAATACGATCTAGTGCTATGCTTAGGATTGGGTCTTGTCCATCACATCATTCTCTCAATGATGTGATCCCGTTATCAATGACATCTAATGCCCATGACCAGGAAACCATGATCATCTATTGACTAACGAGCTAGCCAACTAGAGGCTTGCTAGGGACACATTGTGATCTATTTATTCACACATGTATTACTGTTTCCTGTTAATACAATTATAGCATGAACAATAGACGATTATCATGAACAAGGAAATATGATAATAACCATTTTATTATTGCCTCTAGGGCATATTTCCAACAGTCTCCCACTTGCACTAGAGTCAATAATCTAGTTACATTGTGATGTATCGAACACCCATAGCATTATGGTGTTGATCATGTTTTGCTCGTGGAAGAGGTTTATTCAACGGATCTGCAACATTCAGATCCGTGTGTACTTTACGAATATATATTAATCCACTCTGGACATGGTCTTGGATGGAGTTGTAGCGGTGTTTGATGTGCTTCGTCTTCCGATGAAACCTGAGCTCCTTGGCTATGGCAATGGCTCTAGTGTTATCACAGAAGAGTGTCATTGGACCCGACGAGCTTGGAACCACTCCAAGGTCGGTGATGAGCTCCTTCATCCAAATTCCTTCATGAGCTGCTTCTGAAGTAGCTATGTACTCCGCTTCACATGTAGATGCTGCCACGACTTCTTGCTTGCTGCTGCACCAGCTCACTGTCCCACCATTCAAAACATATACGTATCCGGTCTGTGACTTAGAGTCATCCAGATCTGTGTCGAAGCTAGCATCGACGTAACCCTTTACGACGAGCTCTTCGTTACCTCCATAAACGAGAAACATTTCCTTAGTCCTTTTCAAGTACTTAAGGATATTCTTGACCGCTGTCCAGTGTTCCATACCGGGATCACTTTGGTACCTCCCTACCAAACTTATGACAAGGTTTATATCAGGTCTGGTACACAGCATGGCATACATAAGAGAGCCTACGGCTGAAGCATAGGGAACAGAACTCATCTTCTCTCTATCTGCTGCCGTGGTCGGCGACTGAGTCTTACTCAATCTCATACCTTGCAAAACTGGCAAGAACCCTTTCTTTGAGTTTTCCATATTGAACTTCTTCAATATCTTGTCAAGGTATGTACTTTGCGAAAGACCTATGAGGCGTCTCGATCTATCTCTATATATCTTGATGCCTAATATGTATGCAGCTTCTCCAAGGTCCTTCATTGAGAAACTCTTGTTCAAATAGGCCTTTATGCTCTCCAACATCTCTATATTATTCCCCATCAATAATATGTCATCCACATACAGTATGAGGAAAGCTACAGAGCTTCCACTCACTTTCTTGTACAGACAGGCTTCTCCGTAAACCTGTATGAACCCAAACGCTTTAATCACCTCATTAAAGCGAATGTTCCAACTCTGAGATGCTTGCACTAGCCCATAGATGGAGCGCTGGAGCTTGCACACTTTTTTAGCACCCTTAGGGTCGACAAAACCTTCTGGTTGCATCATATACAACTCTTCCTTAAGGTTGCCGTTAAGGAACGCTGTTTTGACGTCCATTTGCCAAATTTCATAATCATAAAAGGCGACAATTGCTAACATGATTCGGACTGATTTCAGCTTTGCTATGGGAGAGGAAGTCTCTTCATAGTCAATCCCTTGAATTTGTCGAAAATCCTTTGCGACAAGTCGAGCTTTATAAACGGTTATATTACCATTTGCATCAGTCTTCTTCTTGAAGATCCATTTATTTTCTATGGCTCGCCGGTCATCGGGCAAGTCCACCAAACTCCATACTTTGTTCTCATACATGGATCCTATCTAGGATTTCATAGCTTCAAGCCATTTGTTGGAATCCGGGCCCACCATCGCTTCTTCATAGTTCGAAGGTTCACCTTTGTTTAACAACATGATTTCCATTACAGGGTTGCCGTACCACTCTGGTGCGGAGCGTACCCTTGTGGACCTTCGAGGTTCAGTAGTAACTTGATCCGGAGATTCATGATCATTATCATTAACTTCCTCTTCAGTTGGTGTAGGCGCCACAGGAACAACTTCCCGCGTTGCGCTACTATCATGTTCGAGAGGGGGTGTAATTACCTTATCAAGTTCTACCTTCCTCCCACTTACTTCTTTCGAGAGAAACTCTTTCTCTAGAAAGGATCCGTTCTTGGCAACAAAGGTTTTACCTTCGGATCTAAGATAGAAGGTATACCCAATAGTTTCCTTAGGGTATCCTATGAATACGCATTTCTCCGCTTTGGGTTCGAGCTTTTCTGGTTGAAGTTTCTTCACATAAGCATCGCAGCCCCAAACTTTAAGAAACGACAACTTAGGTTTCTTGCCAAACCATAGTTCATATGGTGTCGTCTCAACGGATTTAGACGATGCCCTATTTAAAGTGAATGCTGCAGTTTCTAATGCGTATCCCCAAAATGATAGCGGTAAGTCGGTAAGAAACATCATAGATCGTACCATATCTAATAAAGTGCGATTACGACGTTGAGACACTCCGTTGCGTTGCGGTGTGCCAGGCGGCGTCAGTTGTGAAACGATTCCACACTTCCTTAGGTGTGTGCCAAACTCGTGACTCAAATATTCTCCTCCACGATCAGATCATAGACACTTAATTTTTCTGTCACGTTGATTCTCGACCTCACTCTGAAATTCCTTGAACTTTTCAAACGTCTCAGATTTCTGCTTCATCAAGTAGATATACCCATACCTACTCAAATCATCGGTGAGAGTGAGAACATAATGATAGCCACCGCGAGCTTCAACGTTCATTGGACCACACACATCAGTATGTATTATTTCCAATAAGTCGGTTGCTCTCTCCATTATTCCTGAGAATGGAGTCTTAGTCATCTTGCCCATGAGGCACGGTTCGCATGTGTCAAATGATTCAAAGTCAAGAGACTCTAATAGTCCATCAGTATGGAGCTTCTTCATGCGCTTAACGCCGATATGACCAAGGCGGCAGTGCCACAAGTATGTGGGACTATCATTATCAACTTTACATCTTTTGGTACTCACACTATGAATATGTGTAACATCACGATCGATATTCATCAAGAATAAACCATTCACCAGCGGAGCATGACCATAAAACATATCACTCGAATAAATAGAACAACCATTATTCTGTGACTTAAATGAGTAGCCGTCTCGCATTAAGCAAGACCCTGATACAATATTCATGCTCAAAGCTGGTGCTAAATAACATTTCTTAAGGTTTAAAACTAATCCCGACGGTAGATGTAGAGGTAGCGTGCCGACGGCAATCACATCGACCTTGGAGCCATTCCCGATGCGCATCGTCACCTCGTCCTTGGCCAGTCTCCGCTTATTCCACAGTTCCTGCTTTGAGTTGCAAATGTGAGCAACAGCACCGGTATCAAATACCCAGGAGCTACTACGAGCGCTGGTAAGGTACACATCAATAACATGTATATCACATATACCTTTAACGTTGCCGGCCTTAAGTATTTGGGGCAGTTCCGCTTCCAGTGACCCTTTCCCTTGCAATAGAAGCACTCAGTCTCAGGCTTGGGCCCATTCTTTTTCTTCTTCCCGGCATCTGGCTTACCGGGCGCGGCAACGGCTTTGCCATCTTTCTTGAAGTTCTTCTTACCCTTGCCCTTCTTGAAACTAGTGGTCTTGTTGACCATCAACACTTGATGCTCTTTCTTGATTTCTACTTCTGCAGACTTGAGCATCGAGTACAACTCGGGAATGGTCTTCTCCATCCCTTGCATGTTGTAGTTCATCACAAAACCTTTGTAGCTTGGTGGGAGAGACTGGAGGATTCTGTCAATTATAGCATCATCCGGAAGTTCGACTCCAAGTGAAGTCAGACGACTGTGTAACCTAGACATTTTGAGTATGTGCTCACTGACAGAACTGTTCTCCTCCACCTTACAGCTAAAGAACTTGTCGGAGACTTCATATCTCTCGACACGGGCATGAGCTTGAAAAACTAGCTTCAGCTCTTGGAACATCTCATATGCACCGTGTTGCTCAAAACGCCTTTGGAGCCCCGTTTCTAAATTGAATAGCATGCCACACCTAACAAGAGAGTAGTCATCACTCCATGTTTGCCAGACGTTCAGAATGTCTTGGGCTACTGCGGGAGCGGGAGGGTTACCTAGCGGCACATCAAGGACATAAGCCTTTTTAGCTGCTTCAAGGATGAGCTTCAAGTTGCGAACCTAGTCCGCATAGTTGCTACCATCATCTTTCAGCTTGTTTTTCTCTAGGAATGCGTTGAAATTGAGGTTGACGTTGGCCATCTACAATATTTATAAAGACAATTTTAGACTAAGTTCATGACAATTAAGTTCATTTAATCAAATTAAGTATGAACTCCCACTTAAATCGACATCCCTCTAGTCATCTAAGTGATACATGATCCATGTTGACTAACCCGTGTCCGATCATCACGTGAGACGGACTAGTCACCATGGTGAGCAACTTCATGCTGATCATATTCAACCATACGACTCATGTTCAACCTTTCGGTCTCTTGTATTCGAGGTCATGTCTGTACATGCTAAGCTCGTCGAGTCAACCTAGGTGTTTCGCGTGTGTAAATCTGGCTTACACCCGTTGTATACGAACGTTAGAATCTATCACACCTGATCATCACGTGGTGCTTCGAGACAATGATCCTTCACAATGGTGCACACTTAGGGGAATACGTTCTCGAAATTTTAAGAGGCGTCATCTTATTATGCTACTGTCGTTCTAAGCAATAAGATGAAAGCCATGATAAACATCACAATGCAATCATATAGTGACATGATATGGCCATTATCATCTTTGCTCTTTCGATCTCCATCTTCAGGCATCGCATGATCATCATCGTCATCGGCGTGACACCATGATCTCCATCATCGTGTCTCCGTGAAGTCGTCACGCCAACTACTACTATCACTACTACTATAGCTAACCGTTAGCAATGAAGTAAAAGTAGTAAGCACATGGCGTTGCATCTCATACAATAAATTAAGACAACTCCTATGGCTCCTGCTGGTTGTCATACTCATTGACATGCAAGTCGTGAAACCTATTACTATAACATGATCATCTCATACATCATACATGCAACATCACAACTTTGGCCATATCACATCACATGTCAAACCCTGCAAAAACAAGTTAGACGTCCTCTAATTGTTGTTGCAAGTTTTACGTGGCTGATTTGGGTTTCTAGCAAGAACGCCTTCTTACCTACGTGACATCCACAACGATGATATGCCAAAGCTATTTAGCCTTCGTAAGGACCCTTTTCATCAAATCCAATCCAACTAGAGTGGGAGAGACAGACACCCGCTAGCCACCTTTATGCACGGTGTGCATGTCTGTCGGTGGAACCAGTCTCACGTAAGCGTACGTGTAAGGTCGGTCCGGGCCGCTTCATCCCACAATAAGGCCGGAAAAGAATAAGACTAGTAGTGGCAAGCAATTGAAAAATCATCGCCCAAAACCTTTTGTGTTCTACTCGTGCATAGAATCTACGCATAGAAAACCTGGCTCGGATGCCACTGTTGGGTAACGTAGCCTAAATTCAAAAAAATTCCTACGCATATTCAGATCTTCCTATGGAGAGACCAGCAACAAGAGAGGAGTGAGTGCATCTTCATACCTTTGAAGATCGCTAAGCGGAAGCGTTACTAGAACGTGGTTGATGGAGTCGTACTTGCGGCGATTCAGATCACGGTGTGATTCCGATCTAGTGCCGAACTACGGCACCTCCGCGTTCAACACACGTGCAGCCCGGTGACGTCTCCCGCACCTTGATCCAGCAAGGAGGAGGGAGAGGTTGGGGAAGATCTCCAGCAGCATGACGGCGTGGTGTCGATGGAGAGACGAGGTCTCCCGGCAGGGCTTCCAAGCACCGACAGAGAGGAGGAGAAAGAAGAGCAGAGCTGCGCCGAGGGAGAGGGAAAACTGTGTCTCCAAAAGCCCAAAAGTGCCCACTATATATAGGAGGAAGGGAGGGGTGCCACCCCTAGGGTTCCCACCCTAGGTGGTGCGGCAGCCCCCCCCCCCCCCAGATGGGAGGTGTGGCGGCCAGGGCAAGGGGGAGGGGTGGCGCACCCCTAGGTGGGCCTTAGGCCCACCAGCGCCTAGGGTTTCCCCCCCCCCTCTCCACCTCCTGCGCCTTGGGCTGAGTGTGGGGGCGCACCAGCACACCTAGGGGCTGGTTCCCTCCCGCACTTGGCCCATCTAGCCTCCCGGGGTCATTGCCCCCTTCCGGTGGACCCCCTGGGCCACCTCCGATGGTCCCGGTACGTTACCGGTGACGCCCAAAACACTTCCGGTGTCCGAAACTCCTCGTGACATTCGGGATCTCATCCGAGACTCCGAACAACTTTTGATAACCTCGTATAACAATTCCCTATAACCCTAGCGTCATCGAACCTTAAGTGTGTAGACCCTACGGGTTGGGGAGACAGGTAGACATGACCGAGACACCTCTCCGGACAATAACCATCAGCGGGGTATGGATACCCATGGTGGCTCCCAATTGCTCCATGATGATCTCATCGGATGAACCACAATGTCAAGGATTCAATCAATCCCGTATACAATTCCCTTTGTTTGTCGGTATAGAATTTGCCCGAGATTCGATCGTCGGTATACCTATACCTTGTTCAATCTCGTTACCAGTAAGTCTCTTTACTCGTTCCGTAGCACGTCATCGTGTGACTAACTCCTTAGTCACATTGAGCTCATGATGACGTTCTACTGAGTGGGTCCAGAGATACCTCTCCCTCACACGGAGTGACAAATCCCGATCTCGATTCGTACCAACCCAACAGACACTTTCAGAGGTACCCGTAGTGCACCTTTATAGTCACCCAGTTACGTTGTGACATTTGATACACCCAAAGCACTCCTACGGTATCCGGGAGTTGCACAATCTCACGGTCAAAGGAAAAGACACTTGACATTAGAAAAGCTTTAGCATACGAACAAGACGATCTAGTGCTACGCTTAGGATTGGGTCTTGTCCATCACATCATTCTCTCAATGATGTGATCCTGTTATCAATGACATTTAATGCCCATGACCAGGAATCCATGATCATCTATTGACTAACGAGCTAGCCAACTAGAGGCTTGCTAGGGACACATTGTGATCTATTTATTCACACATGTATTACTGTTTCCTGTTAATACAATTATAGCATGAACAATAGACGATTATCATGAACAAGGAAATATGATAATAACCATTTTATTATTGCCTCTAGGGCATATTTCCAACAGTATTATCCTCGATATGTGTTTATTCACTATCATTCATGAGAAAGGGGCCGGTAATTGGAATTCCCAGTTCCATACTCAAATCGAAAAGATAATTGCAAACAAAACTCCCCCAGGATTGATGTCGGTATGGACGGTACCCGAGGATTCGGCTAGCCGTGGAGTGTGATTGATTTGTGGTGGGGGAGTCAAAACTTTACTTTTTTGTTTGGGAACCGCCTATAGCATGTGTAGTGTGGAAGATGTTGAGAACTCTTAGTCATTGCGTTGACAATGAAAGCATGCCACCCAAAATTATTATCTCTGTTTTCAAAGCTTGAGCTCTGGCACCTCTGCAAATCAATGCTTCCCTGTGCGAAGGGCCTGTCTATTTATGTTCCCGTTGAGTCATCCTCCTCTTACAAAAGCACCAATTAGAGAGCACCTCTCTCATTTTTATGCTTTGCTTTTAACTGTGTTGAGTATGACTGGATCTTCATTGCCTTGAATTACAATGTTTAGTCAGCCCTTGGTCTTTGAAGGTGCTCTGCATTTATGTTTTGCGGTCTCAGAAAGAGCTAGCGAGATACCATCTATTCGTATTGCTTCATGTTGTTTTGATTGAAGTGTTGACACTTGAGGCTTATTATTATTTGCTCGCTGGTTGATTATACCATTGATATGACTTTACCGTGAGACCTAGATGCCATTTGCTTATGTGGTTTTCTTGTGATCTTGCTGGTTATGAGTTAGACATAGTTGCAACAACAAGATCAAATAGAGTTCGTCAAAGTTTTTCTTTTGTCTCTTTCAGTTTGTCAACTGAATTGCTTGAGGACAAGCAAGGCTTTAAGCTTGGGGGAGTTGATACGTCTCCGTCGTATCTACTTTTCCGAACTCTTTTGCCCTTCTTTTGGACTCTAATTTGCATGATTTGAATGGAACTAACCCGGACTAACGTTGTTTTCAGCAAAATTGCCATGGTGTTGTTTTTGTGCAGAAATAGAAGTTCTCGGAATGTCCTGAAAATTTATAGAGATTTTTTCTGGAATAAAAGAAAAATACCTGCGCAAAGATCCATAGGAGGGGGCGCCAGTGGGCCACAAGCCCACAGGCCGCGGCCACCCCCTAGGTCGCGCCGTGCAGGCTTGTGGGGGCCATGTGGCACACCGCCCCCAATCTCAGCTCTATATCTTTCGTTTCGCCTGGAAAAAAATCACAGAGAAGGTTTCATCGTGTTTTGCGATACGGAGGCACTGCCACATCCTGTTCTTCATCTGGAGGGCAGATCTGGAGTCCGTTTCCGGCTCCGGAGAGGGGAAATCGTCGCCATCGTCATCATCAACCTTTCTCCATCGACACTTCCATGATGCTCTTCGTCGTTCATGAGTAATCTCATCGTAGTCTTGCTGGACGGTGATGAGTTGGATGAGATCTATCATGTAATCGAGTTAGTTCTAGACGGGGATTGATCCCTAGTATCCACTATGTTCTAGATTGATGTTGCTACTACTTGGTTATGCTTAATGCTTGTCACTTGGGCCCGAGTGCCATGATTTCGGATCTGAACCTATTATGTTGTCACCAATATATGTGTGTTTTAGATCCTATCTTGCAAGTTGTAGTCACCTACTATGTGTTATGACCCGGCAACCCCGGAGTGACAATAGCTGGAACCACTCCCGGAGATGACCATAATATGAGGAGTTCATGTATTCACCGCGTGTTAATGCGTTGGTCCGGTTGTTTATTAAAAGGAGAACCTTAATATCCAGTAGTTTCCATTAGGACCCAGCTGCCACGGGAGGGATGGACAATAGATGTCATGCAAGTTCTTTTCCCTAAGCACGTATGACTACATACGGAATACATGCCTACATTAGATTGACGAACGGGAGCTAGTTACATATCTCTCCGTTTTATAGCTGTTACATGATGAATCACATCCGTCATACTCATCCATCACCGATCCACTGCCTACGAGTCTTTTACTTCTGGTCCTCGCTACATTACTTTGTCTAGGCTTGTCCCTTGCTACAAAAGGGATTGGGCCACTCTGCTGCTACTGCTGTCACTTTGCTATTACTATTGCTACTGTTGTTACTTTGCTGTTGCTGCTACTGTTGTTCCTTGCTACTCCACTGTTACTCGTTGCAAGATCTTTTCCGACACTGTTGTCGGGGAAGAATAGTTTCTCGTCAACGTACCTTTTTCTGGCGCCATTGATACAACAGTTAGGAATAGTCTGCCATCAACAAATCGTTTCTGGCACCGTTGTTATCATACTACTTTGCTAATTATACTTTGCTTGGAGACACTAATCTTTCATGTGTGGTTGAATCTGACACACTCAGCTGCTAATACTTGAGAATATTCTTTCGCTTCCCTTGTGTGAACCAACAAATTTGGGTTGAATACTCTTCCCTCGAAAACTGCTGCGATCCCATACGCTTGTGGGTTATCAGTGGGACAGCCCAATAAGGCCTATGCGCCATAGATAAAAAACCAAAGGAAGAAAAAAAAGAAAAGGTGGGAAGGAAGAGAAGGACTCCACTTTCCAATCCTATTTTCGGTAGGATTGGAGTAGGAGTCCTACTCTCCCTCTTGGTCGCCGCACCTTGAGGACTTGGTCCTCAAGGAAAGTCTCCTCCCCCTCCCTCCTATATATAGTGGTGATTTAGGGCTGATTTGAGACAACTTTTTGCCACGTGCAACTCAGATCTAGACACCATAGTTTTACCTCTAGATCGTATTTCTGCGGAGCTCGGGCGGAGCCCTGCAGGAGTAGATCCTTCACCACCACCGGAGCGTTGTCACGCTGCCGGAGAACTCATCTACTTCTCAGTCTTGCTTGCTGGATCAATAAGGCCGAGATCATCGTCGAGCTATGCGCGTGTTGAACGCGGAGGTGTCGTCCGTTCGGCACTAGATCGGAACGGATCGTAGGACTGATCGTGGGACGGCTCGTGGGAGGGTTCGCGGGC